>NC_058081.1:27000486-28200486 GCF_014858855.1 Bufo gargarizans
GTTAAGAGGAGACTGTGTGAATCAAGCCTTCATGGTAGAATATCTGCTAGGAAACCACTGCTAAGGACAGGCAACAAGCAGAAGAGACTTGTTTGGGCTAAAGAACACAAGGAATAGACATTAGACCAGGGGAAATCTGTGCTTTGGTCTGATGAGTCCAAATTTGAGATCTTTGGTTCCAACCACCGTGTCTTTGTGCGATGTAGAAAAGATGTACGGATGGACTCTACATGCCTGGTTCCCACCGTGAAGCATGGAGGAGGAGGTGTGATGGTGTGGGGGTGCTTTGCTGGTGACACTGTTGGGGATTTATTCAAAATTGAAGGCATACTGAACCAGCATGGCTACCACATCATCTTGCAGCGGCATGCTATTCCATCCGGTTTGCGTTTAGTTGGACCATCATTTATTTTTCAACAGGACAATGACCCCAAACAAGCCTCCAGGCTGTGTAAGGGCTATTTGACCATGAAGGAGAGTGATGGGGTGCTGCGCCAGATGACCTGGCCTCCACAGTCACCGGACCTGAACCCAATCGAGATGGTTTGGGGTGAGGCAAAAGGCCCAACAAGTGCTAAGCATCTCTGGGAACGCCTTCAAGACTGTTGGAAGACCATTTCAGGTGACTACCTCTTGAAGCTCATCAAGAGAATGCCAAGAGTGTGCAAAGCAGTAATCAAAGCAAAAGGTGGCTACTTTGAAGAACCTATAATATGACATATTTTCAGTTGTTTCACACTTTTTTGTTATGTATATAATTCCACATGTGTTAATTCATAGTTTTGATGCTTTCAGTGTGAATCTACAATTTTCATAGTCATGGAAATAAAGAAAACTCTTTGAATGAGAAGGTGTGTCCAAACTTTTGGTATATATAATATATTCAGATGTTTGAAGTTTCCCTTTTACGCACATATGTGGGATGCTGTAGTTGGGCATCAGTGCACTCAATCTCATTTACTTCTGGGGCATGGCTAGGTGGATGGCCCACGAAAACCCTGCCAGCAGAGTCATCAAAAAGCATAAGAGACTGCTGCATGACTTAGGGCTCAAAATGCTTGGCTGATTTGCAAGGGGGTGAGGTGAAAGACAGATGCCCATGGGCTGCAGTTTCAGCAGGGGACCGGGTGGGAGGCAATGTGAAGGAACTGGAGGCACTGTCAGCCACCCAATCTACTACCGCCTCTACTTGTTCTAGCCTCACCATTCGTACACTGGTATTAAGGCCTACAAAATGACGCTGAACGTCCTGTCACATACGTGCACCTGAGGAAGGCGTTTCATTTGGGCGTGTAGCTGGCACAGATCGACCATGTCCTCTCCCTGCAACAGGAGCTCCACCAGCACCAGCTGCACCACGACCTGGACCACGTCCCTTATTTGATGCTCTGCTCATACTTTCAGGTCACCCACCAAACTAACAGACAGATTAACTATATAAATTTCCCTGTCATGGATGCAGTGCAGGTGTACCTTACACCAAACTTTGTTAGATGTCACCCACCAATCTAACAGACAGATTAACAATATTATTTTCCCTGGCTCGTATGCAGTGCAGGTCTACCTTACACCAAAAATGGGAATATGTCAACCACCAAACTAACAGACGGATTAACTCTATACATTTTTCTACAAAACAAAAGAGGGTCCGCACATCCCAATGCGTAGGTGCACGTCGCTATGGCTGAAAATACATATAGAACAGCACTCTACAAACCAAATAAAGTACAAAAGGTATATTATATTGCAAATGCCATGCTAATAAATTAGAGATGCTTAGCAATTACATTTTGTACTAAAATATTTGAGCCCGTCTGCCGCATGCCAAGGCGATCTCTATAAGACGGGTCCTAACACTAAACTCACCTGTTATATGCCATGACAGCGACCATGAAATTCAGGAAGTGTAGGCCCCACATGCATGCTGTGCCCCTTTTGGTTTATATCTCTGTGGTGCCAAAATTGCCTCCATTGAATCCAGGGACTACAAATACCAGCATGCATTGGGTCTCTACATCATCACTAATGCAGCTTTTCCTCATCTAATATCACTTGTAACCATAATGTCATAGAAATATTCAGCATCTGGTAAAAGGCACTAGGCTTACTTTATCATGATATCTATAAAAATATATGGGATCACATACTCGGTGACTAACGAAAAATCGGCACACGCGTTTCAAGCACTAAGTGATCTTGTTCACAGCAAAAGATGAAAATAGCTTTACATGTAAAACAGGACTTACCAGAGAGTCCGAGATGTATGATTAGTGAGAGGAGGAGCGGAGTCACCAAAATCCCTCACGCTGGACTCATATGGTATCACGTTGAAAACATGCAATCTATAATGCACGCGTAACTAAATGTCTACTCAGAGCGACATTCAAGCACGCCACTGGGACTACACTCCTAAACTTACACATAACTTCCCATCTCAGATTTAACTTATTTAGATACAGTACCTACGGCTAAAATGAAATCAAGCAATGAATCACAAAGTGAAAAGTATAATTACATTCAGCTGATCTATACCTAGAGGCAGAGTACCTGGTGTAACAGTGGAATTCCTTGTGACAGATCCTTTTAAAGAGAAAGTCACCTCTCCTGACGTGTTTGTTTTAGTCACTACTTACATTCCCCATGTAATAACAATTCTGGAGCATCTGTTTCCATGGCTCTATGTTACGCCATTTCTCTGTTATTTCTACTAGAAGTTTATGAATGAATTGCTAGCAGCTTGCAGTAAAGGTACAGCTAGGTGTTACCAGCTGGGGGTGTGTCTCTGCACAGTGTGTCACCAGGAGCACTGATTGGACAAAGTCAGATCCAACTGCTATAGGTTACACCCAGCAGTACCTTTACTTCTAGCAGGAATAATAGAGGAATGGCACAACATAGAGTCATAAGTAGAGATGAGCGAATCAACTTTGGATGAAAGATCCGAAGTCGATTCGCATAAAACTTTGTTTCAATACAGTACGGAGCAAGCGCTCTGTACAGTTTTAGAATGTATTGGCTCCGATGAGCCAGATCTATTACTTCGTGAAGTCTCGCAGGACTTTGCCTGATAACTTCAGAAATTGATTTTTACTGTAAAAAAAAAAAACATTTTCCGAACTCGGGAAAATTAAAACTTTTGTATATGTCATCTTATGCCATTGTATAATTTCTCTTGCAATAGATAAAAAATCCTCACAACAGGCTGGTAACTGCATTTACACACTTTCACTGCTAGGTGTAGCTGTCTCATTATTTATTTAGTGTAGGTCAAGCACAGGAAGGGAGTTAAAGGGGTTGTCCGGGTTCAGAGCTGAACCCAGACATACCCTTATTTTCACCCAGGCAGCCTCCCTGAGGCTAGCATCGGAGCATCTCATGCTCCGATGCACTCCCTTGCCCTGCGCTAGATCGCGCAGGGCAAGGTCTCTTTTGTTTTCAACAACACATTTCCGGGCAGAAACTTCCGCGCCGGCAGTGTGTTCGTTGACGTCACCGGTTCTGATGGGCAGACTTTAGCGCTGCCCTAGCCATTTTACTGGCTAGGGCAACGGTAAATCCCGCCCATCTGTTACAGTGACGTCACCGGGCTTCCTGGCAGCCCCATGGAGAGCCCGGTACGTCACCTGATCTCCGGGGTGAAAATGGAGATATGCCGGGTTCAACTCTGAAACCGGACAGCTCCTTTAAGAGTTAGCTATGAGTTAGGAGTAGGTTAGGAGAGGACAGCCTGTAACTTAAGAGGTGTGCCCCTGGGTAACCCCCAGGAGAAAGGCAAGATAGATTGGAAACCAAGCTCAAGGACTACTGGATCCCTTATTTTTGTAGTGCCACTTTGTGAGAGACAAAGTGGATTAATGGTATTGAAGCAACTTGTTCAAATAATGGAGCAGATGACTGATGCCTGCCGCTAGGGAGACTGCCCTGTTGGTTGCCAAGTGCTAGTTCAGAAGATCCAAAGTACCAAAAAGCTGACGTTTCAGAACAAGTTTAGCAAGATAAGGAAAGTATCAACCTCTCCATCAGATTGAGTTGGAACCTGCAATTTACCACTATTCCACCATGCCTGTTGTCTAAAGTCTGATGTCAGCCAGTGACAGCTCATGCGTGACACCTGCCGTTTTCTTAGGCTCTTTTAAAGACGCAACGTTATTTGTCAGTAGCCATGACTACGGGATGAACAACGTCATTCCACTGCTTCATGTCCTGGAACAGATGGTGGTAACAATGGCTGGTCAGGGGACTGGAGACGTGGTGCCTAGATCTCATGGGCACATGAGCCCTGTGGGGGCTGAACTGGAAGAGGAGGAGGAGGGGGAGGAAGTCATTGGAGCACAGGCAATATGTATCAAAATGGGTGGTTTTTCTACTCAGGTGACAGAAGAGGAGGAGCAGGATCAGCCAAAGGAGCTACAGGGCGATGAGGAAGACGAGACAGAGGACCCAGACACACCGTGGCAGTATGTAGTGGAGATGGAGGCAGGGAGTTCCTCCGAGTCACTTGCACAAATGGCCCGGTGCATGCTCACTTGCCTGCGTAGTGACAACCGAATTTGGATGACTTCTGGCTCTCCACCTTGTTGAACCCTCGCTACCAGTCCAGAATGGGGGCCTTTTTTACACTCACTGAGAGGGAGGACAAATTGAATTACTACAGAGATATCCTATGTAGTCAGTTAGCCGCTGCCTATCTGTGCCATTGTCCATCCTCTCTTAGGTTTGACTGGGGTGGCCCCTGTGCTCACGTTCCACTGCCATGGCTGCTGGGGAGGGGTGGGGTGGCAAGAGCAGTACCAGCTCCATCAGCAGCAACCTGAGTCTACAGTCGCTGATGAGTAGCTTTCTTCACCCGCATAGTGAAAAAACTACTCACCAGCAGCAGCAGGTAGACCTGAACCAGGACCTGAACTAGCAGGTGGTGGCATACTTGGACAGCACCCTGCCAACCCACATTGAAGATCCGCTGGACTATTAGGCAGCCAAACTGGATTTGTGGCTGCAACTAGCAGAGTTTGCCCTGCGAAAGCTGTTCTGCCCGGTCAGTAGTGTGGCATCAGAGTGGGTGTTTAGTGCGGTGGGGGCCATAGTTACCCCAAGGAGAACTAATTTCTCCACCCAAAATGTGGAGAGACTGACCTTTGTCAAGATGAATCAGCTGTGCATCCGCCAGGATTTCCAACCACCAATTCCTGATGCATCAGACTAAATCATCGATAGTGCCAAACCAACACTTTGATAAAAGAGACTGGTTTCTTCTGACTACCTGAATCAGCTACTACTCTGATGCTGCAACCCGCCTGATGCCACACATCTGATGCCAAGTGCTCCTTCTTTCATCCACCTTCGTCAGCGGGTACTCGTATTGCCACCCACCGCCCCACTCTGTCACCGGGTCACTTTGTGGTCTCCTGATGCAGCTGCTGCTGCCATCTCCACACTATGTCACCTTGCCACTCTGTGGTATCCTCCTGATGCTGCTGCTGCCACCTACACACTCAGTTATTAGGCCACTCTGCGGGCTCCTCATGCTGCTGCCAACTCCAGACTCTGTCATTGTGCCACTCTGTGGCCTCCTCCTGATTCTGCTGTTGCTGCCGCCACCGTCACACTCTGTTATTGGGCCACTCTGTGGTCTCCTCATCCTGCTTTCACCTCATCAATATGTCATAGGTCCACTCTGTGGACTTCTCATGCTGTTCCCACCCTCCCCACTTCATGACTGGGCCACTATTTTGCCTTTTGGCCTGGCTGACTTCATCATTTATTTCACATTTCTTCTGGTCTGTCAGAAGGAAGGAAAAATTAGATGCACAACGGATCCTCTATGTGTAGCAGCTGTAAAGCCTGTATGGTCCGATCAGAATTGGCTTATGATTTGGTAGCCAAATGCAGGAGTCTGTACAAAACACAGAAGACATGCAAATATTCCATTCACATGTCATCTATGTTTTCGATCCACTCCTGTTTTTTTTGGCATTAGCAATACTGATGGATTATTGATCAAATGCTGACCGAGTGAAGGCGGATGCTCCACAGACAGGATCCATTTTTTGTGGGTTATTGTTCTGACGGATCAGAGGAAGGGCAAATTAATCAGTGACGTCAATGCAAACTTACTGCTGACATCCTCTCTACTCTGTCTGGGGAGCTCTACTTGTATACTTGTTTAATAGAATATCAGGTTCTGATAACATCTATGTGGAATCTAGGGCCATCTTTAATATTGATTGGACCCTGGGCAAAAATTTACTTGGGCCCCCTGGATCCCGCCTTCCCACACCTTAGCAGGCAATCACGCCCTCCACCACAACACACACAAAAAAAATCCACACATCTGGTAGAGTACAGTGAATAACTGTAAATACTTCCAGTTCTGAAGACTCCAGCAGCTCAGGATCAGTGCTCTGGGCAGCTGGGATCAGGCTGGAAGTGGGCACCACTCTGCAGGAAGGAGACCAGGGCTCGGCTCACCCTAGTGTTACAGTGCACCCCAGCACCCCACAGTATACAGCCCCCCACAGTATACACCCCCCACACAGTATACAGCCCCCCACACTATACCGGTCCCCCACACTATACAGGCCCCCCACACTATACAGGCCCCCCACAGTATACAGCCCCCCCAGTATACAGCCCCCCACACAGTATACAGCCCACCACACAGTATACAGTCCCCCACAGTATACAGGCCCCCCACAGTATACAGGCCCCCACACAGTATACAGCACCCCACTATACAGTAGTTTACAGTATATTAACATAACAGCCCCTGTCACCTTTTTCTGATGTAATCTTCACACAAAAAAGCTCCACAGTTAACTTCTGCAACACTCCTGGTAGGACCTGTGATGACCTCATAGCCATGTGACCAGTAATATTGCTAGGTTACTGGTCACATGGTGATGATGTCATCTAAGGTCCTAGATCAAAGCTCTAACACAGAACGATGCCTTGACTCAGTGCCGGCAGCCATGGCAGCACCCCCTGTGTAGCTGACAGCCTGAGACCCGGGGCAGTGGCTAGCAGGGCTCAAGAGGCAGCTGCCTTGGGCCCCCCAGGAGCAACTGGGCCCGGGGCAGCTGCCCCTTTTGCCCCTTGGTTAAGACAGCCCTGGTGGAATCAGCTGAGGAGGATGTAAAAGGAGTGAGATTCTTCTTGGCACTAACATCGACCTGTAAGGCTCAGTTCATACTTGAGTTATTTGGTCATTTTTGGCCCCATGACTGCCCTATTAAGTGAAGTGTACAGTGATTCTAAGAGCGACGACTGTCACCTGCATGTCATATGGACTCACAGTATTATTTCACTAAAAAAGCAGACTCCCTATGCGTGTTACTACAAGGCACAGTGTTCTACACCACTATAAAGGCTCTCAGCAGGCAGGAAATAGCCATTTTTTATGTAATTCACTGTGAATATATTCAGATGGAACCAAATTTACCGCGAAAAATTTGGCAAATTGGCAAATCAAATATTTTTTTAATTCGCTCATCTCTATTCTTGTTGGTTCAACTCCTGACTCTCTCCTTATTCCATACCATCTCTCAACGCACCTTACGGTGCTAGCGTCACAAACACCAGGGACCCTGCCAACAAGGCAGCCAAAGCACCTACACCACCAAGGGCACCTCAACTACCATCTGGCTTGGAACCCCTGGACAAATAGAGAGAGGCCCAAAGGATTTTGTGACATCCTTCTCTTCACTGCACGCTGACTCAGGGAGCTACAGAACAGTGAGTAATTCTACTACCGCCATCGGCCCACCACACCATAACTCACACATATTGCCTGGCCTGGTCGCTGAATAAAACTGGCGTCACGAACAAGATCAAAACTCTCTGCGCCTAGTGTGAATAGAACCCCAATATGCATTGAGAAGGACTTTTAATGTGCTTTAACTCATTATTGACAGTGGGAAATACAAACGCCTTTATTGAGCCGTAAAAGTGTTTATGTGTATTAAAAATTGCATGGAAATAGTATACAAGAACCCTACAGCAAAAATGCATTGTCAAAAGTTGAAAAATCTAATGTTCTTTTGTGTCTCTAAAACTGCTTTCTGTAACTGAATGGTCTCTTAAGTTACATCAAAATGGCCGCCTGAGGGCTTTCTTGTTGTTTTACTGTGCCATCATTGTGCCAATGCCCTGCTGCCAACGGGAAAAAGTTAGTGACACCCCCTCAAAAGCGGGAAAATTGAGTTGCTGCCCCTTTAAGAGCGGGAAGATAATTATTACTGCAACACTATAGACTTTTCATGATGTCTCCAAATGTCTGCGCGGCCCACCTTATACAAGTGAACCTAGGTGGTGGGCTGGTGAGAAGGCGGAGTCTGTGATATGGTTGGATAGACATGCTCAACGTCTATCTTTGTGCCAGGACTGAAAGATCAAGCGTTATGGATGAATACCTGCCACCAGTATTGGAGGAAAGTACTTAACAAACCGCCTCCCAGGGAGAGGTCATCGAGGAGCAGCCGAGGGCTCGTTTTCAAGCCACACGGGAGGGGGTCTGGGGAACCGAACCTCCACCCTATGCCTACCCCACCAAACCCACTGAGCCGGCTGACTCCCGTTCTTTATTGTGCCCACGCTTGATGAGAGAGGTACAGTCACCAAGCCTTACCGTCCCTCCAACCGAAGAGCTAGATGACCCCTGCTCTGCCGCATGCAGGGAGCGTTTCTACCAATTTGGTTCCTATTGGCCCCGGACCCCAACTCAAATGCCCCAGGAGCTCCTGGCTTGACTGAACCGCATGGTTAATCAAGTTGGGGACAGGGAGGGTCCACCAACCAGTGCTCCACCAGAAGACTCCCCACTGGGCTGGAACCTATTTTTGCAGGGGCATGGTAGTCTCTGGAATCATTCTGGGCAGAATGTGAGTCCTGGAACCCTCAAGAGGAAGAAGTCCCATCTTCACCTGATCCATATCTGTAAGTAGGCCAGCTGGCAAACTTTATATGAAGTAACTTCTGGGACGAAGCTGGACCTACCAGTTAAGTAGAGACTCTCATTGCTATTTGTTTGACAGTTCTCACGCCATAATAGAGCCTACTGCACTTCTGAGGAATTCTAGCAGTGCTGCTATGTGCCGGTTGCGCCAATTTTGTTCAATTTTTACCCCTTTTTACTCCTTTCTCGAGTTTCCTAAGACTGAGTTTCTTATGCAAAGTTTTCAGCCCAGTTCCTAGGAGGACATTCTTCTGTGTTTTATCCTATGTAACACATCTGTTTTTACAAAGTTAAAGACTTTGCACTTTATTTGGCTATTGGATTCCAAATATTTATGGACTTTGCCTTAGAGGACTTTTTCATGGACTTTATTGCCGCATTATAAGATCAACACTCATTTTTGTCACCGTTCATGCAAACTCTTTTGCGCACTGAATTAACTTAATATTATTATGCAAATGTTGAATTAGCAGGTATATATGTGTGCAGCGTATGTATGGTGATTTTTAGGTGACAGCTTAGAGATCTACAGTGTCCAACAAGTCAAAAGCCAAGGACGGCTTAGCTTAAAGTAGAGGGGAATGCAGTGTCCCACTACGTGTGAAAAGGGGACACTTCAAACTTTGGTATATGTCATCTTATGCCATTGCATAATTTCTCTTGTAATAGCTACAAATTCCTCACAACAGGCTGGTAACTGCATTTACACACTTTCACCACTAGGTGTATCTGTCTCATCATTTATATAGTGAAGGTCAAGCACAGGAAGGGAGTTGAGAGTTAGTTGTGAGTTGGGAGGAGGTTAGGAGAGGAAATCCTGTAACTTAAGCAGTGTGCCCCTGGATAACCCCAAGGAGAACAGCAAGATAGATTGGAAACCAAGCTCAAGGACTACTGGATCCCTTATTTTTGTAGTGCCACTGTCCCAGAGTGTGAGACAAATTGGATTGATGGTATTGAAGCAACCTGTTAAAATAATGGAGCAGATGACTGCCGCCTGCCGCCTGCCGCTAGGGAGACTGCCCTGGTGGTTGCCAAGTGCTAGTTCAGAAGATCCAAAGCACCAAAAGGCTGAAGTTTCAGAACAAGTTGAGCAAGATAAGGAAAGTATCAACCTCTCTATCAGATTGAGTTGGAACCTGCAGTTTACCACTATCCCACCGTGCCTGTTGTCTGGAGTTGGAGCTGGCCTCTATCTTATGTACCAAGGCATTACGTGCATGGATGTTATCTACCTCAAGGCAAATATTTCAAGTAAAGTTCTTGTTGGTTCAACTCCTGACTCTCTCTTTATTCCATACCATCTCTCAACGCACCTTACGGTGCTGGCGTCACGAACACCAGGGACCCTGCCACCAAGGCATCCAAAGCACCTACACCACCAAGGGCACCTCAACTACCATCTGGCTTGGAATCCCTGGACAAATAGAGAGCGTCACAAAGGATTTTGTGCCGTCCTTTCCTTCACTGCATGCCGGTCCAGGGAGCTGCAGAACAGTGAGCAATACCACTACCCCCATTGGCCCACTGCACCATAACTCACACATATTGCCCCTGAGGCCCGGTCGCTGCATGTGCAGTATAGTGTTTGGGTGTGCAAGAGGAACAAAGCAGCATTTCATCCCTTAAACTTAATTAGTTATTTAGATTTCTCAGAAGCAGCTCCTACGTCCCTACTAGTTATTGTAAAGGATATGGTTCAGAGATATACCCTGGGAGACTATGAGAGAGAGAGGAAGACTCCCCTCACACAGTGGTGCAGCTGAAGACAGGGTTAACTCCGCACTGTTTGCTGAATTTTGTTTTATTCCCTGTTCACTGTAGGTTTCTCAGTAGTCTTATCTTTAAAGAGTACCTCAACTTTTGAATACAATGTTAATAAGATGTTCCTAATGCCATAGTAACACTTTTTCTAATATACTTTATTAATGCTTTTAGCATTTTTAATACACCCCCCCCCCCAGCGGTATATGGAGTACAGAGATGATATTTTATGAATGGGGCAGCAGCGCACATTGCTGCTCCTACCTGTGCCCCCCAGAGGTTTACTAACTCCTGACATAGCATATGGGTACCCATGTGCTATGCAAGGATTAGCTGAGCTGAATAGGCTTTGCTAAGCAAAGAGCTGACATGCAGAAAACTGGCATATATCAGTTAGTAAATGACCCCCTTAGTTCATCTACATCTACACAATATAAAAAAAACACCAACTCAACAGGGCCGAAATTTCCCGGTAGGCCGGCAGGCCGTAGTGCCGCAAGGCCGCGGCCCTGGTGACAAGTGGGGACGGCCGGCGGCAGGGCAGAGCAGGAGATGAGCGCTTCCATTGTGGAAGCGCTCATCTCCATAGTCATCTGTATTGCTGTCCTCAGGACGGTGATACAGATGCCTGTGCGCTGCGGCAGGGGAGGGAGAGGTGTGCTGGCAGCCTATCAGAGGCCGGTGCAGGCGGCGTGATGACGTCATCGCGCCGCCTGAGCCGTATAGCGAGGGACACAGGCCGGAAGAGGCCTGCATCGCATCGCTGGAGGTAAATATTAGTGTTTTCTCTTTTTTTTTTATATAGGTACAATACTGGGCTGGCACATGATGCTGGGCTACTGGCACATAAGGGGGGACGGCTGGGCTACTGGCACATAAGGGGGGCGGCTACTGGCACATGATGCTGGGCTACTGGCACATAAGGGGGACGGCTGGGCTACTGGCACATAAGGGGGGACGGCTAGGCTACTGGCACATAAGGGGGGACGGCTTGGCTACTGGCACATAAGGGGGGACGGCTGGGCTACTGGCACATAAGGGGGGACGGCTGGGCTACTGGCACATAAGGGGGGACGGCTGGGCTACTGGCACATAAGGGGGGACGGCTGGGCTACTGGCACATAAGGGGGGACGGCTGGGCTACTGGCACATAAGGGGGGACGGCTGGGCTACTGGCACATAAGGGGGGATGGCTGGGCTACTGGCACATAAGGGGGGGACGGCTGGGCTACTGGCACATAAGGGGGGACGGCTGGGCTACTGGCACATAAGGGGGGACGGCTGGGCTACTGGCACATAAGGGGGGACGGCTGGGCTACTGGCACATAAGGGGGGATGGCTGGGCTACTGGCACAATAGGGGGGACTGCTGGGCTACTGGTACATAAGGGGGAACGGCTGGGCTACTGGCACATAAGGGGGGACGGCTGGGCTACTAAAACATAAGGGGGGATGGCTGGGCTACTAGCACATAAGGGGGGACGGCTGGGCTACTGGCACATAAGGGGGGACGGCTGGGCTACTGGCACATAAGAGGGACGGCTGGGCTACTGGCACATAAGGGGGGGCGGCTGGGCTACTGGCACATAAGGGGGGGCGGCTGGGCTACTGGCACATAAGGGGGGGCGGCTACTGGCACATAAGGGGGGGGCGGCTACTGGCACATAAGGGGGGCGGCTACTGGCAGAATATTGGGGGCACTATAGGGGCATCTACTGAGGCTAAAAAGAAGGGGTATTTTATATGGGGGCTCTGTAATGGGGTATTTTATACTGGGACACATTATGGTGGGTACTATGGGGAAGGGGGGAGGAGCACTATGAGGGTCGTCTACGGGGGCACTGAGAAGGGGTATTTTATATTGTCACATTATGGGAACATTAGCACAACTGGGGGCATTACAAAGGGGTATGTTTTGCACATTATAAGGAGAATTATTACTACTGGGGGGGCATTATGGTGGGCTTTATTACTCCCCCATGGCATGACCCTATAGTAGCTATCCCTATCTGCTATCCCTCTGCCCCTTCTCCAAATCCTTATTATGAAATCTTTGTCATTAGGATAAAGCACAACATCAGCTCCGCCGAGCCTTCGGCCAAAGTGTTGAAGTGGCGTCCGAGATCCCCAAGGGCCAAGCCAAGTAATTGTAAGTTTTTATGGGGGTTCTACAAAATAGCTATCGTGCGGCAAAGTTCATATTCGTGTTTACACACGCGTTTTAAAATGAATGCTTTCTCCTATTATAAACAAATAAATAATGACGCAACGCTGTGGGGCTGGTATGCAACTTTTTCCAGGGCTGGTTTTTATCCCCAGTCCGGCCCTGCAACTCAAAAATGAACATATGATATTACACAAAAATGTATTAGTAGAACAAATCATACAGCAAACAACATATCACAGAATAAAATAATTAGCAGCAATACATGAAGGTATACAGGATAGTATTCCAACTTATCAGGTTAATTCCTGTTGGGATTTTTCTCTGTAAGGTTACAGTAGCTACTGGTATTGCTACTTATGGGACTTGTGTAATATTATTTGTAGCTAGATGGGTACATAGGTGCACTTTATAAGATTTTAAGTGATATGTGTATAATAATTACTGACACAGCATACACTATGTATATGTGACAATGCGGCCTTGAATGGACAGGGTGAACTAATACTGTCATAGTACCTTCATATATTGCTGCTAATTATGTTATTCTGTGATATGTTGTTTGTTGTATCATTTGTTCTACTAATACATTTTTGTGTAATATCACATGTGCGTTTTTCAGTTGGTGTTTTGATATATATTTCCGCACATATTGCAGTCCACTTGGATTGCTATATTTGGTGGATCTACATAATATAGTCCCTTGTTATCAGAGTTTGAGAAAATTGGCAAATGTAGTGACCCAGCGGATCACTGCTAAAGAGTTAATTCCACACAAAAAAGTTAAATGTCGGGCTTTATTGTCTAAACACTAAAATGGTAGTGTTCTATTTTATTTGTGCACTGTGAATCTCAAATAGTTATGTATCGGCAGCATATAGTTGAAACTTACAGAGTTGCCAGGGTGATAGGCTGGTCTCACTCCAAAGGTTAGAGAGTATTTTCTCAGCAGGCCTAGAGCGAGGACATCCTTATGTGAGCTCCTGAAAACTAGGCCTAATCTAGGGAACCTCATACCAGAGACTGAAAGAGCAATTGAACTTAGTGAATACCCCAGACAAATAGGAAACAGACATTTATAGATGGTTGAGAACCAAGGCCGTGCTGGATAAAAACAGTAAGGTAATGCTCGTTTTTGGAAAAAGACATTACTGCATATCAAAAGGGTTGTCTCTGGCACCCAGTGTCAGACTGTGGTGCGTAGGGCCCACCAGTAAAATTTATTTTGGGGTACCACAGCTGCAAGATGCTACCAGATTATTGAATATGGAGGTCCCTGCAGCAACTTTAAAAAGGTAGGTCCTCGGAAAAAGAGGACACTGGTAGGTTTCCTCTATACCTACAAGTAATCTCAGCTCTGATCATGTCTATAATAATAGACTGGGGAGTTTCTTTAACCCCTTCACACATTGTCATGTACTTGTACGTGAGGGAATGCGGCTTCTTGCCGCATCCTCACATGCATGTATGTGGTGTGATCTGCACTCACCCGATCAGCAGCACGAGCCCAGCTGCTACTGATAGCCGGGTCCCTGCTGCATCCGCTGGCATCGCTGTATGCGGTAATGCCGGCGGATTAACCCCTTCACATGCTGCAGTCAGCACTGACCGGGGCACATGCACGGTTTGCAGAGGGAGGGGGCTACCTCTGACTCCATCAGTCCCCCACGCTGCGGTGACAGGGGGCTGATGGTTGTCATGGCAGCTCCGATGCCTTACACTGGCATCGGAGCCTGCCATCTACGGAAGCCCAGGAGATCCAGCCGGCAGGCTGGGTCTCCTAGGCAACTGTCAGCGTCTTACTGTGTAAGATGCTGACAGTTAAATTTAGTACAATATAGTAACATAGTATATAAGGCAGAAAAAAGACATTTGTCCATCCAGTTCGGCCTGTTATCCTGCAAGTTGATCCAGAGGAATCCGAAAAAAAAAACTGTGAGGTAGCAGCCGATTTTGCCCACTTAAGGGGAAAAAATTCCTTCCCGACTCCAATCAGGCAATCAGAATAACTCCCTGGATCAACGACCCCTCTCTAGTAGCTATAGCCTGTAATATTATTACACTCCAGAAATATATCCAGGCCCCTCTTGAATTCCTTTATTGTACTCCCCATCACCACCTCCTCAGGTAGAGAGCTCCATAGTCTCACTGCTCTTACCGTAAAGAATCCTCTTTGTTTGTGTACAAACCTTCTTTCCTCCAGACGCAGAGGATGTCCCCTCGTCACAGTCACAGTCCTGGAGATAAATAGATGATGGGATAGATCTCTGTACTGACCCCTGATATATTTATACATAGCAATTAGATCTCCCCTCAGTCATATTTTTTTTAAGTGAATAACCCTAATGTTGATAATCTTTCAGGTTACTGTAGCCCCTCCATTCCAGTTATTACTTTAGTTGCCCTCCTCTGGACCCTCTCCAGCTCTGCTATGTCTGCCTTGTTTACAGGAGCCCAGAACCGTACACAGTACTCCATGTGTGGTCTGACTAGTGATTTGTAAAGTGGTAGGACTATGTTCTCATCACGGGCTTTTGATGCAACCCATTATCTTATTGGCCTTGGCAGCAGCTGCCTGACGTTAGTTTTCTGTTCACTAAAATTCCTAGGTCCTTTTCCATGTCAGTGTTACCCAGTGTTCTACCATTTAGTATGTACGGGTGACTTGTATTATTCCTTCCCATGTGCATAACCTCACATTTATCAGTGTTAAACCTCATCTGCCACTTATCTGTCCAAGACTCCAATCTATCCAGATCCCTCTGTAGCAGAATACTGTCCTCTTTAGTATATATAAATATATATATATATATATATATATATATATATATGTATATATATATACACAGTACAGACCAAAAGTTTGGACACACCTTCTTATTCAAAGAGTTTTCTATATTTTCATGACTATGAAAATTGTAGATTCACACTGAAGGCATCAAAACTATGAATTAACACATGTGGAATTATATACATAACAAAAAAGTGTGAAACAACTGAAAATATGTCATATTCTAGGTTCTTCATAGTAGCCACCTTTTGCTTTGATTACTGCTTTGCACACTCTTGGCATTCTCTTGATGAGCTTCAAGAGGTAGTCACCTGAAATGGTTTTCACTTCACAGGTGTGCCCTGTCAGGTGGGATTTATTGCCTTATAAATGGGGTTGGGACCATCAGTTGCGTTGAGGAGAAGTCAGGTGGATACACAGCTGATAGTCCTACTGAATAGACTGTTAGAATTTGTATTATGGCAAGAAAAAAGCAGCTAAGTAAAGAAAAACGAGTGGCCATCATTACTTTAAGAAATGAAGGTCAGTCAGTTTGAAAAATTGGGAAAATTTTGAAAGTAAGGGCTATTTGACCATGAAGGAGAGTGATGGGGTGCTGCGCCAGATGACCTGGCCTCCGCAGTCACCGGACCTGAACCCAATCGAGATGGTTTGGGGTGAGCTGGACCGCAGAGTGTAGGCAAAAGGGCCAACAAGCGCTAAGCATCTCTGGGAACTCCTTCAAGACTGTTGGAAGACCATTTAAGGTGACTACCACTTGAAGCTCATCAAGAGAATGCCAAGAGTGTGCAAAGCAGTAATCAAAGCAAAAGGTGGCTACTTTGAAGAACCTAGAATATTACATATTTTAAGTTGTTTCACACTTTTTTGTTATGTATATAATTCCACATGTGTTAATTCATAGTTTTGATGCCTTCATAGTCATGAAAATAAAGAGAACTCTTTGAATGAGAAGGTGTGTCCAAACATTTGGTCTGTACTTCTGTACTGTATATATATATATATATATATATATATATATATACTGTAAGGGATCGTCTCTAATCTGGAGGTCATTCTCACAGACTTCTCCACTGACACCAGATTGAAGTCCAATCAATGCTTTTATTTTTTAAGCACATCAGCACAAAAACAGCAACCAAAACATAAATCCTCAGCCGTCTGGCCACTGACTAAACAGTTTTGTTCCCTCTCTATTAGGATCTGGGTCTATCACCCATCTCCCTAAAACACATCACAGTGCTTACCCCCACAAAGGGTTAGAGGGCCCCACAGGCCTTGACGCAGCCCGCTCCTTTCCAGACTGGGAGAGCCCTGAATGAGGAGCTCAGCCCAGATTTATTTGGGCTCCTCAGCTGGCTGCTAATTAACCTCATTACCAGCCTAGCTGCTGCAGACAATAGGAAAACCCTATATTCCCAGGCTTTCTGGACGATCCTCGCCCCAACTTAAGGCCCTTACTGGTGCTGACTGCAGCCCCATAACCATCAGATGACATCTGAGACTGAAGGTCTTCAAAAACAAAAAACGTCTTTAAAGACCTCGTCTCCTTGAACGCCACAGAACTGCTCGTTTGGACTTTGCAGGAGAGCACCGAACATGGGACATTCAAAGGTGCAAGAAAGCTTTATTCTCTGATGAGAAAAAATTTAACCTTGATGGTCCTGATGGTTTCCAACGTCACTGGCATGACAAGCAGATCCCACCTGAGATGTTTTCTACGCACCACAGTGGAGGGGGCGCCATAATGGTCTGGGGTGCTTTTCCTTTTGGCCCATCCTGCGTGTTCCCCTGATCTAAATCCAATTGAGAACCTTTGGGGATGGATGGCAAGGGAAGTTTACAAAAATGGACAAAAGTTTCAGACAGTAGATGGCCTTTGTGCGGCCATCTTCACCACTGTTCCCACTCACCTCATGGAAACGCTTGCATCAAGCATGCCGAAACGAATTTTTGAAGTGATAAACAATAACGGCGGAGCTACTCATTATTGAGTTCATGTCTGGAAGCTGGATTTCTGTTTTGGGGGGGGTTAGTTTTTTTTTTTTGAGGTGTGGTCCTAAACTTTTGATCAGCTGAAAAACCGCCTGTTTCAGTTTATTCGTTGTTTTTATTAAATTGAATGCTCAAAAAATGTTTTGTCTCACTCCCATTTCTTCTTGTTGCATGTTGAAGCTCTACTTGTAACCTTGTTAAGATCCAGCCATGCTAAATATGATTTTTTGCAATTTTTCAAGTGGTCTTAAACTTTTGATCAGGACTATATTAGGTACAGTGTCAAATGCTTTGGAGAAGTTCATATATACAACATGTTGTTATTTGCTTGTTTTCATTGAGCTCCTCCAAGATAGCATCTCTTAGAAAACCTTCAAACAGTTTACCCACAACAGATGTTAAACTTACCAGCCTATATTTTCTAGGCTCAGTTTTTGGACCCTTTTTGAATATTGGCACCACATTTGCTATGTGCTAATCCTGTGGAACACTCCATGTCAGTATGGAGTCCACAAATATCAGAAATAAGGGTCTGGGTATGACATTACTTAATTCTCTTAGGATACGAGGGTGTATGCCATCTGGTCCTGGCGATTTGTTTATTTTAATCTTTTTAAGTCTCTGTTGTACTTCTTCCTGGGTCAGACAGGACCCTTTTAATGGGAAATTAACTTTTACATTCTGCATTTCATCTGACAGTTTATTTTCTTCAGTGAATACAGTGGAGAGAAAAATATTTTACAGCTTTGCTTTCTCCATTGCTCTCTGCAACCCTTTCGTTACTCTGTAGAGGGCCGACACCTTTGGATTTATACTTTTTACCATTTATATAATTGAAGAACATTTTAGGGTTAGTTTTGCTCTCCGCAATTAATGTCTCAGTCTCTAGTTTGGCTGCTTCTATTAGTTTTTTACATATTCTATTTTGTTCCTTATAGTTTTTCAGTGCTTCCTGGCTCCCCTCCTCTTTTATTGGTTGAATTGCTTTCTTTTTGTCATTTATTGCTTTCTTTCAGTTCTATTTATCCACATTGTTTTTTTTCTTGTTCCTTAATCTTTTATTCCCATAAGGTTTGTTCCTCTCACAATGAGATTTTAGGATGCTTTGAAAAATATCCCATTTTGTGGCTGTATTTTTATTTTTGAAGACTTTGCCCCAGTTAGTTAGGTCTATGGCCTCTCTTAGTTGGCTAAATTTAGTTTTTTTGAAGTTTGGTATTTTTGTTCTTCCCATAAAAAACACTCTTTGGAATGATAATTGGAAGATTATTACTTTATGGTCACTATTTCCCAGGTGTCCCCCGACCTGCACATCTGTTGTTCTGTCAGATCTATTGGTTAATACTAAGTCCAGTATGGCCGTCCCTCTATTCGGGTCCTGACCCAGTTGGGAAAGGTAATTGTCTTTGGTTATCGCCAAAAACCTGCTTCCTTTATGAGATATACATCTTTTAGTTTCCCATTCTATATCTGGGTGGTTGAAGTAACCCATAATAACGACCTCATTATGATCTGCAGCCTTGTCTATTTAGTTTAGTAGTAGATTTTCTGTGGACTCTGGTATATTAGGTGATTTATAATAAACTACTAATAGTAATTTATTATTGTTTTTGCCTCCATGTATTTCTACCCACAGTAACTCCACATGTTCATGTCCCTCACTGATATCTTTCTGTAGTGTGGGCTTTACACAGGACTTTACATAAAGGCAGACCCTTCCCCCTCTCCAGTTTTGACGATCCTTTCTAAACAGACTGTAACCCTGTACATTAACTGCCCATTCATAGCTATCATCCAGCCGTGTCTCAGTTATTCCCACTATGACATAGTCCTCCTCACACATCACAAATTCAAGTTCACCAGTTTTATTAGTCAGGCTTCTGGCATTAGTAGACATACATTTAAGAGGTTTATGTATATTTTTTACCCTACACTTTTCCTTCTGAGCTGTTCTAGTCCCTTCTTCCATTCCTCCCCCAGTCGCACTACCTTGCCCCCGGACTCTATCTGTACTATCTTTCCATCCTATAATGTAATTACCCTCCCCAGTCCCTAGTTTAAACACTCCTCCAACCTTCTAGCCATCTTCTCCCCCAACACAGCTGCCCCTTCTCCATTGAGGTGCAGCCCATCCTTACAATAGAGCCAAGTCGGCCCAGTTCTCCAGGAACCCGAACCCCTCCTTCCTACACCAGTTCTTGAGCCACTTGTTAACCTCCCTAATCTCCTGCTGCCTTTCTTGTGTGGCTCATGGTGCAGGTAGTATTTTGGAAAATACTACCTTTGAGGTCCTTGCCCTAAGCTTTTGACCTAAATCCCTAAAATAATTTTTAAGGACGCTCCATCTACCTCTAACTTTGTCATTGGTTTCGATATGGGCCATGACCGCTAGATCTTCTCCAGCTCCTCCCAGTAATCTGTCAACCCTATCCGCTATGTGTCGAACTCGAGCGCCAGAAAGACAACACACCGTTTGACGATCCCGGTCTTTGTGACAGATTGTCCTACCTGGACCCCTAATATTTGAGTCTCCCACTACCAGCACCTGTCTGGCCTGTCCTGCTCTCCTGGTCCTCTGCTTACTGGAGCTGGCATTCCCCTGACTGGCAGAGGATGTGTCTGGCTGCAGCAGTGTTACCCCTGAACTGACACCCCCCTCATCTGCCAACCATGCAAACTTGTTGGGGTGTGTCAGATCAGAGCTAGCCTCCAATGTAAAATGTATTGTACTGAATTGAAACAGGGATCAAACCCTGAAAAGGTGAACTCCCACAGTGGGACAAATATAAAAAGTAAAAAAAAAGTGGAAAAAAGTTTTTTTTATAATAAATCATGTTTAAAAAAAAACTAAAAAAACCATACATATTAGGTATCGCCACATCCATTATTACATGCTCTTTAAAAATGTCCCATAATCTACCACCTCAGGTGAACGCCGCAAAAAAAAATAAAAAATGCCCTTGTCTTGTCACTTTACATCACTAAAAGTGTAATTCCAGGCGATCAAAAAGACACATGTACCCCAAAATAGTACTAATCAAATTGTCATCTCTTCCCACAAAAAAATTGCCTCTACATAGGACAAACGCCCAAAAGATAAAAAAAAGTGGCTTTTATAATGTAAAACTGAAATTAATTAAAAAAAGTAGACATTAGATATTGCCGCGTCTGTAACAACCTGCTCTATAAAAATGTTACATTATCTACCCCCTAAGGTGAATTCCATAAAAAAAAAAACTCAGCCAAAACAACCAATTTTTTGGTCACTTTGCCCAAAAAATCATATGTACCCAAAAATGCTGTTTATAAAAAAAGTCACCTCTTTCCTCAAGAAATGAGCCCCTACATGACGATCAGCAGAAAAATATTAAAAAAAATATAGCTTTCAGAAAATGGTGACAAAAAACATGATTATTTTCACAAATGCTTTTATTCTATAAAACTGAAATAAAAAATAAATAAATAGAAATATTAGGTATTGCTACGTCTGTAATGAACTGCTCTATAAAAATATCACATAAATGACCCCCTCAGTTGAACGCTGTTAAAAAATAATAAAAATTGTGCCAAAATAGCCATTTTTTTGTCACCTTGCCTCAATAAAGTGTCATCATGAATAATCAAAACATCATATGTACCCAAAAATGGTACCAATAAAAATGTAATTTCTTCCTGCAAAAAAAGAGCCCCATTGCACAAGATTATCGGCAGAAAAATAATACAAATATAGCTTTTATAAAATGAAGACACAAAAACATTATTTTGGTTTTCAAAAATGCTTTACAATGTAAAACTGAAACAACAAAAAAAATACACATATTTGGTATTGTCACGTCCGTATCAACCTGGTCTATCTTGTCAGGAGAACTCCATAAAAAATAAAAACTGTTCCAACAGCTATTTTTGGTTACCTTGCCTCACAAAAAGCGTAATATCGAGCAATCAAAAATTATATGTACCCCAAAGTAGTACCAATAACACTGTCACCTCATCCCATAGTTTACAAAATGCGGTCACTTTTTGGGAGTTTCTACTATAGGGGTGCATAAGGGGGTCTTCAAATGTGACATGGCAACTTAAAATTATCCCAGCAATAACTGCTCTCCAAAATCCTTATGGTGCTCCTTTCCTTCTGCTTCTTTAAACTGGAGAATCAGGTTGATAAATATTGAGTTTTATTTCGCTGTTAACCCTTGCTGGGTTACAGGGAAAAATTGATTAAATTTGAAAATTCTCTAAAAAGTTAAATTTTGACATTTCCTTTCATTCTTGTGGAACACCTAAAGGGTTAGCAAAGTTTGTAAAATCAGTTTTGAATAACTAAAGGGGTATAGAAAATAGGGTCATTAATGGGTGGTTTCTACCATGTAAGCCCCACAAAGTAAACTGGTCCTTAAAAAAGTGGGTTTTGGAAATTTTCTTAAATTTTTTTAGATTTGCTTCTAAAATTCTAAGCCTTCTAACGTTCTAAAAAATAAAATGACTTTTTCAAAATGATGCCAACATGAAGTAGACATCTGGGAAATGTAAAGTAATAACCATTTTATGAGGTATCACAGTCTGCTTTACAGTAAAAGCAGAGACATTCAAATTTTATATAAATTATGGATTTTTTTTATAAATAACGGTGAAACATATTGACCCAAATTTACTACCAACGTGAAGTACAATATGTCACGAGAAAACAGTGTCAGAATCGCTTATAAAAGTGAAAGTGTTCCAGAGTTATTACAACATAAAGTGAAACATGTCAGATTTGCAAAATGTTTCTTGGTCCTTATGGTGAAAACTAGCTTGGTCTTGAAGGGGGTTAATAATCTATGGAGTTTTTTATATGAACATAAGCTGGGTGAGGTGCTGTACATTGAGTATATGTATGTAGTGCAGTAAGTCTATTGTGTTATGTGCCACTTGTGAAGGGGGTGGGGGACTAGGGGCCACCTTCCTCAGAGGCCCACTAGGGATTCACCTGTACCCCTGTGTGCCAGTCTCAGCCTGCTGGCACCCATCACACTTTAAGATTGACTGACCACCCGGATCTAAGATCTTCACTCTGCAGATATGACATTTCAGAAAACATTAATGGGAACTACCACCACCCTCACCACTCTTATCTACACTGGGCACCTATTTTCCTTTGTGAGCTGGTGAACAGCGCAAGTTTTAAAAGGGGACAACTCTTATTATTCCCCTTTTCTTCGCCACCTGTTTTATTTCAATGTAAAATCATGTTCTAGAGCAGGAGCAGAAAACCACAGAAAAACTTGCAACAGGGCCCTACACTATCAAAACCACCTTCAGAAGCAAGTATGAAAACTATATGATTATTTTGTTCTCCTAAGGATAAAACACATAATGATTGCACCTTTGGGTATTGTCTTGACATACATTATAATATGAAATCATCATGTGATTCCCCAGAGAACAGAGAAGTTGATGCAGGAGGGGAGTTATAATGAAGCTTCTATCAAGATGAAAAATGTTTATTAACCCCTTAACGCAAAATGCTGTACATGTCGTTTGCATTCAGGGTACATATGCAGTAGGCTCACGAGCTGAGACCTTTCCATATATGGCAGGTGCCAGCTGTGTGCTAGTGGCATTACCACTCCTACGCCCTGCTCCTATCTGTGTTTGCTGGTATGATGTAATTCTACGTATTTTGTCCAGGTCCTCCACATTGTGCATTTCCTATGTTTGAAATTGTTAATGTTCATGTAATGTTTCTTGTTCCCCAGAGGTGTCAGCAGACTTGGCACTGCTACTGTTAGAAGAGAGTGGAAACTACTTTTCATTCTGACCCTCTCTAAGGAAGGGAGCAGACTAGTTGGTTAGAGGTCAGTTCAGCTTACCCCCTTCTAAGGGAAAGTCCTAGCTTACCCCAGCTAAGCAAAGTAAGGCCTCTTTCACACTTGAGTTGTCCGGATCCGGCGTGTACTCCACTTGCCGGAATTACACGCCGGATCCGGAAAAACGCAAGTGTACTGAAAGCATTTTGAAGACGGATCCGTCTTCAAAATGCTTTCAGTGTTACTATGGCACCCAGGACGCTATTAAAGCCCTGGTTGCCATAGTAGGAGCGGGAGCGGGGAGCGGTATACTTACAGTCCGCGCGGCTCCCGGGGTGCTCCAGAGTGACGTCAGAGCGCCCCATGCGCATGGATGACGTGCCATGCGATCACGTGATCCATGCGCTTGGGGCGCCCTGACGTCACTCTGGAGCACGCTGGGAGCCGCACGGACGGTAAATATGCTGCTCCCCCGCTCCCTGCTACACTTTACCATGGCTGCCAGGACTTTAGCGTCCCGGAAGCCATGGTAACCACTCTAAAAAAGCAAAACGTCGGATCCAATGCGCCAAAACGACGTTTAGCTTAAGACCGGATCCGGATCAATGCCTTTCAATGGGCATTCATTCCGGATCCGGGCTTGCGGCAAGTCTTCAGGATTTTAGGCCGGAGCAAAAAGTGCAGCATGCTGCGGTATTTTCTCCGGCCAAAAAACATTCCGTTCCGGAACTGAAGACATCCTGATGCATCCTGAATGGATTTCACTCCATTCAGAATGCATGGGGATAATCCTGATCAGGATTCTTCCGGCATAGAGCCCCGACGACGGAACTCTATGCCGGAAGACAAAAACGCAGGTGTAAAAGAGCCCTAAGCCAGCAGAACACCTTCAGCTTTGCTGGATATAGAGTACACAGCTTGGAGCCTCATACAGCAAAGGAAAAGAGCCCTGTTACATAATCTAGAGACAGACAACAAAGCGAGAAGTTGCAGCATACAGCAAAGGAAAAGTTTCTGTTTAAACATGTCAGCATAGCAGAGCTGAGATTGTTATTGCCTGCCAGTTTATGCTAAAACCTGCTGGAAAGCCTGTAAATCATCTGGAGACACGTTTATGCAAAGTAAAGCTGTTTCAACTTCAGCACAAGGTCTGGACTCAATTTATTCTACAAATCCCTCAACTATTCACCCTATTTGCTCTGTTTCGGACGAAAACGCCTGGGGTTCAAGGATATCCAGGTAGGAGCACCGTGACTCGCGCACAGCCACATCTACAGGGACATTATAGGCTACACCATCTGGCATTCCTACACCTGGATACCACTAACACCATCTACTTAAGGGGACTGTGACACTTGTTGGTTCAATGCAACTGGCGTCACAACATATTTACTTAAAAACAACCCCAGATGCATGTCAGGCATTGCAAGTGGCATCACAAACAGGATTACGTGTGTGTCCCTATACTTCAAGGACTACAGAGGATCTACTTTAGTGCCTGCAAAACACCCTACAAGAGACCTTATTGCATTTACTTGCTGCTGGAGAGTGTAAATCTACATCAATTGCAGCACTGTGACAAAACAGGGGTTAATCGGCCATCTTGGATTTGGACCTCGTGTGTTGAGATGAAGACATTTACCCAGCAGAGGGAAGGGAACTAAACAACCCACCTCCACAGAGGAACCATTCTGCCAGCAAAAGGAACTAAATTGCTCAGTACAAGTTCCTAGGACAAAGAGGAAGTGAAGCGGTGGCCATTTTAGAAAAGGGAAAATGCAGTTCCTTTTTCCCTGGATCCTGAGAAGCAATATCCAGAGGTCTGAGTGAGTACTTCTGGGGAAAATAACCTTGCTAAAGACTGTTTGGGACTATTATCTGCCTGCCAGAGCATCATACTCCTTAAAATTGCCCAGTTGCAGCGACTCTTAAAGGAGCCACGCACCAATTCTGCTGCCGTCACCCATAGCAACTTGTACTTAAATCGAATTTTAGCTTATGCTGACCCCTCTAGTCTGGTACAGGGTATCAAAAGCCATGTCTGACAGCAAAGATAGCACCCACTTGGATTGCGGTGATCCACCAGCAGCAGCTGCAGCCACTTGCATCATGCCTCTTACTATGCCATACTACTTTGGAGCACCTTGGCTCCTACGTTATTCAGGAGAACCTCATTCACTCAGGGAATTCCGTGATAAAATTTTGGCCACCTTTAACCACCCCCTAGCTGAAACACCCTTAATGACCAGACCACTTTTTACACTTCTGCACTACACTACTTTCACCGTTTATCGCTCGGTCATGCAACTTACCACCCAAATGAATTTTACCTCCTTTTCTTCTCACTAATAGAGCTTTTATTTGGTGGTATTTCATTGCTGCTGACATTTTTACTTTTTTTTGTTACTATTCAAAATGTAATGAAATTTTTGCAAAAAAAGGACATTTTTCACTTTCAAAAACGACATCCATATATAAATTTTTCGCTAAATGTATTGTTCTACATGTCTTTGATAAAAAAAAAATGTTTGGGTAAAAAAAAAAAATGGTTTGGGTAAAAGTTATAGCGTTTACAAACTATGGTACAAAAATGTGAATTTCTGCTTTTTGAAGCAGCTCTGACTTTCTGAGCACCTGTCATGTTTCCTGAGATTCTACAATGCCCAGACAGTAGAAAAACCCCACAAATGACCCCATTTCGGAAAATAGACGCCCTAAGGTATTCGCTGATGGGCATAGTGAGTTCATAGAACTTTTTATTTTTTGTCACAAGCGGAAAATGATGATTTATTTTTTCCTTACAAAGTCTCATATTCCACTAACTTGTGACAAAAAATACAAACTTCCATGAACTCACTATGCCCATCATGAAATACCTTGGGGTGTCTTCTTTCCAAAATGGGGTCACTTGTGGGGTAGTTATACTGCCCTGGCATTTTAGGGGTTTGAAATCAAAATCTGTAAAAAATGGCCTGTGAAATCCGAAAGGTGCTCTTTGGAATGTGGGCCCCTTTGCCCACCTAGGCCGCAAAAAAGTGTCACACATGTGGTATCGCCATACTCAGGAGAAGTTGGGGAATGTGTTTTGGGGTGTCATTTTACATATACCCATGCTGGGTGAGCGAAATATCTCGGCAAAAGACAACTTTTCCAATTTTTTTATACAAAGTTGGCATTTGACCAAGATATTTATCTCACCCAGCATGGGTATATGTAAAATGACACCCCAAAACACATTCCCCAACTTCTCCTGAGTACGGCGATACAACATGTGTGACACTTTTTTGCAGCCTAGGTGGGCAAAGGTTCCCACATTCCAAAGAGCACCTTTCGGATTTCACAGGCCATTTTTTACAGATTTTAATTTCAAAGTACTTTACATGCATTTGGGCCCCTGAAATGCCATGGCAGTATAACTACCCCACAAGTGACCCCATTTTGGAAAGAAGACACCCCCAAGGTATTTCGTGATGGGCATAGTGAGTTCATGGAAGTTTTTTTTTTTTGTCACAAGTTAATGGAATATGAGACTTTGTAAGAAAAAAAAAAATCATAATTTTCCGCTAACTTGTGACAAAAAAAAAAAAATTCTAGGAACTCGCCATGCCTCTCACAAAATACCTTTGGGTGTCTTATTTCCAAAATGGGGTCACTTGTGGGGTAGTTATACTGCCCTGGCATTTCAGGGGCCCACTTGCATGAGAAGTAGTTTGAAATCAAAATCTGTAAAAAATGCCCTGTGAAATCCGAAAGGTGCTCTTTGGAATGTGGGCCCCTTTGCCCACATAGGCTGCAAAAAAGTGTCACACATGTGGTATTGCCGTACTCAGGAGAAGTTGGGGAATGTGTTTTGAGGTGTCCTTTTACATATACCCATGCTGGGTGAGAGAAATATCTTGGCAAAAGACAACTTTTCCCATTTTTTTATACAAAGTTGGCATTTGACCAAGATATTTATCTCACCCAGCATGGGTATATGTAAAATGACACCCCAAAACACATTCCCCAACTTCTCCTGAGTACGGCGATACTACATGGGTGACACTTTTTTGCAGCCTAGATGCGCAAAGGTGCCCAAATTCCTTTTAGGAGGGCATTTTTAGACATTTGGATCCCAGACTTCTTCTCACGCTTTAGGGCCCCTAAATAGTCAGGGCAGTATAAATACACCATATGTGACCCCATTTCGCAAAGAAGACACCCCAAGGTATCCAATGAGGGGCATGCCGAGTTCATGCCGAGTTTTTTTTTTCTCACAAAGTCTCCCTTTCTGCTAACTTCAGACAAAAATTTCAATCTTTCATGGACTCAATATGCCCCTCAGCGAATACCTTGGGGTGTCTTCATTCCAAAATGGTGTTATTTGTGGGGTGTTTGTACTGCCCTGGCATTTGAGGGTCTCCGCAATCATTACATGTATGGCCAGCATTAGGAGTTTCTGCTATTCTCCTTATATTGAGCATACAGGTAATGAGATTTTTTTTTTCCTTTCAGCCTCTGAGCAGAAAGAAAAAATGAACGGCACAGAATTCTTCATTCGCATCAATCAATGTGGATGAAAAAATCTCTGCCCAAAAAAAAAAGGAGGGGAAAGGCGTCTGCCAGGACATAGGAGCTCCGCCCAACATCCATACCCACTTAGCTCGTATGCCCTGGCAAACCCAATTTCTCCATTCACATCAATCTATGTGGATGAATAAATCATTGCCGGGATTTTTTATTTTATTTTTATATATATACAAAGTGTTTGCCAAAGCATATGAACACCGCCCCCTCCTCAGCTCATATGCCTCGGCAAACGTATCTTTTACTGCAGAGGAGAAATCTCGTCTTGCAGCGCCGCATACACCGACTTTTGTGTAATCTGACAGCAGCGCAATGCTTCTGTCAGAATGCACATCAGTCCTGCAGCTAGTCGATCGGTTGGTCCACCTGGAAGGTAAAAAAAACAAAACAAAAAAGAAAAAACCAGGCCGCAACGCAATAATTTTATTAACTTTATAATAACTTTTGAACAGAACATATAAACTTTAACTTTTTGAACTGAACTGATTTTTATTTATTTTTTTACCCTTATAGGACAAACCTCTCCTTCCCCATGGGACAATGTGCAAAGCGCAAATTGCCCAAAGATGTGGCGAAGTACATTATGCACTCTGTCCCAGGTGAAAGGAGAGGTTTGCAGCAGCTGTGTGTGAATGGGCCCTAATAGCCCTGTGTGCCTGTCCTGTGAGCTGTGATCCCTATGCTACTAGTGTACCTGTCTGTGGTACTTCCGGAAACACTCTCCAAAGCATAGGGCAGGGGGGTCAGGGAAGTCAGGACAGAAATAGCATGTGTCACGCCTTATTCAAATCCTGCTACAGACACAACATCTTTTTCGGGGTGACGGTTGGGTTGAGGTACCGGCAACGACACTGGGGAAATGTCGCTCGTGTAGATGGCTAACTACACTGGTGGATGGGGCCACGGAACCTCCTGGATACAGGAGGTTCTCGATGATCTCTTTCTGAAATTTGAGGAAGGATCCTGTTCTCCCAGTCTTACTGTAGAGAACAAAACTATTATATGCAGCCAATTGAATTAAATATACCAGTACTTCTTATACCAGCGTCTGGTGCGTCGGAAAACTAAATACGGAGACAACATCTGGTCATTGAAGTCCACCCCTCCCATGGGCAAATTATAGTCGTGGACACAGAGGGGCTTTTCAATTACACTGGTTGCTCGCTCAATTTGGATTGTCGTTCCTGCGTGAATATAGGAGAGCATGTAAACGTCACGCTTGTCTCTCCATTTCACCGCAAGCAGTTCTTCGTTACACAAGGCAGCCCTCTTCCCCTTGCAAGACGAGTGGTAACGAGCTGTTGGGGGAAGCCCGCGCGACTAGTTCGTGCGGTGCCACAGCAGCCAATCTGTTCTAGGAACAAATGCCTGAAGAGGGCCACACTTGTGTAGAAATTGTCCACATAAAGATGGTACCCCTTGCCAAATAAGGGTGACACCAAGTCCCAGACTGTCTTCCCACTGCTCCCCAGGTAGTCAGGGCAACCGACCGGCTCCAGGGTCTGATCTTTACCCTCATAGATCCGAAATGTGTGGGTATAGCCTGTGGCCCTTTCACAGAGCTTATACAATTTGACCCCATACCGGGCACGCTTGCTTGGGATGTATTGTTTGAAGCCAAGGCGCCCGGTAAAATGTATTAGGGACTCGTCTACGCAGATGTTTTGCTCAGGTGTATACAAATCTGCAAATTTCTGGTTGAAGTGGTCTATGAGGGGCCGAATTTTGTGGAGCCAGTCAAAAGCTGGGTGGCCTCTGGGACGAGAGGTGCTATTGTCACTAAAGTGCAGGAAACGCAGGATGGCCTCAAATCGTGCCCTGGACATGGGTTCGTGGACCAATATGACCACAATTCATGCTTTTTGGTTAGACCCATGTTGAGGAGAAGGCCCAGAAAATGTTTTAATTCGGAAACTTGGACTGGTTTCCACCGGAAAGGCTGGCCATAATAGCTTCCCGGGTTGGCGGTTATAAATTGTGTGGCATACCGGTTTGTTTCTGCCACGACTATGTCCAAGAGCTCCGCAGTCAAGAACAGCTCAAAAAATCCCAGGGCCGAACCGATCTGAGCTGTCTCAACCCGAACTCCAGACTGGGCGGTGAAAGGGGGAACTAATGGTGCGGCTGAAGTTGGGGACTGACAATCAGGATTTGCCAGCACCTCAGGGATTCTAGGGGGTCTACGGGCCTGTCTGTGCGGTGGCTGCAACGGGGTAACTATTGCACGTGCCACCATACCAGCTTCAACTGCCTTTCTGGTGCTCGCCACTTCACCATGCTGTACGGCAGTGCTGGTACTAGGTCCAGGGAGGGCTGCGCTGCTGGTGTATGCCTCACCACGTAATCCGACAGCGCCAGCCCCACTCTGCTGCCCTTGAAGCGGATCCTGCGCAACCTGTGGTCTAGCAACACGGGGCCAGATACGCCTGGTGGTATCAGGGACCTCAGCCTCCTCGTCCGAACTTTGAGTCAGACAGCCACTGCTTTCTACAGGTTCATATTCTGACCCACTAGATTCATAAGATGAGGGTTCCCATTCCTCATCCGACTGGGTCAGAAGCCTGTAGGCCTCTTCAGAAGAATACCCCCTGTTTGACATTTGGACTACTAAATTTAGGGGTATTCCCTGAGACTACCCAAGAAAAAAAGCAAGCCTGTCTTACAAATGGGAGGCTAGCGAAGTACCGGAGGCCGCTGCGATTGATAAAAAATATCAAAACTGATTTTTTTTATCGCCGCAGCGCTTGTAAAGTGATTGTGCAGTGATAAAAAAATATATAATTTTTGTCACTGCAGCGGGGCGGGCGTGGGTGAACGCACGTGTGGGCGACCGATCAGGCCTGATCGGGCAAACACTGCGTTTTGGGTGGAGGGCGAGCTAAGGTGACACTAATACTATTATAGATCTGACTATGATAAGTTTTGATCACTTACAGATACTATAAAAGTACAAATGCTGATTAGCGATACGCTAATCAGCGAATCAGTGACTGCGGTGCGGTGAGCTGGGCGCTAAACAATCGCTAAACTACCTAACCAAAGGGCCTAAACTATCCTAAAACCTATCAGTCAATACCAGTGAAAAAAAAAAGTGACAGTTTACACTGATCACTTTTTTCCTTTCACTAGGTGATTGACAGGGGCAAGAAGGGGTGATCAAGGGGTTAATTGGGGTGCAGGGGTGTGATTTGGGGCTAAGGTGTAGTGTTTGGTCCTACTCACTGTGATGCCTGCTCCTCTGCTGAGACCAACCGACAAAAAGGACCAGCAGAGGAGCAGGGAAGCCATTTAACACATTATATTTACAAATATAATGTGTTAACTGGCTTTTGATTCGTTTTTAAAAAAATCATCAGCTTGCCAGCCACGATCATTGGCTGGCAAGCTGATGACGTGACCCCCCTCGAACTTTTGCCGGCCCGCGATGCGCATGCGCGGGCCGGCTAATTGCGTCATCTCGCGTCTCGCGAGATGACGCATATATGCGTGACTCTGCCTGGGACTGCCGCCTCCGGACCGCGATCCTGCGTTAGGCGGTCCGGAGGCGGTTAAGCTGTATTCAGTATCTCAGGACCAGAAAGTGGAAATCCTGATTGGCCGGTTTCAGGGAGCCGCGCTCCGGGAGGTCAAGTCCTGGCCTCGGCCAGAGCGAAAAACAGCTGAGCAGATCCTAGACCGACTCAATACCACCTTTAAAACTTGAACCGTCTCCGAGCTTAAGATGCGCTCCGTTGGTAAGCGACAGCAGCCAAAGGAGACTTTGAGAGACTTTGCCCTGTCCCTGCAAGAAGCTCTGTGGGCAGTTATCCACATAGTTCTCAGTGAAGCTGAGGGACAAGATTAGACCCTCAGAGACCAGTTTATTGAAGGTGTCCTCGACGAACCTCTCAAACGTCAGCTTAAGATGCTGTCAGCTCAGCACCCAGATACCCCTTTCTGGGATTTTCAGGAACTCGCTATTGGCATCCTAGGTTAAGGTCACCAGTCTGAACCTCCTGAAGACAAGAAGACATGGTCCGTCCTATGACCTGCTGCCCATGGCCAGATAGCTGAGCATGAGGCTCAGGCGCTTGTCCCAGATGCTGTCACAGCTCTGACTTCTCAAGTCTCCCTCCTAGCTGAGAATATGGAGAGGATGAGGAAGCAGCTAGAGCAACTGAAACAGCAGCCCAAGTCTGAGAAATGAACTACTACACCAAGAGACCGTTCTACACCCGGTCCACGAGAAGATCGACGTCGGACGACTGGTAGGTTGTCAGACCCTGGGTTTTAAGAGACCAGAAAGTGTGTATGTTGCCATTGACAGAACCGTGGACACACCAAAATGAACTGCTAGTAGTTAAAGGGGTATCCCCTGAGGCCGAGGACCTCCCCTCGGGAAGAAGAATACTAGGTATCAAAGATCCCGCCTTTATGCCTAGGTATGTGGGCGCCCGCCCCGTGGTTGAAGTTAGCATCAATGGAGTAATGTTTTCTGCTTTGGTAGATACAGGATCTCAAGTGACGATCCGCCAGTCACATTCAAAAGATGCCGGAACAGAGCACAGCAACCCCTGGAATCCTGGCTCCACATCATAGCCACCAATGACCAGCAAACACCCTCTGGACTATGGTCAAACTAGCTTAATACAGCACACTATTCCAACCGGCACTCATTCTCCAATCAAAGAGAGATATAGGCCAGTGCCTCCAGCAGGTGAAGAAGAGGGTTCACGATATGAAGACAGCTAATGTCATCCAGGATAGTCACAGCCCCTGGGCTGCCCCTCTGGTCCTGGTAAAAAAGAAGGATAGAACCATCTATTTCTGTGTGGATTACCACAAGATTAACAACTTAACGCACAAGGATTTGTACCCCCTGCCACGAATTAAGGAGTCTAACAGCCCTGGGATCTGCTGCTTATTTCTTAACCCTGGATCTAACCAGTGGCTATTGACAAGTCCCCATGGCACCAGAATATAAAGAGAAAACAGTTTTCACTACCCCAATGGGTTTGTTCGAGTTCAACTACATGCCATTCGAGCTGTGCAATGCCCCTGGAACATTTCACTCATGGAGAGATGTCTTGGACACAAAACCTTTCACACCGTATTACTGTACTTGGATGATGTGATCATCTACTTAAAGATCTATGAAGAGCATTTATAGCACTGTATGCACTTTAATTGGATTTAGTGGTCTGTATTGTGCCAGGATGGTGTTTTTCCTGTCCCCTACCCTCCTTTTTTAATGGTACTATACACTACGTGCAGAATTATTAGGCAAATGAGTATTTTGACCACATCATCCTCTTTATGCATGTTGTCTTACTCCAAGCTGTATAGGCTCGAAAGCCTACTACCAATTAAGCATATTAGGTGATGTGCATCTCTGTAATGAGAAGGGGTGTGGTCTAATGACATCAACACCCTATATCAGGTGTGCATAATTATTAGGCAACTTCCTTTCCTTTGGCAAAATGGGTCAAAAGAAGGACTTGACAGGCTCAGAAAAGTCAAAAATAGTGAGATATCTTGCAAAGCTTCTGAAGCGTGATCATCGAACAATCAAGCGTTTCATTCAAAATAGTCAACAGGGTCGCAAGAAGCGTGTGGAAAAACCAAGGCGCAAAATAACTGCCCATGAACTGAGAAAAGTCAAGCGTGCAGCTGCCAAGATGCCACTTGCCACCAGTTTGGCCATATTTCAGAGCTGCAACATCACTGGAGTGCCCAAAAGCACAAGGTGTGCAATACTCAGAGACATGGCCAAGGTAAGAAAGGCTGAAAGACGACCACCACTGAACAAGACGCACAAGCTGAAACGTCAAGACTGGGCCAAGAAATATCTCAAGACTGATTTTTCTAAGGTTTTATGGACTGATGAAATGAGAGTGAGTCTTGATGGGCCAGATGGCTGGATTGGTAAAGGGCAGAGAGCTCCAGTCCAACTCAGACGCCAGCAAGGTGGAGGTGGAGTACTGGTTTGGGCTGGTATCATCAAAGATGAGCTTGTGGGGCCTTTTTTGGTTGAGGATGGAGTCAAGCTCAACTCCCAGTCCTACTGCCAGTTTCTGGAAGACACCTTCTTCAAGCAGTGGTACAGGAAGAAGTCTGCAAGGTAAGAAAAACATGATTTTCATGCAGGACAATGTTCCATCACACGCGTCCAAGTACTCCACAACGTGGCTGGCAAGAAAGGGTATAAAAGAAGAAAATCTAATGACATGGCCTCCTTGTTCACCTGATCTGAACCCCATTGAGAACCTGTGGTCCATCATCAAATGTGAGATTTACAAGGAGGGAAAACAGTACACCTCTCTGAACAGTGTCTGGGAGGCTGTGGTTGCTGCTGCACGCAATGTTGATGGTGAACAGATCAAAACACTGACAGAATCCATGGATGGCAGGCTTTTGAGTGTCCTTGCAAAGAAAGTGGCTATATTGGTCACTGATTTGTTTTTGTTTTGTTTTTGAATGTCAGAAATGTATATTTGTGAATGTTGAGATGTTATACTGGTTTCACTGGTAAAAATAAATAATTGAAATGGGTATATATTTGTTTTTTGTTAAGTTGCCTAATAATTATGCACAGTAATAGTCACCTGCACACACAGATATCCCCCTAAAATAGCTAAAACTAAAAACAAACTAAAAACTACTTCCAAAAATATTCAGCTTTGATATTAATGAGTTTTTTGGGTTCATTGAGAACATGGTTGTTGTTCAATAATAAAATTAATCCTCAAAAATACAACTTGCCTAATAATTCTGCACTCCCTGTATACATTATTTATTATAAAACAATAAAGTATTTTGGCATAAATTGGATGTTCACAAGCTTCAGTTTTTCTAGTTTTTTGCGCCCTACTCATACAGGCAGAGAACTAGTGGTAGCTGTTGCTATATCTGTTAGTAATAGAAAAATAGTCTCATGCAGCACTCTAACCTTCCCTGGGTACCTTTGGAGCACCTCCTAAGCACAAGCCAAAGGCGGCTTGCCTTTTAGTAACGGGGAATGTAACACCCCCGGTGTTGCATTACCACTCCTATGCCCTGCTGGTACGGTGTCATTCTATGTATTTCGTCCAGGTCCTCCACATTGTGCATTTCCTATGTTTGAAATGGTTAATGTTTATGTAATGTACCTGGTTCACCAGAGGTGGCAGCAAACTTGGCAGTGCTACTGTTAGAAGAGAGTGGAACCTGCTTTCCATTCTGACCCTCTCTAAAGAAGGGAGCAGGATATCCAGGTAGGAGCACCGTGACATGTGCACAGCCACATCTACAGGGACATTATAGGCTACCCTTACACCACTCTGGCATTCCTACACCTGGGTGCCACTAACACCATCTACTTAAGAGGACTCTGTCCCTTGTTGCTTCAATGCAACTGGCGTCACTACAAATTTACATAAAAACAACCCCAGGCACATGTCGAATGTGGCACACCCATCCGCAAAGACCAAGAATAGAGATAATTCTGATCCCAGGTATTTAACCATTCAAAATCCATGAGCAATAGCGATCATGGTACCTGAGGGAGCTCCTCTGTCCACTGATCGCAGCACTAATGGTAAAATCATGTGGCTATGATTAATTGTTATGACCTCCTGGAGCTTGTGAAGGATCCCCAACCTTCTATAGTAAGATGCCTGTTAATCTGTGCCTGCAGCATGGCTTGACATGAAGCCAGTAATCCTATAGACTGCAATGGTATTTTATTGCTGTCTATGACACAAGGGTTCTGGAGATCATATATTTAAAGGGACTTTGTTATCAGAAAATGACCTATTGTTGAAATTATGTTTAACATATTTTTAAAGAACTTTTGGTGATGTTATTTTTAATTTTCCATGTCAACATCTATATTTAAACTAAAAACACAATATATCCTGCAGTTTTCACACTGGGCCTAATAATAGGTGACACTTCTTGTTCTGTACAGATAACTTTACTGCAGTTACTTCTTATCTGTATACAGAGATGATATCATTACAGACAGAATTAGAATGACAGATAAGACAGGATCCTCGATTCACAATGGGTGGTTGTCAAATCTTGTCTAATTTTCTTCGTAGAATTACCTCTCCACAGGTCACAGATCATGCCTAGAAGACTCTCCTATAGAAGTCAATGAGGTCCCCTCCAGACCATTGTGTCTATGGACCATGAGACTGCTAACAAGACATATTCCTAATGCATTCTAAATGCTGTTAAAAACAGGTCACAAAAACACAAAAGTAAGGCTACTTTCACACTTGTGGCAGAGTGATCCGGCAAGCAGTTCCGTCGCCGGATCACTCTGATCCGGCAAAACATATGCCAACTGATGGCATTTGTAAGACTGATGAGGATCCTGATCAGTCTGAAAAATGTCTGATTAGTCAGAAAAATGTATTGAAATGCCGGATCCGTCTTTCTGGTGTCATCTGGAAAAATTGATACGGCATTTATTTTTTTCACCTTTTTTCTGATTCGGCACTAACACATTACTATGGAAAAAAATGCCGGATCCGGCATTCAGGCAAGTCTTCAGTTTTTTTGGCCAGAGATAAAACCGTAGCATGCTGCGGTTTTATCTTTTGCCTGATCAGTCAAAGAGACTGAACTGAAGACATCTTGAGGCATCCTGAACGGATTACTCTCCATTCAGAATGCATGGGGATAAAACTGATCAGTTATTTTGCAGTATAGAGCCCCTAGGGCGGAACTCTATGCCAGAAAAGAAAAACGCAAGTGTGAAAGTACCCTAAGTACATGCACAAATCGGATGCCGGGTTAAATATCCATCAATCTGATATTGTCTTGACAAAACCCCATAAAAGTGCACTCTCTATAGCCTGAGCGGCCCCAGCACAGCAGGGGTCCTAGCACCCTAAACCTGGTCAGAAACTTCAGAGAAGAATGACAGATTCTTATCACATAGCTGGTTGGTACAAGAAGTAAGATGACCTGAAAGTCAGATCCAATCCATAGATTTCATTTTCCCCCCATATTTTCCTGATATTTCATGGGTTAGGAAAATACACAATGAACAATCTCTTCCGAAATGGTTGATGAAAAGATATTTTTTTTTAATAAAACATGTACAAAACAAATGCGCTTCAGATCACAAGATACAGGTCATGTGAATTAAAAAAAGACATTGTGTAGACAATTCAATCATAGTTAAAAAATAAACCATGAGTGCCAACAACAACAAATCCCTCCCCCCTCCCCCCTAGACAGAAAACATAACAGTCTTTAACCAATATAACCCATACATAAATAGCAGCAGACTAGAATAGCATACATTTCATTGTCAAACACGGGCGGTGACGCCCCCCAGGGGCAGCGGCACCGGCAGTATTCCAACAATAGCCTCCACTCACCTAACATATTGAGCAATGTTATCCCATAATGCGTACCATCAGAGGCGTACATAGGAATCACTGGGCCCCATAGCAAAAATCTGAATTGGGCCCCTTAACCCCGCCCACTACCCACCATGGCCCCTCCCACTTCCTGACTTTGCTCCTCCCATGCCACACCCCCATTAAATACATTTATACATGACCTACAGAAACTGTTAGGGGTTTCCTGGGGGTGACCTGTCACATGGGATATCTGCTGCAGCCTGCAGGTCTCCTTATTTGGGGTGCCATGTTAGGCTACCTTCACACTTGCGTTCGGGTCTCCGCTTGTGAGTTCCGTTTGAAGGCTCTCACAAGCGGCACCGAACGGATCCGTCCAGCCCTAATGCATTCTGAGTGGATGCGGATCCGCTCAGAATGCATCAGTATGGCTCCGTCTGTCCTCCGCTCAGCAGGCGGACACTTGAACGCTGCTTGCAGCGTTCGGGTGTCCGCCTGGCCGTGCGGAGGCAAACGGATCCGTCCAGAGTTACAATGGACGTCAATGGGGGCGGATCAGTTTGAAGTTGACACAGTAAGGCTCAATTTTCAAACGGATCCGTCCCCCATTGACTTTCAATGTAAAGTCAAAACGGATCCGTTTGCACTATCATGAACAAAAAAAAAAAATGTTAGTTTTTTTTGTTCATGTTAATGCAAACGGATCCGTTCTGAACGCAAGTGTGAAAGTTGCCTTAAAGGGAATCTGTCACTAGCAATTTACCCCCAATTTTTTTTTCATGAATCCATGTTTAACAGAGAACCTGTTTTCCATCTGTCTTGTTCTTTTGATTGTGAGTCTTGTCATTTCTTCAAAAAATCGATTCTTATGATATGTAAATGAAGCTGTAAGGAGCCCAGAGGGGCGTTATTCTTTCTCCACGGTGCCCAGGAACGCCCCTCTGAAGTGCCGTGCCCGGCTAAATTTGAAAACTAATAACGCCTCCAAGTTCATCTAAATCGCCTCCCAAATCCGATCCTCCTCTCGCCGGCATCCCAAATCCCACGCAGGCGCAGTGCCGTCAGTCATCTTATCATAGCGCAGGCAATCGCCGGCACTGCGCCTGCGCGGGATTTGGGATGCCAGCGAGAGGAGGATCGGATTTGGGAGGCGATTTAGATGAACTTGGAGGCGTTATTAGTTTTCAAATTTAGCCGGGCACGGCACTTCAGAGGGGCGTTCCTGGGCACCGTGGAGAAAGAATAACGCCCCTCTGGGCTCCTTACAGCGTCATTTACATATCATAACAATCGATTTTTTGAAGAAATGACAAGACTCACAATCAAAAGAACAAGACAGATGGAAAAAAGGTACTCATGGATCCATGTTTAATAAAGTACCTTTTTTCCATCTGTGTTCTTCTTTTCCATGTCAGTCTTGTCCTTTCTTCTAAAAATCGATTCTTAGGATATGCAAATGCAGGAACGGTGCCCCTCTGAAGTGCCGTGCCCGCCTAAATATGAAAACTCTAACATCTCCATGTTTAGCTGAATCGCCTCCCAGAGGCGCGGCTAAGTCCTCAACACCCGCCCCCCTCCTCAGCGCTGCGCTCTGCAAACACCCGATCCTCCTCTCGTCGGCGTCCCAAATCCCGCGCAGGCGCAGTGCCGGCGATTGCCTGCGCCTGCGCTCTGATAATACGGCTGAGGGCAACAGCTTCAACATCGTCACTGGGCTCGGCGCATGCCCAGTGACGATGTTGAAGCTGTTGCCCTCAGCCGTATTATCAGAGCGCAGGCGCAGGCAATCGCCGGCACTGCGCCTGCGCGGGATTTGGGACGCCGACGAGAGGAAGATCGGGTATTTGCAGTCAGAGCGCGGCGCTGAGGAGGGGGGCGGGTGTCTAGGGCCTTAGCCGCGCCTCTGGGAGGCGATTCAGCTAAACATGGGGGGGGCCCTGGGGAGAAAAGCAGCCGCATAGCCGGCTGCAGGTCATGAGTGGGCGGGGCCTTATCTGCGCTACGGGCCCCCCAGTGCCGCGGGCCCCATAGCAGTGGCGTGGTCTGCCTCTATGGGCGGTACGCCACTGCGTACCATGCCTCTATTAAGAGCCAGCCAAGGACTACTTTCTCCGGATCTCTCTATCCAGAGACCCCAAATACTCTCAAATTTTGAAAGGCTATTTTGTTTGAAATATACCCCCCTTTCCAATCAAATCACTACATTCAGCCTAGCAATAAACTCTACTATAACTGGAGGAAGCGGCCGAATCCACTTCGCTGCCAATGTTTTACGTGCCTGGTATAGCATTCTATTAATACATATAATAATAGGTGGCTGTAAGCAGACACATTTTAGGATCGGGTAGAAGTTTGTATTATTTATTAGTTGTACAACGTCATGCCAGTATACTTTCAGGTTATCACAGCTCCACAACATGTGAAGTATTTATAGAAATGCATGGAGGGGAGGCCAAACTCAGAACACAGCTGCTGAAACTGCTTTAGAAGTCCATGGGAGTATAACTGCCCAATATTCCAAAATCCATTCCTTCTCCATTGGGAGAACCCCGTTAATTGGGATAATTGAGGTAAAAGAGGATTATTCCAGATGGGAGAGATATTAAACAGTCCTGAGATACCCAAGCTCTCTCTAGCCTTAGACCACACCCTCCTCACAAGCCCCAGAATTGGAGCAGATTTAAACCTAGGGTCTACATCCCCCTCCTGGACTGCTAGCGGCGAATAAAAACCAGACGCCCATGCAACTAGTCTACCTCCTCTCCCCACTCTCCCCGCCGTATTCCATCCCTTAAAGTGTTGCATCTGAGCTGAAAGAAAGTATAATAAGGGGTTAAGCAGCGCCAAACCACCCGCATCCTTGGCTCTCTGTAGAGTTTCATATTTTATTCTACTTCTCTTGTACTTCTGCAACAGGAACATAAATATTTGCTGTGTTTTGTAAAAATGATGCATAGGGATCCATACTGGAGAATTATGGAGCACATATAAGAGTTACGGCATCAGCACCATTTTAATTAGGTTACCCTCACCCACTAGTGATATGGGCATTTTATGCCACAAGGCAGCCTTAATTTACTGCCCAAAGTTTAAAACTATCTGGTATGTATCTATGGGGATTGATGGAGATATCAACCCACAGATACTTAAATGAGGATACTACCCTAAGTTTAGTATGATCAAGACAAATATTTTCCAGGACCGGGGCCAATGGGAGTATCACAGACTTATTCTAGTTGATAAGCAGTCCAGACTGCCAAATTCAGAGATAAGTGAGATAATAGGGTCTATGGAAGATATCATCTGCATATAACGATACACGCTCTTCCAAGTCCACCTTTTAAGGCCCAGGATAATCGGTGTAACTCTAAGGAGGCAAGCAAATGGTTCTATCGCTATAGCAAATAAGAGAGGCGACAGGGGGCAGCCCTGCCTTGTCCCCCTTTCTAGTGCCAGCACTGAAATGGTTGAGGTTATTCTAATACACCTTCCAGGAATTCCTCAAGCAAATCAGAGATTCCCGCTTCGAGATATAAAGGTTCTCGGCACATGGTATTGTCTTCCAGTCATATTTGGTATCAGATGATTCGTAAAGTTCTACTGATTATAAATATTAATTATATATCTTAATTTGACCTACGGGTACTGAGAAACTGGCAAAGCAAGGATGCTGCCAGATTTTCTCTATCTGGAGCAAGAACTGCCCCCTGTTGCAATTACACAAGGCTTGAATTGTACGTGTCATAGCCACTCCCAGCTACAGAGTGGGTAAAAAACTGCGGCCCACTCAGGTCGGGGTCCTTCATCTACCATCTAAAGTCGAATAACATCCCGACCGCCCGCTGGACACGGGCACCCTGCCATCTTGGATTATTTCTTGCAAAGACTTTATCTTTTACTGGACTCTACCACGGTAATTCTGAACTTACAGACATTCTACTCCCTTTCACCTCCTACTTATTTCTATCCAACCAATCTGATTGACTGGCAGGTATATTTACCTGTCAGTTTTAAAGTACATTTCTGTGTGTAGTTTTTATAGTAAAACTAACGATTTAATCGTTCCAGTTTTGCCCTTGTTACCTGATTATTTGGTCTATGCTAAGAACTCTGTCCTCAGAATATACATGCTATAAATGGTTGATTTGTTAGCTAGGTTGCAAATAACCGTTTCTTCCCTTTAGGAATAGATAGCTAGGGTCTCTTTGCTCCTATTCAATATGAAGAGCGGTGGCAGCAAATTTAGTTGGTTTCCTGCACAAAATCAATAATTTTATTTTACCGGTTGTATATACAATCGCGATTGTATCATGTATGGGCACACCAACCAATCTTAAACATTTACTGTGCTCACAGTGGATTTGCCTCCAAAAGTCTCTAGTGGAGGAGACATGTGGCATAGTGCAACGAGATTTGTGGGTGGTTGTCACATTAGTGAGGTGTAAGCAGCATGAGGAGATCATAGAGTGGCCCAATGACAAAATCAGGAGGTGGCAGCAGCATCAGGAGGAGGCCACAAAGTGGCATAATGACAGTGTGGAGCTAGTAGCAGCATCAGGAGGCCACATAGTGGCACAATGACAGTGTGGAGGTGGCAGCAGCAGCATCATGAGGGACACTGAATCGCACAATGACATGGTGTGATGGTGGCGACAGCAGCAGCGTCAGGAGGAGGCCACAGAGTGGCACAATGACAGTGTGGAGGTGGCAGCAGCATCAAGAGGCCACAGAGAGGCAAAATGACAGTTTGGAGGTGGCAACAGCAGTAGAATTAAGAGGCCACAGAGTGGCACAATGACAGTGTGGAGGTAATGGCAGCAGTAACATCAGGAGGAGGCCACAGGGTGGCACAATGACAGGGTGAGGAGGTGGCGGCATCAGCAGCATCAGGAGGAGGCCACAGAGTGGCACAATGACAGTGTGAAGGTGGCAGCACCAGCATCAAAAGGCCACAGAGTGGCACAATGACAGAGTGTGGAGGTGGCAGCAGCAGCATCAGGAGGAGGACACAGGATGGCACAATGACAGTGTGGAGGTGGCAGCATGAGGAGACCACAAAGTGGAACAATGACAGAGAGTGGAGGTGGCAGCATCAAAAGGAGGCCACAGAGTGGCACAATGACATACTGTGGAGCTGGCAGCAGCATCATGAGGATACAGAGTGGCACAATGACAGTGTGAAGGTGGCAGCACCATCAGGAGGATGCCACAGAGTGGCACAATGACAGTGTGGAGGTGGCAGCAGCAGCATCATGCGGACACAGAATGGCACAATAACTGTGGAGGTGGCAGCAGCATTAGAAGGCCACAGAGTGTCACAATGACATAGTGTGGAGTTGGCAATAGAAACAGCAGCCTCAGGAGACAGCCACAGAGTGGCACAATGACAGTGCGGAGGTGGCAGCAGCAGCATCAGGAGGAGGACACAGGATGGCACAATGACAGTGTGGAGAGTGGCACAATGACATACTGTGGAGCTGGCAGCAGCATCATGAGCACACAGAGTGGCACAATGGCAGTGTGTAGGTGACAGCAGCATCAGGAGGATGCCACAGAGTGGCACAATGACAGTGTGGAGGTGGCAGCAGCATCATGAGGACACAGAGTGTCACAATGACATAGTGTGGAGGTGGTAGCAGCATCAGGAGGAGGCCACAGAGTTGCACAATGACAGTGTGGAGGTGGTAGCAGCATCAGGAGGAGGCCACAGAGTGACACAATGACAGTGTGGAGGTGGCAGCAGCATCAAGAGGCCACAGAGAGGCAAAATGACAGTTTGGAGGTGGCAACAGCAGTAGAATTAAGAGGCCACAGAGTGGCACAATGACAGTGTGGAGGTAATGGCAGCAGTAACATCAGGAGGAGGCCACAGGGTGGCATAATGACAGTGTGAAGGTGGCAGCACCAGCATCAAAAGGCCACAGAGTGGCACAATGACAGAGTGTGGAGGTGGCAGCAGCAGCATTAGGAGGAGGACACAGGATGGCACAATGACAGAGTGTGGAGGTGGCCGCAGCAGCATGAGGAGGCCACAGAGTGGAACAATGACAGAGAGTGGAGGTGGCAGCAGCAGCATCAAAAGGAGGCCACAGAGTGGCACAATGACATACTGTGGAGCTGGCAGCAGCATCATGAGGATACAGAGTGGCACAATGACAGTGTGAAGGTGGCAGCACCATCAGGAGGATGCCACAGAGTGGCACAATGACAGTGTGGAGGTGGCAGCAGCAGCATCATGAGGACACAGAATGGCACAATAACTGTGGAGGTGGCAGCAGCATTAGAAGGCCACAGAGTGTCACAATGACATAGTGTGGAGTTGGCAATAGAAACAGCAGCCTCAGGAGACAGCCACAGAGTGGCACAATGACAGTGTGGAGGTGGCAGCAGCAGCAGCATCAGGAGGAGGACACAGGATGGCACAATGACAGTGTGGAGAGTGGCACAATGACATACTGTGGAGCTGGCAGCAGCATCATGAGCACACAGAGTGGCACAATGGCAGTGTGTAGGTGACAGCAGCATCAGGAGGATGCCACAGAGTGGCACAATGACAGTGTGGAGGTGGCAGCAGCATCATGAGGACACAGAGTGTCACAATGACATAGTGTGGAGTTGGCAACAGAAACAGCAGCATCAGGAGACGGCCACAGAGTGGCACAATGACAGTGTGGAGGTGGCAGCAGCAGAATCAGGAGGAGGACACAGGATGGCACAATTACAGTGTGGAGGTGGCAGCAGCAGCATGAGGAGACCACAGAGTGACACAATAACTGTGAAGGTGGCAGAAGCATCAGGAGGCCACAGAGTGGCACAATGACAGAGTGTGGAGGTGTCAGCATCATCATCAGGAGGCCACAAAGTGGCACAATAACTGTGAAGGTGGCAGCAGCATCAGAAGGCCACAGAGTAGCACAATGACATAGTGTGGAGTTGGCAACAGAAACAGCAGTACAAGGATAAGGCTACAGGGTGGCACAATGACAGAGTGTGGAGGTGGCAGCAGCATCATCAGGAGGAGGCCACAGAGTGGCACAATGACAGTGTGGAGGTTGCAGCAGCATCAGGAGGCCATAGAGTGACACAATGACAGAGTGTGGAGGTGGCAGCAACAGCATCAGGAGGCCACAGAGTGGCACAATGATAGAGTGTGGAGGTGGTGGCAGCAGCAGCATCAGGAGGAGGCTACGGGGTGGCACAAGGACAGTGTGGAAGTGGCAGTAGCAGCATTAGGAGACCACAGAGTAGCACAATAACAGAGTGTGGAGGTGGCAGCAGCATCAGGAGGAGGACACAAGATGGCACAATGATAGAGTGTGGAGGTGGTGGCAGCAGCATCAGGAGGAGGCTACAGGGTGGCACAAGGACAGTGTGGAAGTGGCAGCAGCAGCATTAGGAGACCACAGAGTGGCACAATAACATAGTGTAGAGGTGGCAGCAGCATTAGAAGTAGGCCACAGGGTGGCACATTAACAGTGTAAAGTTGGCAGCAGAAGCATCAGGAGTAGTAGTCGAACAACAAAGTGCTCGGGTGCTCTGGCCGAACACACCGGGATGCTCGGGTGCTCTACCGAGCGCCTGAGTATAATGGAAGTCAATGGGATAACTCTGAAGAGGGGAGGGTGCCTGGTTCATAGGAAAAGTTCAGAAATTTATGGAAACACCACCGATTCCCAGGTTGCTGTTGGGAATGATGTTGTCCGAGTAGTACGCCATTTTTACAGACTGACAATAATACGCACAAACCCTCTAAAAGGTTGTAGGTGAGAGCCTGAAGGTGAGCTGACCCTCTAAAACATTATATGCGAGGGCCTGCAGATGAGCTGACTCATTAAAAGATTATAGGTGAAGGCCTGCTGGTGAGCTGACCCTGTAAAAAATTATATGCGAGTGCCTGCTGGTGAGCCGACTCTGTAAAATATTATATGCGAGGGCCTGCTGGTGAACTGACCTGTAAAAGATTGTGGGTGAGGGCCTGCTGGTGAGCTGACCCTGTAAAAAATTACATGCGAGGGCCTGCTGGTGAGCTGATCCTCTAAAAGGTTGCAGGTTAGAGCCTGAAGGTGAGCTGACCATCTAAAAATTATATGCAAGGACCTTCAGTTGAGATGACCCTGTAAAACATTGTAAGTGAGGGCCTGCTGGTGAGCTGACCCACAAAAAATTATATGCGAGGGCCTGCAGCTAAGCTGACCCTGTAAATCATTATATGCGAAGGGGCATATATGCGAGGGCACTATATGCGACGTATAAGCATGTTAATATGATGGAAAAGGAGAAGGAGGATGAGAAAAGGAAAATTCAACCATATACCCTTGTTTGTGGTGAAAGGGGTGCATGAGAATACAGTGTATTCAGTACATTAAAAACAACACATTTAAAGTGCCTTTATGTTCATCAGTTTCCCTCTGGTGAAGTTGAGAAGTCATGGTTAGAGTTGAGCGGACACCTGGATGTTCGGGTTCGGCAGGTTCGGCCAAACTTGAAAAAAGTTCGGGTTCGGGACCCGAACTTAACCCGAACCCGTACCCCATTGAAGTTAAAGGGGAACCGAACTTTTGGGCACTAAAATGGCTCTAAAATAGTCCTGGAAAGTGCTAGAGGGCTGCAAAATGCATCAAAATATGCTTAAGAGCATGACAACTGTTCTGCAAACACATGTGGATAGGGAAATGACTTAAAATAACAGAAAATACAGAAAATTTTAAAATAACAATCTGGATCTAGGAGGTTGAGGAGGCAGTGGATGGGAGGATGTGGCGGTGTAGGTTGACTTGACGGTGTAGGTGGAAGCGGCGGTGAAGGAGGAATAGTTTTTTTTTTTTATTGGGGTATCCCCCAAAATATTGGGACATATAACAAAATAAAACAAAGAATAAGTGCACTTGAGTACAAGAATGGATGGTTGAGGCTGGTATAAATGTCTATTCTGCACAAGGTACGGACAAGTCCTGTGGGATCCATGCCTGGTTCATTTTAATAAACGTAAGCTTGTCCACTTTGGCTGCGGCCTGTGATAATGCTCTCTGCCATGCTAAACACACATTCACACTATACACTGGCTGCAGGGCAGGTCAGCACCTCCAAGGCTGACAAAGCTTTTCCACATTTGGGCCATGCTAACCGTGCCTTCTCAGGTGCTGGTGGTGCCCCAGCTGCGTTGGCGACCTCTTCCTCCTCCTCTGCCTTCGCCTTGTGCTTCCACTGTGCCCCCGCTGTCAGGTGGGAATGCTATCATCAGCGTGCGCCTGTAGTCACGCGTCTTCCGATCAGTAACAGATGTTTCACTAAATTTAGTTCCCTGTCAGCAATGCAGAGCAGGGGTTCATTCATGGTAAAAGGGAGATCATGTTGCAATGAGCAGGACAGTGGTACGATGGCCAATGATGCAGTCGGTCAGGATATGTAAATATATTTATGAGTTATTCGTGACGCCAATTGCAGCTTGCGCAGGTACTGTTGCAGGGCCCTTTAAGATGTTATAATTCACGTACAAGGTGAGGAATGCCAGAGGGGAATAATGTCTCTGTATAGTGTCAACGGTGTCTCCTACCTTAGTACGGCTGGACTCCTGGATCCTGGCTCACTTGCAATAGAAGTAACTGAGGAACTTTGGTAAAAGTAACTGAGATCCAGACTGGTAATATAATCCAACTTGTCTTTACTTAATAGCAGCAGTAGTCCATACAAGTTACAGCATAAGTATTTAGGTCCCAGCAGGTATAGGCAATGTATGGCAGGGATCAATATCTCTTCTGCTTCTATACTATGTGCCTGGAGAATCTGGCAGGTATTTATCTTCTGCTCTGTCTTCTGCTTGTAATGGGCCTGACTAACTGAGGAGGTATTTGGCTTCTCCTGGACTCTGGATATGTACTCACAGCTTGGCTCACAGGGAATGCTTCTTCCTGGAGGCTGGAGGTGGCTGCTTTTCTTGTCAACCAGCTGAGGCTAATGGCTCAGGCTGGGAAGAGTGATCTTTGGCCTCAGCCGAGGCAAGACCCTGTCTTGGGATCCCTGTTTCTGGGAGCTCCTACTAACACAGCCTACCCCAAGTGGGGGTAGCTGGTACACTAAACTAAACTTCCCCCCCCCCCCCCCCCAATGAGACAGGACATGGGACCAGCCCACTTCTGCTCACAGAGGGGGGAGCTAAAACTGGAATGAACTATTCCAGTCTAGCAATACTAAACTGGCTATGATCCTGATCATACATTGCTGCCACCTGCTGGTGTAGAGGGAAATTACAGCATAATATATGAAACAGGCCTAGAAATACATAGAATGACATTAATGACAGTATAATTTACATAGACGGACAATAAAATTACACTTAACATGTTGTAGCAGGGAAAGAGAGTTTAGTAACATACTTCAGGATGTTACAATGTCACCCAGCAATACAACAGAGGATTGTGAGAGATTTAGGCCCCAGTCACCCAGGCACAGCAGGGGTTCATTCACGGCAAAAGGGGTTCATGTCACCCAGCAATACAACTGAGGATTTTGAGAGATTTAGGCCCCTGTCACCCAGGCACAGCAGGGGTTCATTCACTGCAAAAGGGGCTTCATGTCACCCAGCAATACAACAGAGGATTTTGAGAGATTTAGGCCCCTGTCACCAAGGCACAGCAGGGGTTCATTCACGGCAAAAAGGGGATCATGTCACCCAGCAATACAACAGAGGATTTTGAGATATTTAGGCCCCAGTCACCCAGACACAGCAGGGGTTCATTCACTGCAAAAGGGGGTTCATGTCACCCAGCATTACAACAGAGGATTTTGAGCGATTTAGGCTGAGTTCACACGGGCGAGATTTCCGCGCGGGTGCAATGCGGTAGGTGAACGTATTGCACCCGCACTGAATCCGGCACCATTCATTTCTATGGGGCTGTGCACATGAGCGATTTTTTTCACGCATCACTTCTGCAATGCTTTAAAATCGCAGCATGCTCTATATTCTGCGTTTGTAACGCAGGACAGGCCCCATAGAAATGAATGGGGCTGAGTGAAAATCGCAAGCATCCGCAAGCAAGTGCGGATGCGGTGCGATTTTCACTCATGGTTGCTAGGTGACAGTCTATTCACTGTATTATTTTCTCTTATAACATGGTTATAAGGGAAAATAATAGCATTCTGAATACAGAATGCTTAGTACAAGGGCAATTGAGGGTTAAAAAAATAAAAAATAAATTAACTCACCTTGTCCTCTTCATCGCGCAGTTCCCGGTCTCTTCTGATGAGCTGTCGGCTAAAGGACCTTTGGTGACGTCAGATCACATGCTCCAATCACATGGTACATCACCACGGTGATGTACCATGTGATTGGAGCATGTGATCTGACGTCACCAAAGGTCCTTTAGCCGACAGCTCATCAGAAGAGACCGGGAACTGCGCGATGAAGAGGACAAGGTGAGTTAATTTATTTTTTATTTTTTTAACCCTCAATTGCCCTTGTACTAAGCATTCTGTATTCAGAATGCTATTATTTTCCCTTATAACCATGTTATAAGGGAAAATAATACAATCTACACTACAACTAACCCAAACCTGAACTTCTGTGAAGAAGTTCGGGTCTGGGTACCACAGTCGGTTTTTTATCACGCGAGTGCAAAACACATTGCACCCGCGTGATAAACACTGAACATCGGAACGCAATCGCAGTCAAAACTGACTGCAATTGCGTACCCAATCGCGCGGGTTTGCCGCAATACACCGGGACGCATCCGGACCTAATCCGGACACGCCCGTGTGAACTCAGCCTTAGGCCCCTGTCACCCAGGCACAGCAGGGGTTCATTCATGGCAAAACCGGGATCATGTCACCCAGCAATAGAACAGAGGATTTTGAGAGATTTAGGCCCCTGTTAGCAATGCAGAGCATGGGTTCATTCACTGCAAAAGGGGGTTCATGTCACCCAGCATTACATCAGAGGATTGTGAGAGATTTAGGCCCCTGTCACACAGGCTCAGCAGGGGTTCATTAACGGCAAAAGGCAGTTCTTGTTAACCAGCAATACAACAGAGGATTTGGAGAGATTTATGCCCCTGTCACCCAGGCACAGCACAGTAAAATGTCACCTGACAATTGAAAATAAGATTTTTTTCAATTTAGGGCACTAAAATTGGCACTTTATTTTTATTAAAATGGCTCTAAAATAGTTCTTGAAAAGGCTAGAGGGATGTAAAAGGCAGTAAAATGTGCTTAAGAGCTTGAAAACTCAGAGAAGGAGGTGGATATGGAGTCGGAGGTTGAGCTATGTCAAATCCGTATTTATGGCCTAAATGTGACAGTCACTTATGCACGTGTCATCCCAGATGTGCAGTATATTAGAGGGTTTTTTCACCCCAGTAACCAAAAAGCCATATTTCTTGCCTAAATGTGACAGTCACTTATGTGTATGCTGTGTAGCAGGGTGGGCTCCCCAGAATACAGCGAAGTCACAGACAAGGAAAGCGACACTGACACCAGCTGAATATGCAAGAACAGAAACTTTACTTAGGCAAAAAGTAATAACACAGGCATAACCAAAACAATACAAATACGCATAGAAAACGCTATATCCCAGACCCACAGTCAATGTCCCTACCCACTGGACAGGCCTAGCCGATGGCGGACACAGCAGAGCCTGCAACTCGTGCTGTGCCGCTACAGAGGACTGACCTAGCCGATGGCGGACACAACAGCGCTGCAGAACAGTCCCAAACAATCTGGCAATAATACTAACTATTTCATTTCAGGCCTAGGCTTAGTCTCTGTTTTTCAGGCGCCACTAGTGTAAAGCATGGAGTAAACGGGTGTACTGACCTTCATCCGTTCTGGGCCCTAGGATGCCACTTACCCGGGATGGCCACCAAGCTCTCGGCAACCGTGCGGCCTTGTTTGATGATGAGGCTTTCTGTCCACACACTGAAACTGGTCTTCTTGGGACAACCTCTCTTTTAAAGAGCTGGATTCATAAGGAGACGACAGCTACTCTCCTTCCTTTATGCGTCCATTCACTGCCAGACATCTGCAAGCCAGGATGGAATCGGATTCAGTCCCTCACAGCACAATCCTTCCACCATGTCAGATCAACACTTCCTGTTTCACTCACAAGCAGCAGCATGAGTCATCACCTACTTTACATATGCAAGTCCTAGAGTGTGCTGGTTGTAGCTGCAAAACAGTCGCCTCTAGTGCCCGGAATGCCAAATGACAGTTTAAAGAGGACCTTTCACCGAATATGACAATGTGAACTAAGTATACAGACATATAGAGCGGCGCCCGGGGATCTCACTGCACTTACTATTATCCCTGGGCGCCACTCCGTTCTCCCGCTATGCCCTCCGGTATCTTCGGTCACAAAGTTATGGTAGGCGGAGTCTGCCCTTGTTCTGCTGTATTGCTGGCCAATCGCAGCGCAGAGCTCACAGCCTGGGAGGTTATTTTCTCCCAGGCTGTGAGCTCTGTAATGTGATTGGCCAGCGCTACAGCAGAACAAGGGAAGACTCCGCCTACCATAACTTAGTGACTGAAATCTCTGCCTACTATAACTTAGTGAGCGAAGATACCGGAGGGCATAGCGGGAGAACGGAGCGGCGCCCGGGGATAATAGTAAGTGCAGTGAGATCCCCGGGCGCCGCTCCATATGTCTGTATACTTAGTTCACATTGTCATAATCGGTGAAAGGTCCTCTTTAAGTAAACTTTAAACATAAACCTTATACAGGCAGAGCTTATTCACAATCTCACATATGCATGTGTAATCCCAGATGTGCAGTATATCCAAGGCTTTTTTCACCCCAGTATGCCAAAGCCGTATTTATGGCCTAAATGTGACAGTCACTTATGCACGTGTAATCCCAGATATGCAGTATATCAGAGGCTTTTTTCACCCCAGTAACCAAAAAGCCGTATTTCTGGCCTAAATGTGACAGTCACTTATGCATGTGTAATCGCAGATGTGCACTATATTTAACAGATGTATTTTTTTAACCCTAGTAAGCAAAAAGCAGTATTTCTGGACTTGCAGACATGCAGATAGCCTGTGCTGGTGCACTATTGTTGCATAAAATGGCTGCCGATCAGGTATTGATATTGACTAACTGAAGAAAAAAAAAGTTAGTTTTTAGCAGTAGTTGGCTCAGGGCAGGCTTAAAAAAGTTGTGCACTGCACCCACAAAATGCTTTTGCTGTAGATCGCTGATTACATAAACCAGTTCTTGATAAGATTTCTCTCTGATCTCTCCCTCACAGCAGCTGCAGCCTCTCCCTACACTAATCCGAGCAGTGTGACGGGCGGCGCTACGTGACTCCAGCTTAAATAGAGGCTGGGTCACATGCTGCAGTTGGCCAATCACAGTCATGCCAATAGTAGGCATGGCTGTGATGGCCTTTTGGGGCAAGTAGCATGACGCTTGTTGATTGGCTGCTGTACAGCCTTTCAAAAAGCGCCATAAAAATCGCTGAACACCAAAACCCGAACCCAAACTATTATGTAAATGTTCGGGTTCGGGTCCAGGTGCCGAAAACCCTAAAGTTTGGTACGAACCCGAACTTTACAGTTCGGGTTCGCTCAACTCTGTTTATAAGCTGTAAGCCATAATCATCCAAATTATAACAAATAAAAACTTGAAATATCTCGCTTTGCATGTAATGAGTTTATCTCATATGTTAGTTTCACCTTTTTAATTGCATTACTGAAATAAATGAACTTTTTTAATTCAAATTTTTCGAGTTTCACCTGTATAACCACCACCGACGTGAACTTAGAATGTATTTTTCTGTTTGTACTGACATAGGCCACTATACGCTTTCACGAGAATTAACTGCAGAAATTCACTGAGAATATATTTTCCTTGTTGTACTGGAATACGACCCTATACGTTTTGACCAGAAAAACTGCAACAGTCTGGTGCGTATATATTTTTCTTTGTTTACTGAAATACCCCCTATACGCTTTAAACAGAAATAACTGCAACAGTGCAGTGCGTATATATATTTTTTGTAGTACTAAAATACGCCCCTATATGCTTTTACCAGAAATAACTGCAACAGTGCGTATATATTTTCCTTTTTTTACTGAAATACGCCCCTATACGCTTTCACCATAAATAACTGCAACAGTGCAGTGAGTATATATTATTATTTTTTTTACTGAAATAAACCCCTATATGCTTATACTAGAAATAACTGCAGAAGTGAACTGAGAATATATTTTTCTTTCTGTACTGAAATACACCCCTATACGCTTTCAAGAGAAATAACTGCAGAAGTTCCTGAAGTGGTTCCTCTGCCTGAAGTGACACTGTACTGACGGGAGCAGGCACAGCAATGTTTAACAATGGTGTAAGGAACCATTTTAGAGGATCCGTTTCTGTCATTAAATTTTCAACAGTCTGCATAGGCTCTACAGGCTTAACTGGTAGTTCAGGCACTTGAATTGGAGGCTAATGTTCCTCTGCAACAGTTTCATCTGGAAGGATTTCTCCTTGAGTATCTTTCTCCTTGTTACACAGTTTCAAGAGATTGTGATATACCATTTGAGGTAATTTGTTTTCTCTGGTGATCTCATAGGTGTCAGTTGCTGGATTGGGGATAGCTGAAACGATGTAGGGGTCTCTTTCCCACTTTCTGTCCAACTTGCTGATGTGCTGATTGTTCTTTAACCACACACAATCACCAATTTCAAGAGGCTCTGCTTTGGCAGGTTGGTCATAATCTTTTTGCTGCCTTTTCTAAGCATGTTCCATGCTGTGGTGAACAATTTCTTGTGCATCAGCTAGATGTCTTTGGTGCTCGCTCACCCAATCAGTTTTTGGCAATGGATTGATGGCATCAGGCACTTGTACATCCAAAGTATGGTCAGCAGGTAGTTTACCTTGTCGGCCAAACATGAGGTAGTAAGGTGTATACCCAGTGGAACAGTGAATGGTATTATTATAGGTATACATCAATTGAGGCAAAAGAGTAGGCCAATCATTCCTGGTAGCAGGTGGCACAGCTCTAAGCATTTCTATTAGGGTCTGGTTAATTTTTTCACAAAGTCCATTACCTTGGGGATGGTGAGTAGTGATGTCCCGAATCGTTCGCCGGCAAATAGTTCCCGGCGAATATAGCTTGTTCGCGTTCGCCGCTGCGGGCGAACATATGCGATGTTCGGTCCGCCCCCTATACATCATCATTGAGTAAACTTTGACTCTCTACCTCATAGTCAGCAGACACATTCAGCAGCAGATCTTCCCTCCCAGACCCTCCCACCTCCAGGACAGCATCCATTTTAGATTCATTCGGAATCTGCATTCACAGTGAGAGGAGGGAGAGTACTGCTGCTGCTGATTCAATAGGGAAAGCGTTAGCTAGGGCATAGTTCTGTGTCCACAGACTCATCTGCTGTAAGGACAACGTCCAGACATCACCCCAAAAACCCCTTTTCAGGGCTGGTACATCAGTCTGCTTTTTTTCCCCCATATATATATATATATATATATATATATATATATATATATATTGCAGTTGCCTGACTGCCCGTGTGTGAGAGGCTGCAGGCTCAGTCATAGACAGCACTGTGTGCACAGTGCACACCATTCATACAGGGTGTGACAGAAAAAAAAATATTATATTTAATATTTGTCTGTGATCTAATCACATTAGCAAGCCCGTGTGTGTCAGGCACCCACACATACTGTATTGTGTCCACTGGCTAGTGGCTGGCTAGGCCTGCACTCATACCGTTACAGGGTGTCATTCCCTCAAATACCTTTCAGATAAAAAAAATCAATTTAAAATTGAACTGTGATCTAATCACATTAGCAAGCCCGTGTGTGTCAGGCGCCCACACATACTGTATTGTGTCCACTGGCTAGTGGCTAGGTCTGCACTCATACCGTTAAAGGGTGTCATTCACTCAAATACCTTTCAGATTAAAAAAATTAAATTTAAATTGTCACTGTGATCTAATCACATTTGCAAGCCCGTGCGTGTCAGGCGCCCACACATACTGTATTGTGGCCACTGGCTAGAGGCTAGGTCTGCACTCATACCGTTACAGGGTGTCATTCACTCAAATACCTTTCAGATTAAAAAAATTCAATTTAAAATTTAACTGTGATCTAATCACATTTGCAAGCCCGTGTGTGTCAGGCCCCCACACATACTGTATTGTGTCCACTGGCTAGTGGCTGGTTCGGCCTGCACTCATACCGTTACAGGGTGTCATTCCCTCAAATACCTTTCAGATAAAAAAAATCAATTTAAAATTGAACTGTGATCTAATCACATTTTCAAGCCCCTGTGTGTCAGGCCCACACAGAGTGTACTGTGCCCACTGCCCACCACTTATATAGAGTGGCACAGTACCTTGCACGCAAAGTAATACTTATCTAATAAAAAATGACAGGCAGAGGAAGGCCACGCCGCAGGGGCCGTCATGTTCGTGGTACTGTGATTTCCACTGGCCCTGGAATAATGCCCAGTGTTCAGAGGCCACGTACCCTGAACCCAAAAAATTCTGAGAAAATAGTTGACTGGCTTACACAGGACACCTAATCTTCAGTTTCCGCTAAGAACCTTGACGCACCATCCTCCTCCAGCTCAGCTTTGGTCACCACCCTCCCGCCCGCCGCCACCACCACCACAGCCACTTCACTTGATCCCTCAGAGGAGTTATTTACACATCAGTTGTATGAAATTAGTGATGCGCAACCATTATTGCCAGGGGATGTAGATAACAGGGATATGTCTCAGTCAGGCAGCATTACACACATGGACGTACAGTGTGATGATGATGATGATGATGTTGTACCCGCTGCTGCTTCCTTTGCTGAGGTGTCAGATACAAGTGAAGTGGTTGATGATGATGATGTGTCCGTGGATGCCACGTGGGTGCCTGCCCGAAGAGTAGAAGAAGAGGGGGAAAGTTCAGAAGGGGAGACAGAGAGAAGGAGGAGACGAGTTGGAGGCAGGGGGAGGTCGTCGCAAGGAGCTAGTGGCATAGTCAGACAGCATGTATCGGCACCCGGGGTCAGCCAGACAGCACGCCAATCAACGCATGCTGTTGCCACCACCAGAATGCCATCATTGCAAAGTTCAGCAGTGTGGCATTTTTTTTGTGTGTCTGCCTCTGACAACAGCGATGCCATTTGCAACCTGTGCCAAAAGAAACTGAGTCGTGGGAAATCCAACACCCACCTAGGTACAACTGCTTTGCGAAGGCACATGATCGCACATCACAAACGCCTATGGGATCAACGCATGATGACGAGTAGAAGCAGCACACAAGCTCAAAGCCACCATCCTCCTCCTGGTCCAGCATCTTCAGCCACGTCAACCACTGCTGTCCTCCTTGCCCCCTCTCAACCACCCGCCACTCCGCCTCTCACCTTGAGCAGTTCCATCTCATCTGCCCACAGTCAGGTGTCTGCAAAGTACGGTCAGGTCAGGTATATCACCTACACTGCGCATTGGGTCAACCTGCTGACGGCTGCCAAGCATGGAATGCGTGGCTCTGAAGCGGAGTTGGTGACACAGCCACGACTTGCAGGCAGGCCTACTGCCACCTCCTCTTCTCCTCCTACTCCATCCTCTTCCATAACCTCCTCGGCTGAGTCCTCTTCTGCTGCCGCGTCTGGCTGCACATCAACTGAACCCCCCCACCTCCCCAGGGGCTATTCCGCATCCCGGATATGACAGTGTCACGCTGTCTTGGGGTTGACTTGTCTGAAAGCAGAGAGCCACACCGGACCAGCACTCCTGTCCGCCCTGAACGCACAGGTGGATCAGTGGCTGACCCCGCACCAACTGGAGATCGGCAAAGTGGTGTGTGACAATGGAAGCAATTTGTTGGCGGCATTGAATGTGGGCAAGTTGTCACATGTGCCGTGCATGGCACGTGTTGAATCTCATTGTACAACGCTTTGTGTCTAAGTACCCAGGCTTACAGGATGTCCTCAAGCAGGCCAGGAAGGTGTGTGGCCATTTCAGGAGTTCCTACACGGCCATGGCGCACTTTGCAGACATTCAGCGTCGAAACAACATGCCAGTGAGGCACTTGATTTGCGACAGCCCGACACGTTGGAATTCAACACTCCTAATGTTCGACCGCCTGCTCCAACAAGAAAAAGCCGTCAATGAGTATTTGTATGACCGGGGTGCTAGGACAGCCTCTGCGGAGCTGGGAATTTTTTTGCCACGCTACTGGACGCTCATGCGCAATCTTGTAGGCTCATGCGTCCTTTTGAGGAGGTGACAAACCTAGTCAGTCGCACTGAAGGCACCATCAGCGACCTCATCCCATTTTTTTTTTTTATCCTGGAACGTGCCCTGCGAAGAGTGCTGGATCAGGCTGTAGATGAGCGTGAAGAGGAAGAGTTGTGGTCACCATCACCACCAGAAACAGCCTTGTCATCATTGCTTGCCGGACCTGCGGCAACGATGCAAGAGGAGTATGAGGAACAGGAGTCAGAGGAGGAATGTGGCTTTGAGGAGGAGGAAGACCAACTACAGCAGGCATCCCAGGGTGCTCGTTGTTGTCACCTATCTGGGACCTGTGGTCTTGTACGTGGCTGGGGGGAAGAACAGACCGTCAATGACATCAGTGAGGAGGAGGAACGGGAAATGAGTAGCTCGGCATCCAACCTTGTGCAAATGGGGTCTTTCATGCTGTCGTGTCTGTTGAGGGACCCTCGTATAAAAATGATGAAGGAGAACGACCTGTACTGGGTGGCCACGCTACTAGACCCCCGGTATAAGCAGAAAGTGGCGGAAATGTTACCAAATTACCGGAAGTCAGAAAGGATGCAGCAGTTCAAAACCAAACTAAAAAATATGCTTTACACAGCTTATAAAGGGGATGTCACAGCACAACGGGAATATAACTGGGGAAGAGGTGAAATTAATCCTCCTCCTACCACAACCACGGCGGCAAGGACAGGACGCTTTACAGATGTGTTGTTGATGGAGGACATGCGGAGCTTTCAGTCCTACACATCGCCACAGCCCTTCGGAATCCAGCCTTAGAGAACGACTCGACCGACAGGTGGCAGACTACCTCGCCTTAACTGCAGATATCGACACTCTGAGGAGCGATGAACCCCTTGACTACTGGGTGTGCAGGCTTGACCTGTGGCCTGAGCTATCCCAGTTTGCGATAGAACTTCTGGCCTGCCCCGCTTCAAGTGTCCTGTCAGAAAGGACCTTCAGTGCAGCAGGAGGCATTGTCACTGACAAAAGAATTCGCCTCGGTCAAAAAAGTGTTGATTACCTCACCTTCATTAAGATAAATGAGGCATGGATCCCGAAGGGACTAACAGTAGGGGATACTTTTGACTAACAAAAGGCCTGATGACATGCCTTGGCCTCAAAATGATCCCTACGCTGCTGTATTTAATGTCTGCATACCGGATGACTTTCGTGAATTCTCCGCCACCAACTAGGGTTCAAGCCGCAATGTTTTAGTCACCTTTCTGCCTTGAAAACATAAATTTTTCCGGCCGCTGCTACAACAGCGGCTGCAACAATAACATTGTTTTTCAGGCATGTGTACATGCCAAATTTTTCTGGCCTCTGGTGCTGCACTGTGGCTGCAAAAACAAAACAAAAAAAGGCACATACAAGTGTCAATTCCCCTTTCGTGATCGTTACCTTGTTGTGGTGAAGGGGCTTGCGTATCACAATGAAGCGATCATCACCTCTATGAGTGTGTTGGCAATGTTGCCACACCCCAGATTATAAGGCTGTTGCTTCATTATGATCAGACAAAAAGCGATCTGGACGGCTGGATGTTTTTTCACAGAAAAAAAACTAAATTTTTTAAATTTATCTTTTTGTAAGTTGTATGGGTGGGTTTTTAATACATAAATAAAAAAAAAAGCATAATAAAGTCTCTTAATAGTTTATTAGAAATAATGCAGACAATTTCAAAAATCCCCATCAATTCCAATACAAATCAAGTACAAAGCTCAGAACTAAATTATTCCAGGATGTCGTAATGATTCGTTAATTCGACAATGGTTAATCATTTCGACACACATCATTTCGTCCCCCCGTATAGGGGACGTAACAGGGATTAAACTGATAGGAATAGTACTAGTTAAGACATCACTCATATAGGATGTCACAGCACATTGCTCCGTGCACGTGCAGTGCCCCAACTTGGGAGTAAGAGGACCGACAAAGCTGCTTTTTCCATCTCCCGGTTCCTAAAATCAATTCAGTTTGGTGTATTAGAGTTTGGTCTATCACTGTGAAGGCAGTCGAAGATACCCGGCCTAAATTTTTTTTCACAAAAGACAATCCCACCCTGATATGGGACGTAACAGGGATTAAACTGATAAGAATAGTACTACAGAAAATAGCACTCATATCGGGTGTGACAGTAAATTGCACGGCGCAGACGCAGTGACCGTGGCTTGGATTCAAACAAAGGGGAGGGAGCCAGCGTTTTTTTAACCATCTCCCCCCGTTCGAAAAATCTATTTAATAAATGGACCCCAGATTGGGGACGTCACGTAACAGGGATTAAACTGATGAGAATAGTACTACAGAAAATAGTACTCATATCGGGTGTGACAGTAAATTGCATGGCGCAGACTCGGTGACCGTGGCATAGATTCAAACAAAGGGGAGGGAGCCTGCAATTTTTTAACCATCTCCCCGTTCGAAAAATCTATTTAATAAATGGACCCCAGATTGGGGACGTAACAGGGATTAAACTGATGAGAAGAGAGAACTACAGGAAATAGCACTCATATCGGGTGGGACAGTAAATTGCACGGCACAGACGCAATGACCGTGGATTCAAACAAAGGGGAGGGAGCCAGCTTTTTTTAACCATCTCCCCATTCGAAAAATCAATTTAATTCACCTTTCCGGGACCCTTGGTGTTGTACGTGGCTGGGTGGAGAAAGAAACCTTCAATGACATCAACGGGACATGGCTAGCTTGGTATCCAACCTTGTGCAAATGGGAAGTTTGCGGTTGGGCGGTGCATTAAAAGGGGAGTTTGGTCTGTCAATGTCTGTAAAGCGGGCGTAACCCTTACACTACCTGATCGATACAACATCATACCTGATCGTATACACACACTGGATGTTATAAACCACGTTGTTCAAAAAAAAATTGGATTGTTAGGTGATTTATGCCCTTTATGGATTAAAATCCAACTCTGCGTCAACTATGTAATTTTCCATGGGAGTTTTGCCATGGATCCCCCTCTGGCATGCCACAGTCCAGGTGTTAGTCCCCTTGAAGCAACTTTTCCATCACTATTGTGGCCAGAAAGAGTCCCTGTGGGTTCTAAAATTCGCCTGCCTATAGAAGCCAATGGCGGTTCGCCCGGTTCGCACGTTCGCAAACATTTGTAGAAATTCGCGTTCGCCGTTCGCGAACGGAAAATTTTATGTTTGCGACATCTCTAATGGTGAGCTGTTGTTCTGATTTTCTGGCAATTGCGAAGCGAACACAGTTCTTTGAAGAGTTGTGATTCAAAGGCAGATCACTGACCTGTAAGAATTCTTTCTGGACATCCGTATGGTAACAGGAAATGTTTCCAGAAGTCCTTAACAGGTACGGCTACAACGAATATGGTGTAGTGGTCAATGATGGTCATAGCGTATGTGTAGCCTGAGCGACTTGGTTCCAGCTTCACGTGGTCAATTGCAACGATCTCCAACTTTGTCTGGCTTACAATAGGATGTTAGGGTGCTCTTTGGTCATGCCTTTCACCTCGTCCAACAGCACAGGAACACTCTCTATACCACTTCTCAATGTCTCCTCGCATTCCAATCCAATAGAATCGTCTACGGACGGTAGCTTCTGTCTTCTGCATGCCAAAGTGTCCTGATTTGTCATGGTACATCTCAAGAATGATGCTTGCATCCCGGCGGGGTATTAGGATTTGGTATACCCTGTCATAGGTAACTGGATCTAGGCTTCTTCTCAATAGTAGGCCTTTCTGCAGAAAGAGTTGTTTCCAGTGTCTCCACAGCTTCAACAGTTCTTGGTCTGCATTTCTTCTGCGGATTCTCTCAGGGGTTTTTCCACTGGTGAGGAAGTCATGTAGTTCTCTGATTACTCTACTTTCTGACTGAAGTTTGATCCATCTCTCCTTTTTAATTTGAGATTCTGGATTTAGGACTCTTTTGTTTTTGATGGAGAGGATGCTTTGATGGGCGAAGTTTTTGTAGAAATTAGGCATCTCTACTTCTTCCCAGACATCTGTGTGTGCAGTAGGATCTTCCTTGGTAGGCAGGCGAGATAAGGCATCCGTGTTCTTGTTGGACTTGCCCGTTCTGTATTTTACAGTGAAGTTGTAGTTAGCAAGACGTGAGGCCCATCTTTGTTCTAAGGCACCTAGCTTGGCTGTATTGAGATGTGCCAGTGGGTTGTTATCGGTGAAAGCTATGAAAGGAGTTGCTGCAAGGTAGTCCTTAAATTTTCCAGTGACAGCTGTGGGGGATTAGATCTTTTCCGGTGGTTGGAATCACACACTTCTTCACAGACACCAGGATTTAGGGGCCAAACTGTGCTTTATTGTGGCACACGGCATAAAGAAAAACACACAAAGCCACAATAAAATACCTTGCCCATCTGGGCCCTATCTAAACACATAGGTTTCCCTGACTCACCTAAAGCGTACCACAGTTCACACCCGTGATGAGATGCGGCTTTCCCAGCCCAACCTCCAGCAGCCTCCAGGCTGATCTCACACCAGTGTCTCTTGGGGGATAGTGGTCTCTCAGCCCTCCTGGCTCAGACCACACAGAGCCACTCCAGCCTTCTGTGTGCAAGTCCCCACCTCCTCTCACTCTGAGGATTCCTTTATCCCCAGGTGATTACTGCACCTGGTCTTTCTTCAGACCTGGTGATTCTGGGGAAGACACAGCAAATCCTGCCATATATCTCCCCTAACAATATGAAAATAAGACGGGATGTCCAGCTTTCCAAAAAAGACGTTGTTCTTTATTCCATTAGTCTGCAATATATTGGATGTACAACCAATAGTTTAAAAGTCAGAATTTGTAAACACCTCTCAGACATCCCACATACCAAAGAAAAAAAAGTTTCAGCGGCCAGTCTACATTTCGCGGTCTCTCATCAGGGAGACACCGCAGGTTTTCAGGTACAGGCCCTAGAAAGGGTTAATCCTCCTGCTAGAGGTGGTGACTATAAGAGAAAGCTCTTTAACAGGGAATCCTACTGGATTTTTTGTATGGGATCCCGGGTCCCAGCAGGGTTAAATCGCAAACATGATTTAATCCTGCATTACTGATCTTTGCTAAGATATACTTTTAAAACAGTTTATGTGTTTTTTGACATATCCAACTTTTTATTTCTATATGTGTCTTTGCCCTTATACTCACATGGCATTTGGATAGTAGGCGGAACCCAATTTGTGTGTCCACTCCTGCTAATCCAAACCATCTGTGAGTGCTAGGAAGTTCAGCTATTTAAGTATGTAGCCATTCAGCAACCAATGTGTCATGAATAAGGATCAGTATTAGAGCATCCGAAACATGTAGACCTGCTTGCCGTGTTGGATTGTCTTTTATCCTGTGTTATTTTGGAATAAAGAACAACGTCTTTTTTGGAAAGCTGGACATCCCGTCTTATTTTCATACAGTTTGCAACTGGTGCCCCTTCCAAGCACCGTCCGTGCTTCCACTGCAAGACTGACCAGGTGAGCGCCGCCTACGGAACTTTTATACTTTGTGATCTCCCCTAACAACCATGAGGCCTGTCACTGCCTCACATACCATCCCCCTTTGTTCAAGCCCGTAGGGGTGAACACTAGCATCAAATCCAGATGCTCGTGAACGGCAATCGACCTGGCCTACAGTCTTCCCCTTATTCTGCCAGACCCAGGACAACAGCGCTTGGTTTGTCACCCTCATGAGTTTATTACAGAGCTGACAAGGCCTCTGGGATTTTCTTGCCCATCTCATGAGCAGGTACTGTCTTTTTATATTTCCTGGCTTTTGCACAGGCCCCTCACTACCTTTCTTGGACTGTGGCAACTCTTGACTGAACTGGTCCCAGTCATGGTCGTGTCCCGACCCTTTCTCTTTTGCCTTGCGGGGCTCCTTCAGCAGAGCAGGTTTCTTACGTCTCGCTCCTTTTCCACACATCGGGACCCCTTTACCATTATTCTCAGCAGGGGTTTCTTCGGGTTTGGGACCAGCTTCAGAGTCTTCTGCGTCTTCAGTGGCTTTTCCCACTTCAGCAGTCGCTCCTTCCGCCCTAACCTTGGTCTCTGGAATATCCAAGGATTTCTCCCATTTCAAGACCTCGGCCTTGGCTTCTTTGGCCTCTATTTCTTTGGAGTCTCAATTTACTTTATTAGCCTTTTCATCCTTCACGGACATGACATCATATCTTTGCCATCTTAACTCCTTCTCCTCCTTCTGATCAAGGTTGGAGGCACTGGGGACATCAGGATCTTCACCAGACTCGTTGCCTTCTGGCAAACCCTCCAGAGGTTCACTCAGGATATTGTTCCCCAATCGCTTAGGCTCTAGGTGAGCCATCTCACAGTAGTAGACACCATCTGTATGCTGGTCATCTGTCTCCTGGTATTTCTTCTCCAGAAGACCGCTGGCTTTCTGTAAGGCACTGACGGCAGAGGGAACATCTTTCATGACCAGGTCCTGGCTACTCATTGCCATGAGTCTCTTGGCCTCTGCAATCATATTAGCCCCATCAGTTGGGTCAGCAGGAAGATCTTCCGTCTTCTCCGCCTCGGTCGGCACCACGGCACCACCATCTCCAGACCCATTCTTAACAGGCTCTGGCTTAGACTTCTTCAACTCATAGACGTTCTTCCTGACATCATCCTTTGAGCTCATGAGATCTTCCATCCCTGCTCTGAGTTCAGCCTCTCACATTCATCTCGCTCTTCAAGCGCTTCTTCAAGGGAACGAGCCAAGGAGAGGGTCTCCTGTTCCAGATGCTCTTCACTTGGCTCTGCTGCAGCCGATGTAGGAGTATCACCATTCTCTTTTGGCCACCCTGTGGGGGTTCCACCCAGGGTCCCTTTAAGCACTTTGTTTGTGTCTACTGCTGTCATCTTCGGTGACTCTGTTAAGACATCTAGTCCCTTCTCTATCATATCTAGGGACCGTGTGGAATGAGAAAAATCTTTAGGATTGCAGCTGTACTGACGTGTCAGGTCATCTACCCCTGCCTGGGTATGGGTCTCAGACACTAGGCTGCCATCTCCCCACTCAGCTCTCGTTACGTCAGGTATAACTGTCGTCTGGTCGCTACTAGTGACCACCTGAATTTTGCAATACCTTGACCTGGTAGCTTCCCTCTCGGAGTTGCTAATGGTTACAGCACATACATCACCTATGACACTCGTGTCATTATTAACGCTGACCTCTAAGGGCACTGCCGAGTTAATCCCTACCTGGGACATTACTTTATTGACCATAAAACACTGTGGAGACTGCATGTCCACCTCTTGTACGTGTGATACACCCTCTAGGACTGCTACCCTTTCTTGCACGTTCACCAGAGTAGGATTGCTCCATTCTGTGCTCACAACATTTATCTGCACTTCTGCATCATTCACATGTTTCTTATCAGAACCATTGTTTTCAATAGGCAATATTATTTCCCCATAGCAGTCAACATGCAGCCCCCTTAGACCTTCATTTAAAATGCAAGTACAGGTTCTGCAGGAGTTTCATCACTATCTGCAGAAGTGTCTACCTTGCCCCATAACAACGAAACGTTATCACAACCCAACATCACATCATATAGGAACATATTTGTAACATCAGGTCCACAATACCCAGTTCTCACTGGAGACTCCCCCTCAGTGAGAACCACCTGCACTTGCTCAGGCTCTCTTTCAGGTGCCTGGTTCACATTACTTATATGCAATTCTTCAAACCTCCTGATCAAGTCATAAAGTTCTTCCTGAAAAATAGCAGATGAAGAAAATAAAGCTTCATCATCATTTACATTTTTACCACCAGGGGGCGCTTCTCCCCTGACCAGAGCCTGCAACAGAAGAAAAGGCATGTTATCAACATCAGATATTTCACATGACATCCCACTTTCATTATGCATTTCCGCCAACCTGGCACAATCACCTTGCACCTTATCCACACCATTGTCTCTAATGGTCACTTCACTTAAAGGATTAGGTTCCAGTTCTGCAGGAGTTTCGTCACTGACTGCAGAAGAGTTTCCACTTCCCCACAAGTCATGGAAAAATGGGAAATCATGGCCCAACAGTCCCTCATGCACGAGCGTAGTTCTCCCAGCAAGTCCATAAGTCCCAGTTCTTACCGCAGTCTCACGCTCAGTGAGAACCATCGGACAGTTCTTATTAGCCGCATGACTGTCCCGTACATTTAGCATTATATTACTTTTCATATGGTCACACGCTTTTGAGACAGTTTCTAGCCTCGGTGACAGATCACCCACCGGCCCAGCGGGTAGCAACTGCCGCCTGCTCAATGACACTGGGTCTGTTACACACGGGATAATCGGAACGATCTTACCGATTGTCGTCACGGATTCGGCACTCACGGGAGATGAGGGGAGTCCAGGAATATCTCCAGCACGGTCATCACCCTTCTCCTTAATACAGTAGTTGCCACGGGAAACACCTTGGCCTTGACTCAAGCCTTTTTCCAGACAGTCACTCCATCCGCACCCTTTAGGACTTTCCGCACACATGCAGGAAACATAGGATCTCCTGAGAGCTGCACCACTCTCCACCTCCTTTTCTTCGGACGGTTGCCCTTGGCAACGGCATATCTTTGCTTTTTCTCCGGCGTTCCCGGCACACTGCCGACCTCTTGGAACTTTGTGCAGGGTCCATACAGCGTTGAGGACCCTCTATTCAGGGCTAGCTGCAGCTGTGCCTCCAGAGCCTCTTGCTCAGCATCAAATTTCGCCAACTCAGTTGGGGTACAACCCATCTGTTTTACCAGTTTTTTCTGCCGTTTAATCTCCCATGTCCGTCGGATGTATTCTTCCCCGAGACCCATGGCAACAAACAGTCTCGTAGCAGGAAAAACTTTAAGCAGCGAGTCCACTTTTGCTGGGCTACTGGCCCTTTAATTCACTGCACAGTAACTCCTTTGCAACCCAGCAAAAAGTGTCCAGAACAGCATGAGCAGCACCTGCTCCTTTCAGTGATGTCATTGCCCCTAGCAACCACATAGCTTTTTTTCTTTTCAGCACGGACATGTGCCCGCATCCTCCGCCAATTGTGGGGGATTAGCTCTTTTCCGGTGCTTGCAATCACACACTTCTTCACAGACACAAGGATTTAGGGGCCAAACTGTGCTTTTTTGTGGCACACGGCATAAAGAAAAACACACAAAGCCAAAATAAAATACTTTGCCCGTCTGGGCCTTATCTAAACACATAGGTTTCCCTGACTCACCTAAAGCGTACCACAGTTCACACCCTTGATGAGATGCAGCTTTCCCAGCCCAACCTCCAGCAGCCTCCAGGCTGCTCTCACACCAGTGTCTCTTGGGGGATAGTGGTATCTCAGCCCTCCTGGCTCAGACCACACAGAGCCACTCCAGCCTTCTGTGTGCAAGTCCCCACCTCCTCTCACTCTGAGGATTCCTTTATCCCCAGGTGATTACTGCACCTGGTCTTTCTTCAGACCTGGTGATTCTGGGGAAGACACAGCAAATCCTGCCATATACCTCCCCTAACAACCATGAGGCCTGTCACTGCCTCACACAGTCCACACAAGTGCTCTAACTTGAAAGAGCTGTAGTTCCGGTCATTCTTTTCAGCTCCTTTCAGGGACCTACTAGCGTAAGCAATCACTCTTTCACGTGCTTCTTGCATTTGGGACAGAACAGCTCCCAGGCTTTTCTGACTGGCATCAGTGTAGAGATGAAATGGCTGTTGGTAATCTGGATATCCCAGGACAGGTGGTTCGTCAGCTTCTTTTTCAGGAGCTGGAAGGCAATTTCCCTGTCTTCATTCCACTCCACAGGTATCTGGGTCTTCTCATACTTGGATGTCCTCTTAGGAGTTCCTGAATTGGTTCAGCAATCTGAGTGAAGTGAGGGATGAAGCATCTGTAGTACCCTGTAAAACTAAGGAAACTTCTCACCTCATTTACTGTGGTAGGAGTAGGCCAATTCTGGACTGCAGCTAACTTTTCCGGATCTGGTTTAACACTGTCTGCACTGATGACATGTCCCGGGTACTTGACTTCTGGCTTCAGCAGGTAGCACTTAGATGGTTTGATCTTGAGTCCATATTTTATGAAGACTTGGAAGACTTCTGCAAGATGTTTCAAGTGGTCTTCATAGGATTTGGAATAGATAATGATATCGGCCAGATAGAGTAGGACAGTCTCAAAGTTTCTATGGCCTAAACAGCGTTCCATTAGTCATTGAAATGTTCCTGGTGCATTACAAAGTCCAAATGGCATATAATTAAACTCGAATAGGCCCATAGGGGTGGTAAAAGCTGTTTTCTCTCGGTATTCAGGAGCCACGGGTACCTGCCTGTATCCACTGGTCAGATCAAGGTTAGAGAAATAGGCTGATGACCCCAGTGCTGTCAGGGATTCTTCAATTCCGACTAAGAGATAGGCATCCTTGTGGGTGATTTGATACATTTTTCTGTAATCTACACCGAACCTGATGTTACCATCCTTTTTCTGGACAAGAACTAGTGGTGCAGCCCATGGACTATGGCTGTCTTGGATAATATTGGAATCCTTCATCTCTCAGATCATTTGATACACAGATTGGTAGATCATTGGTGGTATAAGCCAGTACCTTTCTTTGATAGGACAGTGAGAGCCGGTAGGGATAGTGTGTTTGATTTCACAGACTTCCCCATGTGCACACGTACTGTTCCACCATGTTAGTGAAATGTTGCATCCTGCTAACACGTTCCGTATCAGGTGGTGGTGCAGTTAGCTGTGGCGTGTTGACAAAACTTTTCCACATCTCTGCCATGCTAACCCTGCCCTCAGAGGAGCTGGCCGTGACACAGCTGCGTTGGCGACCTTTTGCTCCTCCTCTGCCTTCGCCTTGGTCCGCTGGAGGCGACTTCCATAGAGGAGGGGGACTTTGCAAAAAATGTGCCCAGGCTTATGGAAGTGTAATCGTGTAACATAGTCCGACTTTCACCCCCTGCCATTTGTGGAGGGAAGGTGGTACATGCAAGCTGGAGGTCTCCTCTTGGAGCCCAAGTCCCCTGTACGAGCCCTGCAAGTCTCGGCTTCCTAGCTCCAAGGGAATCCGCTGGGTGGAACTTCCATGCAGGAGGGGGACTTAGCGAAAAATGTGCCCAGGCTTATGGAAGTGTAATCGGGTAACATAGTCTGACTTTGACCCTCTGCCATTTCCGGAGGGAAGGTGGTACATGCAAGCTGGAGGTCTCCTCTTGGAGCCCAAGTCCCCTGTACGAGCCCTGCAAGTCTCGGCTTCCTAGCTCCAAGGGAATCCGCTGGGTGGAACTTCCATGCAGAAGGGGGACTTTGCGAAAAATGTGCACAGGCTTATGGAAGTGTAATCGGGTAACACAGTCTGACTTTGACCCTCTGCCATTTCCGGAGGGAAGGTGGTAAATGCAATCTGGAGGTCTCCTCTTGGAGCCCAAGTCCCCCTCTGCGAGGCCTGCAAGTCTCGGCTTCCTAGCTCTAAGGGAATTTGCTGGGTGGAATTTCCATGCAGGAGGGGGACTTTGTAAAAAATGTGCCCGAGCTTATGGAAGTGTAATCGGTTAACATAGTCCGACTTTGACCCTCTGCCATTTCCAAAGGGAAGGTGGCATAGACAAGCTGGAGGTCTCCTCTTGGAGCCTAAGTCCCCCTCTACAAGCCCTGCAAGCCTCGGCTTCCTAGATCCATGGGAATCCGCTGGGTGGAACCTTCATGGATGAGGAGGACTTTGCAAAAAATGTGCCCGAGCTTATGGAAGTGTAATTGTGTAACATAGTCCGACTTTGACCCTCTGCCATTTCCGAAGGGAAGATGGCACAGACAAGCTGGAGGTCTCCTCTTGGAGCCCAAGTCCCCCTCTACAAGCCCTGCAAGTCTCGGATTCCTAGCTCCAAGGGAATCCGCTGGGTGGAACTTCCATGTAGGAGGGGTACTTTGCAAAAAATGTGCCCAGACTTATGGAAGTGTAATCGGGTAACAGAGTCCGAATTTGACCCTCTGCCATTTCCGGAGGGGAGGTGGTACAGACAAGCTAGAGGTCTCCTCTTGGAGCCCAAGTCCCCCTCTACAAGCCCTGCAAGTCTCGGCTTCCTAGCTCCAAGGGATTCCGCTGGGTGGAACTTCAATGCAGGAGGGGGACTTTGCGAAAAATGTGCACAGGCTTATGGAAGTGTAATCGGGTAACACAGTCTGACTTTGACCCTCTGCCATTTCCGGAGGGAAGGTGGCACAGAGAAGCTGGAGGTCTCCTCTTTGATATGGATACTGAACGGTTTTTGACATGTCAAGTGAATTCTTGGCACGGTTGCTTGTCATGGAACATAACTTAGCCTTTGCGAAAAATCGCCTTTACAATATGCGAGTGGATCGGATCGCACACAAGCTTTAAGCAATAAGCTGCTAACAGTAGTTCAGAAGGGCTAACCATTACACGAAAATAATTTTTTACGAATATGATAGCAGCGAATTTTCGCATAAAATATATTGAGTGTTTAAATTGTGTGAGTAAGGATACTGAACACTTTTGACATGTCAAGTGTATTCTAGGCACAGTTGCTTGTCATGGAACAGAACTTAGCCTTTGCGAAAAATCGTCTTTACAATATGCGAGTGGATCGGATTGCACACAAGCTTTAAGCAAGAGCATAGTTATGCTTGACTGATGAATGAATGAATAGGAATATTTCGAATATAGTGCAATATTCGTAAATCACGAATATAGCACTATATTAGAAATATACGGATTAGGAATGGGTCTGGGATTGTCAATTTGCCAATTGTCATTGGGCTATTATATTTAAGCGCATACTTAGGGATACTATGCGCTTGATTCTAGTTGGCAAAAGCATTTGAGTAAAGTAATGCAGTAGAATAATCAGGATGTTAAAGGAACTTCGATGATTAGAATTTACTAATATGGAGAATATAGTGCCATATTCGTAATTGCCGAATATAGCACTATCTTCGTCAAATTCTAATATCCAGCGATTAATAGGCTTAGTTAATATTAATTATTCGTGCGAACAACAGTGATGGGAAAAATAGAAATAGGGAGGTTTTTATTAAGTTACATTTTCTGAAACACAAAACTTATAATATTTGAGTTCTTTAAAATGCATTGGGCCTAATAAATTATCTTTCTATGATTTGATTTAGCTTCAGAAGAAACGAATATTCGTTTTAACGAATACAGAGTCAAATATTCAAAATCTTTGCAAATTCTCAAAGTTACGATATTCACGAAAAAATTCGCAATTTGAATATTCGCGCTCAACACTACAAGCTAACAGCCTATCCGTGAGACAGATACAGTCAACATACCTTACAATAGCAGTCTTGTGTGCAATGAGAGATTCAAGACCAGTTCTCATCTGAGTCAGTAAATCTTAAAGTTGTTTGATTTTTGTTGGATGGCTTTGGGGACCTAGATCATTATCATTAGGGTGACACAAATTGTAATTTTTTTTTTTTTGGGATGCTAGCTAACTCTTCTCTCACTGCTTAGGAGGGCTGCATAAAAATTTTAAGTTTTCTAATTGTCCTAACATTTATATTCAATAACCTTTCTATACTGTTTTGTCATGTAAACGAATTTGCATAAACATGGGAAAGACATGCAAATAGTGTTTCAGCTGAAAAACAAGGCAGATTTTGCTAATTTGCATGTCTTTACCATATTTCCATGTTTATGCAAATGAGTTTAAATGACAAAACTGTAAGTAAGGTTATTGAATATAAATGTTAGGACAATTAGAAAACTGAAAATTTTTATGCAACCCTCCTAAGCAGTGAGAGAAGAGTTTGATGTCATCTAAAAAAAATAAAAAATTATAATAATCTAGGTGCGCAGGTCCCTCAAGCCATCCAACAAACGTCAAGCAACTTTGAGGCTCACTGGCTTTCAAGTCTGTGTGAATAGAGAGCTAGTCTTAAATGTCGCATAGTGCACAAGGGTACCATTGTAAGGTATGCTGACTGTACCTGTCTAATGGATAGGTTGTTGGCTTGCACATACCTGCATTTTGGCATATAACCTTGGTGTGATTGTTTGTAATATGTTATAGGTAATGAAATTGCATGTGCATATTACATTGGTGATTTTTGCAATTGTGAATTTGTGGTGAATATTCAGCTAAAAATAAGCAAAATATCATTCATTTGAATATTGCCTTTGCCACTCATTACTAGGCAGATGTCATTTTTATTCTAACTATCTATATTGTACTGCTGCTGCTCTCAATTAAAAGGCTTGTTCAGAAGTATATATGGCAATGGTCTAATGAGACCTTGAATCCCTGTAGGGGTCCCTAACTGATATTAAAACTTATATCTTTAACCACCTCCGGACCGCCTAACGCACATGTGCGTTCCGGAGGTGGCAGGCTGGCGCACAGTCACGCATATACGCGTCATCTCGCGAGACGCGAGATGACGCGAGTATGCGCCCGCGCGTGCGCAGTTCGCGCCGGCATTTCGTTCAGGACCATTTCGTCAGCAACCTGCCAGCCAATGATCGTGGCTGGCAGGTTGCTGATTTTTTAAAAATCCAATCAAAGTGCCAGATAGCAGATCATATTTGTAAATATGATCTGTTATATGGCTGCCTGCTCCTCTGCTGGTTCTTTTCGTCGGTTGGATCCAGCAGAGGAGCAGGCTTCACAGTGAGTACACCAAACACTACACTATAGCCCCTGATCACCCCCCTGAACCCCAATTAACCCTTTGATCACCTCTTTGATCACCCCTGTCAATCACAAGTGAAAAGAAAAAAGTGATCAGTGCAAACTGTCACTTTTTTTTTTCACTGTTATTGACCGTTAGGTTTTAGGTATAGTTTAGGTCCCTTGGTTAGGTAGTTAGCGATCAGTTAGCGCCCAGCCCACCGCACCGCAGTCCGTTATTCGCTGATTAGCGTATCGCTAATCAGCATTTGTACTTTTATAGTATCTGGAAGTGATCAAAACTGATCACGGTCAGAACTATAATAGTACTAGTGTCACTTTAGCTCGCCCTCCACCCAAAACGCAGTGTTTGCCCGATCAGGCCTGATCGGTCGCCCACACGTGCGTTCGCCCACACCCGCCCCACCGCAGTGACAAAAAAAAAATTTTTTTTTGATCACTGCACATTCACTTTACACGCACTGCGGCGATAAAAAAATCAGTTTTGATATTTTTTATCAACCGCAGCGGCCTCCGGTACTTCGCTAGCCTCCCCTTTGTAAGACAGGCTTGCTTTTTTTTTCTTGGGTAGTCTCAGGGAATACCCCTAAATTTAGTTGCCCACATGTCAAACAGGGGGTATTCCTCTGAAGAGGCCTACAGGCTTCTGACCCAGTCGGATGAGGAGTGGGAACCCTCATCTGATGAATCCAGCGGGTCAGAATACGAACCTGTAGAAAGCAGTGGCTCTCTGACCCAAAGTTCGGACGAGGAGGCTGAGGTCCCTGATACCACCAGGCGTACCCGGCCCCGTGTCGCTAGACCGCAGGTTGCGCAGGATCCGCTTCAAGAGCAGCAGAGTGGGGCTGGTGCTGTCGGATTACGTGGTGAGGCATACACCAGCAGCCCAGCCCTCCCTGGACCTAGTACCAGCACTGCCGTACAACCTGGTGAAGTAGCGAGCACCAGAAGGGCAGTTGAAGCTGGTACGGTGGCACGTGCAGTAGTGACCCCGTCGCAGCCACCGCAAAGACGTGCCCGTAGAGCCCCTAGAATCCCAGAGGTGCTGGCAAACCCTGATTGGCAGTCCCCAACTTCAGCCGCACCTGTAGTTTTCCCTTTCACTGCCCAGTCTGGAGTTCGGGTTGAGACGGCTCAGATCGGTTCGGCCCTGGGATTTTTTGAGCTGTTCTTGACTGCGGAGCTTTTAGACATAGTTGTGGCCGAAACAAACAGGTATGCCACACAATTTATCACCGCTAACCCGGGAAGCTTTTATGCCCAGCCTTTCCGGTGGAAACCAGTCCAAGTTTCCGAACTTAAAACTTTTCTGGGCCTCCTCCTCAACATGGGCCTGACAAAAAAACATGAATTGCGGTCATATTGGTCCACGAACCCGATTCATCACATGCCCATGTTCTCTGCTGCCATGTCCAGGGCACGTTTTGAGGCCATCCTGCGGTTCCTGCACTTTAGTGACAACACCGCCTCCCGTCCCAGGGGCCACCCTGCTTTTGACCGGCTCCACAAAATTCGGCCCCTCATAGACCATTTCAACCAGAAATTTGCAGATATTTATACCCCAGAGCAAAACATCTGCATAGACGAGTCCCTGATACATTTTACCGGGCGCCTTGGCTTCAAACAATACATCCCAAGCAAGCGCGCCCGGTATGGGGTCAAATTGTATAAGCTCTGGGAAAGGGCCACAGGCTATACCCACAAATTTCGGGTCTATGAGGGAAAAGATCAGACCCTGGAGCCGGTCGGTTGCCCTGACTACCTGGGGAGCAGTGGGAAGACAGTTTGGGACTTGGTGTCACCCTTATTCGGCAAGGGGAACGATCTTTATGTGGACAATTTTTACACAAGTGTGGCCCTCTTTAGGCATTTGTTTCTAGAACGGATTGGCGCCTGTGGTACCGCGCGAACTAGTCGCGCGGGCTTCCCCCAACGGCTCGTTACCACCCGTCTTGCAAGGGGGCAGAGGGCCGCACTGTGTAACGAAGAACTGCTCGCGGTGAAATGGAGAGACAAGCGTGACGTTTACATGCTCTCCTCCATTCACGCAGACACGACAATACAAATTGAGCGAGCAACCCGTGTCATTGAAAAGCCCCTCTCAGTCCACGACTATAACCTCCACATGGGAGGGGTCGACTTCAATGACCAGATGTTGTCTCCGTATTTAGTTTCCCGACGCACCAGACGCTGGTATAAGAAGGTGTCTGTATATTTAATTCAATTGGCTCTGTACAATAGTTTTGTTCTCTACAGTAAGGCTGGGAGAACTGGATCCTTCCTCAAATTTCAGGAAGAGATCATCGAGAACCTCCTGTATCCAGGAGGTTCCGTGGCCCCAACCACCAGTGTAGTTAGCCGTCTACACGAGCGACATTTCCCCAATGTCGTTCCTGGTACCTCAACCCAACCGTCACCCCGAAAAAGATGTTGTGTCTGTAGCAGGAGTGGAATAAGGCGTGACACCCGCTATTTCTGTCCTGACTGTCCGGACCACCCTGCCCTATGCTTTGGAGAGTGTTTCCGGAAGTACCACACACAGGTACACTTAGCATAGGGACCACATCTCACAGGACAGGCACACAGGGCTATTAGGGCCCATTCACTCACTGCTGCTGCAAACGTCTCCTTTCACATGGGACAAAGTGCATAACGCACTTCGCCACATCTTTGGGCGATTTGCGCTTTGCACATTGACCCATGGGGAAGGAGAGGTTTGTTCTATAAAGGTAAAAAAAAAAAAAAAAAAAAAACAGGTAAGCAAACAGGTTAATGTTTAGTTCCAAAAGTTAAAGTTACATGTTCTGTTCCAAAGTTAATAAAATTATTGCGTTGTGGCCTGTTTTTTTTTTTTTTTTTTTTTTTTTGTCTTTTTACCTTCCAGGTGGACCAACCGATCTACTAGCTGCAGCACCGATGTGCATTCTGACAGAAGCATTGCGCTGCTGTCAGATTACACGCAAGTCGGTGTATGCGGCGCTGCAAGACGGGATTTTCTCCTCTGCAGTGACAGATACGTTTGCCAAGGCATACGAGCTGAGGAGGAGGCGGCGTTCCTATGCTTTGGCAAGCACTTTGTATATATATATATATATATATATATATAAATAAAACAAAAAATCCCGGCAATGATTTATTCATCCACATCGATTGATGCGAATGGAGAAATCTGGTTTGCCAGGGCATACGAGCTAAGTGGGTATGGATGTAGGGCGGAGCTCCTATGTCCTGGCAGACGCCTTTCCCCTCCATTTTTTTTTTTTGGCAGAGATTTTTTCATCCACATTGATCGATGCGAATGAAGAAATCTGTGCCGTTCATTTTTTTCTTTCAGCCCAGAGGCTGAACGGAAAAAAAAATCTCATTACCTGTATGCTCAATATAAGGAGAATAGCAGAAACTCCTAATGCTGGCCATACATGTAATGATTGCGGAGACCCTCAAATGCCAGGGCAGTACAAACACCCCACAACTGACCCCATTTTGGAAAGAAGACACCCCAAGGTATTTGCTGAGGGGCATATTGAGTCCATGAAAGATTGAAATTTTTGTCCTAAGTTAGCGGAAAGTGAGACTTTGTGAAAAAAAACAAAAAAAAATCAATTTCCGCTAACCTATGCGAAAAAAAAATTTTTTCTTTGAACTTGCCAGGCCCCTCATTGGATACCTTGGGGTGTCTTCTTTCCAAAGTGGGGTCACATGTGGGGTATTTATACTGCCCTGGCTTTTTAGGGGCCCTAAAGCGTGAGAAGAAGTCTGGGATCCAAATGTCTAAAAATGCCCTCCTAAAAGGAATTTGGGCCCCTTTGCGCATCTAGGCTGCAAAAAAGTGTGACACATCTGGTATCGCCGTACTCAGAAGAAGTTGGGGAATGTGTTTTGGGGTGTCATTTTACATATACCCATGCTGGGTGAGATAAATATCTTGGTCAAATGGCAACTTTGTATAAAAAAATGGGAAAAGTTGTCTTTTGCCAACATATTTCTCTCACCTAGCATGGGTATATGTAAAATGACACCCCAAAACACATTCCCCAACTTCTCCTGAGTACGGCGATACCAGATGTGTCACACTTTTTTGATGCCAAGGTGGGCAAAGGGGCGCATATTCCAAAGTGCACCTTTCGGATTTCACCGGTCATTTTTTACAGATTTTGATTGCAAAGTACTTCTCACACATATGGGCCCCTAAATTGCCAGGGCAGTATAACTACGCCACAAGTGACCCCATTTTGGAAAGAAGACACCCCAAGGTATTCCGTGAGGGGCATGGCGAGTTCCTAGAATTTTTTATTTTTTGTCGCAAGTTAGTGGAATATGAGACTTTGTAAGGAAAAAAGAGAAAAAAAAAATAATCATCATTTTCTGCTAACTTGTGACAAAAAATAAAAAATTCTAGGAACTCGCAGTGCCCCTCACGGAATACCTTAGGGTGTCTTCTTTCCAAAATGGGGTCACTTGTGGCGTAGTTATACTGCCCTGGCAATTTAGGGGCCCAAATGTGTGAGAAGTACCTTGCAATCAAAATGTGTAAAAAATGCCCTGCAAAATCTGAAAGGTGCACTTTGGAATATGTGCCCCTTTGCCCACCTTGGCAGCAAAAAAGTGTGACACATCTGGTGTCGCCGTACTCAGGAGAAGTTGGGGAATGTGTTTTGGGGTGTCATTTTACATATACCCATGCTGGGTGAGAGAAATATCTTGGCAAACGACAACTTTTCCCATTTTTTTATACAAAGTTGGCATTTGACCAAGATATTTTTCTCACCCAGCATGGGTATATGTAAAATGACACCCCAAAACACATTCCCCAACTTCTCCTGAGTACGGCGATAACAGATGTGTGACACTTTTTTGATGCCAAGGTGGGCAAAGGGGCGCATATGCCAAAGTGCACCTTTCGGATTTCACCGGTCATTTTTTACAGATTTTGATTGCAAAGTACTTCTCACACATATGGGCCCCTAAATTGCCAGGGCAGTATAACTACGCCACAAGTGACCCCATTTTGGAAAGAAGATACCCCAAGGTATTCCGTGAGGGGCATGGCGAGTTCCTAGAATTTTTTATTTTTTGTCGCAAGTTAGTGGAATATGAGACTTTGTAAGGAAAAAAGAGAAAAACAAAAAAATCATCATTTTCTGCTAACTTGTGACAAAAAATAAAAAATTCTAGGAACTTGCAGTGCCCCTCAAGGAATACCTTAGGGTGTCTTCTTTCCAAAATGGGGTCACTTGTGGGGTAGTTATACTGCCCTGGCAATTTAGGGGCCCAAATGTGTGAGAAGTACCTTGCAATCAAAATGTGTAAAAAATGCCCTGCAAAATCCGAAAGGTGCACTTTGGAATATGTGCCCCTTTGCCCACCTTGGCAGCAAAAAAGTGTCACACATCTGGTATCGTCGTACTCAGGAGAAGTTGGGGAATGTGTTTTGGGGTGTCATTTTACATATACCCATGCTGGGTGAGAAAAATATCTTGGTCAAATGCCAACTTTGTATAAAAAAATGGGAAAAGTTGTCGTTTGCCAAGATATTTCTCTCACCCAGCATGGGTATATGTAAAATGACACCCCAAAACACATTCCCCAACTTCTCCTGAGTACGGCGATACCACATGTGTGACACTTTTTTGCTGCCAAGGTGGGCAAAGGGGCGCATATTCCAAAGTGCACCTTTCGGATTTCACCGGTCATTTCTTACACATTTTGATTGCAAAGTTCTTCTCACACATTTGGGCCCCTAAATTGCCAGGGCAGTATAACTACCCCACAAGTGACCCCATTTTGGAAAGACGACACCCCAATGTATTCTGTGAGGGGCATGGTGAGTTCCTAGAATTTTTTATTTTTTGTCGCAAGTTAGTGGAATATGAGACTTTGTAAGAAAAAAATAAAAATAAAAAATCATCATCATTTTCCGCTAACTTGTGACAAAAAATAAAAAGTTCTATGAACTCACTATGCCCATCAGCGAATACCTTAGGGTGTCTACTTTCCGAAATGGGGTCATTTGTGGGGTAGTTATACTGTTTGGGCATTGTAGAACCTCAGGAAACATGACAGGTGCTCAGAAAATCAGAGCCGTTTCAAAAAGCGGAAATTCACATTTTTGTACCATAGTTTGTAAATGCTATAACTTTTACCCAAACCATTTTTTTTTGCCCAAACATTTTTTTTTTATCAAAGACATGTAGAACTATAAATTTAGCGAAAAATTTATATATGGATGTCGTTTTTTTTTGCAAAATTTCACAGCTGAAAGTGAAAAATGTCATTTTTTTGCCAAAAAATCGTTACATTTTGATTAATAACAAAAAAAGTAAAAATGTCAGCAGCAATAAAATACCACCAAATGAAAGCTCCATTAGTGAGAAGAAAAGGAGGTAAAATTCATTTGGGTGGTAAGTTGCATGACCGAGCGATAAACGGTGAAAGGAGTGTAGTGCCGAAGTGTAAAAAGTGGCCTGGTCATGAAGGGGGTTTCACCTAGCGGGGCTGAAGTGGTTAATGGTTATTAATTAAAAATTTGAAACGAAAAAGAAAAAACACGCTCAGAAGAACAGTTATTTAAAATTATCAGTGTCTGATATTGGCTAGGGTTAATTCGGAGTGGTGTGGTCGCGTTCCCTTTAAATCAACGGGATGTTTTGATGGATGTGAATACGTCCCACCTAGTGTTGTGGGATAATATTGGAACCAGCAATTGGATTGAGGGTGATTTGCTTTATTCAGAGTGATTCTTAGTCACATTACATGTGCTGGCTGAAATGTCACTCCTACTATAAGTTCACTGTGACCTTTAGTAACGCTCTGCTAACAATGTTGCCGTTTCCACTCATGCAGATGTAGCAGTCAGCTTCTCACACGCAGCTATCGCTGCTATCATGTGCTGGCTGAAGTGTCACTCCTACTATAGGTTCACTGTGACCTTTAGTAACACTCTGCTAACAATGTTGCCGTTTCCACTCCTGCAGATGTAGTAGTCAGCTTCTCACACATCGCTATCGCTACATCACCATTCATCCTCTATCTGTGCTGGCTCCCTGTCATCTCCCTCTGCTTTTGCTCTAGCGTGTCCTCTATTATCCTTCATAGAGGCACGCTGTAACACTATCTGTCCCTGTTAGGGCTCGCTCTCACACTCTCTCCTATGTTTGCAATGCTGCTGATTGCAGCGTACTAAATACTTCGTTTCCCTGCCGGTCAGACACTGCTTAAAATTGACAACACATTTCCCTCCCTCCCGACATGTTTCGCCACACCGTGGCTTCGTCAGGGGATAGAGGTGTATGTATAACTGTTCTTCTGAGCGTGTTTTTTCTTTTTCGTTTCAAATTTTTAATTAATAACCATTAAAGATATAAGTTTTAATATCAGTTAGGGACCCCTACAGGGATTCAAGGTCTCATTAGACCATTGCCATATATATATAAATATCCCGAGGGTCTCTAAAAGGGACTTTTGTTTATGAAATTGTTCAGAAGTAGGCTCATTTCCAGGCTTGTTCAGAAGCAGCCACAGTTTCTTTTGACACGCTAACTTGTGTGTGTATAAACAGGGGCAGGCATCTGTCCCGGTTAAAGGGGTTGTCCGAGCTATATTTTCTAACTAATCAAATGTAACAGCTTTACCATGCACTTACTACATTTGTAGTTGCTTCTTTCTCAGATTTTTACTGAGGGTCACATGACCTGCGATGTTAGCTTCTCTCCCTGCTCTGATAATGTTTTGTGCACAAGCCTGAGAGAGCAGATATGTGTCTGTACATGAGACGTTACTGTGTAGGCCATTCCCCCCTGCACTGGCTGAGAGCTGAGATGCTGCTGTCTGCCCTGTGTCTCTCTTCCCACTGGATACTTGAGGAAAGATTAACCTCTTTAGGAGCACAGACTCAGGGCTAAAGGCTTTACTGAGTAGCTGCAGGCAGTGAGGAGACAAATGCTGGGCACAGAAGCTGACAAAGAAGTTCTGCAGAGCATTGCACAAGAACAGGTAGGAAGGATCCTGTGTGTATCAGCAGTGTAATTGTACAGCTGGGACTTGTAGTCCTACACATACAACATGCTGCTGAGTATCCCAGCAGTCAGACATGTCACTCAGGGGAGAGAGTGTTGTTATTGCAGGTAAACAAAAGGCCAGATGAGAAGCAGGGAAATGAGGAAATAGAATGTTTTTACCTAAAACTTGCTTAGCTTAGGACGGATCAATGGAGGTAGATCACGAAGCGGTAGAGGAAGGTCTCCCTGTACAAACGCGAACAGAATATGATCCATCTGTTTTGGATAAAATCCTTTGTGCCGTGGAAAACAACGGCTCTTTGGTGCAGGGGATGTCCACGCAATTGGGTTCAGTGCAGAGCGACATCTCTTTAATTAGAGAAGACTTAGTAAAGATCCATGACCGAGTCCTCAATGTGGAAAAAACTGTTGTTTCCCTGCAAACCGATATAGCCACCTTAAAATCTAAAACTTTGTTTCTCACCTCAGAAAACCAAGTGCTACAACATAAGCTAGAGGATCTTGAGAATAAGTCAAGGCGGAACAATGTCTGTATAATTGGTTTTCCAGAAGGGGCTGAAGGCCGGCAGTTAGAGGAGCAACTCAAAGATATGGTCATGCACAATCTAGGCAGCGATAATTTTTCTCCTATGTTCCAAATAGAAAGAGCCCACCGAATGCCAGGAGGAAAACCTACTCCAGGGAGGCCGCCGCGTACAATTTTAATGAAACTATTACTGTCCGCTGATAGAGATATGATATTAATAAGAGCCAGAGAATGTACACCCATTGAATATCAGGGTTCTAGGTTGCTCTTTTTTCCTGACTTTGCGCGCCAGACTCAGGAAAGAAGACGTAATTTTATAGAGATAAAGAAGCGTTTGGCGCTAAAAGATATCAAATATTCTCTACAGCATCCAGCGAAATTAAGAGTGATCTATAATGGGACTTCCCTGTTTTTTGAGACTCCACAACAAGCGTCAGACTGGATTGATCAAACGGGCATTTGAAATTGTGTATTATCATGTTCGAAGGGATGGCTGGGAGGCGGGGCTAGGTTGGGGGAGAATGGCCGGAGGTTAGAGGTTCGCTGACTAGATCGGGCGGATCAATAGAGAGGGGGGATGGGAGGGGGGGGGGGGGGAACCCACCTTGCAGGGCGTTTTTTTTTTTTTTTTTTTTTTTTTGTTTGATTGATGTCTATTAGAATTGTATCTTGGAATGTCAGAGGGCTCGGGGAAAGGGTTAAAAGGCAAGCTATTATGGATGCAGTAAAAAGATACCTTCCAGCAATTATTTGTATAGTAGAAACTCATCTCACTAAAGAAACCCTGCGCCGTCTGGCAACGGGATGGCACTCTCAATCTTATCACTCCACCTTTAGCGGATCTTCCAGGGGCGTTTCAGTCCTGATTCATAATTCTGTAGATTTCATCCTTATAAAATCCCATATAGATGATCAGGGTAGATTTATTTTCCTACACGGTAAGCTGTATGGCCAGTTATATCCTGGCTTTCTTCTATATACCTCCTCCATTTTCAATGTACCCATTGACTCAGCTATTGCTCTTTGCTGAAAATAGATCAGAATGTCGGTTAATCCTGATGGGGGACTTTAATGCGGTTATGGACCCCAACAAGGATAGATTCACTTTAGATGCAGATCGGGGGAGGAAACCTTGTAACTCCTTGTTGCCCCAGTTTTGTTTAGAGGTAGGAGTGGTAGATATATGGGAACATCTCGGCGGAGGAAAGAGAGTATACTCTTGTGCCAGTAGGGGGGGAGAGCAATGTCTCGGATTGATCTAGCACTCACCAATGAGAGCAATTTGAGTAATATCAGTAAGATACGATACGGAGTAAGAACTGTTTCGGACCACTCACCCACGCTAATTGAGGTTCGCACTGGGGAGAATAAGGATAGAAGGGGGCTAGGATTCAAGCTGAACCCATATTGGCTTGCCATTATGGAGAATCCTCAGTCTATTAAACTACTGATATCCTCCTTTTGGGAGGTGAACTCTCCCTCTGCTAACATCAACATAGTATGGGATGCCCTGAAAGCATATCTAAGAGGGGTCTTTATAAGTGAGATTGCTGCAGCAAGGAGAACATTTAGGGGTAAAGAGGAGGAATTGGTTAAGATCGCTGTATCTACAACTGAGCGCTTTACCAGCCAACCCACGGAATACAACAGGGAAGAGATGCAGAAGGCTAGCTGCTGTTTGGAGAAGTATTTAGTAGAGAAAGCAAATCATAGAGTATTCTTTAAGGGACTCAAATATTGTCTGGACGCCCTGGTAAGCTCTTAGCAAGAATAATCACACAACAAGATAGGAAAAATCAATCTATTACTTCAATCCGTAACTTAGAGGGGGAAACTATAACAAATCCAGAGGGGATCAGGGATACCTTTCTACAATATTTTGCTCAGATATACAGATCCTCTCCCGGTATGTCATCCGAACTGGCGATGCGGTTCTTGGAGAGGATTCCACTTTCTACTCTGAATGAAGCTCAAATAGAATTTCTGGAAGAGGAGTTGTCTCTCTCTGAGCTGAAGGAGGCTCTTGGGTCTATCTCGGGGAGCTCATCGCCAGGACTGGATGGCCTTCCATATGAAGTTTATCGTAGGTATGGTGAGACGATCCTCCCCCAGCTGCTAGAGGTGTTTTCTCAAGCAATACAGGGAGGGGGTTTACCATGCTCTATGATGGAGGCTCTTATTGTTTTAATCCCAAAAAAGGATAAAGACCCGGCAGAATTGAGCTCCTATAGACCGATTTCTTTATTAAATACCGATGTTAAGTTATTATCAAAAATTTTGGCTAGGAGGCTCTCGCGGGTTATATCCACCATTATCCACTCAGATCAAAATGGTTTTATGCCAAAAAGGGGCACCCATCACAACCTACATAGGCTATTCATGAATATTCAGTCCCCGGGGAGCGGCGCCCGCTCCATCCTGTCGTTGGATGCTATTAAAGCCTTCGACAGGGTGGAGTGGACCTTTCTCTGGGAAGTGATGAAAAAAATGGGCTTTGGCCCAAGATTCTTGGCGATGGTACAGCTCCTATATAACTCCCCAGTTGCCAGGATAAGGATTAATGATATGACAACAGAGAGTTTTACATTAGGAAGAGGCACCCGTCAAGGCTGTCCTCTTTCCCCCCTGCTATTTAATATTTACATTGAACCCTTAGCGGCTAGTATTAGGCAGGATCCGAGGGTGGCTGGTTTTGGCACAATGGGGAACTATGATCGAGTATCACTTTATGCAGACGACATTTTGATTTTTATGCATCAAACAGACACTACTCTTCCTCGCATAATGGACCTGGTTGGTCTCTTTTCCGGTCCTTCCGGTCTGGAGATCAACTGGGAGAAGACCGTCCTTCTCCCTATAGACGAACTGCGGGGTGAATGGGATAGCCAGCTAACGATCTCAGATTCAATAAAGTACCTGGGGATAACAGTTTCTGCCAAACCCCAGGAATACCTACAGCTTAATCTGCTTCCCCTGTTGATAAAGCTGAGGGCTAAAATTAAGATATGGCAAAAAATCCTGTCAGCGAGAGCGGACAGAATTTCATTAATAAAAATGGTAGTGCTGCCCCAGGTTCTTTATATCCTGCGCAATTCGCCTGTATGGATTGTAGATAAGTACTTCAGATTGATAGAGCGGATGCTTAATGATCTAATATGGGGGAGGAAGCGTGTGAGATTGAAGGTACTCTATTTTTCTATGCCCTATAATCGGGGAGGTCTTAACCTTTTTAGGGGCTATTTTGTGGCCTCTCAACTCTGCTTGTTTAATGAGTGGGAAAATAGCCAGTTCTGCAGTAGGGTGGTGAAAGATTCAGGCTTTGCGGATTTTTTTACAGTACTTGAGTCTGACTATTTATTAAATGCACTAAATGGGTATACACTTTTCTGCAGAATGGCTATAAAGTCTTGGCGAAATATAAGGAACTGGTGTGGTGTTAGGGCATCACTCATCTGCACTCCATTATGGCATAACCCAAAGCTTTTGAATTCAAACGATTTGAGTTGCAGCCAGTATTGGAGGACCAAGAATGTTCAGTACCTGCATCAAGTGGTCAGTGGTGGACACATTTTGCCCCTTGCGGAATTAAAGCAAGGGGCAAATTTAGGTGAGGTGGCTTGGTATGCATATTTTCAATTAAGGTCAGCACTTTCTAGCACTGCGAATCGTTATCTCCTTATTATAGATACTCCTGAATTTTTACATGATTTAATTTGCAAGAAAATTGTCACGAGAATTAAAGTATCTCACTGCTATAGACACTTAATGAAAAAGGTTTTTTCGGATGTTTTTTCACCAGGACAGAGAGCCTGGTCATCTTTGCTTTCAGAGACGGGCTCTCCAAACTGGCAGAATATAGGGGAAAGTTTAAAATTGGTTTCGCATAATTTTAATCACACTGTTGTACAATTTAATATTTTGCACAAAATTTATGTGACACCTATATGGTTATATAGGAGAGGACTTAGAACCTCCTCTGACTGCCCATGCTGTGGTGAATCCGAGGCAGATCACTTACATCTGTTCTGGGACTGCCCAATGGTGAGCAGGTACTGGAGATCGGTTCAAACCAATCTGGCATGTAAACTCAATATTGTTGTTCCTTTTACTCCCAGGATATGGGTCCTGGGAGATTTATCGGAGGTTAATTACCAACCTACAAATGGTCGATTGTTGATTAAGGTGATGTTTCTGGCTAGGCTTCTCATCTCCAGAGCATGGTTTTGCTCTTCCGCTCCAGACTGTAATAATTGGTTGGGTTTGGTTGAGAAGGTGAAAAGCTACGAGAAGATTTTGTACAAACAAAGAGGATCCTACTTAAAGTGGAATAAACTGTGGAAAGATTGGGACACGATTAATTAATTAGGAGTTTCTTCCCCTTTTTTTTTTTTTGTTTTTTGTTTTTGGTCTGCAAGGTGGGGGGGTTTTGGGGAAGATCCAATTAGTCCGGCTTCTTTTGGTATGCAATGTATTAGTGTAGAACGCGAAGTCATAATGGAATTTTGGAGTATCTCTAGAAATGTTGGAGGTTGGCAGGACTCACCGGCATCAGATATTGGTTAACTTTTGACCTACATAAAATATTGAGTAATACATGGGTGAGGGTTCAGGGCTCGGGATCTTGGGGGGTCCGGGCATCGGGCGCGACCCGGGATGCGGCTTCTCCTGTCGGACATGAGTTTCAACTACGGGCAGTGATCTGACACATGTGTGGGTTGGGTCCTATCATCTGTCCTCTCTTAATGAACTGGAGTCGGTGTTGGGTTCTGCTCTCTTAATAAGACAGTGCTGGTTGGTTCTGTTTTTCTCTTCAATTGCCGGAGATTGTTGAGCGACATTTGACTCGAGTCCTCTTTTCCACGAGACACCGTGGTAAACTCATGCGAGTTTTGCTTAAACAGGGCATCAATATTCAACTTAACCACACGGGGATGAGGCAGTAAAATGAGTGAGTGGGCTTTATACCACTGCGATAGAAGACTGCTGGACCCCCCTCTGTTTTCCTTCGGTTCTACGGAAGTGTGCGATTAAAGATCGCTGTGAGTTCGCCCCGTATGGTGTATGTGAGCACCAGATGATTCGCCACACGAGTGTTGATCCTGTTGGTGGTGCTTACCTGTGTTCGAGGGAGGCCGTATGGGGTGCGTGTTCGCTGCTGGCGGGCCGCCCGGGCTGCGGGCCTCTGTTCCGTATAGAGATAATAATATTAAATAAGATGTCTTTGTCTATCTGCATTAATAAAGCTTTTGATGCCGGGTGGGTCCTGCTTTCTTCCCAGGAAGTGAGACCTCTATTTGATTTAGTTAATATGCATATAATTATGGGCACTTGCATGAAATTATATTTAACTATTGTTAAAAAACTAGAACTGACGGACTTTTGGATTTTATAGTACTGTAAATGGTATATCGGTATGTAGTTTTTGTATGATAATAAAAAAAACAAAAAAAAACTTGCTTAGCTCAGTTATATGTTACTGACCATTAGATTTACAGTGCTATATATTTTTTTCATAACTTGGACAACCCCTTTAAGGCACAGTTTTTAGAATGCTTGCATAGAACAAGAAACTTTTTTTTGTTATAACACGTTGTGTGCTTAAACACTATCTGCACCCAATAAAGGACAATTTATGGAATATTTTCTAATTTTAAAAAAGTATAACAAATTAGAACATGTTGTTTATTAACACTGTTACCCATAGCTATACATTGTGGATCTCAATAAATTAGAATATCATCAAAAAGTTAATTTATTTCAGAACTTCAATTTAAAAAAAAAATTAAACTGATAGATTTATTACATACAGAATGTATTGCAAGTGTTTTTATTTTTGCACGTGTCTTTATTTATTTTTTATGTTGAGGATTATGGCTTACAGCTAATATAAACCCAAAAGTCAGTATCTCAGAAAATCTGAATATTGTGAAAAAGTTCAATATTGTAGACTTGTGGTGTCAGACTCTAATCAGCTAATCAACACAAAACACCTGCAAAGGTCATGGGAAGACTGCTGACTTGTCAGTTGTCCAGTCACTGACACCTTCAACAAGTAGAGAAATCTACAAAAAGTCATTGCTAAAGAGGCTGGCTGTTCACAGAGTGCTGTATCCAAGCATATTAATGGAAAGTTGAGCGGAAAGAAAAAGTGTGGTAAAAAAAGGTAAGGAAGAAACAGAGATAACCACACGCTTCAAAGTATTGTCAACAAAAGGCCATTCAAGAATTTGGGGGAGTGGACTGTTGCTGGAGTCAGTGCTTTAAGAACCACCATACACAGACATATCTAGGACATGGGCTAGAAATGTTGCATTCCATGTGTCAGGTCACTCATGACCCAGAGACAACATCAGAAGCATCTTACCTGAGCTAAGGAAAAAAAAGACTGGACTGTTGCTCCGTGGTCCAAAGTCCTGTTTTCAGTGTCAAGTAAATTTTGCATTTCAATTGGAAATCAAGGTACCGGAGTCTGAAGGAAGACTGTAGAGACATGTGGTAAGTTTCCACAGTCAGTGATGGTTTGGGGAACCATGTCATCTGCTGGCGTTAGTCTAATATGTTATATCAAGTCCAAAGTCAGCGCAGCAGCCAAGCAGGACATTTTAAAGCACTTCCTGCTTCTCTCTGCTGACAAGCTTTATGGAGATGATGATTTCATTTTCCAGCAGAACTTGGCAACTGCCCACACTGTCCAAAGTATCAATGACTGGTTTAATAATCACAATATCACTGTGCTTGATCGGCCACCAAATTCGCTTGACCAAAATCTCAGAGAAAATGCAGACAATCTGAAGGCCGCTATCAAAGCAACCTGGGCTTCCTTAACACTTCAGCAGTACCACAGGCTGACTGACTTCATTCCATGCTGGTAGAACCCAAAAACCAGAATGTGTCCCAAAGGGAAGAAAGGTATGGGGAGTGACAGAGTAAGTACCACTACCACCATTCTTGCTACTGTCACTCCTATCGTACTCTCCTCCCCAAAGGTACACTGCAGCATTTGGTGATTTTAATAAATTATTACAGATTTTGATTATGGTATAAGATATATTCTGGTTCTGTACAACTTCTGAAGAACTTCTGTACTGTTGACCCTACCATACCTCTGTATACCTCCAATTCCATACGTGTTGTTCTTCTTCAGATGTGCTACATTGAACACTGTGTGACCCTAAAGGAGTTGCTCAGGAAAAACATGGCTGCTCTCTTCTAAAAACTGTGCACAGTTTGTGTTTGGTATTATGACAGCCAGTATAATTTCAATGGAGACAAGATCCAGTACCAGATAGTAATCATGACCACCCATGTGGAGCTGTTTCTCGGAGAAGTAACCCATATTTTCCTCATCCTGAACAACCCCTTTCCCAAAGTTTAGGTGTAAAGTGCTGCTTGGTTGAAGCACTGCAAGGATTTTAGAAATCTTGGCCTGCTATATAGTCTGAAGGCTTCTATATATGAAATATGTCAGCGGGGGATCCTCATAGTCCTATTAGGAGGGGGGGGGGGGGGGGGGCGGGGTGCTGATATCTTCTACTGTGGTAAGAGAATGGTAGAGCTGGGGGAGTTTTCATTGGTCCATGTAGGTCTTGGTTTCCATAGGACATTCTTGGCTTACAATGGCCTGAAAACAAAAGATAAGTTACGTTACACAAAAACAGTAATGTCCACTATATAGCGCTGAGCCACCCTCAGAGGGTCTGGCAGCGACTTACTCCCCTTCTCCCCAATTAGAACAAAGGCATGCCCAACTGAACCAGGAGTGCATGTAAATGTTGGAATTCGGAGGAGTAGCTGTTAGGGCTCATGCACACAACTGTATGTATTTTGCAGTCCGCAAAACACAGATCTGCCAAAAATATGGATGACATCTGTGTGCATTCCGTATTTTGCGGAACAGAACAGCTGGCCCCTAATAGAACAGTCCTATCCTTGTCCGTAATGCGGACAATAATATGATCTGTTCTATTTTTTTTTGCGGAACGGACATACAGACATGCGGAAACAGAATGCACATGGAGTTACGTTTTTTTTTTTGTGGACCCATTAATATGAATGCTTCCGCATACATCTCTTCAAACAAAAAGGAAACGGACACAGAAAGAAAATACTTTCGTGTGCATGAGCCCTTGGTCGAATTAGCTTTTAGATGACAGCTATGAAGAGTGTATGTCCAGTTTCAACCATTGACTCCCATTTCGGAGAGGGGGAAAAAAACAATGTTTCCTATTCTTTAACCCCTTCAAGACCAAGCCAGTTTTCACCATAAGAACCAAGCCACATTTTGCAATTCTGACATGTGTCATTTTATGTGGTAATCACTCTGGAATGCCTTTACTTATCCAATCCAAGTGATTCTGAGATTATTTTCTCATGACATATTGTACAATAATTCATGTTAGTGGTAAATTTGAGTCAATATGTTTTACCTTTATTTTATGAGAAGGCAGATAAATTCACATTTAGGAAATTTATGGAAATTTTTTCCAAATTTTCCATTAATTTGGGATTAAAAAAATAATAATATAGTTATTACATAACATTCCTCATATGTCTACTTTATATTGGAATCATTTTTTTTTAAATGTAATTTTATTATTAGGACATTTAAAGGCTTTGCATTTCAGAAGAAAGTTTGACATTTCAGATTTTATTTTTCCAAACCCACTATGAAACTATTACGGTAACTTTGTGGTAAATACCCCTGAAATGCAGGATTTTGTTTTGAGCATTGTACCTACAGAAGGCACAGTTTCCACATTTGAAGTCTCATTTTGGTCTTCTATCTTGTAACCAATTTTTGTTCTTCTTTTCTACATATCTACTCCTCAGCAGTAGAGTTGAGCGGACACCTGGATGTTCGGGTTCGAGAAGTTCGGCCGAACTTCCCGAAAATGTTCGGGTTCAGGATCTGAACCCGATCCGAACTTCGTCCCGAACCCGAACCCCATTGAAGTCAATGGGGACCCGAACTTTTCGGCACTAAAAAGGCTGTAAAACAGCCCAGGAAAGGGCTAGAGGGCTGCAAAAGGCAGCAACATGTAGGTAAATCCCCTGCAAACAAATTTGGATAGGGAAATGAATTAAAATAAAAATTAAATAAATAAAAATTAACCAAAATCAATTGGACAGAGGTCCCATAGCAGAGAATCTGGCTTCACGTCAACCACCACTGGAACAGTCCATTCTCAGATATTTAGGCCCCGGCACCCAGGCAGAGGAGAGAGGTCCCGTAACAGAGAATCTGTCTTCATGTCAGCAGAGAATCAGTCTGCATGTCATAGCAGAGAATCAGGCTTCACGTCAGCCACCACTGCAAAAGTCCATTGTCATAAATTTAGGCCCAGCACCCAGGCAGAGGAGAGAGGTCCCGTAACAGAGAATCTGGCTTCATGTCAGCAGAGAATTAGTCTGCATGTCATAGCAGAGAATCAGGCTTCACGTCAGCCACCAATGCAACAGTCCATTGTCAGATATTTAGGCCCAGCACCCAGGCAGAGGAGAGAGGTCCCGTAACAGAGGATCTGGCTTCATGTCAGCAGAGAATCAGTCTGCATGTCATAGCAGAAAATCAGGCTTCACGTCAGCCACCACTGCAACAGTCCATTGTCATAAATTTAGGCCCAGCACCCAGGCAGAGGAGAGAGGTCCCGTAACAGACAATCTGGCTTCATGTCAGCAGAGAATCAGTCTTCATATCATAGCAGAGAATCAGGCTTCACGTCACCCACCACTGTAAGAGTCCATTTTCATAAATTTAGGCCCAGCACCCAGGCAGAGGAGAGAGGTCCCGTAACAGACAATCTGGCTTCATGTCAGCAGAGAATCAGTCTTCATATCATAGCAGAGAATCAGGCTTCACGTCACCCACCACTGTAAGAGTCCATTTTCATAAATTTAGGCCCAGCACCCAGGCAGAGGAGAGAGGTCCCGTAACAGACGATCTGGCTTCATGTCAGCAGAGAATCAGTCTTTATATCATAGCAGAGAATCAGGCTTCACGTCACCCACCACTGTAAGAGTCCATTTTCATAAATTTAGGCCCAGCACCCAGGCAGAGGAGAGAGGTCCCGTAACAGACAATCTGGCTTCATGTCAGCAGAGAATCAGTCTTCATGTCATAGCAGAGAATCAGTCTTCATGTCATAGCAGAGAATCAGGCTTCACGTGACCCACCACTGCAACAGTCCATTGTCAGATATTTAGGCCCAGCATCCAGGCAGAGGAGAGAGGTCCCGTAACAGAGGATCTGACTTCATGTCAGCAGAGAATCAGTCTTCATGTCATAGCAGAGAATCAGTCTTCATGTCATAGCAGAGAATCAGGCTTCACGTCACCCACCACTGTAAGAGTCCATTTTCATAAATTTAGGCCCAGCACCCAGGCAGAGGAGAGAGGTCCCGTAACAGACGATCTGGCTTCATGTCAGCAGAGAATCAGTCTTTATATCATAGCAGAGAATCAGGCTTCACGTCACCCACCACTGTAAGAGTCCATTTTCATAAATTTAGGCCCAGCACCCAGGCAGAGGAGAGAGGTCCCGTAACAGACAATCTGGCTTCATGTCAGCAGAGAATCAGTCTTCATGTCATAGCAGAGAATCAGTCTTCATGTCATAGCAGAGAATCAGGCTTCACGTGACCCACCACTGCAACAGTCCATTTTCATAAATTTAGGCCCAGCACCCAGGCAGAGGAGAGAGGTCCCGTAACAGACAATCTGGCTTCATGTCAGCAGAGAATCAGTCTTCATATCATAGCAGAGAATCAGGCGTCACGTCACCCACCACTGTAAGAGTCCATTTTCATAAATTTAGGCCCAGCACCCAGGCAGAGGAGAGAGGTCCCGTAACAGACAATCTGGCTTCATTTCAGCAGAGAATCAGTCTTCATGTCATAGCAGAGAATCAGTATTCATGTCATAGCAGAGAATCAGGCTTCACGTCACCCACCACTGTAAGAGTCCATTTTCATAAATTTAGGCCCAGCACCCAGGCAGAGGAGAGAGGTCCCGTAACAGACAATCTGGCTTCATGTCAGCAGAGAATCAGTCTTCATGTCATAGCAGAGAATCAGTCTTCATGTCATAGCAGAGAATCAGGCTTCACGTCACCCACCACTGTAAGAGTCCATTTTCATAAATTTAGGCCCAGCACCCAGGCAGAAGAGAGAGGTGCCGTAACAGACAATCTGGCTTCATGTCAGCAGAGAATCAGTCTTCATGTCATAGCAGAGAATCAGGCTTCACGTCACCCACCACTGCAACAGTCCATTTTCATAAATTTAGGCCCCAGGCAGAGGAGAGAGGTCCCGTAACAGACAATCTGGCTTCATGTCAGCAGAGAATCAGTCTTCATGTCATAGCAGAGAATCAGTCTTCATGTCATAGCAGAGAATCAGGCTTCACGTCACCCACCACTGTAAGAGTCCATTGTCATAAATTTAGGCCCAGCACCCAGGCAGAAGAGAGAGGTGCCGTAACAGACAATCTGGCTTCATGTCAGCAGAGAATCAGTCTTCATGTCATAGCAGAGAATCAGGCTTCACGTCACCCACCACTGCAACAGTCCATTTTCATAAATTTAGGCCCAGCACCCAGGCAGAGGAGAGAGGTCCCGTAACAGAGGATCTGGCTTCATGTCAGCAGAGAATCAGTCTGCATGTCATAGCAGAAAACCAGGCTTCACGTCAGCCACCACTGCAACAGTCCATTGTCAGATATTTAGGCCCAGCACCCAGGCAGAGGAGAGAGGTCCCGTAACAGACAATCTGGCTTCATGTCAGCAGAGAATCAGTCTTCTTGTCATAGCAGAGAATCAGTCTTCATGTCATAGCAGAGAATCAGGCTTCACGTCACCCACCACTGTAAGAGTCCATTTTCATAAATTTAGGCCCAGCACCCAGGCAGAAGAGAGAGGTGCCGTAACAGACAATCTGGCTTCATGTCAGCAGAGAATCAGTCTTCATGTCATAGCAGAGAATCAGGCTTCACGTCACCCACCACTGCAACAGTCCATTTTCATAAATTTAGGCCCAGCACCCAGGCAGAGGAGAGAGGTCCCGTAACAGAGGATCTGGCTTCATGTCAGCAGAGAATCAGTCTGCATGTCATAGCAGAAAATCAGGCTTCACGTCAGCCACCACTGCAACAGTCCATTGTCAGATATTTAGGCCCAGCACCCAGGCAGAGGAGAGAGGTCCCGTAACAGAGGATCTGACTTCATGTCAGCAGAGAATTAGTCTGCATGTCATAGCAGAGAATCAGGCTTCACGTCACCCAACATTGGAACAGTCCATTGGCATATATTTAGGCCCCGGCACCCAGACAGAGGAGAGGTTCATTCAACTTTGGGTAGCCTCACAATATAATGGTAAAATGAAAATAAAAATAGGATTGAATGAGGAAGTGCCCTGGAGTCCAATAATATATGGTTAAGGGGAGGTAGTTAATGTCTAATCTGGACAAGGGACGGACAGGTCCTGTGGGATCCATGCCTGGTTCAGCTTGTCCACATTGGCTGTAGACAGGCGGCTGCGTTTGTCTGTAATGACGCCCCCTGCCGTGCTGAATACACGTTCAGACAAAACGCTGGCCGCCGGGCAGGCCAGCACCTCCAAGGCATAAAAGGCTAGCTCTGGCCACGTGGACAATTTAGAGACCCAGAAGTTGAATGGGGCCGAACCATCAGTCAGTACGTGGAGGGGTGTGCACAAGTACTGTTCCACCATGTTAGTGAAATGCTGCCTCCTGCTAACACGTTGCGTATCAGGTGGTGGTGCAGTTAGCTGTGGCGTGTTGACAAAAGTTTTCCACATCTCTGCCATGCTAACCCTGCCCTCAGAGGAGCTGGCCGTGACACAGCTGCCTTGGCGACCTCTTGCTCCTCCTCTGCCTTGGCCTTGGGCTTCCACTTGTTCCCCTGTGACATTTGGGAATGCTCTCAGTAGCGCGTCTACCAATGTGCGCTTGTACTCGCGCATCTTCCTATCACGCTCCAGTGCAGGAAGTAAGGTGGGCACATTGTCTTTGTAGCGTGGATCCAGCAGGGTGGCAACCCAGTAGTCCACACAGGTTAAAATGTGGGCAACTCTGCTGTCGTTGCGCAGGCACTGCAGCATGTAGTCGCTCATGTGTGCCAGGCTGCCCAGGGGTAAGGACAAGCTGTCCTCTGTGGGAGGCGTATCGTCATCGTCCTGCCTTTCCCCCCAGCCACGCACCAGTGATGGACCCAAGCTGCGTTGGGTGCCACCCCGCTGTGACCATGCTTCATCCTTATCCTCCTCCACCTCCTCCTCATCCTCGTCCTCCAGTAGTGGGCCCTGGCTGGCCACATTTGTACCTGGCCTCTGCTGTTGCCAAAAACCTCCCTCTGAGTCACTTCGAAGAGACTGGCCTGAAAGTGCTAAAAATGACCCCTCTTCCTCCTCCTCCTCCTCCTCCTGGGCCACCTCCTCTTCCATCATCGCCCTAAGTGTTTTCTCAAGGAGACATAGAAGTGGTATTGTAACGCTGATAACGGCGTCATCGCCACTGGCCATGAAGGGTGGAGTACTCCAAACAGCGCAACAGGGCACACAGGTCTCGCATGGAGGCCCAGTCATTGGTGGTGAAGTGGTGCTGTTCTGTAGTGCGACTGACCCGTGCGTGCTGCAGCTGAAACTCCACTATGGCCTGCTGCTGCTCGCACAGTCTGTCCAGCATGTGCAAGGTGGAGTTCCATATGAGGCGGTGAGCGGGAAGGCCGAAGTTACGCTGTAGCGCAGACAGGCGAGCAGCAGCAGGATATGAACGCCGGAAGCGCGAACAGACGGCCCGCACTTTATGCAGCAGCTCTGACATGTCGGGGTAGTTGTGAATGAACTTCTGCACCACCAAATTCAGCACATGCGCCAAGCAAGGGATGTGCGTCAAACTGGCTAGTCCCAGAGCTGCAACGAGATTTCGCCCATTATCACACACCACCAGGCCGGGCTTGAGGCTCACCGGCAGCAACCACTCGTCGGTCTGTTGTTCTATACCCCGCCACAACTCCTGTGCGGTGTGGGGCCTGTCCCCCAAACATATGAGTTTCAGAATGGCCTGCTGACGTTTACCCCGGGCTATGCTGAAGTTGGTGGTGAAGGTGTGTGGCTGACTGGATGAGCAGGTGGAAGAAGAGGAGGAGGAGCCGAGAAGGAGGAGGTGGCAACAGGAGGCAAAGAATGTTGCCCTGCGATCCTTGGCGGCGGAAGGACGTGCGCCAAACAGCTCTCCGCCTGGGGCCCAGCTGCCACTACATTTACCCAGTGTGCAGTTAGGGAGATATAGCGTCCCTGGCCGTGCTTACTGGTCCACGTATCTGTGGTTAGGTGGACCTTGCTACAGATGGCGTTGCGCAGTGCACACTTGATTTTATCGAATACTTGGTTGTGCAGGGAAGGCACGGCTCTCTTGGAGAAGTAGTGGCGGCTGGGAACAACATACTGTGGGACAGCAAGCGACATGAGCTGTTTGAAGCTGTCTGTGTCCACCAGCCTAAATGACAGCATTTCATAGGCCAGTAGTTTAGAAATGCTGGCATTCAGGGCCAGGGATCGAGGGTGGCTAGGTGGGAATTTACGCTTTCTCTCAAATGTTTGTGAGATGGAGAGCTGAACGCTGCCGTGTGACATGGTTGAGACGCTTGGTGACGGAGGTGGTGGTGGTGTTGGTGGTACATCCCCTGTTTGCTGGGCGGCAGGTGCCAACAGTCCTCCAGAGGTGGAGGAAGAGGCCGAGGCGGCAGCAGCAGAAGAGGCCGAGGCGGCAGCAGCAGAAGAGGTAGCAGGGGGAGCCTGAGTGACTTCCTTGGTTTTAAGGTGTTTACTCCACTGCAGTTCATGCTTTGCATGCAGGTGCCTGGTCATGCAGGTTGTGCTCAGGTTCAGAACGTTAATGCCTCGCTTCAGGCTCTGATGGCACAGCGTGCAAACCACTCGGGTCTTGTCGTCAGCACATTGTTTGAAGAAGTGCCATGCCAGGGAACTCCTTGAAGCTGCCTTTGGGGTGCTCGGTCCCAGATGGCGGCGGTCAGTAGCAGGCGGAGTCTCTTGGCGGCGGGTGTTCTGCTTTTGCCCACTGCTCCCTCTTTTGCTACGCTGTTGGCTCTGTCTCACCACTGCCTCTTCCTCCGAACTGTGAAAGTCAGTGGCACGACCTTCATTCCATGTGGGGTCTAGGACCTCATCGTCCCCTGCATCGTCTTCCACCCAGTCTTGATCCCTGACCTCCTGTTCAGTCTGCACACTGCAGAAAGACGCAGCAGTTGGCACCTGTGTTTCGTCATCATCAGAGACATGCTGAGGTGGTATTCCCATGTCCTCATCATCAGGAAACATAAGTGGTTGTGCGTCAGTGCAGTCTATGTCTTCCACCGCTGGGGAAGGGCTAGGTGGATGCCCTTGGGAAACCCTGCCAGCAGAGTCTTCAAACAGCATAAGAGACTGCTGCATAACTTGAGGCTCAGACAGTTTCCCTGATATGCATGGGGTTGATGTGACAGACTGATGGGGTTGGTTTTCAGGCGCCATCTGTGCGCTTTCTGCAGAAGACTGGGTGGGAGATAATGTGAACGTGCTGGATCCACTGTCGGCCACCCAATTGACTAATGCCTGTACCCGCTCAGGCCTTACCATCCTTAGAACGGCATTGGGCCCCACCATATATCGCTGTAAATTCTGGCGGCTACTGGGACCTGAGGTAGTTGGTACACTAGGACGTGTGGATGTGGCAGAACGGCCACGTCCTCTCCCAGCACCAGAGGGTCCACTAACACCACCACGACCATGTCCACGTCCGCGTCCCTTACTAGATGTTTTCCTCATTGTTATCGTTCACCACAACAACAAAAATATAATTTGGCCCAATGTATTGTATTCAAATTCAGCTGAATATAAATTTGAGGCCTAGTATTTAGGCGCTGGGTGACCGGTATGGATTTACTGACAGAATTAGACTTGGAAATGCACAGTAGCGTGTGTGTGAAGTTATTCTGAATGACCCTATGTGCACCTTGAATATTATATCCCCTTTTAGGGATAGATTTCAAATAGCTCTGATATAGCAGAAACCACTAAATTATGAAATTGCTAAATTGGGAATTGTATTTCAACCCAGAACAAAAAATGTGCTTTGACGGACACTAAATAACTTGCCCAGCCACAACAGTACAGCGGTAACGACAGATTTAGCGGGATATAAATTTGAGGCCTAGTATTTAGGCGCTGGGTGACCGGTATGGATTTACTGACAGAATTAGACTGGGATATGGCCAAAAAATAACCACACTATTGCTGGTTAAATGCACTTGGTGTGACAGCTTGACCAACCACACTACTGAGGGTTAAATGCACTTGGTGACGGGCGCAGCTTGCCCCTGATGTAGTATATGGCCAAAAAATGAACAGACTATTGCTGGTTAAATGCACTTGGTGTGACAGCTTGACCAACCACACTACTGAGGGTTAAATGCACTTGGTGACGGGCGCAGCTTGCCCCTGATGTAGTATATGGCCAAAAAATTAACAGACTATTGCTGGTTAAATGCACTTGGTGTGACAGCTTGACCAACCACACTACTGAGGGTTAAATGCACTTGGTGACGGGCGCAGCTTGCCCCTGATGTAGTATATGGCCAAAAAATTAACAGACTATTGCTGGTTAAATGCACTTGGTGTGACAGCTTGACCAACCACACTACTGAGGGTTAAATGCACTTGGTGACGGGCGCAGCTTGCCCCTGATGTAGTATATGGCCAAAAAATTAACAGACTATTGCTGGTTAAATGCACTTGGTGTGACAGCTTGACCAACCACACTACTGAGGGTTAAATGCACTTGGTGACGGGCGCAGCTTGCCCCTGATGTAGTATATGGCCAAAAAATTAACAGACTATTGCTGGTTAAATGCACTTGGTGTGACAGCTTGACCAACCACACTACTGAGGGTTAAATGCACTTGGTGACGGGCGCAGCTTGCCCCTGATGTAGTATATGGCCAAAAAATTAACAGACTATTGCTGGTTAAATGCACTTGGTGTGACAGCTTGACCAACCACACTACTGAGGGTTAAATGCACTTGGTGACGGGCGCAGCTTGCCCCTGATGTAGTATATGGCCAAAAAATTAACAGACTATTGCTGGTTAAATGCACTTGGTGTGACAGCTTCACCCTGATGTAGGCTTTAGCCAAAAAACAACCACACCATTGAGGGTTAAATGCACTTGGTGACAGGCGCAGCTTGCCCCTGATGTAGTATATGGCCAAAAAATAAACAGACTATTGCTGGTTAAATGCACTTGGTGTGACAGCTTCACCCTGATGTAGGCTTTAGCCAAAAAACAACCACACCTTTGAGGGTTAAATGCACTTGGTCGCAGCTTGTGCTGGCGCACCACAAGACACAAAATGGCCGCCGATCACCCCAGAAAAAAGTGACTGACAAACGGTCTGGGCAGCCTAAAAACAGTGAGCAATTGAATTTCAGCAGCTCAATGATGCACAGCTGCAGATCGATCGATTAATCAAGTCCTTTGGAGGAGTTAATCTGCCTAATCTCGCCCTACTGTCGCAGCCGCAACCTCTCCCTACGCTAATCAGAGCAGAGTGACGGGCGGCGCTATGTGACTCCAGCTTAAATAGAGGCTGGGTCACATGGTGCTCTGGCCAATCACAGCCATGCCAATAGTAGGCATGGCTGTGAAGGCCTCTTGGGGCAAGTAGTATGACGCTTGTTGATTGGCTGCTTTGCAGCCTTTCAAAAAGCGCCAAGAAAGCGTCACAAAAGCGCCAAGAAAGCGACGAACACCGAACCCGAATCCGGACTTTTACGAAAATGTCCGGGTTCGGGTCCGTGTCACGGACACCCCAAAATTCGGTACGAACCCGAACTATACAGTTCGAGGTCGCTCATCCCTACTCAGCAGCATGTCTTTTATAGTATGGCTTCTTCTGAATGCTTCTATAGGTCTATTTTGGTGTAATCTTCCAGGCTAGTATCTCTTTTCAAGATATCCCAATTCCTCTGTATTATTTTACCTATATTTTCTGCCATCGGGCAATATCTAAAGGAAAAGACAAATCTCTTTTGATCTCTCTTATTATTCCCTTTTCTTTTATTATTTAACTTTAATAGATCTTACTGGGAATTTTTTCCAGCTTTTTCCATAGCTAATTCAAGGACTTCATTCGGATAACCTCTCTCCAACAATCTTTCCTTTAATTCTAAAGCTTGTGTTTCGTAACCCATTTCAGAGCTATTTATTCTTCTAAAGACTCGTTCACACGAACGTATTTTGCGCTCCATATACGGGCCGTTTTCTGCATTTCGCATGCGGTTGTTCCGTGGCCCAGCAAAAATTATGAGTCTTGTCCTATTCTTGTACATTTTGCAGACAAGAAAAGGCATTTCTATAATAGGCCTCCTGTTCTGTTCAGCAAATTTCGGAAGGCACACGGGCAGCATCCGTTTTTTGTGGATCCGCAATTTGTGGACTGCAAAAAATGCACGGTCGTGTGAACAAGCCCTTAACCTGACAAATTGGCCATAAGGAACAGATTTTTTTACACTCATAGGATGAAAGCTGTCGTGGTGCAGTGAGGAGTTGGTCGCCGTGTGCTTATGATAGCCCTCCGTGACCAACTCATCTCCCCTGACCATGACAGCCACATCAAAGAACTGCAAGCTTTGGTTGCCATAATTACAGGTGAACATCATATTCATATTGTTCTTCTCGTTTAAATAGGTTACAAACTCGGCACATTGTGATTCAATTCCTGACCACACTACAAAAAATGTCATCGACATACCTCAAAAATGTTATTATGTAACACTGGAATGGATTATCCACCGAAAAGAGAAATCTATCCTCAAACCTTGGCAAGTATATATTTGCGAATGTGCATGACACCGGTGTCCCCATGGCCGTACTATGTTTTTGTTTGTACCACTGCTCTCAAAATTTTAATACATTGTTAAACCTTCTTTGATAAATTGACAAAACAAATCACTTTTTATGGTATTGCCCAATATATCCATTACTGCCACAATCGCTGCCCTATGTGGTATATGGGTATAGAGATTTTCAAAATCTAAGGAGACCAAACTATACTCTCCCTGCCACTGAAACTCTTTCAGTGCCAGCAGGAAGTCGTTGGTATTTCTCACATATGCAGGTTTTAATTTTTCAGCCATGCGGTTTGAGATAAAGTCTTTCTTCACATACTTCAGGATAAGATATTTCAATTGATGTTGTATCTCTATTACTGGGTCACTGTGTGGACTTTCGTATGTATCTTTATCTCTCAACTGTCTCAATGATTCCCCAACATAGTATTGTCTAGTCATAAGAACCACATTACCCCCCTTGTGCACTCATTTATTTTTAAAACTTGTTGGTGGAAAATATCCACACCACCACCAGCCACCAAGGGGGGAAAAAATGTGGACCTAACACTCCCAGTGAATTTATGTGTATCTTCATTATCAACATCAGTCAACTCCATAATCTTTCCTCTTCATTAAATTTAGTTGAAATATTAAACCCAAATGGGCCTATATTAACCTCTTACGGACACAGGGCACCGTGACAATGCGGAGGGAGGGTACTGTGACCCCCCCGTATTGGAGATCGCTGCAAACTGGAGGTCATTTCATACCTGCGGTTTGCAGCGTTTCCGGGTTATTCGGGTCTCCGGTGACCCGATGACCCGGAATAGGAGGGTGATCGGTGGTGTAATATACACCACCAATCACCCTCCATAGATCCTGTGAGGTGGTGGTGACGCCACCTCTCCGGATCGCCTGTGATTGCCTGGACGTACGGGGGATAACGTCCCGGAGCTCCGCTCTCCCCGTCCACAGACTTCCGTGTAAGCGAGGAGAGAGGAGCCCCGTGTTGGTCCCTCTGCCTCCCACGCGATCCGCGCCATACGTGGCCCCTGAGCCACCATAAAGTGCCATCTGGCATATAAACATTTAGGGAGAGCTTTAGTTAGGCAGGGAGAGTGAAAAAAATATATATTTTTTTTGTGTGTGCAGCACCCGGATCTGTGCGACCGCCGACCCCCCCCCCCCAGGGGTGCTGCATCTTGACCTCTTCACATTTTGGGGGGCGCAAGCGCTTTTTTTTTCTTTTTGTAGGTGCGCTGACTATGGCTGGCACTCTTAGCCATAAAAGAGTGTCTAGCCGCTGATCAGCTTGGTACCGCCGTTTTTTTAAAATTTAGTTTTATATATATATTTTCTGTTAGGTTAGGATGGGTTAGGGTAGGGTAAACGTAATAACACCCCCCCCCCCACACTCACACTAAATAAAGTTTTACACACACACACACTCCCCTTTAGCATTAGAATATGGCCTGCCAGATGTTTTCAGCCGAGGAGGCATACGTCCAGCTGTTCTCCGACTCCAAGAGCCCCAGTGAGAGCAAGGATGACCCCACTTTCCTGTTGTCATCCTCTTTCTCCTCATAATCTAGTGATGATGATGAGCCCCCAAGGTGGCTGAGACTCCGCCAATCGGAGCCAGGAGCCCCCTATGCCAGGGACCCTGCGGCCCACACTAGTATGAGCAGCCCTGGGGCTCGTACTAGTTTTCCGGCATACCATTCAAGTCCACCTGAGCCTCCTACCGGTGAACTTCCTGGAGTACCCCAGAGGATTTTGAGCCTGTGATTACTGACTTTGTTGGCCAACCAGGAATCCAGATTCGCACAGTGGGCTTCAATGAATATGACTTTTTAATATGTTTTTTTTTCAGTGACTACTTTGTGAATCTGATGGTGGAGCAAATGAACTTGTTTGCCCAACAGTTTATTGCTCAACACCTGGGCTCCTATTTGGCTAGGTCCGGTGGCTGGACTCCGGTCAGTGCAGCTGAGATGAGGGCGTTTTGGGGCCTCGTGCTGCACATGGGCCTAGTAAAAAAAAACTGTGTCAGGCAGTACTGGAGTGGGGACGTCCTCTACCAGACCCCCCCACTTAACTGTATGGCCATGCAACTTTACCATTTTGAGGCCAATCGGAAATGCCTGCATTATGCAGATAATGCTGCATGTCCCCCCCGAAGTGATCCTGCCTATGACTGCCTGTACAAAAATCAGGCCTGTCATCGATCACTTTGGGGTCAAATTTTTGGAGGCCTATGTACCTTGAAGGGAGGTCGCTGTTGACGAGTCTCTCATTGCTTTTAAGGGGAGACTCAGTTTCAGCCAGTACATTCCCACTAAGCGGGTGAGGTATGGCGTGAAGCTGTACAAACTTTGTCAGAGTACCTCAGGGTAAACTTACAAGATTTGTGTGTACGAGGGGTGAGATTCCTGTATTGAACCCCCAAAATTTCCCCCCACTCTGGGTGTTAGCGGGAAACTTGTGTGGGACCTTATGCACCCACTGCTAGATAAGGGTTACCACCTGTACATGGATAACTTTTATACTAGTATCCCCTTGTTCCAGTCCCTCGCCGCCAGATTCAAGTCCGCTTGTGGGACTGTGCGGAAAAGTCAACGAGGCCTCCCTACCCACCCCTTCCAGGTACCTATCCCCAGTCCTTACCAGTGGAAACCTGTTGGTGGTCAGATATAAGGACAAGAGGGATGTCCTTGTACTGTCCGCATTTCATGGTAACGGCATCACCCCTACACGGCTCAGAAGAGAAGGAGCGCCATTGGGATTTTGGACAGAGAATTTTGCTGAAATGTTTTTTGGGGGCATGTCACATTTAGGAAGCCCCCATGGTGCCAGAACAGCAAGAAACCCCCACATTGCACACCATTTAGGAAACTAGACCTCTTGTTATGTACCTTGAGGGGTCTAGTTTCCTAATTGGTGTTCTGGCACCATGGGGGCTTCCTAAATGTGACATACCCCCCAAAAAACATTTCAGCTAAATTCTCTGTCCCAAATCCCAATGGCGCTCCTTCTCTTCTGAGCCGTGTAGTTCACCCGTAGATCACTCTACATCCATATATGATGTATTTTCGGACTCTGAATTTTATGAATATAATAAAAGGAGGAAATACAGACTGTTTAAGCTTTTCAGGTATTGAATATGTACCCCCTCATCCACAAGGTGGTGATAGGCACCGCCTGCTGTTACAAAAAGAGGTGAGATGGATCATTCAAACAAGAGCTTTGGGTCTATTGGGCTTAAATGATAAAAATGACCTCAGAGTTTTTCTCTAGAAAGTTATTAATATTTGTGCTAGCGATCTGTTCTTTACTGTTGCTTGTTTTTAAACATTACATACACACTATATGCTGCATTGCGATGAAATCAGTTTCTTTGATGACCATAATAATGGTGCAGGGCAGCATATAAAATTTGCACCTGTGGGACGTGACTACATCAGTGGCCAGAAGAAGCACAATTGCGCGAAACAGCAGTCGCCTTTGACTACATGGAAGTTTGTCCGCCCCTGCCATGTATGTATATGTCTGTTTAGACGAATAAAGGATTCTTATTCTACAAATGGTGAGTGCCGCCTTGCTTACACACTCTATATTTGAGAATTATTAAGGACTAATTATTGTCAGAGCACCACATGAACTATTCACACGTATCACAGGATTGCCTGTGTATTTGAAACTCTGAAGTTTAGGCAGTGCCGCCTCACTTTACTCTTTTTATTGGTGATTTATGGACTGCATCTTGAAAGAGGCAGAGCATGCTGAAGATAAAACTCAGTGTAAAATATTATAAATAAGATACATAATGGCATCGGAGGACCCTGTGCCGTGTTTAAATGTAGGCGGAGAAGGGGCGGACACTTTCTTTATGAAATGTAATAAAAAAGACGAGCACTAAAACTCTACAATTAAAAATAACGCAACTTGCGGACAAAAAGGTCAGATTATTTTGGACATAAAACAAAATGGCTGCACACCGTTATATATATAAACAATAGAGCTAAGAAATGGGGGTTATTCTAGATAAAAGTGTTACAGCCATTTTGTTTTTTGTAACTATGTTTGCTTCATGGATATGCACCTGTGATTCTGAAGGTTTTAGTCTAAATTTTCTTGCAATATATTGGGGGTGGCACCCCTTTTAGACTGGACACGCCCATCTAGCGGGGACTTCTGAGCAGAGTACGTTTGTAGCTGGTTTCTACACTGCCCTGAATATTGTAGGCTTAAGTAAGTCCAAAGTGAGGCAGTATATTTAGTGATAGGGACCCATCTGCGGAAGCCACCTTGAAGCCTGGTAGATGGGCCTGACACGTATGTGCGCTAAGAGCTTCCATTACTCATTTATACTCATTTATAGTCGGTATTGTACCACTTTTATCTAGAATGACCCCCATTTCTTAGCTCTATTGTTTATATATAAAAAATTTTTTTTTTTTTTTATTATGTTTGCTTCATGGATATCCACCTGTGATTCTGAAGGTTTTAGTCTAAATTTTCTTGCAGATTATTTTGGACAGTCATCTTCCTTAAATCATATAAAGAAAGTGGGAGAGCTCCAAGAGGACTCTGTGTGTACAAAGAAATAAAGTGGCAACAGGTGCATGCTGATTTCTCTCTAAAGATCTTAGAGACGGTCCCAAAGCATGATGTAATTGAACATAAATATACACAGGAGGAGTTAACAAAAATGCAGAAAGAGTTACAGAGCAGATTGACAGAAAACCAGATGCAAATGTTTGATAAAAACTAAATAAAAAGTTGGTGATAACTCAAGCAGAAGTGAAGGAAAGGAATAAAGACAAATTCCTAAGAGACAAACAGGATTATGAAATAGGAAGGGTGTTTGATTGGAATAAAAAGAAAAAAACAATAAAGAAAGCGACACCAAAGACGCAGGAGGCATGAATACTGGACCACAGATTCAGATTCAAGCACATCAGATTGTCCAAATAACCATAATGAACAACCCGACCTGGAGCCTAGGAAAAACTCTTTAGGTGTAACACCAGAAGAAGCCGCAGGAAGGCAAGGAAACATCAGGAAATCAACTCGAAAGAAGAAACAAGTGTCATGGAGACAGTATATCCAGTCATGGGACAGGAATTTAATAAAAGTACTGTTGTGAGCCTAACTGATTATGAGCTAACGCCAGACTGCATCTCTGTGCTTGAAAAAGGGCTAGGAGCGATTCAATAAGGTGGGTTTTGAGATTGACTTGTTTAAATCTGTACGCAAACTCCATTTACATAAGATGTTTAACAATACACCTCAAGTAGTGAGTGATAGAAGACAAGGTGAAATACCTGTTAATATAGGCCCATTTGGGTTTAATATTTCAATACATTTAATGAAGAGGAAAGATTATGTTTGGAGTTGCTAACAGATATGGAGTTGACAGATGTTGATAATGAAGATACACATTAACTCACAGGGAGTGTTAGGTCCACATTTTGTCCCCCCTTGGAGGCTGGTGGTAGTGTGGATATTTTCCACCAACAAGTTTTAAAAGAAATTAGTGCACTTATATATATTGTGTACGTGATAATATAAGTAAAAGAGAGAGAGAAGCGCTCAAATGGATTTGTGCTCAAGAGGATTTGGTAGTGAAACCAGCCGACAAGGGGGGGTAATGTGGTTCTTATGACTAGACAATACTATGTTGAGGAATCATTGAGCCAGTTGAGAGATGAAGTTACATACGAAAATATACACGGTGACCCAATAATAGAGATAGAACATCAGTTGAAAAATCTTATCCTGAAGTATGTGAAGAAAGACTTTATCTTGAACCGCATGGCTGAAAAATTAATACCTCAATTCTTTACTAAGCCTTTGTGGTATTTTTTGCCCAAGAAACAAAAGTCGCCGAGCCGACCTCCGGGCCGCCCCATAGTGGCGGGGATCGGCTCGGTGACCGAACCTCTGTCTAAATATATTGACTCGTTATTGAGACCAGTGTTAAAAAACACCCCTGCATATGTGAGAAATACCAATGACTTTCTGCTGGCACTGAGAGTTTCAGTGACAGAGAGAGTATAGTTTGGTCTACTTAGATTTAGAAAATCTCTATACCCGTACACCACATAGGACAGCGATTGTGGCAGTAATGGATATATTGGGCAATACCAGAAAAAGTGATTTGTTTTGTCAATTTATCAAAGAAGGTTTAGAATTTATTCTTACCAACAATGTATTAACATTTTGAGAGCAGTGGTACAAATAAAAACACGGTACGGCCATGGGGACACCGGTGTCAAGCACATTTGCGAATATATACTTGGCAAGGTTTGAGGATAGATTTATATTTTCAGTGGATAATCCAATCATGTGTTACATAAAAACATTTTTGAAGTATGTCGATGACATTTTTTTGTAGTGTGGTCAGGAATTGAATCACAATGTGCTGAGTTTGTAACCTATTTAAATTAGGAGAACAATATGAATATGAAGTTCACCGGTAATTATGGCAACCAAAGCTTGATGTTGATGTCGTGTTGAGGGGCTATGAGTTGGTCGCCGAGGGTGATCACAAGACCACGGAAATCAACTCCTTACTGCACCACGACAGCTTTCATCCTATGAGTGTAAAAAAATCTCTTCCTTATGGCCAATATGTCAGGTTAAGAAGAATAAATAGCACTAAAATGGGTTACGAAATGCAAACTTTAGAATAAAGGAAAGATTGTTGGTTATCCGATTAAAGCCCTTGAATTAGCTATAGAAAAAGCTGGAAAAATTTCCCAGTAAGATCTATTAAAGGGGAATAATAAAATAAAAGAGAATAATAAGAGAGATCAAAAGAGATTTGTCTTTTCTTTTAGATATTGCCCGATGTCAGAAAATATGCGTAAAATTATACAGAGGAATTGGGATATTGTAACGGACGGTGTACAGGAAACAAGACAATGCAACATGCATATAATGTCACGGACGGTGTACAGGAAACAAGACAATGCAACATGCATATATAACTCACTGGATCCAAAGCTAAGGAACCAAAGGGGAGACCCCTGCACAAGACCTGGCACTTTCCCTGGCTGCTCAGCCTATGCAAAAATCCCAAAGGTGGATGGTTGCATATCCACGTGCCTCGACTATATAACACCTGAACACCCTACAATAGTGAGGGGACACAACCACCGGCTCCCTACACCAGACACGGAGGGAGTCAGGGTCACCTGGGATCCAGCAAACAGAAAATGACAGATAAATGTACAGCACTTAACTTAGTAGCAGACTTGGAAATAGGATCAGCATGCACACACACTCCAGGAAGAAGTATAAGCCGCCCAGTAATGCATTATGGGGAGAAATTTAAAGGGAAGCAATCAGTCCAACTACATGACAGCTGAGAGAGGCTAACGAGATGAGGAACTGAACAAAGAAAACTCAAGGAGGAGGTTCTGAAAGGTTTCTGTCAGAGCTTCTCAGCTGTCTGGTTGTGACAGTACTCCTCCCTCTACGAGTGGACTCCGGACACTCAGAGCCCACCTTCTCAGGATGGGACCTATGAAAAGCCCTGATGAGACGAGCGGCCTTAATGTCCATAACTGGGACCCACATCCTCTCCTCAGGACCATAACCCTCCCAATGAACAAGGTACTGAAGAGAACCGCGGACAAGACGAGAATCCACAATCCTAGAGACATGAAATTCAAGATTCCCATCAACCATAATCGGAGGAGGAGGCAAAGGCGAGGGTACAATGGGTTGAACATAAGGTTTCAATAAGGACTTATGAAAAACATTATGGATCTTCCAAGTCTGAGGAAGATCAAGACGGTAGGCAACAGGATTGATGACAGACAGGATTTTGTAAGGCCCAATAAACCTAGGACCCAACTTGCAGGAGGGAACCTTCAATTTGATATTCTTGGTAGACAACCACACCAGATCACAAACATTCAGGTCCGGACCAAGCACACGTCTCTTATCTGCCACACGCTTATATCTCTCACTCATGCTCTTTAGATTATCCTGACTCTTTTGCCAAATAGATGACAAAGATGAGGAGAATCTGTCCTCATCAGGTAAACCAGAAGACCCCTCTCCCGAGAAAGTCCCAAACTGCGGATGAAACCCATATGCACCAAAAAATGGTGACTTATCAGAGGACTCCTGACGACGGTTATTTAAAGCAAACTCAGCAAGGGACAAAAAAGAACACCAATCCTCTTGATTCTCCGCCACAAAACAGCGCAGATATGTCTCCAGATTCTGATTGACGCGTTCTGTCTGGCCATTCGACTGCGGGTGGAAAGCAGAAGAGAATGACAACCGAACCCCCAAGCGAGAACAGAAAGCCTTCCAGAATCTGGAAACAAACTGCGTGCCCCTATCAGAGACTATGTCTGAAGGAATACCGTGCAATTTGATAATGTGATCAATAAATGCCTGCGCCAGCGTCTTAGCATTGGGCAAACCAGGAAAAGGGATGAAATGCACCATTTTGCTAAAACGGTCCACCACCACCAGAATCACAGTCTTCCCCGAGGAACGAGGCAGGTCCGTTATGAAGTCCATGGACAGATGTGTCCAAGGACGGGAAGGAATGGGTAAGGGAAGGAGAGGACCTGATGGCCGTGAATGAGGGACTTTGGCACGAGCGCAAGTCTCGCAGGCTGCCACAAAACCCTCAACCGACTTACGAAGCGCCGGCCACCAGAATCTCCGAGCGATGAGATCCAGTGTGGCTCTTGCCCCCGGGTGCCCAGCAAGGACCGTATCGTGGTGTTCCTTAAAAATCTTGTGTCTTAAAGCGAGAGGCACAAACAACCTCCCAGGAGGACAAAGATCAGGAGCCTCTGACTAGGCTGCCTGCACCTCTGCCTCCAATTCAGAAAAAAGAGCAGAGACCACCACACCTTCAGCCAAAATGGGACCCGGGTCTTCAAAATTCCCACCTCCTGGAAAACAATGTGACAGGGCATCTGCCTTCACATTCTTAACTCCAGGGCGGAACGTGACAACAAAATTAAACCTAGAAAAGAACAAAGACCATCTGGCCTGTCTCGGGTTCAGAGGCTTGGCTGACTCCAAGTAGGCCAGATTTTTATGGTCAGTAAATACGGTAATAGGGTGTCTGGCTCCCTCTAGCCAATGGCGCCATTCCTCAAAAGCCAACTTGATGGCCAACAATTCCCTATCTCCCACATCGTAATTTCTCTCTGCGGAGGAGAGTTTTTTCGAGAAAAAGGCACACGGTCGCCATTTGGCAGGAGAGGAACCCTGAGACAAGACCGCCCCCACACCCACCTCAGAAGCATCAACCTCAACTATGAAGGGTAAAGAAATATCAGGTTGCACCAAGATGGGAGCGGAAGCAAAACTCTCCTTGATATTAGAAAAAGCCTTACGCGCCTCTACTGACCAAGAAGAAAAATCTACCCCCTTTCTGGTCATATCAGTGAGTGGTTTAACAATAGAGGAATAATTCAAAATAAACTTCCTGTAATAATTGGCAAAGCCCAAAAAACGCATCAGCGCCTTCTGATTCTCAGGAAGCTCACACTGAACCACAGCGCGGACCATCTCGGGGTCCATGCAAAAAACAGAAGCGGAGAGAAGAAACCCCAGAAATTGAATTTCTGGAACCGCAAACACACATTTTTCCAGTTTCGCATATAATTTATTCTCCCGCAGGATGAGCAAGACCTGACGTAAATGTTCCTTATGAGTCTTGAAATCAGGAGAAAAAATCAAAATGTCATCCAGATACACTAATACAAATTTTTCCCATTAAATGATAAAAAATGCTGTTCATGAAATGCTGAAAAACGGCTGGGGCATTCATCAAACCAAAAGGCATAACCAAATTCTCAAAATGGCCCTCAGGGGTATTGGAGGCCGTCTTCCATTCGTCTCCTTCTCTGACCCTGACCAGGTTGTATGCCCCTCTTAGATCTAATTTGGAAAAGACTTTAGCCCCAACAACCTGGTTAAACAGGTCCGGGATCAGAGGAAGCGGATAAGGGTCACAAATTGTGATACTGTTTAGCTCCCTGAAATCCAGACATGGTCTTAAAGAACCATCTTTTTTCTTAACAAAGAAAAAACCAGCGGCAACAGGTGACTTCGAGGGTCGTATGTGTCCTCTTCTCAGACTCTCAGAGATATAAACATGCATAGCGATCCTCTCAGGTTGGGAAAGATTGTATAAACGAGATTTAGGCAGCTTGGCGCCTGGGATGAGATTAATAGGGCAATCGTACTCCCTGTGCGGGGGCAAATCCTGAACTCCACTCTCAGAGAAGACATCCGAAAATTCTGAGAGAAAAGATGGTACAGTCTTAGTAGCAACCTCAGAAACAGATGCCGTGAGGCAATTATCTCTGCAAAAGTCACTCCAACCATTTATTTGCCTCGCTTGCCAATCAATGGTGGGGTTATGTTTAGTGAGCCAGGGTAGCCCCAACACTAGAGGAGTAGGCAAACCGCTAAGGACGAAACATGACACATCCTCAACATGAGCATCGCTCACAATTAAACGGATATTGTGAATATGCCCTTTAATGATGTCTGAGAAAGTGGAGCGGAATCAATAGCAAAAACAGGAATATCCTTTCCCAAAGTGCGCACCTGGAAACCATGAATTATTGCAAATTGATTATCAATGAGATTGACAGCTGCTCCACTATCCACAAAAATCTCACAAAAAATGCTCTTGCTCTCTAGCACCACCCTAGCAGGCAGGACAAAACGGGAACTACAAGCAAACGGAAAACCTTCAATTTCCGCCTCAACCCGACTGACTGAATCTCCTAGAGGGACAAACATTTGCCAAATGATTTATACCTCCACAACAAAAACAAACCCTCCCATGCGAGCTGAATCTTCTATTGTCAGAAGCAATCAACCCCAGCTGCATGGGCTCCTGCTCAGAAGGGGCTGACAGCGACCGAGACCCCTGCGCACAGAATGAGACCGCTGCACTGTCCTGGGACTGAGTATGACAGGAAGGAGATATCTCTTCTCTCTCTCTAAGACGCCTGTCAATACGAACGGCCTAAGACATAGCAGAGTCCAAGGAAATAGGCCTCTCATGAAAGGCAAATGCATCTTTCAATCCCTCTGAAAGACCACGGCAAAATTGACTTCGGAGTGCAGCATCATTCCAACCAGTATCAGCTGGCCATCTCCGAAATTCTGAGCAGTATATCTCTGCAGATTGTTTACCCTGGCATAATAGACGTAGTCTAGACTTAGCCAGAGAAACACGATCCGGATCATCATATATCTGACCCAGGGCTAAAAAGAATTCATCCACTGAACGGAGAGGCCGTGCCCCCTCCAGCAGCGAAAAGGCCCAAGACTGAGTCCTACCCCTGAGCAGCGATATAATGATCCCCACCCTCCATTCCTCATCACCAGAGGAATGGGGAAGAAGGTGAAAATGGAGTTTGCAAGCCTCTCTAAAACGCACAAAATTCTCACTACCCCCGGAGAACGTATCCGGGAGCGAGATCTTAGGCTCAGAACAAACTCCATGAACGCAAGCTGAACCGGTCACTTGAAGCTGAGAAAAAGTCTTACGGAGATCAGCTACCTCCAATGAAAGACCCTGGAAGCGTTCAGCCAAAAGTGAAACCGGATCCATGCTTGAGACGGTTTTGGCGGCTTATAATGTCACGGACGGTGTACAGGAAACAAGACAATGCAACATGCATATAATGTCACGGACGGTGTACAGAAAACAAGACAATGCAACATGCATATATGACTCACTGGATCCAAAGCTAAGGAACCAAAAGGGAGACCCCTGCACAAGACCTGTCACTTTCCCTGGCTGCTCAGCCTATGCAAAAATCCCAAAGGTGGATGGTTGCATATCCACGTGCCTCGACTATATAACACCTGAACACCCTACAATAGTGAGGGGACACGACCACCGACTCCCTACACCAGACACGGAGGGAGTCAGGGTCACCTGGGATCCAGCAAACAGAAAATGACAGATAAATGTACAGCACTTAACTTAGTAGCAGACTGGGAAATAGGATCAGCATGCACACACACTCCAGGAAGAAGTATAAGCAGCCCAGTAATGCATTATGGGGAGGAATTTAAAGGTAAGCAATCAGTCCAACTACATGACAGCTGAGAGAGGCTAACGAGATGAGGAACTGAACACCACAACAAAGAAAACTCAAGGAGGAGGTTCTGAAAGGCTTCTGTCAGAGCTTCTCAGCTGTCTGTTTGTGACAGATATCTTGAAAATAGATACTAGCCTGGAAGATTACAGCAAAAATAGACCGGTCGTAACATTCACATGAAGCCATACTATAAAAGACATGCTGGTGGGAGTAGATATGTAGAAAAGAAGAACAAAAATTGGTTACAAGATATGAGACCAAAAGGAGACTTCAAATGTGGAAACTGTGCATTCTGTAGGTACAATGCTCAAAACTAAATCCTGCATTTTGGGGGTATTTACCACAAAGTTATTAGTTTCAGAACTTGTAAAAGCATGTACATTGTATATCTGGTAATGTGTCAATCAATGTGGTTGATTTTATGTGGGTAAAACCATTAGATGTATCTATGAAAGATTTAGAGAACATTTGAACTCCGTTAAATCTGGAAAAGAATGCCCGAGATTGATAAATCATGTAAGGCAAACAGACAGAGGTAACACAGACTGTTTAAGCTTTTCAGATATTGAATATGTACCCCCCCCTCCACAAGGTGGTGATAGGCACCTCCTGCTGCTACAAAAAGAGGTGAGATGGATCATTCCAACAAGAGCTTTGGGTCCATTGGGCTTTAATGATAAAAATGACCTCAGTGATTTTCTCTAGAAAGTTGTTAAAATTTGCTCTAGCGATCTGTTGATTACTGTTGCTTGTTTTTAAACATTAGATATACAGACTAGTATATATGCTGCATTGCGATTACATCAGTTTCTTTGATTTCCATAATAATGGTGCAGGACAGCATATAAAATGAGCACCTATGGGACGTGACTACATCAGTGGCCAGAAGAAGCAACGGCCGTCACCTTTGACTGCGTGGCAGTTTGTCTGCCCCTGCCATGTATGTATATGTCTGTTTGAACAAATAAAGGATTCTTATTCTACAAATGGTGAGTGCCGCCTTGCTTATACACTCTATATTTGAGAATTATTAAGGACTATTTATTGGCAGAGCACCGCAAGAACTATTCGTATGTATCGCAGGATTGCCTATATATTTGATACTCTGAAGTTTAGGCAGTGCCGCCTCACTTTACTCTTTTTATTGGTGAGCTGGGCTGCAATACCTAGCACTACCACTGCAATGCCAGAGCTCCTGTGTGCACGGCGGCTTCCTATAACAGCTGAATTCCTAAATCTGTTGCCCAAACACTCCTATCACATATACATAGTGGACAGAAAACTAATTCTCATCTATTTATTTCAATGGGGTGCAAAACATGCGGACAGCACACCATGTGCTATCTGCATCCATATGCCCGTTCCATGGCCCTGTTGTTCTGAGGACAATGATAGGACATTTCTGCAGAATTTTGAAAAAATAAAATTAGTGGCATGCACACTGCTAGGATTTATGTTTTGTGGATCTGCGATTTACAGACCACAAAATGGATAGGGTCATGTACATGAGGCCTAAATCAGTAGCATCAAAATAACCCCTTGTAGTGGTTCCCTGGGGCATTGCATTTCAACTTCCTAGCCCCTCTAGACACGCAGGAAGCTGAGGCAGGTCATGGTTGTGCCAGTGATGGATTTCCCTAAGGACTGAGAGGGACCAGGAAAAATCCTTTCCATTTACTTTCAAACACAAAATTGACTTTGTTTTATTAATTAAAAAAGCTAATTACTGACCATTTTCTCTTCTTTGGCTGGTGGGTTTCTAAGCAAGAAACACAGAGGACAGTAGATAATGCACAGTGATCCACTGATGATCATTAACCAGGGGAATCCAATTGCTTCTGCAATCGCGCCACCACACAGAGGTCCTGAAATAACAGATTAGATTTCTTGTAGAGAATATGAGCACAACATATACTGCAGAGACTGTGTCCTACATACAAATTTACAAAGAACAGTCCTATTATATAAATGATATATATACACCGGAGACTGTGTCCTATACACTGATATACAGACCAGAGAACAGTCCTATGATATAAATTATATATATATATATATATACACCGCAGACTACATCCTATACTCTGATATACAGACAGGAGAACTGTCCTGTTATATAAATGATATACACTCACCTAAAGAATTATTAGGAACACCATACTAATACGGTGTTGGACCCCCTTTTGCCTTCAGAACTGCCTTAATTCTACATGGCGCTTATATCTCTCACTCGTGCTCTTTAGATTATCCTGAATCTTTTGCCAAATAGATGACAAAGACGAGGAGAATCTGTCCTCATCAGGTAAACCAGAAGACCCCTCTCCAGAGAATGTCCCAAACTGCGGATGAAACCCATATGCACCAAAAAATGGTGACTTATCAGAGGACTCCTGACAACGGTTATTTAAAGCAAACTCAGCAAGAGACAAAAAAGAACACCAATCCTCTTGATTCTCCACCACAAAACAGCGCAGATATGTCTCCAGATTCTGATTGACGCGCTCTGTCTGGCCATTCGACTGCGGGTGGAAAGCAGAAGAGAATGACAACCGAACCCCCAAGCGAGAACAGAAAGCCTTCCAGAATCTGGAAACAAACTGCGTGCCCCTATCAGAGACTATGTCTGAAGGAATACCATGCAATTTGACAATGTGATTAATAAATGCCTGCGCCAGCGTCTTAGCGATGGGCAAGCCAGGAAAAGGGATGAAATGCACCATTTTGCTAAAACGGTCTACCACCACCAGAATGTGTCCGTAATGAAGTCCATGGACAGATGTGTCCAAGGACGGGAAGGAATGGGTAAGGGAAGGAGAGGACCTGATGGCCGCGCTTGCCACCAGAATCTCCGAGCGATGAGATCCACTGTGGCTTATGCCCCCGGGTGCCCAGCAAGGACAGTATTGTGGTGTTCCTTAAAAATCTTGTGTCTTAAAGCGAGAGGCACAAACAACCTCCCAGGAGGACAAAGATCAAGAACCTCTGACTGGGCTACCTGAACCTCTGCCTCTAATTCAGGATAAAGAGCAGAGACCACCACACCTTCAGCCAAAATGGGACCCGGGTCTTCAAAATTCCCACCTCCCGGAAAACAACGTGACAGGGCATCCGCCTTCACATTCTTAACCCCAGGGCGGAACGTGACAGCAAAATTAAACCTGGAAAAGAACAAAGACAATCTGGCCTGTCTCGGGTTCAGACGCTTGGCTGACTCGAAGTAGGCCAGATTCTTATGGTCAGTAAACACGGTAATAGGGTGTCTGGCTCCCTCTAGCCAATGGCGCCATTCCTCAAAAGCCAATTTGATGGCCAACAACTCCCTATCTCCCACATCGTAATTTCTCTCTGCGGAGGAAGAGTTTCTTTGAGAAAAAGGCACACGGTCACCATTTGGCAGAAGAGGGACCCTGAGACAAGACCGCACCCACACCCACCTCAGAAGCATCAACCTCAACTATGAAGGGTAGAGAAATATCAGGTGGCACCAAGATGGGAGCGGAAGCAAAACTCTCCTTGATATTAGAAAAGGCCTTACACGCCTCTACCGACCAGGAGGAAAAAATCTACCCCCTTTCTGGTCATATCAGTGAGTGGTTTAACAACAGAGGAATAATTCAAAATAAACTTCCTATAATAATTGGCAAAGCCCAAAAAACGCATCAGCGCCTTCTGATTCTCAGGAAGCTTCCACTCAAGCACAGCGCGTTCATGGGGTCCATGCGAAAACCAGAAGCGGAGAGAAGAAACCCCAGAAATTGAATTTCTGGAACCGCAAACACACATTTCTCCAGTTTAACGTACAATTTATTCTCCCGCAGGATGAGCAAGACCTGACATAAGTGTTTCCTATGAGTTTTGAAATCAGGAGAAAAAATCAAAATGTCATCCAGATACACTAATACAAATTTCCCCATTAAATGATAAAAAATGCTGTTCACAAAATGCTGAAAGACGGCTGGAGCATTCATCAAACCAAAAGGCATAACCAAATTCTCAAAATGGCCCTCAGGGGTATTGAAGGCCGTCTTCCATTTGTCTCCTTCTTTGACCCTGACCAGGTTGTATGCCCCTCTTAGATTCAACTTGGAAAAAACTTTAGCCCCAACAATCTGGTTAAACAGGTCTGGGATCAAAGGAAGCGGATAAGGGTCACGAATAGTGATACTGTTCAGCTCCCTGAAATCCAGACATGGTCTTAAAGAACCATCTTTTTTCTTAACAAAGAAAAAACCAGCGGCAACAGGTGACTTCGAGGGTCGTATGTGTCCCTTTCTCAGACTCTCAGAGATATAAGCACGCATAGCAACCCTTTCAGGTTGGGAGAGATTGTATAAACGAGATTTAGGCAGCTTGGCGCCTGGAGTGAGATTAATAGGGCAATCGTACTCCCTGTGCGGGGGCAAGTCCTGAACACCACTCTCAGAGAAGACATCCGAAAATTCAGAGAGAAAAGATGGTACAGTCTTAGTAGAAACCTCAGAAACAGATGTCGTGAGGCAATTCTCTCTGCAAAAGTCACTCCAACCATTTATTTGCCTCGCTTGCCAATCAATGGTGGGGTTATGTTTAGTGAGCCAGGGTAGCCCCAACACTAGAGGAGTAGGCAACCCGCTAAGGACGAAACATGACACATCCTCAACATGAGCATCACTCACAATCAAACGGATATTGTGAACAATGCCCTTTAACGATTTCTGAGAAAGTGGAGCGGAATCAATAGCAAAAACAGGTATATCCTTTCCCAAAGTGCATACCTAGAAACCATGAGTTATAGCAAATTGATTATCAATGAGATTGACAGCTGCTCCACTATCTACAAAAATCTCACAAAAAATGTTCTTGCTCTCTAGCGCCACCCTGGCAGGTAGGACAAAACGGGAACTACAAGCAAACGGAAAACCTTCAATTTCCGCATCAACCCTGCCAATGGTAACAGATGGAACATTTTTAAAGGATTTTTTTCTTTTTGTTTCTTTATTACTCTCAAAAAACTGCCTGAATCTCCTAGAGGGACAAACATTTGCCAAATGATTTATACCTCCACAACAGATTCAAACCTTCCCATGAGGGCTGAATCTTGTATTGTTAGAGGCAATCAAACCCAGCTGCATGGGCTCCTGCTCAGAAGGGATTGACAGCGACTGAGACCCCTGTGCACTGAATGAGACCGCCGCACTGTCCTGGGATTGAGTATGACAGGAAGGAGTGATCTCTCCTCTCTCTCTAAGACGCCTGTCAATACGAACGGCCCGAGACATGGCAGAGTCCAAGGAGGTAGGCCTCTCATGAAAGGCAAATGCATCTTTCAATCCCTCTGAAAGACCATGGCAAAATTGACTTCGGAGTGCAGCATCATTCCAACCAGTATCAGCTGCCCATCTCCGAAATTCTGAGCAGTATATCTCTGCGGATTGTTTACCCTGGCATAACAGACGTAGTCTAGACTCATTCTATAAGCAAAAAAATTCAAGTGGAAGGGGTATATATATCAAAATATCACTTTATTCTCAAATAATAATTACGGGAAAAGACAGGATGGAAAACAGTATTCAGAGAGCCATAGGGACGTACACAAAAATGGAATCATGTACAATCATGCAATTAAGCATGGATAATCCACAGGTGCAGATAATATTGGCACATGGATGATCGGAATCCTGTGTACTAGCATATGGGAAGTAGCAACCGAGTGAGTAAGCAGCCCACCATAAGACTGCATCCCATATTACAATAACAAGGGGACTACCGATCATACATGAACTTCACATCAGCAAGGAAAACATAATAGTATATACACTTGCAAGGATTCAGTATGGGTAATATAATAAATAGGATCACTAAGTATCACTATAAAACCCCCCCACAACTAGTATTGTGGATCTAGTGTGGATGCCAGCTGGAACCAAAACGTGAGTACGCCCTGTGCTATACTACTACGCGAAAACTGTACCTGAGGACATGGTGACCATGATTGTGAGCCCCTAGAGCGCAAACCTCGACGCGCGTTTCGCCTGAGCGGCTTCGTCCTGACGAAGCCGCTCAGGCGAAACGCGCGTCGAGGTTTGCGCTCTAGGGGCTCACAATCATGGTCACCATGTCCTCAGGTACAGTTTTCGCTTAGTAGTATATCACAGGGCGTACTCACGTTTTGGTTCCAGCTGGCATCCACACTAGATCCACAATACTAGTTGTGGGGGGGTTTTATAGTGATACTTAGTGATCCTATTTATTATATTACCCATACTGAATCCTTGCAAGTGTATATACTATTATGTTTTCCTTGCTGATGTGAAGTTCATGTATGATCGGTAGTCCCCTTGTTATTGTAATATGGGATGCAGTCTTATGGTGGGCTGCTTACTCACTCGGTTGCTACTTCCCATATGCTAGTACACAGGATTCCGATCATCCATGTGCCAATATTATCTGCACCTGTGGATTATCCATGCTTAATTGCATGATTGTACATGATTCCATTTTTGTGTACGTCCCTATGGCTCTCTGAATACTGTTTTCCATCCTGTCTTTTCCCGTAATTATTATTTGAGAATAAAGTGATATTTTGATATATATACCCCTTCCACTTGAATTTTTTTGCTTATAGATTGGATGATATCAAGTGATGTGTTCTGTTTAGACTAGACAGAGAGGTTTTTCTTTTGTAGTCTAGACTCAGCCAGAGCAATACGATCCGGATCATCATATATCTGACCCACGGCTAAAAAGAATTCATCCACTGAACGGAGGGGCCGTGCCCCCACCGACAGCGAAAAGGCCCAGGACTGAGCGTTATCCCTGAGCAGCGATATAATGATCCCCACCCTCCGCTCCTCATCACCAGAGGAATGGAGAAGAAGGCGAAAATGGAGTTTGCAAGCCTCTCTAAAACGCACAAAATTCTCACTACCCCCGGAGAACGTATCCGGGAGCGAGATCTTAGGCTCAGAACAAACTCCATGAACGCAAGCTGAACCAGTCACTTGAAACTGAGAAAGAGTCTTACGGAGATCTGCTACCTCCAATGAAAGACCCTGCAAGCGTTCAGTCAAAAGTGAAACCGGATCCATGCTTGAGACGGTTTTGGCGGTTTATAATGTCACGGAAGGTGTACAGGAAACAAGACAACACAAAATGAATATATGACTCACTGGATCCAAAACTAAGGAACAAAAAGGGAGACCCCTGCATCAGACCTGTAACTCTCCCTAACTGCTCAGCCTACGCAAAAATCCCAATGGTAGATGATCGCATATCCTCGTACCTCGACTGTATAACACCTGAACACCCTATAATAGTGAGGGAACACGACCACCGGCTCCCTACACTAGACACGGAGGGAGTCAGGGTCACCTGGGATCCAGCAAACAGAAAAACACAAAAGAATGCACAACACTTATCTTGTAGAAGACTGGGAAATAGGATCAGCATTCACACACACTCCAGGAAGTTGTATAAACCGCACACTAATGCACTATGGGGAGGAATTTAAAGGGATGCAATCAGTCCAACTACATGACAGCTGAGAGAGGCTAACGAGATGAGGAACTGAAAGCAAAACAAAGGAAGGAGGTTCTGAAAGGCATCTGTCAGAGCTTCTCAGATGTCTGGTGGTGACACACACGTGCCGTGCATGACACACATCCCCACATCCCGAACTTAGTCGTGCAGCGATTTGTTGCCAAATACCCCGGGGTCCAGGATGTCTTGCTTCAATCCAGGAAAATGTCTTGCTATTTTAGAAGATCTTACCTGGCCATGGCTTGCCTTGCTGACGTTCAGCGGCAACACCACCTGCCCATCAGACGTCAGATTTTTGACTGCCCAACGCGATGGAACTCCACCTTGTATATGCTTGATAGTATATGCTCCAGCAGAAACGTACAGTTAACGACTACCTGTACGAAGTCTGCAGCAGGACAGGTTCTGGAGAGATTGTTTTTTTCTCCACCGCACCAGTGGCTGCTCACGCGCGACGAATGCAGACTTCTGCGGCCATTTGATGAGATCACCAAACTGTTCAGTCGCAGCCAGGTCGCCATCATTGACATCGTACCTTACGCTGTCTTTCTGGAGTGTGCATTGCGTTGTGTCATTTATCAAACCATCGAGGAGCAGGAACAGCAAGATGAGGAAGTCTCAATGCTGGATGAATTCCCAGGGGGGCTACTCCATCTGAAAAAAGTAAACAGGAGTTTGAAGAGGAGTCAGAGGAGAATGGTGGCTGGGCCAAAGGAGGAACAATAACAGCATGCTTTAAATTTTCTGGGATCCCTGGTGCTGTCCGTGGCTGGGGGTAGTAGACCGAGGACGACATTATTCTGGACAATGAGAAGGAATTAGGCCACTCCACCGCTTCCAGTTTAGTGCAAATGAGGGCCTTCATGCTCCAATGTTTGAAGAGGGGCCCCCGTATAAAAAGCACAAATGGCAAGGACCAGTACTGGGTGGCAATGTACTTAGACCCTCCGGTACAAAAACTAAATGGCGGACATGTTACCAGCATCACAGAGGGCTGTCAGAATGCAGCAATTTCAGGCCTTGCTTTGAGAAATGCTGCATTCTGCATTTCCACTCACAGAGAAACAGTTGCGGGTACCAATACAACAGCACATGCAAGAAGAGGGAGGTTTGAATATGTGTTGGTCACTTCGGATATGAGCTCATTCTTGCAACCAACCCATCGACAGCCGCCCTCTGGATCCAGCCTCATGGAACGCCTAGACCAAAAGGTGTCCGACTACTTTGGGTTAACGGCCGATGTGGATGCTTTTGAGAAGCGAGGAACACCTGGACTACTGGGTGTGCAGGCTTGACCTGTGGCCAGAGCTGGCACAATTTGCCATGGAACTCTTGGCTTGCCCCTCGTCCAGTGTCCTGTCCGAAAGGACGTTCAGCGCAGCAGGGGGGACCGTCACCGATAAGTGCACTTGCTTAGCTCATGACAGTGTGGACTACCTCACATTTCTAAAAATGAATGATGCATGGATCTCAGAGGAATTCAACACCTGTGACGACCACGTTTAATGGAATTTCCTCATGACGGCCCACAAATATCCCCCACCACCCAGAACAAATATTGATCCCTGTCGTAGGTAAATGCAGCGGCATAAAAGGCCTTTTCTGTCCTTTGAATGCCTAATGTTTTAGGCCTCGGAGGAGTTCAACACCTGTGACGACCACGTGTTTCAACTATTATCATTAGTTTTTTTTTCAAGAGGGTGGATTTTGTTAGCCACGTTTTTAATCCAATTTTATATTTTTAGTTCTTTTAAATATAAAGTATGTATTTGAACTCTTTTTGTACTGGCCTTCAGTAAAATTGATATTTATTGACCGTCTAATAGAGCTCTAGCCAGATACTTACTTGTTCTTTTATGTACGCTTAATGCACAATTTTTGGGGCCTGTAGTACACTGGCTTGCTGGAAAATTGATATCCAATGACCTTGTAATGTACCTCCAGCCACATACTTGTTCTTTTATGTACACTGAATGCATAATTTTTGGGGCCTGTAGCAAACTGGCCTGCGGGAAAATTGATATCCAATGACCGTGTAATCTACCTACAGACACATACTTACTTGTTCTTTTATGTACACTGAATGCATAATTTTTGGGGCCTGTAGCAAACTGGCCTGCTGTAAAATTGATATCCAATGACCGTGTAATCTACCTCCAGCCACATACTTACTTGTTCTTTTATGTACGCTGAATGCATAATTTTTGAGGCCTATAGTACACTGGCCTGCTATAAAATTGATATCCAATGACCGTGTAATCTACCTCCAGCCACATACTTACTTGTTCTTTTATGTACGCTGAATGCATAATTTGTGGTACCTGTAGTACACTGGCCTGCTGGAAAATTAATATCCAATGACTGTCTAATAGACCTCCAGCCACATACTTACTTGTTATTTTGTGTACTGTGAATGAATAATTGTTGCGGCCTCGGAGGAATTCAACACCAGTGACAACCACGTGTTATCAAATTTCAACTATTATTATTAGGGTTTTTTTTAAGATGGGGGATTTAGTTAGCCATGTTTTTAATCCAATTTTATATTTTAAGTTATTTTAAACATATGTATTTGACCTGTATTTGTATTGGCCTGCCGTAAAATTGATATCCATTGACCGTGTAATATAGCTCCGACCAAATAATCACTTGATCTTTTCTGTCTGGTAAATGCCTAATGTTTGGGGCCTGTAGTCCAGTGGCCTACAGTAAAAATTGTATCCATTGACCGCATAATGTACCTCGATCTACATAATCAGAATTCATTTTATGTCAGGTGAATGCATAATTTTTAAGGCCCGTTCTCCCGTGGCCTAAAATACAATTTTTCTAGGCTCCAACAGGGCACATTTCAGAGAATTTCCCTTTAAGACGCATAAAAATGTCCCCTGATTAAGATACATATTTTTTTGTTGGAATTTTTTCATTGATTCCCCTCTAGTATGTCACTGTCCATGTTGTGAGGCTATTTGTACACTTCTACTAAGTATTTGGTGGCTGCAAATATGAGCTGAAGGTTTTTCAGGTTCGCCTGCCATTAAAGTGAATGGGGCCCACCGAAAACTTGCGCTTCGCAAACATTTGATCGCGATCGCGTTCACGAACCATCCCGGCCGATGTTCGTCCATCACTAGCTGACAACTTATTTGACAGTACGTCCTGAGAGTGAGAACCCTTAGATCTCTCCCTCAGAAGTCTATCCAGACGTACAGCAAGGGACATGGCTGCTTCCAATGAGTCAGGTTTTTCATGAAAGGCCAACTCGTCCTGCAGCCTCTCAGATAGACCCTGACCGAACTGGCTACGGAGAGCAGGATCATTCCACTCCGTATCTGTAGCCCATCTCCTAAATTCAGAGCAATAGATCTCTGTGGAGCGTTCTCCCTGCCGTAAACCACTTAACTTGGTCTCAGCCTTAGAGATCCGATTTGGGTTATCATAAATAAGACCCAAGGCTCTAAAACATTAATCTACTGACTGGAGGGACGGTGATCTGGTCGGCAGAGAAAAAGCCCAAGACTGTGCATCATCCTTGAGCAAAGAAATGATCATACCCACACTCATCCCAGAAGAATATGGATGCAGCTTAAAGTACAATTTACACGATTCCCTTAACCGAATGAAATTGTCACTTCCCCCAGAAAATCTGTCTGGAAGGGATAATGTCACGATCAGTGGGGGGGGGAACTCCACACTGAAGATAGGAGATAAGGGGAACAGTAACTGGGCCTGGAAACTAGGTAAGAAACAGGTCACCTCCTAGACAACCCTAATCCGGGCCCTGACTACCTATCAATATGAATTGACCTTGAAGGTAGGAATATTCATAAGCAGGATACCTAGGACCTGATTAGGCCCTGGAATAAGTATAGGACCAGAGACAACCCATTCCTCCCAAGATGGACGAACGGAAGTCTCTGTCTCAGACCCATATACAACAACAGGGAATATAACAAATACAAACAAACGCAACACTTAACTTCTGTAGAGATGTAAGAACAGGAACACCAGAGAGGATGTTACACCAGCTCAGCCAAACTCAAATTAAGCTATCAACCGCAGTGTCAGAAGGGTGGGGTGAGACTATAAAGGTTAGAAGTGATGACCGCTGAGCAACAGCTGAGAAAAGGGAAGTGGTAATTATACCTATCAACACTGAACCAAGAGAAATCAAGGAGGCTGTTGGATTCCTCCACACTCAGCCAATCTCCTTGATTTCCTGCCATCAGTCACCTGAGCGACCGTGACACTTAAAGGGGTTTTCCGGGATTTTAATATTGATGAGCTATGTTTAGGATAGATCATCAATATCAGATCGGCGGGGGTCAGACCCCCAGCACCCTTGGCGATCAGCTTGTTGAAGAGAATGCTTTAGATTTTAGCCCCAAGCTCTTGCAGTAAATGTTTCTCTCTCTGTAATCGGTGGGGCACATGGTCATCATTTTCAAATATCAGTTCGAATGCTTTTGCTACACTTTGACCCGTCTTGTCTCTCCAAGCGACACACTAGGTGTATTTTGATAATACGTCCTTTAACGTTAAAATATATTTCATATGACGTATCGGAATCTTCCCCCTTCTTCCCATCTTTCTTCCTCTCTCTCCTTCTTTCTTCCTTACTTTCTTTGCTTTCTCTTTCTTGTGCTGAGCCTCATATAGCTATTTGAATATGGGCTCAATTTTGCTTACCCAATTGCTCTGTGTTTTGTTTTCCTTTTTGATTCTCTCTGTCTATTCTTTGCTCATTTTTCATACAGACAGAGTAGATAAATACGCCTTTCGTGTATAACGTCTACTGATCGACTCATCAGTATTATCCTCCTGCTATGTTTTACGACACAAGATATATTCATCTCCTTCTTTTGTGCGGTAAATGTTCCATTTGTTTAAAGGATAAAACCCAATAAAACTCTTGAATAAGAAAATATATTTCGCCTTATCATTGGCTGCCGTATATTTACAAATGTCAACTAAGTCAATTTTCCTGGAAAAGTTTGGGTTCCAGTTTGGTGTTTGGGCATTTTAATAAAGCTTGTTAAAAGGCTGCAGGGCAGGCAATCAACAAGCTTTTATGCTGTGGGCACTTAGAAGCCATCACAGCCATGCCTTGTAATGGCATGGCTGTGATTGGCCCGTGCATCATGTGACCCAGCCTCTATGAAAGCGATATCATGTGTAGCACCGCCCATCAGCTCTGAGTATTGCAGGGACAAGAAGCAGGCAGCTGAAGTGAGGGGAAGTTTTAGGAATCTCATCTGGCTATTTACACTGTGGGTGACCTAGAGTGATTTTTCTGTGGGTGCAATACACCAGCTTTGCACCCCTGACAAAGAAATATAATAAATAATGTGGCTGTTATTTCTCTGGGTGATCTATAGCGATCTTTTGTGGGTACAATGCACCACCTTAGCACCCCTGACACAGAAATTTAATAATTAATCTGGCTGTTAATTCTGTGGGTGACCTACAGCGATTTTTTTGTGGGTGCAATGCACCATCTGTGTACTCCTGACACAAAAACATAATAGGGAAATAAATCTAGTTAATCCATCTGTTAGTTCGGTGGGTGACATATACCCATTGTTTGTCTGAGGTACACCTACACTGTATACATGACAGGGAAATAAATATAGTTAATCCATCTGTTAGTTTGGTGGGTGACATATACTAATTGTTTGTCTGCGGTACATCTGCACTGTATACATGACAGGGAAATTAATCTAGTTAATCCATCTGTTAGTTTGGTGGGTGATCTTAAAGAATGAGGTGAGCATCAAATAAGTGACGTGGCCATTGTCATGGTGCTGCTGGTGTTAGTAGAGCGCCTGTTGCAGGGAGAGGATGTGGTCGATCTGTGCCAGCTACCCTCCCAAATGAAACACCTTCCTCAGGTGCACGTAGGCGACAGAACATTCAGTGTTTATTTTGTAGGTCTGAATACCGGTGTACAAATGGTGAGGGCAGAAAAAGTAGAGGCGGTAGTAGATTTTCTGGCTGACAGTGCCTCCAGTACCTTCACATTGTCTCCCACCCGGTCCTTTGCTGAAAGCGCAGAGTTGGCAACTGCAGCCCATGGGCATCTCTCTTTCACCTAAGCTTCTTGCAAATCAGGCAAGAAGTCTGAGCCCCGAATCATGCAGCAGTCTCTTGTGCTTTTTGATGACTCTGCTGGCAGGGTTTCCTTCAATTATCCAGCTAGCCCTGCCCCAGATGTGGAAGAGATTGAGTGCACTGATGCCCAACCACTTATGTTTCAGGATGTGGACATGGGAGGACCACCGCGGCACGTCTGAAGATGATGAAATGCAGGTGCCAACTACTGCTGAACCGCCTGTTCGCGGCGGGCCCCTGTAATGACCGGCGTCACGCAAAGGGAGGGAAAAAGGAAGGCCCTGCTCAAGGGAGAGGGAAAGGTGGTGACCCCTGACTCACCTTGCAGCTGGCACCTGACTGCCCTGAGTCAGGCGTGGTTGTTGACACCCTCGTGACAGCCCCATTCACTTTAATGGCAGGCGAACCTGAAAAACATTCAGCTCATATTTTCAGCAGCCAAATACTTTGTAGAAGTGTAAAAAATACTCCCACAACATGGAAAGTGACATACTAGAGGGGGATTCCAAAAAAAAATATGTATCTTAATCAGGGGACATTTTTATGCATCTTAAAGGAAAATTCTCTGAAATGTGCCCTGTTGGAGCCTAGAAAAATAGTATTTTAGGCCACGGGAGTACGGGCCTTAAAAATTAGGCATTCATCTGACATAAAAGAAATTCTGATTATGTGGCTCGAGGTACATTATGCGGTCAATGGATAAAAATTTTACTGTAGGCCATTGGACTACAGGCCTCAAACATTAGGCATTCACCGGACAGAAAAGATCAAGCGATTATGTGACTGGAGGTATATTACAGGGTTGATGGATATCAATTTTACTGCAGGCTAGTACAAATACAGGTCAAATACATATGTTTAAAAGAACTAAAAATATAAAATTGGATTAAAAACATGGCTAATGAAATCCCCCCTCTTGAAAAAAACTCTAATGATAATAGTTGAAATTCAATAACACGTGGTTGTCACTGGTGTTGAATTCCTCAGAGGCCGTAACAATTATTCATTCAGCGTACATAAAAGAATAAGTAAGTATGTGGCTGGAGGTAGATTACATGGTCATTGGATATCAATTTTACAGCAGGCCAGTTTACTACAGGCCTCAAAAATTATGCATTCAGCGTACATAAAAGTACAAGTAAGTAATTGGCTGGAGGTCTATTAGACGGTCAATGGATAGCAATTTTACTGATGGGCAGTACAAATACAGCATTGCAACTTCCTCATCTTCCTGCTCCTTGACGGTTTGATCAATGACATGATGCAATGCACACTCCAGAAAGAAGGTGTTAAGTACGATGTCACTGATGGCGCCCTGGCTGCGACTGACCAGTTCGGTGATCTCATCAAATGGCCACAGAAGTCTGCATGTGCAGCCACTGGCGTGGTGAAAAAAAAAACAACAAGCTCCCCAGAATCTATCCTGCCGCAGAGTTCGTACAGGTAGTTGTTAACTGCATGTTTCTGCTGGAGCAGCTTATCAAGCATATACAAGGTGGAGTTCCAGCACGTTAGTCACAAATCAGACGTCTGACAGGCAGGTGGTGTTGCCGCTGAACGTCAGCAAGGCGAGCCATGGCCATGTAAGATCTTCTAATATGGCCAGAGATTTTCCTGGCCTGCCGCAAGAAGTCCTGGACCCCGAGGTATTTGGCAACCAATCGCTGCACGACCAAGTTCAGGATGTGTGCCATGCATGTGTGTCATTTTGCCCTGTTTCAGCGCGCTCAGCAAATTGGCACCCTTGTCGCACACCACTTTACCAACTGTCAAATTGAGCGGGGTTAGCCACTGATCGGCTTGTGACTGCAAAGCTGAAAGGAGTGCAGGACCAGTGTGGCTCTTTGCTTCCAGGAACAACAGCCACAGCACAGCATGGCAACGTCTCACCTGACATGTCAAATAGCTTCTGGGGAGCTTGGGGGGCGCAGTGGAAGAGGCGGTAGCAGTGGAAAAGGAGGATTCAGCCGAGGAGGAGACAGAGGATGGAGTAGGAGGAGGAGGAGAAGAGGCAGGCCTGCATGCAATCTGTAGAGGTAACAACCAATACACACAGGTGCCATGGGTTGTATGCTTGACGGCTGTCAGAAGGTTCACCCAGTGGGCAGTAAAAGTTATGTATCTTGTGTCTGTGGTCAGATGTATCTTGGCACTGAAACTGTGTGCCAGAGATACATTCACTTTTATTATTATTATTATTTATTATTTAAGCGCCATTCATTCCATAGCACTGTACATATGATAAGGGGTGCACATACATAATACAGACAATTGCACTAATCATAAACAAAATGAGTTACAAACTGGTACAGAAGGAGAGAGGGCCCTGCCCGTGAGGGCTTACAATCTACATGGTATGGGAGAAGGACACAGTAGGTGCGGGTTAAGTTGGTCATGGCGGTATAGAGGCAGCAGGGTCACTGGTTGTAGGCTTGTCTGAAGAGGTGGGTTTTCAGGTTTCTTTTGAAGGATTCCACTGTAGGTGAGAGTCTGATATGTTGGGGTAGCGAGTTCCAGAGTATGGGGGATGCACGGGAGAAATCCTGGAGTCGATTGTGGGAAGAGGCAATAAGAGGAGAGGAGAGAAGGAGGTCTTTTGAGGATCGGAGAGTGCGTGTGGGGGTGTATCGGGAAATTAGCTCAGAGATGTAGGGAGGGGACAGGTTATGGACGGCCTTGTATGTATTTGTAAGTACTTTGAAGTGAATTCGTTGGGCAATGGGGAGCCAGTGAAGGGATTGGCAAAGGGGAGAGGCAGAGGAATAATAGGGTGAGAGGTGGATTAGTCGGGCAGCAGAGTTGAGGATAGATTGGAGGGGTGCGAGAGTGCTAGATGGAAGGCCACAGAGGAGAATGTTGCAGTAGTCTAGGCGGGAGATAATGAGGGCATGTACAAGTATTTTCGCAGATTCAAAGTTAAGGAAAGCGCGGATGCGGGAGATGTTTTTGAGTTGGAGACGGCAGGTGGTGGAAAGGGCTTGGATGTGCGGTCGGAAGGAAAGGGCAGAATCCAAGATCACTCCAAGGCAGCGGGCTTTGTTGACTGGGGATAGTGTGCAGCCACTGATCGTGATAGATAGGTCTGTAGGGGGGGTTGAACAAGATGGGGGAAAGATTATGAATTCTGTCTTATCCATGTTAAGTTTAAGAAAGCGAGAGGCGAAGAAGGATGATATAGAAGATAGACATTGTGGGATTCTAGATAGTAAGGTGGTGATGTCTGGACCAGAGAGGTAGATTTGTGTGTCATCAGCGTAGGAGTGATACTGAAAGCCATAGGACTCTATGAGCTGTCCCAGGCCAAAAGTGTAGATAGAGAAGAGCAGGGGTCCTAGGACAGAGCCTTGCGGGACACCAACAGAGAGGGAATGAGACGAAGAGGTGGTGCGGGAGTGGGAGACGCTGAATGTCCGGTCTGTGAGGTATGATGTGATCCAGGAGAGGGCCAGGTCAGTGATGCCAAGAGATGAGAGTTTGCAACAGAAGGGAGTGGTCAACAGTGTCGAAGGCAGAGGACAGGTCAAGGAGAAGGAGGACAGAGTATTGTTTCTTGGTTTTGGCTGTGAGTAGGTCATTGGTGACTTTGGTAAGGGCAGTCTCGGTCGAGTGGTGGAGTCGGAAGCCAGATTGTAGACGGTCAAAGAGGGAGCAGGAGGAGAGGTGGGAGGACAGTTCTGAATGGACATGTTGTTCAAGTAGCTTTGAGGCATACGGAAGAAGTGATATGGGGCGATAACTGGACAAGGAAGATGGGTCAAGTGAAGGTTTTTTGAGGATGGGTGTAATGGTAGCATGTTTAAAAGCAGAGGGGAAGAAACCAGAGTTTAGTGATAGGTTGAAGAGATGAGTTAGGGCTGGGATAAACACTGCAGTGAGGTTAGGGATGAGGTGGGATGGGATTGGGTCAAGTTGCCACTGAACTTGGCCATATAGCTGTGGGATGCCCTTCTGGGAGAAATATTTCCTTCCATGGACCTTCCACTGCGGTGTGCCAATGGCCACAAATTTTCTAAAGGCCTCTGCGTCTACCAGTTTATATGGCTCTAGTTGGCGGGCTAGCAGTTCTGACAAGCCGACAGTCAGCCGTTGGGCAAGAGGGTTATCCGGGGTAATTGTTGCTCCTACTGAGTTTTGTGATGGGAGGCCAGGTGCCATCTTAAGGCAGTCGTCCCTAGGTGAGTGTTGGGCTTACCGCGACTTATCTGTTGACAGTACAGGCTGCAGATGGCAACACTATTATCAGCAGCGGACACATAAAAAAAAGCCCACACTGCGGAGCCATGTGCCAGCGTTCTGGTAGCACCAGATGTGACCGTGCATGGTGGATGGTTCATTCCAGATAGATTAGCAGTCAGATTTTTGCCTCCTGTGCACTGTAATCTCTGCCTGCTTCTCCTCCTTCTCCCTGGCTGCTGCTCCGTCTCTCCCTCTGAACTCCCCTCCTCTTCCTCTCTTGTGGGCACCCACGTGGCATCCATCGACACGTCATCATCGTCACCTTCACCACCACTGACATTAGAGATCTCGGAGTAGGCAGCAACAGCGGGGACCAGCCTCTTTGGGGTGATTTGTGTATTGTCGTCAGACTGCTGGGTGGCGACCGCTGATACCTCCTCTTCCTGATCCGATGCCAAGAATGGCTATGCATCGATAAGGTACTGGAATGGATGGGAAAATAATTCCTCTGACTCAAGCGAAGGGGATATGGTGGTGGTGGTGTCTTTGGGGGTGCACACAGCAGAGAGTAAAGAGGGAGCAGATAGAGAGACTGAGGAGGGTGCAGAAGCGGAAGGCTGAGTGAGCCACTCAATCAAGTCTGGTGCGTCCTTTGATGTAATCACAACCACCTTCTGCAACTTCCCACCTAGGTTTCGGCCTGGTGCACCTGTCCGACCCCTATTACCCCTGCGGAATGGCCTGCCTCTTCCCCTGCCTGTCTTTTTTTTAAATGATCCTGTGACAAAAGTCCCTACTAGAAGAGCAGTATTTGTGGAAGAAGGTATATCATACCCCTGCCTCAATCAGTTTTTTTGGGGGGCAACTGTTATATCACACCAGTTGAAATTATTTGTTCCAATAGTGTTTGTCACTCTGTGTAGCTGCAGTAACGCAGCAAAACCACAAATAAATGCTGCACTACCCAAATGCATTATATGTTTGTTTTTAAAACAGTTTTTATTTATTTTGTTGTTCAACAAATAATGATAAAGGAAAGTATTTTTCCTGAATTCAACAAAATACACATAGTTGGCAAGTAGTACATAAATTATTGTACACATTGAAGTGTTCTAACATTTAAACAGTGGGTGGTATTTTCTTTGCATAAAAGAGCAAAATAATGCGAAAAAAAATAATGGAGTTTATAGATGGTGATAAGCCAGTTTTGTACAATAGAGGGTATGTACCAAATCATGCACTGTCGGGAGCAGACTCAATATAATAATAGGGGGAAGAGAAGACAAAAGAAGGAAGGTAATAGGGAATAAAAAACGGAAAGAGGGGGGGATTGCTGGCACTTACTTGTTCTGCTTAAGAGGAAGAATTGGAATTTATATATTGGATTATTTCAGTAGCAGAGAAGCTGTTCAGTGTATTTACCTGACCATCAATGGTAATCAGGCTTACTCTTCCAATAGCATGAAAACCTATTCTAATGTTAGGAGTGAAAATTTTGAAAAATGTTTCCAAGGGTTCCAGAATCCAGCTTCAAATCGTTTGGGGTGTTTGGGAGTGCAGTGTGCTATTTGCTCCATACGGTACAATTGATCACATCTTTGAAACCATTGCTGATTTGGGGGTATTTTTTCTTTCTTCCAGTAAACAGCTATAAGCCGTCTGGATGAAGCCAATAGAATTTTGCAAAGGGTTTGTGTGTCCCCAGGGCATCTGAGACCCTCAAACACCCCAAAAAGGTACTGTTTCGGCAAAACCGTCACGTTCATCTTCACTATATTAGATAGTGTTCTACAGATTTCTTGCCAGTAGGATGATAACTTGGGACAAGTCCACCAAATATGGCTCTGAGTGGCTATTTCAGCATTACATCTCCAGCACATAGGGCTACAATCAGGGGACATGAGGTGAAGACGTTGCGGAGTATAGTACAATTGGGTCAGGACTTTATAACTACTCTCCTGCAGTTTGACACACCTGGACACCCTAAAGAAAGCCGTCAGGACATTACTCAGCTCTTTTCCTGCGAACCGGATATTAAGTTCTGATTCCGATATTAAGATAAACAGATATTTATCTGGGCGTGATAAGGACTTTAGGATGGTGTATAGTTTTGATATCTTTCCCTTTGGGTCTTTGACTTGTAGAGCAACTTTTTCAAAAGCTGAATGCTCATTTTTATCATGAAGATTTTTCAGGTGTTTCTTTATGAAATGGATAATATGCAACATGTGGAATGTGGAGAGACCTGCCAACATGAGGTGTATTTTCAAATCAGTGAGGGTAGGGATGTCGTTACTTGGGCATATGGTCAAGACGGGAGTAGAAAGAGTTTTGGATTTCGCAGGTAACATTGCTCTGAAATGAGCAGAGGATTGATAAAGGACATCTCGAACCTGCATCAGAGCAAGGCGGTTTGGTAGGAACTGATCTGCCCAATTGGAGTTCTGCCATATTCTTAGCGTATATTCAGTGATATAACTATGTGTATGTAGTGTATCACTTTTCCTGTTTTTTTCAAGGAAGATTAAAGAGTGCAAAGGAATGTTTGACATGTTTTCTTCAACAATTAGGTCTAATCACTGTGAGATTGGGCATAACCTCTCCAAACATCTGAGACACATAATCGCTTTATGGTAGACATATAGTACAGGGATACCGAGTCCTCCGTCTCTAGGATGTTGTGTTGTAAATTTGAGAGGTAATCTAGCTCTTTTGCCCCTCCAAAGAAATTTTGTGAGGATACTTTGTAGTTTTTTAAAGTACGTTTTGGGAATTGGGATAGGTAAGGCTTGGAGATAGTAAAGAATCGTAGGCAGAGGTATTGTTTTAATAAGTGTCCTACGACCAAACCAGGATACAAATGGTATATCCCATGAGCTTATCAAATCCTCTATTCGTTTTGGCAGTGTTTGGAAATTTTCACTAAACAGATGGGAGAATTCAGGTGTAATTACTATGCCCAGAAATACTATCGACTGACTGGTTCACTGAAAGGGAATTGTTTGCTGCAAGTTAGCTACAGTATTGGGGCTTAGGGACACATTCAGAACTATAGGTTTACTGAAAAATTAGACAGAAGGTGAAAGGTCTGGAGTGTTGGCATAATTGCTGGAAAGACTTTTGGGTTAGTAATGAGTAGTAGAACGTCATCTGCAAATGCAGCTGTTTGGTGCATTGTGGACCCTTTCAGCAACCCCTTGATGTCCTTATTTTGTCTGAAAGACTGTAGAAGTGTTTCTATAACCAGTATAAAGAGTAGCAGGGAGAGGGGACATCCCTGACGTGTGCCGTTATATATTTTGAACGTCGGAGAGAGGATGCCATTCACCAGGATGCACGCTGTGGGCGCATGAGACATTTCCATAACACCTTCTATAAAAGTGTTCGGAATCCCGAATTTGGACATAGTTTGAGCCATATAGAGCCAGTCCACTTTGTGAAAGGCTTTTTCAGCCTCCATACTTAGGATGGATAGCGGTATTTTTGTCTTTTTAGCTAACTGTATTAGATTTATAATCCTGACTATATTGTTTTTCCCTTCTCTACCAGGTATGAAGCCTACTTGTTCCACTGATATGAGTTCTGGTAAGTAATGTTTCAGTCTGTTGGCAAGCATTTTTGCGTAGAGTTTAAGGTCGTTGTTGAGAAGCAAAATTGGCCTATAATTTGAACAGAGTGAATGGTCCTTATTTGGCTTGGGAATAAGAGAAATTTGCGCTGTTAACATATCTCTAGTGAATGGCTTACTCTCCCGTGCTTCGTTACAAACAATCAGTAGGCGGGGCAGTAAGATTTCTTTAAAAGAGGAGTAATAAAAGATAGGAAGTCCATCTGGACCCAGACTTTTGTTAGAAGGAGAATCTTTCAAAGCTGCTTGTAGTTCGGATAGAGTAAATGGGGAGCATAACTTGTCTGCTTGAGTCTTGGTTAATGGGGGAGGTTCAAAGTATCTAGCCAATTCTGTGTCAGTTATTTTTTTAAACTAGTTTGGGATGAGGTTGATGCCTCTTGGAGATTATATAATTGGCTATAGTATTTGCAAAATTGTTCTGCTATTAATTCTGTTTTAGGGACAACTTGTGAGTCATGGGATTTTATATGGGAGATATAAGACACAACTTTCCTCTTTTAACCTGGGACAATAGCACTTTTGTGGCTTTATTTCCATGAGCATAATATTTATATTGGGTGGACAGGAATAATTTCTCTGTACTGGCGTTTCATATATTTTTTTTAATTCTGACCTCAAGGTATCAAGGTGTGCCAAAGTGTCTGCCTTCAATGTTCTCCTGTGCTAAATCTCCAATTTGGAGGTTTTAGGGTAAGTTCTTCTACTTTCATTTGTTTTTGTTTTTTGACATAAGAGCCTAGGGCGATTAGGTGACCTCTTATGACAGATTTGTGAGCGTCCCAAATTACTGATTGAGTCAGATCCTCTGTCTCGTTTATACTGAAGTACTCTTCTATCAGATTCACTACTTTTGGGATAGAGAAGGCTCATGTTAGGAACTAGAAGGGTTAGAAAGACCGGGGCGTGGTCTGATAAAAGTATATTCCCAATTTGAGATGAAACGCAGTGCTAAAGGGAACTTATAGCAACAAAAACATAATCCAATCGCTGATATGAGTGGTGGGCAGAAGAGAAGTATAATCCTTATCATTGGAGTGCATTGCCCTCCAAGCGTCAATGAGTCCTCGACTGGAAAGTGCTATTTTAATTCTTCAACGAAAGTGCTATTTTAATTCTTCGACATTGTCGAATTTCTAGTAGAGGAGTCAAGACCCCTAAAGTCACTCTGAAATCGCCTCCCAGGACAATAATGCCTTCAGCAAAGTTTTCCATCTTATCAATAGTTTATAATAACCAGGAGGTCTGAGCTGTGTTTGGTGCGCAGATATTGCAGAGCGTGAATAGTTGGGGACCGAGCATACCCTTTACAAAAATAAATCTTCCCACCTCATCCCTTAATGCATTCTGGTGTATGAAGGGGGCATTTTTATAAATGGCTATGCTGACCCCTTTTGAGGCAGATAGTGTGGAGGGACTATAAAACCATTGGTTATACAGCATGTGTGCTAATTTTGGAATATGACTTTTCCAGGAGTGCGTTTCTTGTAACATTGCTATTTGCACCTTCTTCTTATGTAAGTGTTGACATATTTGGGTCAGTTTTGATGGGACATTTTGTATGTGCATATTTCTAATTTAGCCATTTACATAGATACTTATTTGGCTGATTACCATCCTTTACCTGGTTCCAGGACTCGTGGAGTGAACTGCAGAGTGGGGAGAAGGAAATAAGAGGAGCAAGGGGGAAGGACCAAAAAGAGAAAAAGGGTGAAAAACGGTAAGAACAAATGCAAATAACATGACATTTAACAGAAATGTCTACCAAACGTGACCACAGACCCCCAGACCCCTATAAGCTAGCTATTGTGGGACATGCTATGTTCCATATTTCAAGGGAGACATATACCATAAATTATATAAGCTGAGAAATAGAAAGCAAATAAGAGAAAAAAGAAATGAAAACCTGCAGGATGAGAGAGGAGAGAAAAAGGATAGTAGTGAGCTAAAAATAAGTAGATATGTTCTGAAAACATTTGTACAACCCACTAAGTGGCGCTAGTCTACCAAAAATCAAATGTTCCAGGCTAGCTCAGCAATACCCAGTGCACCAAATCAGGTACGGTTATGTCTTCTTATGTTGAAGATGGAGCGATGAGTGGAAGAACTTGGTACGCTCAAAAATGAGGAGAGGAAAGTATTTGAGGGTATAGCTTATACAACAAGTATAAAAAGTGGTTGATGGCAGACTAGAAATAACATTGGGTGGATTAATAAATAACCTTAGTTATTCACCACTAATGGGACAGAAGATAGAGATAGTGTTATCTATCGGCATATCACATCTTGTGTTTTCTGCTCATCCTTTGGCAGTTTGGCCAGGAATCTTCTTAGGGGACCCTTTGCTGCCAGTCACTCCATGCAGGTAGAGAGGGCATAGATGCCATGTTCTGAGCAGGACACCAGTCCGATATATCGAGATCTTGAATGTCCAAAGCTTCACAGACTCTCATTAGGTCTGCATGCGAACAGATGACTAGCTTCCAGAGTGGCGCATTAATTAACAGTCCAAAGGGGTGAAGCCATCTATATGTAATTTTCTTCTGTTGCAAGACTTCTAGAAAAGGTCTGAGATGTCAACGCTTTTTTAGGCTCATAGGTGATAGATCTTGATATAGTGCTATAATAGACCCTTCAATGTCGATCGTCTTATTGCTGCGCGCCCCATCTAGAATTTGTTCTTTTACCGAGAACCTTGTCATGCGGCAGATAACATCTCTAGGGAGTTCTTGTGGTTTTGGCATCGGTCGCAGAGCCCTGTGAATCCTATCCATTTCCAGAAGTTCAAGCAGGCAGTCTGGGACCAGGCGGGAAAATAATGATTCCACCTCTTGTTTTAGGAAATCCAGCTTGACTGACTCAGGGACACCCTTCAGCCTGATATTGTTTTGTCTTCCCCTGTTATCTTGGTCTTCCATTAGGGCATATAAGTAGTTTGCATTAGCTTGTGCATTATCCATTGTATTTGATACTTGCTCAACAAACGTGATGATGGTGTCTTGAGCAGTTTCTAGGGCTTCCACTCTGGCAGGTAACTGACGCATGTCTTTTTTCATCTCAGACAGGTCTTGTCGGAGGGGTTCAATTGTGGCTCCTAACAGGTCTCTCATGAAGGCTCTAGAGAGAGGTAAGTTGTCTTCAGCTACGGCCTCCTCTGGATCACTTTCTTCCCCACCTTCTGAATCTTCCTCTCTTCGCGCCGCTTAAGCCTGGTGCGTGGTCGCCATCTTGGCTTCTGAGCGGACTTTAGATTTCTTTACAACTCTGTCCAAGTCGCTTTGTGTGGATGCCAGTTTAAGCCTCCCTGGTGTTTCCCTAGGCTTTTCCTTGTTAATCTATCCCATTTTCAGCTGTTAATAACGCTGTAAAATGCTCATAGGGACTCTGTCTGCAGCAGAGCTCTTCACACAGCCTCCCCCCCAAATGCACTATATGGAAAGTATAAATCATTATTGGTATTTCATACCTCTGCCTCAATCAGTTTTATTGGGGGGCAACTGGTATATCACACCAGTAGAAATTATTTGCTCCAATAGCGTTTGTCACTCTGTGTAGCTGTGGTAACGCAGCAGAACCGCAAACAAATGCTGCATTACCCAAATATATATAGAAAGTATATTATTGGTATATAACACCCCTGCTTCAATCAGTTTTTTGGGGGGGGGCAACTGGTATATCACACCAGTTGAAATTATTTGCTCCAACAGCGTTTGTCACTCTGTGTAGCTGTGGTAACGCAGCAATACTGCAAACAAATGCTGCACTACCCAAATGTACTATATAGATAGTATATTATTGGCATATAATACCCCTGCTTCAATCAGTTGTTTTGGGGGGCAACTGGTTTATCACACCAGTTAAAATTAATTGTTCCAATAGCGTTTGTCACTCTGTGTAGCTGCGGTAACGCAGCAGAACCACACACAAATGCTGCACTACCTAAATGCACTACATGGAAATTATATTATTGGTATTTCACCCCCCTTCCTCAATCAGCTTTTTTGGGGGGCAACTGGATCACACCAGTAGACATTTTTTGTTCCAACAGCGTTTGTCACTTTGTGTAGCTGGGGTAACGCAGCCAAACCGCATACAAATGCTGCACTACCCAAATGCACTATATAGAAAGTATAATATTGGTATATAACACCCCTGCTTCAATCAGTTTTTTTGGGGGCAACTGGTATATCACACCAGTTGAAATTATTTGATTTAATAGCGTTTGTCACTCTGTGTAGCTGCGGTAACGCAGCAGAACTGCAAACAAATGCTGCACTACCCAAATGCACTATACAGAAAGTATATTATTCGTATTTAACACCCCGGCCTCAATCAGTTTTTTTGGGGGGCAACTGGTATATCACACCAGTTGAAATTATTTGTTCCAATAGCGTTTTCAATCTGTGTAGCTGTGGTAACGCAGCAAAACTGCAAACAAGTGCTGCACTACCAAAATGCACTATATAGAAAGTATATTATTAGTATAAAACACCTCTGCTTCAATCAGTTGTTTAGGGGGGCAACTGGTTTATCACACCAGTTGAAATTAATTGTTCCAATAGCGTTTGTCACTCTTTGTAGCTGCGGTAATGCAGCAGAACCGCAAACAAATGCTGCACTACCTAAGTGCACTAAACAGAAATGATATTATTGGTATTTCACACCCCTTCCTCAATCAGTTTTTTTTTTGGGGGGGGGGGGGGCAACTGGTATTTCACACCAGTAGAATTTTTTTGTTCCAACAGCGTTTGTCACTTTGTGTAGCTGCGGTAACGCAGCCAAACCGCAAACAAATGCTGCACTACCCAAATGCACTATACAGAAAGTATATTATTGGTATATCACACCCCTGCCTCAATCAGTTTTTTGGGGGGCAACTGGTATATCACACCAGTTAAAATTATTTGTTCCAATAGCGCTTGTCACTCTGTAGCTGTGGTAACGCAGCAGAACCTCAAACAAATGCTGCAGTACCCAAATGCACTATATAGAAAGTATATTATTGGTATATCACACCCCTGCCTCAATCAATTATTTTTAGGGGGCAACTAGTATATTACACCAGTTGAACTTATTTGTTCCAAGAGCGTTTGTCCCTCTGTATAGCTGCAGTATCGCAGCAGAAACACACACAACTGCTGCACAATACAAATGCACTATAATATACTTTCTATGTTAGAAAGTATATTTTAAGTATATAACACCCCTCTGTAAGTCACACCTATCGATAGTACATGTATACCAGTCCTTAAAAGGACTTTTGTGGCTCTATTAGGTAACGTTTGGTGTCCCTAACAGTCTATCCCTGCTCCACACAGCAACCCCTCCCTACACTGGCAAAAGAATGAATGTAAAATGGTGGCCAGATCTGGTTTATTTATAAGGTACGGGGTATGTCCATGTGCTGAAACGTCTCAATTGGCTGTCCTGTACCACCTGATGGATGTGTCATGGGTCAAAATTCTTCACAATGTAAAAGAATATGGTGCCGCGGACATCACCATATGTTCACCCATTCATCGAACCGCGAACGAGTAAAGTTTGCCGCAAAACGACTGCCGGGCGAACCGCAAGGCCATTTCTATTGCATATCACTGAGTATCATTGAACTTTACATGGATACATTTTTGATTGCATTTTAAATTACTGTATAATAAATCATTTATATTTTTGAATAGATGCTTGTACCTTGTTTTGCTGATTACACAATAAAATTAAATAACCGATCAAACTCTTTTTAAGGTGTTTATATGTTCACCTCAGGATCAATAACCATTTTTCATTTTTTTCTTTGATCCTTTCTTTTGTACAAAGCCTTTTGCTTTATATCCTCGACACACCACCGTGCTCTGCATAGGTGGTACACTGCAGGAGCACTCTGAATTGTGCCTACAGTGGAGGCTGAGGACACTGTGGAGGATGAGGAGGCAAAGGAGGACATTGGCACAGGTCTCACAGCTTGAGAACATGGAGGTGGTCATGCTGTAACCTGGCCAAGTTGCAGGTGTGGCTGGGCAGGAACCACCTTTACCCAGTGGTCCGTAAAGGACATATATTGTCCTTGACGTAAGGCAGACACCGACAGGCTCAAGGACTGGCCCACCTTCTGTTTAACATACATGTGCAGAGCTGGTTTAGCCTTTTTGGAGAAGTAATGACAGCTTGGGACTCTCAACCTTGGCTCGGCACAAGCTATCAGTTCTCTGAAAGGTTCAACCACATGGAAAGGGAGGGACTGTAATACTAGTCACTTGGCCAGTAGCACGTTCAGCTTTTGTGCCATTGGATGAGTGCACGCATACTGTTGTCTTTTTGCAATCGCCTCGTGATCGATTGTTGGCGGAATGAAGGACGAGAAGTAGGAGGCGGAGCATGAGCATAAGGAACAGTAGATGATAGGACGGAAATATAGCTCCCTTCTGCTGGGGTTGGTGGAGCCTTGACTGCTGAAGAAGGGGTGTGGGCCTCTGGGTGATGCAAAGGTTGCTGTGTCAGCCTGTACCACTACATTAGCACCACAGTTTTCCCAGGCCACTTTGTGGTGATGCTGCAAGTGTTGACGCAGGGCCCTAATGCCAACATTCTGCACACAGATTCTACAAATGGTCATGCTGATGTCATTTGGCAGCTTAATGAAAAATTCCCACACCGGTGAGTATTGCATTTTCCCCCCACCACCCCATGCTGACTGCCTACTGCCGCTGTCCCCATGAACCCATGCACCTCTAGTTCTTTCTGGAATTAGCCGGTTTATCCCAGGCACATTTGGCTTCAGACCTCACACTGCTGCCCTCCTGCTGATTCGCGGCCATGCTAGCACCCTGCAGGTTCAGCTGCTGCCTCACACGCAAGCTGCCACCCTCATTCCCTGATGATGATGCCCTCCTCCTCACCTGACTCCCACGCGTGATTAGCTACATCATCCACTACTGTCTGCACATCAACAGCACTGATGTCACCCTTACCAGTCTCAGGGCCGCATGTCTGAATGCTTACAACACGAGCTCCCACGCAAATCTCATCATGGCTTCTTGCTCGCCTACTGGAGGAAGCAGCGGATCTCTCTTCCACATCTTGGCTGGGCAGTAGCTGCTGACTGTCCTTTAACCCTTTCAAGACCAAGCCATTTTTGACCTTCGTGACCACGTCTAATTTTGCAAATCTGATATGTGTCACTTTATGTGCTATTAACTTTGGAATGTTTTTACTTATCTAAACTATTATGAGATTGTTTTCTCCTGACACATTTTACTTCATTATAGTTATAAATTTGAGTCAATATATTTTACCTTTATTTATGAAAAAAATCCCAAATTTAACAACATTTTTGACAAATTCGCAATTTTTGAAATTTCTATTTCTCTGCTTTAAAAACAGAAAGTGATACCTCATAAAATATTCATTACTTAACATTCCCCATATGTCTAATTTATGTTGGCATAATTTTGCAAATGTCATTTAAATTTTTAGGACGTTAGAAGGCTTAGAATTTTAGAAGCGATTCTTAAAATTTGTAAGAAAATTTCCAAACAGACTTTTTAAGTAACAGTTCAGGTCTGAAGTCACGTTGTGGGGCTTACATAGTGGAAACCCCCCCATAAATGACCCTATTGCAGAAATGACACCCCTCAAGTTGCTAAAAACTGATTTTACAAACTTTGTTAACCCTTTAGGTGTTCCACAAGAATTAAAGGAAATAAAATTTCACTTTTTTGGCAGATTTTCCTTTTCAATAATTTTTTTTCTTTAAAACATTGAGTGTTAACAGCCAAAACTCAATGTTTATTACACTGATTCTGTGGTTTACATAAACACCCCACATGTGGTCGTAAACTGATGTAAGGGCGCAGAAGAAAAGGAACACCATATGTTTTTTGAAAGGCAGATTTTGCTGGACTGGTTTTTAGATGCCATGACCCATTTGAAGCCCCCCTGATGCACTCTTACAGTAGAAACTCACAAAAAGTGACCCCATTTTGGAAATTAGGGGATAAGTTGCTAGTTTTATTGGCACTATTTTGGGGTACATATGATTTTTATTTGCTTCATATTAAAGTTTTTTTTAGGCAATGTAGCCAAAAAATGGCTGTTTTGGCAGCATTTATATTTTTTATATTTTATAACATTCATCTGACAGGGTATCTCATGTGCTATTTTTATAGAACAGGTTGTTATGGACTCAATGATATCAAATATGTATACTTTCTTTGTTTTAGTTTTACATAATAAAGCATTTTTTAAGAAAAAATAGTTTTTGTCTCTCTATTTTCTGAAAGCCTTATTTTTTTTATTTTTCTGCAGAGGCTTGTTTTTTGCAGAAAGAGTTGACGTTTTTATTGGTACCATTTTTGGTTACATATGATTTTTTGATAATTTACTATTACACTTTATGTTTTGGAACTGTTTTTATTTATTTATTTTTAAAGCGTTCACCTGAGGGGTTAGGTCATGTGACATTTTTATAGAGAAGATTGTTATGGACGTGGCAAAACCTAATATCTATACTTTTTCTTATTTATTTAAGTTTTACAGAATAATAACATTTTTGAAACAAAAAAATGATGTTTTAGTGTCTCCATAGTCTGAGAGCCATAACTTTTTTTTTTTGACTGATAGTCTAAGGTATGGTCTAATTTGCGGAATGAGGCGATGGTTTGATTGGTACTATTTTGGGGGGGCATGCGCCGTTTTAAACACTTGGTGTTGCAATTTTTGTGAGGTAAGGTCACAAAAAATGGCTTTTATTTTACACAGTTTTTTTTAATGATGTTTATCGGACGAGGTGGATCATGTGATATATTTATATAGCTGGTTGTTATGGACGCATCGATACCTAATATGTATACTTTTTTATGTATTTCACTTTAACACAATAATAGCATATTTGAAACCAAAAAAATTATGTTTTAGTGTCTCCATGTTCTGAGAGCCATCGATTTTTTTTTTTTTGAGAGATTTTCTTATGTAGGGGCTCATTTTTTGCAGGATGGGGTGACTGTTTTATTGGTACTATTTTGTGGACATACACCTTTTTGATCGCTTGGTGTCGTTTATTATTTAATTTTTCTAATCTCTTAAAAATGAGCAGATATAGGAAAAGGCTATTTATTTTATTTTTAAGTTACATTTTTATTTATTTATGTTTTTTACTTTTTATTTTTTCACACTTTTTTTTAAGATCCAGTGGGGCTGATGGCTGTACTATACTTTGCAAAGCTCTTGCATTGCAAAGTATAAGATTATCAGTTTTACACTGATAGATGGCAACAAAGGACGCCTTTGCAAGGCATCTGGTTGCCATGGCAACCATCGGGCCACTGCCATCGCAGCACAACATCCCGATGGTTAAGAGAGGGAGCCCCTTCCCTTTGATAACCCCTTGGATGTAAACGTATATATAGATGGTACTACACACCATACAGACTATCTAAGATTTATGAGAACACATCTAGCATATGCTGCAGAGGTTGCAACCAGATAGGAACCCTCACCCATATATTCTGGGAGTGCCCACTCATATCCAATTTCTGGCAAGGAATCAACAATCTTATTTCAAACACTATAGGAGTGAAACTACCCTTCAGACCGAAAATATTTCTTTTAAGCCTAGATAACCTTTCCCCCTCCCCAAAACCTATTCTATGTCATATACTTACAGCTTCTCTACAAAGCATAGCACAACTTTGGAAATCTACATCTACACCGCCGATCTCGCAGATAATTAGTAGTAAAGTTAATACTAATTGCAGATTCGAAAAGATGATAGCAAAAAGCAATAATAAATCAAAGAAATACCAAAAAACCTGGGCACTATGGTGGGCTACAACATATGCCACCCTATTAGACACATAATAGTTTTCTGTTACTGCTTATATTTGATTTTTTTTTATTTATGGTCCATGTTATAAAGAGTGTCATCTCATGTTTTACAAAAAAACATTGCTTGTCGGCAGCACATCAGCCTATGTAAGCATGCCAACAAACAATGAAACTATATGGGGACGGCAAACAATCATAAGATCATGCATTCCCATACAGCAGCAATAAAAAAGTGATTGCTAACAAGTGGGCAATTATCTGGAATGAACAATATGTTCCTGATCATTGCCCTGAGTATTAAACAATGTAAATTAGCTTATTGTCACCGACCATCCGTTTTCACTGTAACATAACCTAAGCCTCCATGCTATACTGTGACATATAGGTCCGAGTTTTATATAAGCACCTAATGTAAGTAGAAAAATAAAAATTAGACAGTGTTAAAAAACTTACCCAATGCATATCCCATGCATACAGCTGCATCTGTAATGGCGTATACCCCTCCGTACACAGATGTATGGCGTAGATCTACCAGTTGTCCCATGATAGGCATGATGGATGCATCAACCATTCCAACGGCAATGCCAATGGCAGTTATAAGACAGATAAGACCAAACAGATTGGAAGCTAGTGGAACCTAGAAGGGAAAGCAATGCATAGATGCACAATGTACAGATTAGTTGCAAGGTGTCTTAACAAGTACATTTGAGGCATCAGTAGATGAGGATCCTAAGCTACAACCAAGTTGACATTAGACCAAGCAAAAGCAGGTGCACCCATGAGGCAGAGGCCTTTCTACCATGCACCGATCTACTATATCTATACTGACCAATATAAAAAGAACTCCTGTGATTAACATCCCGAAAAAAGCACACAGCCACCTATAAAAAAGAAAACATTGATTTAGTCTTCAGAGAATTCATGATATTGAATATGTACCAGTAAAATTATGACTAGCTTATCACTGAAGAAATCTGACAGGCCCTACTCTAAAATATAACTTTTATTAATATAAATGAAGACAACCTAAATCAAATGATATCTGTTAACTATTTAACAATAACAGGAAACCAAAATAAAGTAAAGTATAGGGACCAGTGAGTGTTATCTCACAGATAATATACTGTAGACTGCTATTGCAGTCACTCACGGTTAGATGGAATGTTCCTGTTTTACCACTTCTGAAGTCCCAACACGTTTGCCCTTTCAAAATGTGAATGTCACGATGATCCCTCCCGTGACAGAGGTTAGAAGATCTCAGAGACTTGCATCATGTGAGGCTATCTGACAGCTTCTCAGTTTTCACTTTGCAGTGTTGTTGTTGGTATGACCACACCTCTTGTTTCAGGTGTAGCTTGTAGTCATTACTGCTCCTCTATTTAGTCTGGACTCACACTTCTTACCATGCAGTTGATATTATCTGCCTGGTGTTGGAAGAGCTGGTATGTTGTCCTCATCTGAGTTCCTGCTCATCCATTTTCTAATAAAGATAAGTGTATTTGTATTTTGTTGTACCATTTTGCTCTTTGTTTCCTAGGCCTCAGGGAGATGCTGGTTCGTTCATCTCGAAAGGAACCAGTGGTCTCAGACCCTTTCACTACGCCTAGGGATTTTAGGGTTTCTAGGGCCTAGGTTTACGGTGTATGAATATTCCCAACTTCAGGTTCTATTCATACTGACAGGAGTCAGAGCTAGGTTTAGGGTTTCCTAGGTGTAACATTTTTCCTTTCCATAGCCATGAGGCCTAGTTTTTTGTAATTTTCCTTCTGCTGTTATTCTGGTGTTTATCCCCTCGCCCTACTTTGTGACAGTGCAGGTTTATCAAGAGACAATTAGAAAACATGCCCAACTGCACAACAATGAATGCCAGCATTTGATAACCACCTGCTCGATTATTTCTTAAGTGATAAGTTATATTCTTTAACCTACCACCATTTATCATTGGACTTCAGTGAATAGTTAGAATAGACTGACCTCCCCATCTTGTATGCCAGAGTGCCAAACAGGTTGGTACATAGGAGGTACACAATGCCACCAGGTAGGAAAACAAAACCTGTTAAATTAAATATGTGTGGGTTATAAACGGGATTATAGTCAATGTGTAATTATTAACCTCTGTCACCAACCTGTCTTGGTCCTAAGGATGAAGCAATTGTTTTAAATTGTTTCATTGTCACATTGCAAAAGCTATAATTTTTCAGTACACCCAACAACTTACTCCTTTATTTTTATTAACTCTTTTTTGGGTGTATGGGAAAAGCAGCAATACCGCCACGGATTTTTTTTTTTTTTTTAAGTTTTGTGGCGTTTATTTTTGTATAAATAAACATAACTTAATTCCCTGGGTTAGTACGATCACAGGGAAACCAAATACTTAGAGGTTTTTTGTTAATTTTTTTTACATTTTACTACTGTTTTATTAAAAAAAATGGCATGATACATGTAAATGCCATTTGCTGAAGTGAGACAACCCCTTTAAGACCCTCTTACAAATGTTCTCCTGGGAGATAAGCTGTGGCCAGTAGTGTTAAGTCAAAGTCAAGTCGGCTAAGTCAAACATAAATGTCTGTGAGGGAGGCGGGAGAGATAGCTGATTATTTTCCTGCCTGTCCGCTCTTGTGCTTAGCTCAGGAGGCACTATGACCTCACTGCATCGCGCCTACTGCAGAGAAGAGTAGGATGGTCCATTCATCAGGGAATTGGGTTAGGTGCGTGTTATTTCTTATTTTATTAACAGTACAGGTTACCCGATTGGAGGGTCCTTGAGCACACAACTGAAGTAGTTCAAGCCTTTTATTGTTTTAATATGGATGATTTTGGCATACAGCTCATGAAAACCCCAAATTCCTATCTCAAAAAATTAGCATATCATGAAAAGGTTCTCTAAACGAGCTATTAACCTAATCATCTGAATCAACTAATTAACTCTAAACACCTGCAAAAGATTCCTAAGGCTTTTAAAAACTCCCAGCCTGGTTCATTACTCAAAACCGCAATCATGGGTAAGAATTCCGACCTGACTGCTGTCCAGAAGGCCATCATTGACACCCTCAAGCAAGAGGGTAAGACACAGAAAGAAATTTCTGAACGAATAGGCTGTTCCCAGAGTGCTGTATCAAGGCACCTCAGTGGGAAGTCTGTGGGAAGGAAAAAGTGTGGCAGAAAACGCTGCACAACGAGAAGAGGTGACCGGACCCTGAGGAAGATTGTGGAGAAGGACCGATTCCAGACCTTGGGGGACCTGCGGAACCAGTGGACTGAGTCTGGAGTAGAAACATCCAGAGCCACAGTGTACAGACGTGTGTAGGAAATGGGCTACAGGTGCCGCATTCCCCAGGTCAAGCCACTTTTGAACCAGAAACAGCGGCAGACGCGCCTGACCTGGGCTACAGAGAAGCAGCAGTGGATTGTTGCTCAGTGGTCCAAAGTACTTTTTTTCGGATGAAAGCAAATTTTGCATGTCATTCGGAAATCAAGGTGCCAGAGTCTGGAGGAAGACTGGGGAGAGGGAAATGCCAAAATGCCTGAAGTCCAGTGTCAAGTACCCACAGTCAGTGATGGTCTGGGGTGCCATGTCAGCTGCTGGTGTTGGTCCACTGTGTTTTATCAAGGGCAGGGTCAATGCAGCTAGCTATCAGGAGATTTTGGAGCACTTCATGCTTCCATCTGCTGAAAAGCTTTATGGAGATGAAGATTTAATTTTTCAGCACGACCTGGCACCTGCTCACAGTGCCAAAACCACTGGTAAATGGTTTACTGACCATGGTATTACTGTGCTCAATTGGCCTGCCAACTCTCCTGACCTGAACCCCATAGAGAATATGTGGGATATTGGGAAGAGAAAGTTGAGAGACGCAAGACCCAACAATCTGGATGAGCTTAAGGCCGCTATCAAAGCATCCTGGGCCTGCATAACACCTCAGCAGTGCTACAGGCTGATTGCCTCCACGCCACGCCGCATGGAAGCAGTCATTTCTGCAAAAGGATTCCCGACCAAGTATTGAGTGCATAACTGAACATAATTATTTGAAGGTTTACTTTTTTTTGTATTAAAAACACTTTTCTTTTATTGGTCAGATGAAATATGCTAATTTTTTTAGATAGGAATTTTGGGTTTTCATGAGCTGTATGCCAAAATCATCAATATTAAAACAATAAAAGGCTTGAACTACTTCAGTTGTGTGTAATGAATCTAAAATATATGAAAGTCTAATGTTTATCAGTACATAAACAGAAAATAATGAACTTTATCACAATATGCTATTTTTTTTAGAAGGACCTGTATAAATATATTTATATATACAGGGAGTGCAGAATTATTAGGCAAATGAGTATTTTGACCACATCATCCTCTTTATGCATGTTGTCTTACTCCAAGCTGTATAGGCTCGAAAGCCAACTATCAATTAAGCATATTAGGTGATGTGCATCTCTGTAATGAGAAGGGGTGTGGTCTAATGACATCAACACCCTATATCAGGTGTGCATAATTATTAGGCAACTTCCTTTCCTTTGGCAAAATGGGTCAAAAGAAGGACTTGACAGGCTCAGAAAAGTAAAAAATAGTGAGATATCTTGCAGAGGGATGCAGCACTCTTAAAATTGCAAAGCTTCTGAAGCGTGATCATCGAACAATCAAGTGTTTCATTCAAAATAGTCAACAGGGTCGCAAGAAGCGTGTGGAAAAACCAAGGCGCAAAATAACTGCCCATGTCAAGCGTGCAGCTGCCAAGATGCCACTTGCCACCAGTTTGGCCATATTTCAGAGCTGCAACATCACTGGAGTGCCCAAAAGCACAAGGTGTGCAATACTCAGAGACATGGCCAAGGTAAGAAAGGCTGAAAGACGACCACCACTGAACAAGACACACAAGCTGAAACGTCAAGACTGGGCCAAGAAATATCTCAAGACTGATTTTTCTAAGGTTTTATGGACTGATGAAATGAGAGTGAGTCTTGATGGGCCAGATGGATGGGCCCGTGGCTGGATTGGTAAAGGGCAGAGAGCTCCAGTCCAACTCAGACGCCAGCAAGGTGGAGGTGGAGTACTGGTTTGGGCTGGTATCATCAAAGATGAGCTTGTGGGGCCTTTTCGGGTTGAGGATGGAGTCAAGCTCAACTCCCAGTCCTACTGACAGTTTCTGGAAGACACCTTCTTCAAGCAGTGGTACAGGAAGAAGTCTGCATCCTTCAAGAAAAACATGATTTTCATGCAGGACAATGCTCCATCACACGCGTCAAAGTACTCCACAGCGTGGCTGGCAAGAAAGGGTATAAAAGAAGAAAATCTAATGACATGGCCTCCTTGTTCACCTGATCTGAACCCCATTGAGAACCTGTGGTCCATCATCAAATGTGAGATTTACAAGGAGGGAAAACAGTACACCTCTCTGAACAGTGTCTGGGAGGCTGTGGTTGCTGCTGCACGCAATGTTGATGGTGAACAGATCAAAACACTGACAGAATCCATGGATGGCAGGCTTTTGAGTGTCCTTGCAAAGAAAGGTGGCTATATTGGTCACTGATTTGTTTTTGTTTTGTTTTTGAATGTCAGAAATGTATATTTGTGAATGTTGAGATGTTATATTGGTTTCACTGGTAAAAATAAATAATTGAAATGGGTATATATTTGTTTTTTTGTTAAGTTGCCTAATAATTATGCACAGTAATAGTCACCTGCACACACAGATATCCCCCTAAAATAGCTAAAACTAAAAACAAACTAAAAACTACTTCCAAAAATATTCAGCTTTGATATTCATGAGTTATTTGAGTTCATTGAGAACATGGTTGTTGTTCAATAATAAAATTAATCCTCAAAAATACAACTTGCCTAATAATTCTGCACTCCCAGTATATTAATATAACACTTATAATGATAACTCCATCTGTGTGGAACCACAATTACCAACACCAACAAACACAATGCTATAAATAATACATCTTTATTAACCTCCCTGGCGGTATGATTATGTCAGGAATTTTGTTCCAAAAGCGGTACCATTTTTTTGCATGGAAATTTGGTGTTATGTATTGTAGGCCTGCAATTCTTAGTAATTACTTACTTAAACCTGACCAAAGAAGACTCTAGTAGACCTCTCAGATATGATAAAGTTCGAAAAAATAAAATCATGGGTTATAATCTAATAAATAATATAATTTTATTCAGTAATGTAATTAATAATGAAATTTGTCAAACAAAAGAAAATTCAGTAAACATCCTGGGTGTGGTAAATTTTGAAACATGGGACTGCCCATAGACCAACGTCACAATCAGGGCAATGGAACCTGGTTTCCTTTCGGATTTTTTTTCCATTTCCATCTCGCTTTGAGTAGCAAACTACACACATCCTTGTAGGTGCTGCCTTTTTTGCGCTTGGCGGGATGTAATCCATAAAGTGACGACCAGTCAGCCTCTCTGGGTTTACAACGTCAACAGCGCGACGTCCAGATCTGTTCACGGCCACTGATGGCATTTGGTAGTTCACAAAAATCTGCTCCGCCACCTTCCAGATGAAGTCAGAGTGAACAAGAGGCTTGTCACTCTTTCCTTTGTACAGTATATAGGCATTCCACAGACATTGTTCCAGGAGATGCCTGAATATTTTTTTGTAGTATTTTTTTTGTTGCTTCCGCATAGCTGGATAGAATGTCATCGCCTGATCGGCTCTATCGACTCCTCCCATGGTGTTATTATAGTCGATCACAAGTTGTGGCTTTATGACATCTTTCCCACCTCTTGTGTGGACCGTGGTAGTGGAGGTGTTATGTACTGTACTCATTAGGCACACGTCTTTTTTGTCACGCCAACGCATTGCCATCATCTTTCCTTTCTGCCAGGAAACCATTTCTCCTGTTTTCAGTTTTTTCTTGGAAAACATACATGGCAGGCCACGTCGGTTGGCCCTAACGGTTCCATATACGTCAGTCTTGTTTTTTAGTAGAAACCCGTACAGCTCAGGCGACGTGTAAAAGTTGTCTGTTGTCACACAATACCCCTGATTGAGCAATGGTTCAAGCAGTGAAAGGACTGATGACGTTGCCATCCCATAGCCGCTGTACCTGTGGTTGAATTGTGTTCCTTTGCCGGTGTATATGATGGAATTCCATATATAGCCAGTTGTAGACTCGCAGAGCATATAGGATTTTATTCCAAATCGCGCTCTCTTGGATGCGATGTATTGAATCCAGCTGAGGCGTCCTTTGTAAGCCATCAGACTTTCATCAATGCTGATGTCTCTGTCTGGCACATAGGCCTGCTGGAAATTGGTTATGATCATTTGGAATACTTCCCAGATCTTCTTCAGTTTTGGCGCTGGATGTGTGGCTTCGTCAAATTCCTCATTGTTGGTGAAGTGTAAATTCTTCATTATGAGGGAAAATCGGTACTCGGACATGATGGTGCCAAAAAATGGGGTTGCCAGCAATTTATTGGTAGTCCAGTACCATTTCTGCAGGGGTTTTCCCACCACCCCCTGAAGAAGTATTAGCCCCAGAAATTTCCATATGTCCTCCTTACTCACCGGTTCCCATTTTCTGGTTCTGGAAAACTTGCTGTGCAGAGTAGTGGATTGCTGCTCTTTGTAGCGGTCTTTTCAATGACGTCATCAGTCAGAAATAATTTTAGGTACGCCAAAGGATCATTGTGATCAACGTCTACCTTCATCCCAGGCGATCCTGTAAACGGGAATCTTGGCGGTGGTACTGCATCCATACCGCAATCAATAGGGCACCAAGAGCGCACCTCACTGAGCTCAAGTGCAGATTCGTCGCTGTCGCCACTTCTCTGGTCGGGTTCAGAGTCGGATGCTGAATCTTTCCACGAATCGCTATCGCTGTCGCTCAATTCTGCGAGGGGCTCTGTGTCGCTGTCGCTGTCACTTATCTGATCCAAACCCGCTTTGGTGATGCTAAAGTGACACTTTGATGCCATGGTAAAAAATATATATTTTTTTTATATTTTTTTTTTGCTTAGAAAAAACAGCCAGGGCAGTCAGGGCAGTGTAGAATGATCAGATCAAATCTGTCAAATCTGAGGTGATAGTGTAATCTGACAGGATTGTATCACCTAACTTTATGTGTGTGTGTTTCACTTATATACAATGTATTTTTTTTGAATCTTCCGCCCAGTTCTGCCTCTGTGAGGCGCTGCGGCTCACAGAGGCGGAACCAGGAAGAGAGATGAGACATCCGCCGGGGCTCTCACCGGCGATCACAGCGGGGAACATCGCTGGATCGCCGGGATTAGGTAAGGACACCCGCGGCTCTCTCTGCAATCTACCCCGAGCGTGACTCGGGGTTACCGCTTCTGGCAGCGAAAATTAACCCCGAGTCACGCTCGGGAATACCGTCAGGGAGGCTAAAAACACTTTTTTGTTATGTATATACAGTACAGACCAAAAGTTTGGACACACCTTCTCATTCAAAGAGTTTTCTTTATTTCCATGACTATGAAAATTGTAGATTCACACTGAAGGCATCAAAACTATGAATTAACATATGTGGAATTATATACAAAACAAAAAAGTGTGAAACAACTGAAAATATGTCATAGTCTAGGTTCTTCAAAGTAGCCACCTTTTGCTTTGATTACTGCTTTGCACACTCTTGGCATTCTCTTGATGAGCTTCAAGAGGTAGTCACCTGAAATGGTCTTCCAACAGTCTTGAAGGAGTTCCCAGAGATGCTTAGCACTTGTTGGGCCTTTTGCCTTCACTCTGCGGTCCAGCTCACCCCAAACCATCTCGATTTGGTTCAGGTACGGTGACTGTGGAGGCCAAGTCATCTGGCGCAGCACCCCATCACTCTCCTTCATGGTCAAATAGCCCTTACACAGCCTGGAGGTGTGTTTTGGGTCATTGTCCTGTTGAAAAATAAATGATGGTCCAACTAAACGCAAACCGGATGGAATAGCATGCCGCTGCAAGATGCTGTGGTAGCCATGCTGGTTCAGTATGCCTTCAATTTTGAATAAATCCCCAACAGTGTCACCAGCAAAGCACCCCCACACCATCACGCCTCCTCCTTCATGCTTCACAGTGGGAACCAGGCAGGTAGAGTCCATCCGTTCACCTTTTCTGCGTCACACAAAGACACGGTGGTTGGAACCAAAGATCTCTTATTTGGACTCCTCAGACCAAAGCACAGATTTCCACTGGTCTAATGTCCATTCCTTGTGTTCTTTAGCCCAAAAAAGTCTCTTCTGCTTGTTGCCTGTCCTTAGCAGTGGTTTCCTAGCAGATATTATACCATGAAGGCCTGATTCACACAGTCTCCTTTTAACAGTTGTTCTAGAGATGTGTCTGCTGCTAGAACTCTGTGTGGCATTGACCTGGTCTCTAATCTGAGCTGCTGTTAACCTCCAATTTCTGAGGCTGGTGACTCAGATGAACTTATCCTCCGCAGCAGAGGTGACTCTTGGTCTTCCTTTTCTGGGGCGGTCCGCATGTGAGCCTGTTTCTAATTTGTAGCGCTTGATGGTTTTTGTGACTGCACTTGGGAACACTTTCAAAGTTTTCCCAATTTTTCGGACTGACTGACCTTCATTTCTTAAAGTAATGATGGCCACTCGTTTTTCTTTACTTAGCTGCTTTTTTCTTGCCATAATACAAATTCTAACAGTCTATTCAGTAGGACTATCAGCTGTGTATCCACCTGACTTCTCCACAACGCAACTGATGGTCCCAACCCCATTTATAAGGCAAGAAATCCCACTTATTAACGGCCTTTGGACCGCCTAACGCAGTATCGCGTTCCGGAGGCGGCAGTGATGTGCACAGTCACGCATATACTCGTCATCTCGCGAGACGCGAGATGGCGCACTTAGGCGGCCCGCGCATGCGCATCGCGGGCCGGCAAAAGTTAGAGGGGGGTCACGTCACCAGCCTGCCAGCCAATGATCGTTGCTGGCAGTCTGGCAATTTTTAAAATCTCAAATCAGAAGCCAGTTAACACATCATATTAGTAAATATGATGTGTTAAATGGCTTCCCTGCTCCTCTGCTGGTCATTTTGGTCGGTTGGGTCCAGCAGAGGAGCAGGCATCACAGTGAGTAGCACCAAACACTACACTTAGCCCCAGATCACCCCCCTGCACCCCAATTAACCCCTTGATCACCCCTTCTTGCCCCTGTCAATCACTAGTGAAAGTGAAAAAAGTGATCAGTGCAAACTGTCACTTTTTTTTCCTCTGGTATTGACTGTTAGGTTTTAGGGATAGTTTAGGCCCCTTGGTTAGGTAGTTTAGCGATCGATAAGCGCCCAGCCCACCGCACCGCAATCACTTATTCGCTGATTAGCGTATTGCTAATCAGCATTTGTACTTTTATAGTATCTGTAAGTGATCAAAACTGATCACAGTCAGATCTATAATAGTATTAGTGTCACCTTAGTTCGCCCTCCACCCAAAACGCAGTGTTTGCCCGATTATGCCTGATCGGTCGCCCACACGTGCGTTCGCCCACGCCCGCCCCGCCGCAGTGACAAATTTTTTTTTTTGATCACTGCACATTCACTTTACAAGCTCTGCGGCGATATAAAAAATCAGTCTTGATATTTTTTATCAACCGCAGCGGCCTCCGGTACTTCGCTAGCCTCCCATTTGTAAGATAGGCTTGCTTTTTTCCTTGGGTAGTCTCAGGGATTACCCCTAAATTTAGTTGCCCAAATGTCAAACAGGGGGTATTCTTCTGAAGAGGCCTACAGGCTTCTGACCCAGTCGGATGAGGAATGGGAACCCTCATCTGACGAATCTAGCGGGTCAGAATATGAACCTGTAGGAAGCAGTGGCAGTCTGACTCAAAGCTCGGACGAGGAGGTTGAGGTCCCTGATACCACCAGGCGTACCCGGCCCCGTGTTGCTAGACCACAGGTTGCGCAGGATCCGCTTCAAGGGCAGCAGAGTCGGGCTGGCGCTGTCAGATTACGCTGTGAGGCATACACCAGCAGCGCATCCCTCCCTGGACCTAGTACCAGCACTGCCGTACAACATGGTGAAGTGGCGAGCACCAGAAGGGCAGTTGAAGCTGGTATGGTTGCACGTACATTAGTTACCCCGTCGCAGCCACCGCACAGACAGACTCGTAGACCCCCTAAAATCTCTGAGGTGCTGGCAAATCCTGATTGGCAGCCCCCAACTTCAGCCGCACCATTAGTTCCCCCTTTCACCGCCCAGTCTGGAGTTTGGGTTGAGACAGCCAGATCGGTTCGGCCCTGGGATTTTTTGAGCTGTTCTTGACTGCGGAGCTCTTGGACTTGTGGCAGAAACAAACCGGTATGCCCAACAATTTATATCCGTCAACCCGGGAAGCTTTTATGCCCAGCCTTTCCGGTGGAAACCAGTCCAAGTTTCCGAAAAAAAAAAAATTCTGGGCCTTCTCCTCAACATGGGTCTAACCAAAAAGAATGAATTGAGGTCATATTGGTCCACGAACCCAATTCATAAATGCCCATGTTCTCTGCTGCCATGTCCAGGGCACGATTTGAGGCCATCCTGCGTTTCCTGCACTTTAGTGATAACACCACCTTCCGTCCCAGAGGCCACCCAGCTTTTGACCGGCTCCACAAAATTCGGCCCCTCATAGACCACTTCAACCAGAAATTTGCAGATTTGTATACCCCTGAGCAAAACATCTGCGTAGACGAGTCCCTAATACATTTTACGGGGCGCCTTGGCTTCAAACAATACATCCCAAGCAAGCGCGCTCGGTATGGGCTCAAATTGTATAAGCTCTGTGAAAGGGCCACAGGCTATACCCACATATTTCGGATCTATGAGGGAAAAGATCAGACCCTGGAGCCGGTCGGTTGCCCTGACTACCTGGGGAGCAGTGGGAAGACAGTCTGGGACTTGGTATCACCCTTATTTGGCAAGTGGTACCATCTTTATGTGGACAATTTCTACACAAGTGTGGCCCTCTTCAGGCATTTGTTTCTAGAACAGATTGGCTGCTGTGGCACTGCGCAAACTAGTCGCACGGGCTTCCCCCAACGGCTCGTTACCACCCGTCTTGCAAGGGGGGAGAGGGCTGCCTTGTGTAACGAAGAACTGCTCGCGGTGAAATGGAGAGACAAGCGTGACGTTTACATGCTCTCCTCCATTCACGCAGACACAACAATACAAATTGAGTGAGCAACCAGAGTCATTGAAAGCCCCTCTCGGTCCACGACTATAATTTGCTCATGGGAGTGGTGGACTTCAATGACCATATGTTGTCTCCGTATTTATTTTCCCGACGCACCAGACGCTGGTATAAGAAGGTGTCTGTATATTTAATTCAATTGGCGATGTACAATAATTTTGTTCTCTACAGTAAGGCTGGGAGAACAGGATCCTTCCTCAAATTTCAGGAAGAGATCATCGAGAACCTCCTGTACCCAGGAGGTTCTGTGGCCCCATCCACCAGTGTAGTTAGCCGTCTACATGAGCGACATTTCCCCAGTGTCGTTCCTGGTACCTCAACCCAACCATCACCCCGAAAAAGATGTCGTGTCTGTCTTTACTGCCCTGACCACTCTGCCCTATGCTTTGGAGAGTGTTTCCGGAAGTACCACACACAGGTACACCTAGCATAGGGATCACATCTCACCAGGACAGGCACACAGGGCTATTAGGGCCCATTCACACACAGAGATGCTGCAAACCTCTCCTTTCACCTGGGACAAAGTGCATAATGCACTTCGCCACATCTTTGGGCGCTTTGCACATTGTCCCATGGGGAAGGAGAGGTTTGTCCTATAAAGGTAAAAAAACAAAACAAAAAAAAAACACCAGTAAGCAAAAAAGTTAACGTTCAGTTTCAAAAGTTAAATAAAGTTTATATGTTCTGTTCTAAAGTTATTATAAAGTTAATAAAATGTATTGTGTTGCGGCCTGGTTTTTTCCTTTTTTTTTTTTTTTACCTTCCAATTGGACCAACCGATCGACTAGCTGCAGCACTGATGTGCATTCTGACAGAAGCATTGCGCTGCTGTCAGATTACACACAAGTCGGTGTATGCGACGCTGCAAGACGAGATTTCTCTTCTGCAGTAAAAGATACATTTGCCGAGGCATATGAGCTGAGGAGGTGGCGGTGTTCATATGCTTTGGCAAACACTTTGTATATAACAAAAAAATTTATCCCAGCAATGATTTATTCATCCACATCGATTGATGTGAATGGAGAAATCGTGTTTGCCAGGGCATACGAGCTAAGTGGGTATGGATGTTGGGCGGAGCTCCTATGTCCCTCCTTTTTTTTTTTGGGCAGAGATTTTTTCATCCACATTGATCGATGCGAATGAAGAAATCTGTGCCGTTCATTTTTTCTTTCAGCCCAGAGGATGAACGGAAAAAAAAAATCTCATTACCCGTATGCTCAATATAAGGAGAATAGCAGAAACTCCTAATGCTGGCCATACATGTAATGATTGCGGAGACCCTCAAATGCCAGGGCAGTACAAACACCCCACAAATAACACCATTTTGGAAAGAAGACACCCCAAGGTATTCGCTGAGGGGCATATTGAGTCCATGAAATATAAAATATCTTGGCAAAAGACAACTTTTACAATTTTTTTATACAAAGTTGGCATTTGACCAAGATATTTCTCTCACCTAGCATGGGTATATGTAAAAATACACCCCAAAACACATTCCCCAACTTCTCCTGAGTACGGCGATACCACATGTGTGACACTTTTTTGAAGCCTAGGTGGGCAAATAGGCCCACATTCCAAAGAGCACCTTTCTGATTTCACAGGCCATTTTTTTACAGATTTTGATTTCAAACTACTTCTCACGCATCTGGGCCCCTAAAATGCCAGGGCAGTATAACTACCCCACAAGTGACCCCATTTTGGAAAGAAGACACCCCAAGGTATTTCATGATGGGCATAGTGAGTTCATGGAAGTTTTTATTTTTTGTCACAAGTTAGTGGAATATAAGAGTTTGTAAGAAAAAAAAAAAGAAATCATAATTTCCCGCTAACTTGTGACAAAAAATAAAAAGTTCTATGAACTCACTATGCCCATCAGCGAATACCTTAGGGTGTCTACTTTCCGAAATGGGGTCATTTGTGGGGTTTTTCTACTGTCTGGGCATTGTAGAACCTCAGGAAACATGACAGGTGCTCAGAAAGTCAGAGCTGCTTCAAAAAGTGGAAATTCACATTTTTGTACCATAGTTTGTAAACGCCATAACTTTTACCCAAACCATTTTTTTTTACCCAAACATTTTTTTTAAATCGAAGACATGTAGAACAATAAATTTAGCGAAAAATTTATATATGGACGTCGTTTTTTTTGCAAAATTTTACAACTGAAAGTGAAAAATGTCATTTTTTGGCAAAAAAAATCGTAAAATTTTGATTAATAACAAAAAAGTAAAAATGTCAGCAGCAATGAAATACCACCAAATGAAAGCTCTATTAGTGAGAAGAAAAGGAGGTAAAATTCATTTGGGTGGTAATTTGCATGACCGAGCAATAAACGGTGAAAGTAATGTAGTGCAGAAGTGTCCTGGTCATTAAGGGTGTTTCAGCTAGGGGGGCTGAGGTGGTTAAACCTGACAGGGCATACCTTTGAAGTGAAAACCATTTCAGGTGACTACCTCTTGAAGCTCATCAAGAAAATGCCAAGAGTGTGCAAAGCAGTAATCAAAGCAAAAGGTGGCTACTTTGAAGAACCTATAATATGACATATTTTCAGTTGTTTCACACTTTTTTGTTATGTATATAATTCCACATGTGTTAATTCATAGTTTTGATGCCTTCAGTGTGAATCTACAATTTTCATAGTCATGAAAATAAAGAAAACTCTTTGAATGAGAAGGTGTGTCCAAACTTTTGGTTTGTACTGTATATATATATATATAATAATAATAATAATAATAATAAATCACATTATGATATCCATAGTCCTGGATGAACTCCACGTCACCAAAACATGTCCCTGAGATCCCAATAATGGTCAAATGGATCAGATATCAGTTTGTAAAATAACAACTCCCCACAATTTTCCATGTAATAATACTATTAATTGCCTATACTATTACAGTATAGTGTGCCATATTATTGTTGTTATTGTCTATTATCTACACTATCAGTATAATACATCAGCCAAAGTGTTTCAACAGAGTAATATCACTCAAACAATATGTCTGCCAACATCCACAGCAAGTGTTGGCATATAGCATCTGAGCCCTTGAGCATATAGCAGGGGAACACATAGGGTCACAGTTGCAACAGGGAGCCTCCCCCTAGATCCCTCTCTATCACGCATCCCAGGTGTAGGAAATGCCGAGTGGTATGTTGCGGCCTAAAATGTCTCTTTATGTGTGTCACAGTGCTCCTACCTGGATACGGCTGGACCCCAGGCTTTAGCTCCGAAGCAATAAATATGGGGAATAATTGAGGGATTTGAAGAAATAACTTGCGTCCAGACCTTGAGATGAAGTTCAATGGCAGCTTTAGTTGAATAAACGTTTCTCCAAATAGTTTCAGACTTTGTATTGGTTCCAGCAGGCTTTAGCATTAAACTGGCAGGCAAACTCAACTCTGCTCTATTCTTCTTTCACTTTGCTGTACAAACAGGCTAGCTGTATAACTCAGCTTCTTCTGTATGCTGCACATCTTCTTTGTAGTCTGACTCTAGGTTATGCCAGGGAACTTTCCTCCTGGCTCCTGAGGCTTCAAGCTTTGGCCTCCATGGCTAGCAGAGCTTAAGGCTCTCTGGCTGGTGTGGGCACCTATCTAGGGGAGACCTAAACCTGGAACTAACTGGTCCCCACCCTTCCTGCAGGAAGTAGGACTAGCCCACTTCTCTCCAGAGGGGGGTTAGAATGGAATGGTAATTTCCATTCTATCTAAGTACAGCTCTGCTGTGTTTGCTGCCACCTGCTGGTGAACCAGGCATGTTACATGAATATAACAGTTGCAAAAAGATTAGAAATGCACAGTGTATAGGACCTGCTCATTAGAGATACTAGCATGGTGTAGTAGTGGTAACACCACTCTTGGGTGTTAGACAGTCACTGTAAGGTTAATTTTAAGTGTGGTGTTCTGATATGTTTGTGGTTCATTGTTTCTTCCTTCTGATTCTCTCCCCTCATCCTCCCCCCCCCCCCTTTTTCTTTGTGTAAGATACCGGCACATTGTTCAATGGCTCTTATGAGTGGTGAAGGCCAAGTTGGAGCTGTGCACTAGCATGTGAAAGTTCTTGAACTTTCCCTGTGTCTTGTTCCCCAGCTTCAGAACAGACTCCAGCATCGGATCAGTGGCGGCAGCACCACGGAGCTTTGCAGGATGCTTCTTCCAGTCCTTGGTGGGTCCCAGGGCCTAGCCAGTCAACGTTGCCTGTGGTGGAGCCTACTACTGCTGAATCCTCTGTGTAGCCAGGAGATGCTTTAGTTGTTGTTGCGAGACTGTCTGTGTTTTGTCAGTCCTTATTGATCTTGTGTTTGGAATCTTAAAGTTTGTTTCTGGTGGTTCTGGTTCTGTGGACCATTCTGCAGCCAGGGTTTGTTTTGAGTCTCATGCTGCTGCTAGTTCTGTGCTTCACTATACCTCTGTATATGCTTCTGAGCCAGTAGTTTAACCATTGTTAGACAAAAGTACTGGCATTTCCCAGACCTGTGTTGGATTTGTGAATTGTCTCCTTTAGGATTTGATTTGTCTCCTGCAAAGAGATGAGCAAACCAGTTAAGATTCGTTTTGTGTCCGGTTTGCCGAATCTTACAAAAAGTTCGGTTCAGACCTGAACAAGGTTCCAATTACCCTGAAAGTCGGTATATAACCCCCTCTAGCTTCCTATGACTCATACTGTTTTAGGAAAACTCGTTATCTCCTTTGTTTTCCCCTACCCCCTCTGCAAGCTGTGGAGCGCAATGACAGCAATAGTAAATGATATCTGAGTGACACTGACATACATAGCTTTCATATATCAAAGATTCAAAAAATTGTCCCTTAGAGGAGGGCAGAAGATGTTTAAACAAACTTAGCTCTATTGTAGCACCCTGGAGCAGGGATACTTTGAAGGCTGGACATTTAGGGACATTTGCCTCTGTTTCCCCAATGCAAAGTTATCAACTCCTTACTTTATTTCACTTTAAAGGGTGAACGTGCATTGACTTATACTGTTTAATACTGTGTAACTGATATATATCTTGTTCATTTGCACTGTATTTGCATAGCACTGTGGAAATGGTTAATGAATACTGACATAATTTTTGGGGCTTTCAATAAGAAGCTGGTCATTTTCCACAGCTGCCATAAGGTTTAAAGGCACTACATCCGAAACAAACAAGTTCGGACTGAACTCAGTTCGGTCCCAACTGGTGTTGTAACACCCCAGAGTTGTGTTATTACACGCCTTTACCCCGCTAATATCTTCTAAGAACCTTTATACTGTCATCAGATGTAATTTATATTATGTCCTCCACAAATGTGCATACAAAACTATGTTAAAAGTAATTGTTCATGTAATTTTCCCTGGTTACTAGTAGATGGCAGCAGCACATTGGCAAGTAATGTTTAGTGTTTAGTTAATCTGCGTTGGAATGGTTTATTCCATCTTAGCTCCCCCTCTGTGGAGAGGTTGGCTGGTCCCACATCCTGCAGCATGGGTGGAGAAGGACGTTAGAGTCAGTGTAGCCTCCCCCTTGCTAGGGGAAGGCTATGGTATGATAGCGTTCAGGAGTTCCCCTGCATACGGAAAACAGCAAGGACCTAGTCTAGTCTGAGACTTGGCCATATACCCAGCTTTAGCACCTTAAGCTCAGCTGAATGAAGAAAGCAGAAACTACAGACAAACACCAGACTTTCAGGACGAAAGCATCCCCTGAGAATCCATCTGTGAGATAAGTCCAGAGTCCTAGGAGAAGCCAATTCCTCCTCAGCTAGTCTGTTCCCACACAGCAGAAGGTATCAGATAAGTGCAGAAGCTAATCTTGCCTCGAATACAGAGATACCAAGAAGACATTTTATCCGGCAAGCTTCACATTTAAAGCAGAAGTACACATTTCTGCCAATGATTGCCAAAACTGCTGGGACCAAGAGACCATAGCTGTTTACTGCTTGGATGAGAGTTACCTCAAGTAAAGAAACGTTTGAACTTCATCTAAAGGTCTGGACATTATTTCTTCTGCAAAATTCCTCTATTTATCCTACTATCACTACACTCAAATTTATTGAGCCAGGAGCCAGCATTCCTAATCTAGGACGTGCGTTATAACACCTTGGAAGAGCCCTGGGATAGTACCCTGCGCTCGCTGCAATTGACCTCACAAACAAATTCAGGATATATTATCCATCTGACCCTGCCTCTGCATTAAAGCGGCGTCAGGGAACCCGTTCCTGGTCACTGCAGTATCACTTATCCTTACTCTTGTGGTAAAATATCTGGAAGCAGTCCTCTAGGGAGACTGTGGTTTCCAGTGACAGAAAAAAAGAACAAGTTTAATGATAACCAGAGGCGAGCTCAGCCTCGTTCATTTAATAATTGGCTTCAGGCCTTTTTTCTGCCAGTCTCTTGCAACATTTATATATTATTTTGGAAGCTTATCGCTATTTTTGGTGGGATGGCGCAGTTCAATTAAGGCTACTTTCACACTAGCATTTTGGCTTTCCATTTGTGAGATCTGTTCAGGGCTCTCAGAAGAGGTCCAAAACAGATCAATTTTGCCCTAATGCATTCTGAATGGAAAAGGATTCGCTCAGAATGCATCAGTTTGCCTCCGTTCAGTCACCATTCCACTCTGGAGGCGAACACCGAAACGCTGCCTGAAACGTTTTGCTGTCCGCCTTACGAAGCAGAGCCAAACGGATCCGTTCTAGCACACAATTTAAGTCAATGGGGACAGATCCGTTTTCTCGGACACAATCATGGTTGCATAAGACATAATACAACCAGATCCGTTCATGACAGATTCTGGCAGTTGTATTATTGTAACAGAAGTGTTTTTGCAGATCCATGACAGATCCACAAAAACCGCTAGTGTCAAAGTAGCCTAAGATTAGGGGGGTAATATCTCTCCTTAGAGAGAGAGCACCTTAATCAGCGTGCGGAGACTTATAGGCCATACATGCTCCTCTGGAATTCTGGGAGGAAAGGGATGCAAATGAGCTCTTAACAAGCTTTGCCTCTAATGCCATCAGATGTAAGGCAGCCATCCTATAAGCCAATGTTCCACTCTTTAACTAAGCCTTGAGACATGACTCAATAATATCCAAGTCATGTCTCAAGGCTTAGTTAAAGGGCTGAACATTGACTTATAGGATAGCTGCCTTACATCTGGTGGTATTAGAAGCAGAGCTTGTTAAGAGCTCATTTGCATCCCTTTCCTCCCAGTAGCCTAAGATGTTATGTTTTGTGAGAAGTTAATGGTTCACCCAGCCCTGAAATGGGATGTCAAGGATGTCTGGCTGTGGATACTGCCTCAGAAGTTAGTTGGACCTCTGCAGCCAGTTACTCCTCAGAGTGGCCTCCACAAGGTAGTTTGTGTCGCGTATAATGAATCTTCATGTAAGTGGCTCTCTAGTTGCAGGTAATGCCATGTTCTTTTTGTGGAGATAATCATTCCATGTCCAAATGTTTTCACAGGGTTGAAAAATCCACTTAACCGCAGCTTTCTGCTAAAAACCAGCTGTCTAAGAGTGATGAGGTGAATGATGAGGTCTTTGGCTTCTGAATCTTTTGCTTCTTTTGATCAGGCTTTGTCCACTTTGAATCATTTTTGCCTTTTTAGATGAGGCATACTAAAAGTCTGTGTTCTGATTGTTACCTATTCATCCTAGTGGACTAAATTCTTTAAGTTTTCATTTTGAGGTTTCCCGTTATGTTGATATGTGTTTACTGATGGGTTTTTCCTTGTCATGGGTTGTTCCAGGTGTTGGTGGGTGGAGTTCTGCATTAACTTGATGATTTCTTGTTTGTCGGTAGTGCAGAATCTGAGGTTTGTGGTTTATTACTTTGTTGATTTTTGGCTGATATTGTCATTGTTTGATATACCAATGGCTGAAGAGAAAACAGTTTTGCCTAGTTTGTGTTTGTCTATCTTAATACCCAAAAACTCCAATGTGAAAAAGGAGTTTAGGCTTTCACTGTCAGCATCATTAAAATTCAGTCTTTGTTGATTTGTTTCTTGGCTTAGATTAAAACTACTCTGAAGGAGATGCAGTCTTTGTTGGGGTTGCTTAACGGTTGATTAACGATTCCCAGGGATCGTGTTTTTTCTAGGTATATTTATTTGTGTACCAGAGGCTTGAAATCATATAGTCTCATATAGGTTTGACCAGGGTGTTGAAGGAGGACTTGAGGATTTCTTTGGAATTTGTAGGTAGTTGTAATGGTTGTATAAGTTGGCAGGAGGATTTTCTGGATTTAGTGTCTTTGCTCTTATTTACTGATGCTGTGGGTAGTATGGGCTATGGCTATGGTCACTGGTCGGCAGAGTGTTGGACTGACTCTTGGATGATTTTGCATAAGGTGATCAAAAATGTTGTTCTTTCGGAGCTATTCCCGGTTTTGGTTGCCATTGTGGTTTGGGGTTCTAAATTTCAGGGTTAGAGGTTAATGTTATTTTTTGACAACTAGGGTGCTGTTTTTGTGATCAGTACTCACTCTTCTAAATGTGATTGAGTGGTCAAGTTGCTTGCCCATTTAGTGTTATGTTGTATGCATCTGGACATAAGGTTGAAGGCTAAATACATATGTTCCTGGTTGCAAGAATGTAATAGCTGATTCTCTCTCTCTCTCTCTCTCGTTGCCAGTGGGCCAGATTCCGGGAATTGGCATGAGAGGCAGAGAGTCAGAGCACCTTGTCCATCCCATCCCTGGGACTTAATTAGGGATTGGTCTACTGTAATTTTGTTGTTACTGGTTCCTAAAACATGCGCCGATTGTTTGGCCGCATGGCAATATGGGCTCGTTTTCTATTCTTCGATTGAGGTGTATATTTTAGAATCAGAGGTTGGTTTGGCGTTATTAAATGTGTGTGATTTAATGCATAAAGCTTTGTCACATTCCTCTATTGCTAAGACTCTATCCGATATTTCTTTTTTGCTCATCCTTGCTGGTAGTGTGCCAATTACACCTCTGCAAAGGATGACTTCCAGAACCTCATAGAAAAAGAGAAAAGGATCTCAGAGCTTTAACCACTTAAGGACCACAGGTTTATACCCCCCTAGTGACCAGGCCCTTTTTTACAAATCGGCACTCCACAACTTTAGCGGTTTATTGCTCGGTCATGCAACTTACCACCCAAATGAATTTTACCTCCTTTTCTTCTCACTAATAGAGCTTTCATTTGGTGGTATTTCATTGCCGCTGACATTTTTACTTTTTTTGTTATTAATCGAAATTTAACGATTTTTTTGCGAAAAAAATGACATTTTTCACTTTCAGCTGTAAAATTTTGCAAAAAAAACGACATCCATATATAAATTTTTCGCCAAATTTATTGTTCTACATGTCTTTGATAATAAAAAATGTTTGGGCAAAAAAAAAAATGGTTTGGGTAAAAGTTATAGCATTTGCAAACTATGGTACAAAAATGTGAATTTCCGCTTTTTGAAACAGCTCTGACTTTCTGAGCACCTGTCATAATTCCTGAGGTTCTACAATGCCCAAACAGTAGAAAACCCCCACAAATGACGCCATTTCGGAAAGTAGACACCCTAAGGTATTCGCTGATGGGCATAGTGAGTTCATAGAACTTTTTATTTTTTGTCACAAGTTAGCGGAAAATGATGATGATTTTTTTTTTTTTTTTTTTCTTACAAAGTCTCATATTCCACTAACTTGCGACAAAAAAAAAAAATTCTAAAAACTTGCCATGCCCCTCACGGAATACCTTGGGGTGTCTTCTTTCCAAAATGGGGTCACTTGTGGGGTAGTTATACTGCCCTGGCAATTTAGGGGCCCAAATGTGTAAGAAGTACTTTGCAATCAAAATGTGTAAAAAATGACCGGTGAAATCCAAAAGGTGCACTTTGGAATATGTGCCCCTTTGCCCACCTTGGCTGCAAAAAAGTGTCACACATCTGGTATCGCCGTACTCAGGAGAAGTTGGGGAATGTGTTTTGGGGTGTCATTTTACATATACCCATGCTGGGTGAGAAAAATATCTTGGTCAAATGCCAACTTTGTATAAAAAAATGGGAAAAGTTGTCTTTTGCCAAGATATTTCTCTCACCCAGCATGGGTATATGTAAAATGACACCCCAAAACACATTCCCCAACTTCTCCTGAGTACGGCGATACCACATGTGTGACACTTTTTTGCTGCCAAGGTGGGCAAAGGGGCACATATTCCAAAGTGCACCTTTCAGATTTTGCAGGCCATTTTTTACACATTTTGATTGCAAGGTACTTCTCACACATTTGGGCCCCTAAATTGCCAGGGCAGTATAACTACGCCACAAGTGACCCCATTTTGGAAAGAAGACACCCCAAGGTATTCCGTGAGGGGCATGGCGAGTTCCTAGAATTTTTTATTTTTTGTCACAAGTTAGCGGAAAATGATGATTTTTTATTTTTTATCTTTTTTCCTTACAAAGTCTCATATTCCACTAACTTGCGACAAAAAATAAAAAATTCTAGGAACTCGCCATGCCCCTCACGGAATACCTTGGGGTGTCTTCTTTCCAAAATGGGGTCACTTGTGGCGTAGTTATACTGCCCTGGCAATTTAGGGGCCCAAATGTGTGAGAAGTACTTTGCAATCAAAATGTGTAAAAAATGGCCGGTGAAATCCGAAAGGTGCACTTTGGAATATGTGCCCCTTTGCCCACCTTGGCATCAAAAAAGTGTCACACATCTGGTATCGCCGTACTCAGGAGAAGTTGGGGAATGTGTTTTGGGGTATCATTTTACATATACCCATGCTCGGTGAGAGAAATATCTTGGCAAAAGACAACTTTTCCCATTTTTTTATACAAAGTTGGCATTTGACCAAGATATTTTTGTCACCCAGCATGGGTATATGTAAAATGACACCCCAAAACACATTCCCCAACTTCTCCTGAGTACGGCGATACCAGATGTGTCACACTTTTTTGCTGCCAAGGTGGGCAAAGGGGCACATATTCCAAAGTGCACCTTTCGGATTTTGCAGGGCATTTTTTACACATTTTGATTGCAAAGTTCTTCTCACACATTTGGGCCCCTAAATTGCCAGGGCAGTATAACTACGCCACAAGTGACCCCATTTTGGAAAGAAGACACCCCAAGGTATTCCGTGAGGGGCATGGCGAGTTCCTAGAATTTTTTATTTTTTGTCGCAAGTTAGTGGAATATGAGACTTTGTAAGGAAAAAAGAAAAAAAAAGAAAAATCATCATTTTCCGCTAACTTGTGACAAAAAATAAAAAATTCTAGGAACTCGCCGTGCCCCTCACGGAATACCTTGGGGTGTCTTCTTTCCAAAATGGGGTCACTTGTGGCGTAGTTATACTGCCCTGGCAATTTAGGGGCCTAAATGTGTAAGAAGTACCTTGCAATCAAAATGTGTAAAAAATGGCCGGTGAAATCCGAAAGGTGCACTTTGGAATATGTGCCCCTTTGCCCACCTTGGCATCAAAAAAGTGTGACACATCTGGTATCGCCGTACTCAGGAGAAGTTGGGGAATGTGTTTTGGGGTGTCATTTTACATATACCCATGCTGGGTGAGAGAAATATCTTGGCAAAAGACAACTTTTCCCATTTTTTTATACAAAGTTGGCATTTGACCAAGATATTTTTGTCACCCAGCATGGGTATATGTAAAATGACACCCCAAAACACATTCCCCAACTTCTCCTGAGTACGGCGATACCACATGTGTGACACTTTTTTGCAGCCTAGATGTGCAAAGGGGCCCAAATTCCTTTTAGGAGGGCATTTTTAGACATTTGGATCCCAGACTTCTTCTCACACTTTCGGGCCCCTAAAAAGCCAGGGCAGTATAAATACCCCACATGTGACCCCACTTTGGAAAGAAGACACCCCAAGGTATTCAATGAGGGGCCTGGCGAGTTCCTAGAATTTTTATTTTTTTTGCATAAGTTAGCGGATATTGATTTTTTTTTGTTTTTTTCTCACAAAGTCTCACTTTCCGCTAACTTAGGACAAAAATTTCAATCTTTCATGGACTCAATATGCCCCTCACGGAATACCTTGGGGTGTCTTCTTTCCGAAATGGGGTCACATGTGGGGTATTTATACTGCCCTGGCTTTTTAGGGGCCCTAAAGCGTGAGAAGAAGTCTGGAATATAAATGTCTAAAAATGTTTACGCATTTGGATTCCGTGAGGGGTATGGTGCGTCCATGTGAGATTTTATTTTTTGACACAAGTTAGTGGAATATGAGACTTTGTAAGAAAAAACAAAAACAAACAAAAAAATTCTGCTAACTTGTGCCAAAAAAAATGTCTGAATGGAGCCTTACCGGGGGGGGTGATCAATGACAGGGGGGTGATCAATGACAGGGGGGTGATCACCCATATAGACTCCCTGATCACCCCCCTGTCATTGATCACCCCCCTGTAAGGCTCCATTCAGACATCCGCATGATTTTTTACGGATCCATGGATACATGTATCGGATCCACAGAACGCATGCGGACGTCTGAATGGAGCCTTACAGGGGGGGTTATCAATGACAGGGGGTGATCAGGGTAATCAGGGTGATCACCCCCCTGTCATTGATCACCCCCCCTGTAAGGCTCCATTCAGACATCCGCATGATTTTTTACGGATACATGGATACATGGATCGGATCCACAAAACGCATGCGGACGTCTGAATGGAGCCTTACAGGGGGGTTATCAATGACAGGGGGTGATCAGGGTAATCAGGGTGATCACCCCCCTGTCATTGATCACCCCCCCTGTAAGGCTCCATTGAGACATCCGCATGATTTTTTACGGATCCATGGATACATGGATCGGATCCACAAAACGCATGCGGACGTCTGAATGGAGCCTTACAGGGGGGTTATCAATGACAGGGGGTGATCAGGGTAATCAGGGTGATCACCCCCCTGTCACTGATCACCCCCCCTGTAAGGCTCCATTCAGACATCCGCATGATTTTTTACGGATCCATGGATACATGGATCGGATCCACAAAACGCATGCGGACGTCTGAATGGAGCCTTACAGGGGGGTTATCAATGACAGGGGGTGATCAGGGTAATCAGGGTGATCACCCCCCTGTCACTGATCACCCCCCCTGTAAGGCTCCATTCAGACATCCGCATGATTTTTTACGGATCCATGGATACATGGATCGGATCCACAAAACGCATGCGGACGTCTGAATGGAGCCTTACAGGGGGGTTATCAATGACAGGGGGTGATCAGGGTAATCAGGGTGATCACCCCCCTGTCACTGATCACCCCCCCTGTAAGGCTCCATTCAGACATCCGCATGATTTTTTACGGATCCATGGATACATGGATCGGATCCACAAAACGCATGCTGACGTCTGAATGGAGCCTTACAGGGGGGTTATCAATGACAGGGGGTGATCAGGGTAATCACCCCCCTGTCACTGATCACCCCCCCTGTAAGGCTCCATTCAGACATCCGCATGATTTTTTACGGATCCATGGATCGGATCCACAAAACGCATGCGGACGTCTGAATGGAGCCTTACAGGGGGGTTATCAATGACAGGGGGGTGATCAGGGAGTGTATATGGGTGATCACCCGCCTGTCATTGATCACCCCCTGTAAGGCTCCATTCAGACGTCCGCATGTGTTTTGCGGATCCGATCCATGTATCCATGGATCCGTAAAAATCATGCGGACGTCTGAATGGAGCCTTACAGGGGAGTGATCAATGACAGGGGGTGATCAGGGAGTGTATATGGGTGATCACCCGCCTGTCATTGATCACCCCCCTGTAAGGCTCCATTCAGACATCCGTATGCTTTTTGCGGATCCGATCCATGTATCCGTGGATCCGTAAAAATCATACGGACGTCTGAACGGAGCCTGACAGGGGGGGTGATCAATGACAGGGCGGTGATCAATGACAGGGGGGTGATCAGGGAGTTTATATGGGGTGATCAGGGGTTTATAAGGGGTTAATAAGTGACGGGGGGGGGGGGTGTAGTGTAGTGTTTGGTGCGACTGTACTGACCTACCTGAGTCCTCTGGTGGTCGATCCTAACAAAAGGGACCACCAGAGGACCAGGTAGGAGGTATATTAGACGCTGTTATGAAAACAGCGTCTAATATACCTGTTAGGGGTTAAAAAATTCGGATCTCCAGCCTGCCAGCGAGCGATCGCCGCTGGCATGCTGGAGATCCACTCGCTTACCTTCCGTTCCTGTGAGCGCGCGCGCCTGTGTGCGCGCGTTCACAGGAAATCTCGCGTCTCGCGAGATGACGCCTATTGGCGTTAGTGTGACCTGGGAGAGCCGCCGCGATGACGCCTTTCGGCGTTAGCGCGGCGGCAAGCGGTTAAAAAACAAAACAAAAAAAACAACAACATTCAGTGACATGTTCTGATAAATTGTAATGACCGAAACGAAAAGATATCAATGAGATAATGAATAGAGTTGAGCGGACACCTGGATGTTCGGGTTCGAGAAGTTCGGCCGAACTTCCCGGAAATGTTCGGGTTCGGGATCCGAACCCGAACCCCATTGAAGTCAATGGGGACCCGAACTTTTCGGCACTAAAAAGGCTGTAAAACAGCCCAGGAAAGGGCTAGAGGGCTGCAAAAGGCAGCAACATGTGGGTAAATCCCCTGCAAACAAATGTGGATAGGGAAATGAATAAAAATAAAAATAAAATAAATAAAAATTAACCAATATCAATTGGAGAGAGGTCCCATAGCAGAGAATCTGGCTTCACATCACCCACCACTGGAACAGTCCATTCTCAGATATTTAAGCCCCGGCACCCAGGCAGAGGAGAGAGGTCCCGTAACAGAGAATCAGGCTTCACGTCACCCAACATTGGAACAGTCCATTGGCATATATTTAGGCCCCGGCACCCAGACAGAGGAGAGGTTCATTCAACTTTGGGTAGCCTCGCAATATAATGGTAAAATGAAAATAAAAATAGGATCGAATGAGGAAGTGCCCTGGAGTACAATAATATATGGTTAAGGGGAGGTAGTTAATGTCTAATCTGCACAAGGGATGGACAGGTCCTGTGGGATCCATGCCTGGTTCATTTTTATGAACGTCAGCTTGTCCACATTGGCTGTAGACAGACGGCTGCGTTTGTCTGTAATGACGCCCCCTGCTGTGCTGAATACACGTTCAGACAAAACGCTGGCCGCCGGGCAGGCCAGCACCTCCAAGGCATAAAAGGCTAGCTCTGGCCACGTGGACAATTTAGAGACCCAGAAGTTGAATGGGGCCGAACCATCAGTCAGTACGTGGAGGGGTGTGCACACGTACTGTTCCACCATGTTAGTGAAATGTTGCCTCCTGCTAACACGTTGCGTATCAGGTGGTGGTGCAGTTAGCTGTGGCGTGTTGACAAAACTTTTTCACATCTCTGCCATGCTAACCCTGCCCTCAGAGGAGCTGGCCGTGACACAGCTGCCTTGGCGACCTCTTGCTCCTCCTCTGCCTTGGCCTTGGGCTTCTACTTGTTCCCCTGTGACATTTGGGAATGCTCTCAGTAGCGCGTCTACCAACGTGCGCTTGTACTCGCGCATCTTCCTATCACGCTCCAGTGCAGGAAGTAAGGTGGGCACATTGTCTTTGTAGCGTGGATCCAGCAGGGTGGCAACCCAGTAGTCCGCACACGTTAAAATGTGGGCAACTCTGCTGTCATTGCGCAGGCACTGCAGCATGTAGTCGCTCATGTGTGCCAGGCTGCCCAGGGGTAAGGACAAGCTGTCCTCTGTGGGAGGCGTATCGTCATCGTCCTGCCTTTCCCCCCAGCCACGCACCAGTGATGGGCCCGAGCTGCGTTGGGTGCCACCCCGCTGTGACCATGCTTCATCCTCATCCTCCTCCACCTCCTCCTTATCCTCCTCGTCCTCCAGTAGTGGGCCCTGGCTGGCCACATTTGTACCTGGCCTCTGCTGTTGCCAAAAACCTCCCTCTGAGTCACTTTGAAGAGACTGGCCTGAAAGTGCTAAAAATGACCCCTCTTCCTCCTCCTCCTCCTCCTCCTGGGCCACCTCCTCTTCCATCATCGCCCTAAGTGTTTTCTCAAGGAGACATAGAAGTGGTATTGTAACGCTGATAACGGCGTCATCGCCACTGGCCATGTTGGTGGAGTACTCGAAACAGCGCAACAGGTCACACAGGTCTCGCATGGAGGCCCAGTCATTGGTGGTGAAGTGGTGCTGTTCCGCAGTGCGACTGACCCGTGCGTGCTGCAGCTGAAACTCCACTATGGCCTGCTGCTGCTCGCACAGTCTGTCCAGCATGTGCAAGGTGGAGTTCCACCTGGTGGGCACATCGCATATGAGGCGGTGAGCGGGAAGGCTGAAGTTACGCTGTAGCGCAGACAGGGGAGCAGCGGCAGGATGTGAACGCCGGAAGCGCGAACAGATGGCCCGCACTTTATGCAGCAGCTCTGACATGTCGGGGTAGTTGTGAATGAACTTCTGCACCACCAAATTCAGCACATGCGCCAGGCAAGGGCTTTGCGTCAAACCGGCTAGTCCCAGAGCTCCAACGAGATTTCGCCCATTATCGCACACCACCAGGCCGGGCTTGAGGCTCACCGGCAGCAACCACTCGTCGGTCTGTTGTTCTATACCACGCCACAACTCCTGTGCGGTGTGGGGCCTGTCCCCCAAACATATGAGTTTCAGAATGGCCTGCTGACGTTTACCCCGGGCTGTGCTGAAGTTGGTGGTGAAGGTGTGTGGATGACTGGATGAGCAGGTGGAAGAAGAGGAGGAGGAAGCTGAGTAGGAGGAGGTGGCAACAGGAGGCAAAGAATGTTGCCCTGCAATCCTTGGCGGCGGAAGGACGTGCGCCAAACAGCTCTCCGCCTGGGGCCCAGCTGCCACTACATTTACCCTGTGTGCAGTTAGGAAGATATAGCGTCCCTGGCCGTGCTTACTGGTCCACGTATCTGTGGTTAGGTGGACCCTGCTACAGATGGCGTTGCGCAGTGCACACTTGATTTTATCGGATACTTGGTTGTGCAGGGAAGGCACGGCTCTCTTGGAGAAGTAGTGGCGGCTGGGAACAACATACTGTGGGACAGCAAGCGACATGAGCTGTTTGAAGCTGTCTGTGTCCACCAGCCTGAATGAAAGCATTTCATAGGCCAGTAGTTTAGAAATGCTGGCATTCAGGGCCAGGGATCGAGGGTGGCTAGGTGGGAATTTACGCTTTCTCTCAAATGTTTGTGAGATGGAGAGCTGAACACTGCCGTGTGACATGGTTGAGATGCTTGATGACGGAGGTGGTGGTGTTGGTGGTACATCCCCTGTTTTCTGGGCGGCAGGTGCCAACGTTCCTCCAGAGGTGGAGGAAGAGGCCGAGGCGGCAGCAGCAGAAGAGGCCGAGGCGGCAGCAGCAGAAGAGGTAGCAGGGGGAGCCTGAGTGACTTCCTTGTTTTTAAGGTGTTTACTCGACTGCAGTTCATGCTTTGCATGCAGGTGACTGATCATGCAGGTTGTGCTAAGGTTCAGAACGTTAATGCCTCGCTTCAGGCTCTGATGGCACAGCGTGCAAACCACTCGGGTCTTGTCGTCAGCACATTGTTTGAAGAAGTGCCATGCCAGGGAACTCCTTGAAGCTGCCTTTGGGGTGCTCGGTCCCAGATGGCTGCGGTCAGTAGCAGGCGGAGTCTCTTGGCGGCGGGTGTTCTGCTTTTGCCCACTGCTCCCTCTTTTGCTACGCTGTTGGCTCGGTCTCACCACTGCCTCTTCATCCAAACTGTGAAAGTCAGTGGCACGACCTTCATTCCATGTGGGGTCTAGGACCTCATCATCCCCTGCATCGTCTTCCACCCAGTCTACCTCCCTGACCTCCTGTTCAGTCTGCACACTGCAGAAAGACGCAGCAGTTGGCACCTTTGTTTCGTCATCAGAGACGTGCTGAGGTGGTATTCCCATGTCCTCATCATCAGGAAACATAAGTGGTTGTGCGTCAGTGCATTCTATGTCTTCCACCGCTGGGGAAGGGCTAGGTGGATGCCCTTGGGAAACCCTGCCAGCGGAGTCTTCAAACAGCATAAGAGACTGCTGCATAACTTGAGGCTCAGACAGTTTCCCTGGTATGCATGGGGGTGATGTGACAGACTGATGGGGTTGGTTTTCAGGCGCCATCTGTGTGCTTTCTGCAGAAGACTGGGTGGGAGATAATGTGAACGTGCTGGATCCACTGTCGGCCACCCAATTGACTAATGCCTGTACCTGCTCAGGCCTTACCATCCTTAGAACGGCATTGGGCCCCACCATATATCGCTGTAATTTCTGGCGGCTACTGGGACCTGAGGTAGTTGGCACATTAGGACGTGTGGATGTGGCAGAACGGCCACGTCCTCTCCCAGCACCAGAGGGTCCACTAACACCACCACGACCATGTCCACGTCCGCGTCCCTTACTAGATGTTTTCCTCATTGTTATCGTTCACCACAACAACAAAAATATTATTTGGCCCAATGTATTGAATTCAAATTCAGGCCTTTTTTTACAGACACCTAACACTATCTGGCTATCTATTTAGGTACCGTATTACACTAATACAGGCACAGCAGTAACCACAGATTTAGCTGAATATAAATTTGAGGCCTAGTATTTAGGCGCTGGGTGACAGGTATGCGTTTACCGACAGAATTAGACTTGGAAATGCACAGTAGCGTGTGTGTGTGAAGTTATTCAGAATGACCCTATGTGCACCTTGAATCTTATATACCCTTTTAGGGATAGATTTAAAATAGCTCTGATACAGCAGAAACCACTAAATTAGGAAATTGCTAAATTGGGAATTGTATTTCAACCCAGAACAAAAAATGTGCTTTGACGGACACTAAATAACTTGACCAGCCACAACAGTACAGCAGTAACGACAGATTTAGCTGGATATAAATTTGAGGCCTAGTATTTAGGCGCTGGGTGACAGGTATAGGTTTACTGACAGAATTAGACTTGGAAATGCACAGTAGCGTGTGTGTGAAGTTATTCAGAATGACCCTATGTGCACCTTGAATCTGATATACCCTTTTAGGGATAGATTTAAAATAGCTCTGATACAGCAGAAACCACTAAATTAGGAAATTGCTAAATTGGGAATTGTATTTCAACCCAGAACAAAAACTGTGCTTTGACGGACACTAAATAACTTGACCAGCTACAACAGTACAGCAGTAACGACAGATTTAGCTGGATATAAATTTGAGGCCTAGTATTTAGGCGCTGGGTGACAGGTATAGGTTTACTGACAGAATTAGACTGGGATATGGCCAAAAAATAACCACACTATTGATGGTAAAAGGCACTTGGTGTGACAGCTTGACCAACCAAACTATTGAGGTTTCAATGCACTTAGTGACAGGCTCAGCTTGCCCCTGATGTAGTATATGGCCAAAAAATAAACAGACTATTGCTGGTTAAATGCACTTGGTGTGACAGCTTCACCCTGATGTAGGATTTAGCCAAAAAACAACCACACCATTGAGGGTTAAATGCACTTGGTGACAGGCTCAGCTTGCCCCTGATGTAGTATATGGCCAAAAAATAAACAGACTATTGCTGGTTAAATGCACTTGGTGTGACAGCTTCACCCTGATGTAGGATTTAGCAAAAAAACAACCACACCATTGAGGGTTAAATGCACTTGGTGACAGTCTCAGCTTGCCCCTGATGTAGTATATGGCCAAAAAATAAACAGACTATTGGTGGTTAAATGCACTTGGTGTGACAGCTTCCCCCTGATGTAGGATTTAGCCAAAAAACAACCACACCATTGAGGGTTAAATGCACTTGGTGGCAGCTTGTGCTGGCACACCACAAGACACAAAATGGCCGCCGATCACACCAGAAAAAAGTGACTGAAAAACGCTCTGGGCAGCCTAAAAACAGTGAGCAATTCAATAGCAGCAGTTTAATCATCCACAGCTGCAGATCGATCTCTGAATGAAGTTCTTTGGAGGAGTTAATCACTGCCTAATCTCGCCCTAACGTCGCAGCTGCAACCTCTCCCTATGCTGATCAGAGCAGAGTGACGGGCGGCGCTATGTGACTCCAGCTTAAATAGAGGCTGGGTCACATGGTGCTCTGGCCAATCACAGCCATGCCAATAGTAGGCATGGCTGTGACGGCCTCTTGGGGCAAGTAGTATGACGCTTGTTGATTGGCTGCTTTGCAGCCTTTCAAAAAGCGCCAAGAAAGCGACGAACACCGAACCCGAACCCAGACTTTTACGAAAATGTCCGGGTTCGGGTCCGTGTCACGGACACCCCAAAATTCGGTACGAACCCGAACTATACGGTTCCGGTTCGCTCATCCCTAATAATGAACAATGCAAATATTGAAGTTGATGAAGTGCAATTCGATCCAAATTTCAGTAAAAAATTTGATTTGCACCGAAGCCGAATTTCCTCATGCATCAACGAAGTGTTAGGATATAGAGCAAAGAACTCTGGGAATGAGGGATCACCCACAATGCCATGCATGCAGCCAATCAGTAGCCAGCCTTCCCCTGTGGAGTCACAGCCTTAAATAGCCTAAGGCTACTTTCACACTAGCGTTCGGGCGGATCCGTTCTGAACGGATCCGATCATAATAATGCAGACGGAGGCTCCATTCAGAACGGATCCGTCTGCATTATTTTAGCATATAACAGCTAAGTGTGAAAATAGCCTCGTACGGATCCGTCCAGACTTTCAATGTAAAGTCAATGGGGGACGGATCCGCCTGAAGATTGAGCCATATTGTGGCATCTTCAAACGGATCCGTCCCCATTGACTTACATTGTAAGTCTGGACGGATCCGCACGGATCCGCACGCCTCCGCACGGCCAGGCGGACACCCGAACGCTGCAAGCAGCGTTCAGGTGTCCGCCTGTCCGTGCGGAGGCGAGCGGAGCGGAGGCTGAACGCCGCCAGACTGATGCAGTCTGAGCGGATCCGCATCCATTCAGACTGCATCAGGGCTGGACGGCTGCGTTCGGGTCCGCTCGTGAGCTCCTTCAAACGGAGCTCACGAGCGGACCGACGAACGCTAGTGTGAAAGTAGCCTAAGCCATCTTGCATTCTGCCATTTTCCAGTGTGCTTAGTGCAGGGAGAGACATCAGCAGTCGCTAGGGACAGTGCTAGGAAAGATTTCATTATGTTGAAAAAATGATCTACAAGCTCAAGGAAAGATTATTCTAATTGGGGAACCAAATTGCAGTTATACTGCTGTTTTTAGGTTGTTTGCACTATATGATACATCAGTAATTCCAGCATACCTTGCTTGTGATTGTGGTACAAGTACTCAGCCATTTACAGGGTGTATTAATAGGAAAGATACGTACGTCCTTTTAGCAGTTCTGGTTGATTTTCTATTGTTTTACTTTTTTTTGGGGGGGGGTGTATTAACCTCCTCCGGACCGCCTAACTCAGGATCGCGGTCCGGAGGCGGCAGCACTGCGCACAGTCACGCATATACACGTCATCTCGCGAGACGCGAGATGACGCGCTTAGCCGGCCCGCGCATGCGCATCGTGGGCTGGCAAAAGTTAGAGGGGGGGGTCATATCACCAGCCTGCCAACCAATGATCGTTGCTGGCTGGCTGGCGATTTTTAAAATCTCAAATCAGAAGCCAGTTAACACATCATACAGTGGGATGCGAAAGTTTGGGCAACCTTGTTAATGGTCATGATTTTCCTGTATAAATCGTTGGTGTTACGATAAAAAATGTCAGTTAAATATATCATATAGGAGACACACACAGTGATATTTGAGAAGTGAAATGAAGTTTATTGGATTTATAAAAAGTGCGCTATAATTGTTTAAACAAAATTAGGCAGATGCATAAATTTGCGCACTGTTGTCATTTTATTGATTCCAAAACCTTTAGGCCCCTTTCACACGGGCGACTTTTCCGTGCGGGTGCGATCCGTGCGGCGAACGTATGGCACCCGCACTGAATCCTGACCCATTCATTTCTATGGGGCTGTGCACATGAGCGTTGTTTTTAACGCATCACTTGTACGTTCAGTGCAAATCGCAGCATGCTCTATAATGTCCGATTTTGACGTGACGCAGGCCCCATAGAAGTGAATGGGGTGTGTGAAAATCGGATGGCATCCGCAAGCAAGTACGGATGCCATGCGATTTGCACGCATGGTTGCTAGGAGACCATCGGGATGGAGACCCGATCATTATTATTTTCCCTTATAACATGGTTATAAGGGAAAATAATAGCATTCTGAATACAGAATGCATAGTAAACCAGCGCTAGAGGGGTTAAAATAAAATAAAAAATAATTTAACTCACCTTAGTCCACTTGTTCGCGAAGCCGGCATCTCCTTGTGTCTCCGCTGCTGATGAACAGGACCTGGGATGAGCTGCTCCATTAAATAGAGCTTAAGGACCTTCGATGACGTCACTCCGGTCATCACATGATCTTTTACCATGGTGAATCACCATGGTAAAAGATCATGTGACGTACCATGTGATGACCGGAGTGACGTCATCGAAGGTCCTTAACCGGTATTTAATGGAGCAGCTCATCCCAGGTCCTGTTCATCAGCAGCGGAGACACAAGGAGATGCCGGCTTCGCGAACAAGTGGACTAAGGTGAGTTAAATTATTTTTTATTTTATTTTAACCCCTCTAGCGCTGGTTTACTATGCATTCTGTATTCAGAATGCTATTATTTTCCCTTATAACCATGTTATAAGGGAAAATAATACAATCTTCAGAACATCAATCCCAAGCCCGAACTTCTATGAAGAAGTTCGGGTTTGGGTACCAAACATGCGCGATTTTTCTCACGCGAGTGCAACGCATGACAATGTTTTGCACTTGCGCAGAAAAAATCGCGCATTTTCCCGCAACGCACCCGGCTCTTAGCCGGGCCAAAAAAATGACGCCCGTGTGAAAGGGGCCTTAGAACTATTGGAACTCAAATTGGCTTGGTAGGCTCAGTGACCCTTGACCTACATACACAGGTAAATCCAATTATGAGAAAGAGTATTTAAGAGGGTGAATTGTAAGTTTCCCTCCTCTTTTAATTTTCTCTGAAGAGTAGCAACATGGAGGTCTCAAAACAACTCTCAAATGACCTGAAGACAAAGATTGTTCACCATCATGGTTTAGGGGAAGGATACAGAAAGCTGTCTCAGATATTTCAGCTGTCTGTTTCCACAGTTAGGAGCATATTGAGGAAATGGAAGACCACAGGCTCAGTTCAAGTTAAGGCTCGAAGTGGCAGACCAAGAAAAATCACTGTGCATCGTTCAACCATTCGGCACACTTTACACAAGGAGATGCTGTATGCGAGAGTGATGCAGAGGAAGCCATTTCTCCGTCCACAGCGCAAAAAGTGCCGCTTGAGGTGGGCTAAAGCACATTTGGACAAGCCAGCTTCATTTTGGAATAAGGTGCTGTGGACTGATGAAACTAAAATTTAGTTATTTGGCCATAACAAGGAGCGTTATGCATGGAGGAAAAAGAACACAGCATTCCAAGAAAAACACCTGCTACCTACAGTAAAATATGGTGGTGGTTCCATCATGCTGTGTGGCCAGTGCAGGGACTGGGAATCTTGTCAAAGTTGAGGGACGCATGGATTCCACTCAGTATCAACAAATTCTGGAGACCAATGTCCAGGAATCCTTGACAAAGCTGAAGCTGCACCGGGGCTGGATCTTTCAACAAGACAACAACCCTAATTACTGCCCAAAATCCACTAAGGCATTTATGCAGAGGAACAAGTACAACGTTCTGGAATGGCCATCACAGTCACCAGACCTGAATATAATTGAAAATCTGTGGTGTGATTTAAAGAGAGCTGTCCATGCTCGGAAGCCATCAAACCTGAATGAACTAAAGATGTTTTGTAAAGAGGAATGGTCCAAAATACCTTCAACCAGAATCCAGACTCTCAATGGAACCTACAGGGAGAGTTTAGGGGCTGTAATTTCTGCAAAAGGAGGATCTACTAAATATTGATTTCATTTCTTTTTTCAGGCGCCCAAATTTATGCACCTGCCTAATTTTGTTTAAACAATTATAGCACACTTTCTGTAAATCCAATAAACTTCATTTCACTTCTCAAATATCTCTGTGTGTGTCTCCTATATGATATATTTAACTGACATTTTTTATCGTAACAACCAACGATTTATACAGGAAAATCATGACCATTAACAAGGTTGCCCAAACTTTCGCATCCCACTGTATTTGTAAATATGATGTGTTAAATGGCTTCCCTGCTCCTCTGCTGGTCCTTTTCGTCGGTTGGTCTCAGCAGAGGAGCAGGCATCACAGTGAGTAGCACCAAACACTACACTTAGCCCCAGATCACCCCCCTGCACCCCAATTAACCCCTTGATCACCCCTTCTTGCCACTGTCAATCACTAGTGAAAGTGAAAAAAGTGATCAGTGTAAACTGTCACTTTTTTTTTTTCACTGGTATTGACTGTTAGGTTTTAAGGATAGTTTAGAACCCTTGGTTAGGTAGTCTAGCGATCGTTTAGCACCCAGCCCACCGCACCGCTGTCACTTATTCCTTGATTAGCGTATCGCTAATCAGCATTTGTACTTTTATAGTATCTGTAAGTGATCTATAAAGTTCGGACGAGGTGTTTGAGGTCCCTGATACCAACAGGTGTACCCGGCCCCGTGTTGCTAGACCACAGGTTGCGCAGGATCCGCTTCAAGGCCAGCAGAGTGGGGCTGGCGCTGTCGAATTATGTGGTGAGGCATACACCAGCAGCGCAGCCCTCCCTGGACCTAGTACCAGCACTGCCGTACAACATGGTGAAGTGGCGAGCACCAGAAGGGCAGTTGAAGCTGGTACGGTGGCACGTGCATTAGTTACCCCGTCGCAGCCACCGCACAAACAGACCCGTAGACCCCCTAGAATCCCTGAGGTGCTGGCAAATCCTGATTGGCAGCCCACAACTTTAGCCGCACCATTAGTTCCCCCTTTCACCGCCCAGTCTGGAGTTCGGGTTGAGACAGCTCAGATCGGTTCGGCCCTGGGATTTTTTGAGCTGTTCTTGACTGCGGAGCTCTTGGACTTAGTTGTGGCAGAAACAAACCGGTATGCCACTCAATTTATATCCGCCAACCCGGGAAGCTTTTATGCCCAGCCTTTCCGGTGGAAACCAGTCCAAGTTTCCGAATAAAATTTTTTTCTGGGCCTTCTCCTCAACATGGGTCTAACCAAAAAGCATGAATTGCGGTCATATTGGTCCACGAACCCAATTCATCACATGCCCATGTTCTCTGCTGCCATGTCCAGGGCACGATTTGAGGCCATCCTGCGTTTCCTGCACTTTAGTGATAACACCACCTCCCTTTCCAGAGGCCACCCAGCTTTTGACCGGGTCCACAAAATTCGGCCGCTCATAGACCACTTCAACCAGAAATTTGCAGATTTGTATACCCCTGAGCAAAACATCTGCGTAGACGAGTCCCTAATACATTTTACGGGGCGCCTTGGCTTCAAACAATACATCCCAAGCAAGCGCGCCCGGTATGGGGTCAAATTGTATAAGCTCTGTGAAAGGGCCACAGGCTATACCCACAAATTTCGGATCTATGAGAGAAAAGATCAGACCCTGGAGCCGGTCGATGCCCTGACTACCTGGGGAGCAGTGGGAAGACAGTCTGGGACTTGGTGTCACCTTTATTTGGCAAGGGGTACCATCTTTATGTGGACAATTTCTACACAAGTGTGGCCCTCTTCAGGCATTTGTTTCTAGAACAGATTGGCTGCTGTGGCACCGCGTGAAATAGTCGCGCGGGCTTCCCCCAACGGCTCGTTACCACCCGTCTTGCAAGGGGGGAGAGGGCTGCCTTGTGTAACGAAGAACTGCTCGCGGTAAAATGGAGAGACAAGCGTGACGTTTACATGCTCTCCTCCATTCACGCAGACACGACAATACAAATTGAGCGAGCAACCAGAGTCATTGAAAAGCCCCTCTGTGTCCACGACTATAATTTGCTCATGGGAGGGGTGGACTTCAATGTCCAGATGTTGTCTCCGTATTTAGTTTTCCGACGCACCAGACGCTGGTATAAGAAGGTGTCTGTATATTTAATTCAATTGGCTCTGTATAATAGTTTTGTTCTCTACAGTAAGGCTGGGAGAACACGATCCTTCCTCAAATTTCAGGAAAAGATCATCGAGAACCTCCTGTACCCAGGAGGTTCCGTGGCCCCATCCACCAGTGTAGTTAGCCGTCTACACGAGCAACATTTCCCCAGTGTCACCCCGAAAAAGATGTTGTGTCTGTAGCAGGAGTGGAATAAGGCGTGACACCCACTATTTCTGTCCTGATTGCCCTGACCACCCTGCCCTATGCTTTGGAGAGTGTTTCCGGAAGTACCACACACAGGTACACTTAGCATAGGGATCACATCTCGCCAGGACAGGCTCAAATCCTAGGGCAGTACAAACACCCCACAAATAACACCATTTTGGAAAGAAGACACCCCAAGGTATTCGCTGAGGGGCATATTGAGTCCATGAAAGATTGAAATTTTGGTCTCAAGTTAGCGGAAAGGGAGATTTTGTGAAAAAATAAAAAATAAATAATCAATTTCCGCTAACTTGTGCCAAATTTATTTATTTTTTCTATGAACTCGGCATGCCCCTCATTGAATACCTTGGGGTGTCTTCTTTCCAAAATGGGGTCACATGTGGGGTATTTATACTGCCCTGGCTTTTTAGGGGCCCTAAAGTGTGAGAAGAAGTCTGGGATCCAAATGTCTAAAAATGCCCTCCTAAATGGAATTTGGGCCCCTTTTCGCCCCTAGGCTGCAAAAAAGTGTCACACATGTGGTATCGCCGTACTCAGGAGAAGTTGGGGAATGTGTTTTGGGGTGTCATTTTACATATACCCATGCTGAGTGAGAGAAATATCTTGGTCAAATGCCAACTTTGTATAAAAAAATGGGAAAAGTTGACGTTTGCTGAGATATTTATCTCACCCAGCATGGGTATGTGTAAAATGACACCCCAAAACACATTCCCCAACTTCTCCTAAATACGGCGATACCACATGTGTGACACTTTTTTGCAGCCTAGGGGCGCAAAGGGGCCCACATTCCAAAGAGCACCTTTCGGATTTCACAGGCCATTTTTTACAGATTTTGATTTCAAACTACTTCTCACGCATCTGGGCCCCTAAAATGCCAGGGCAGTATAACTACCCCACAAGTGACCCCATTTTGGAAAGAAGACACCCAAAGGTATTCCGTGAGGGGCATGGCAAGTTCCTAGAATATTTTTTTTTTGTCACACATGTGGTATCGCCGTACTCAGGAGAAGTTGGGGAATGTGTTTTGGGGTGTCATTTTACATATACCCATGCTGGGTGAGAGAAATATCTTGGCAAAAGACAACTTTTCCCATTTTTTTATACAAAGTTGGCATTTGACCAAGATATTTCTCTCACCCAGCATGGGTATATGTAAAATGACACCCCAAAACACATTCCCCAACTTCTCCTGAGTACAGCGATGCCACATGTGTGACACTTTTTTGCAGCCTAGGTGGGCAAATAGGCCCACATTCCAAAGAGCACCTTTCTGATTTCACAGGCCATTTTTTACACATTTTGATTTCAAACTACTTCCAAGGCATCTGGGCCCCTAAAATGCCAGGGCAGTATAACTACCCCACAAGTGACCCCATTTTGGAAAGAAGACACCCAAAGGTATTCCGTGAGGGACATGGCAAGTTCCTAGAATTTTTTATTTTTTGTCACAAGTTAGTGGAATATGAGAGTTTGTAAGAAAAAAAAATCTTAATTTTTTTAACTTGTGACAAAAAATAAAAAGTTCTATGAACTCACTATGCCCATCAGCGAATACCTTAGGGTGTCTACTTTCTGAAATAGGGTAATTTGTGGGGTTTTTCTACTGTCTGGTCATTGTAGAACCTCAGGAAACATGACAGGTGCTCAGAAAGTCAGAGCTGCTTCAAAAAGTGGAAATTCACATTTTTGGACCATAGTTTGTAAACGCTATAACTTTTACCCAAACCATTTTTTTTTACCCAAACATTTTTTTTCAATCAAAGACATGTAGAACAATAAATTTAGCGAAAAATTTATATATGGATGTCGTTTTTTTGCTAAATTTTACAACTGAAAGTGAAAAATTACATTTTTTTGCAAAAAAATCGTTAAATTTCGATTAATAGCAAAAAAAATAGTAAAAATGTCAGCAGCAATGAAATACCACCAAATGTAAGCTCTATTAGTGAGAAGAAAAGGAGGTAAAATTCATTTGAAATACCACCAAATGAAAGCTCTATTAGTCAGAAGAAAAGGAGGTAAAATTCATTTGGCTGGTAAGTTGCATGACCGAGCAATAAACAGTGAAAGTAGTGTAGTGCAGAAGTGTAAAAAGTGGGCTGGTCATTAAGGGTGTTTCAGCTAGGGGGGCTAAGGTGGTTAATAGGAAACAAAATGTAAAAAATATATATATGTCATCATTGCAGTTCAGCAGTGTAGTTACATTGTCCTACAGCCATTTACGGGGTGCATTGAAGGGAAATAAACCTACTTCCTATTATCCGTTCTGCAGTGAATTGTGATTGTTTTTTTTTTTTTGGGGGGGGGGGGAGTTTATTAAACAGAAAAATATATATATATATGTCTTAATTGCCGTTCAACTGTGAAATTGCATTGTAAGGCCTCATGCACACGACCGTTGTTTTGTCCCGTGTCCGTTGTTCCGTTTTCCGTGATTTTCTGCGAACCCATTGACTTTCAATGGGTCCATGGAAAACTCGGCTAATGCACCGTTTGTCATCAGCGTCCGTGATCCGTGTTTCCAGTCCGTGAAAAAAATAGGAGCTGTCCTATTATTTTCATGGACAACAGTTCGCGGACCCATTGAAGTAATGGGTCCGTGAAAAAACATGGATGCACACAAGATTATCATCCGCGTCCACGCGTCCGTGTCCGGTTTTTTGTTCATTTGCATTGCAAACTAAACTTAGATTTTTTTTTACTTTCCTTCATGTTTGGAGATCCTCCTAAAATAAAGGAAGGCACACGGTATCAAAAACGGACACGGATCACGGAATAACGGAATCCCGTTTTGCGGACCATGAAAAAAATACTGTCGTGTGCATGAGGCCTAATACAGCCATTTAAGTGGTGTATTAAAAGGAAATATACGTGCGTCCCATTATCCTTTCTGCTGTGGATTGTGATTGTTATATTTCTTTTTTGGGGGTGTAGTAGTAGGAAAAAGAATACGTCTTAATTGCCGTTCTGCGGTGAACTGTGATTATTATTTTTTTTTTGGGGGGGATTTACTAATCAGTAAATAAAAAAGATCTTAATTGTCTTTCAGCGATTACATAGTACTACAGCCTTTTTTTGGGGGTATTATTTTAATTTAAATTTGATTCTTTTATTATACAATATGTCAGACAGACAGGTGACATCAGAAACCCTGAGCCAAGAGTCGGTGGGTTCCTCTGACATGAAGCTTAGTTGGCATAGCCTGGGAGCAGGCCCTGTGACCCCAACTGTCCTGAACTTACCTCTGTCATTTTCAGTTCTCTGAGTGCGAGAAGTATTATATGCTGTAGGCTCAGCTCCACTTCTCAGTGAGGACGAGCTACTAGAGGACAGTCAGCAGCTACTGCCCAGACAGGATCTGGAGGAGACATCCGCCGCTTCCTCCATTAGGCGGGCAAGTATTGATGAGTAGAGTCACGTGGGAACAGGTGTTGCGAGCGGTCAGGCTCCTGGCCCTGAGACCATTGAGGGGGACATCAGTGACGTGCAGACAGTAGTGGATGATAATGATGATGATGATGTAGCCGATTGCACTTAGGAGCCGGGTGAAGAAGAAAGGGGCTTCATCATCATCATCAGTGGAAGAGGGTGGCAGCTTGAGCGTGAGGCAGTGGCTGAGCCAGCAGGGTGGTAGCCTGGCTGTGAGTCAGCAGGGTGGCAGCAGTGGTAGGTCAGGAGCCAAATGTGTCCAGGGTAGACCACCCGCTTCGCAGGAGCCTACCTGCCTAGAAAGTAGTGATGCAGGGGTTTGCAGAGGCAGTGGTAGCAGGCAGTCAGTCAGCGTTGAGTGTTGGGGGGGAAATTCCATACTCGGCAGTGTGGCAATTTTTTGTTAGGCCGCCGGAGGAGGTGAACATGGCCGAATTTGTGGGCACAAGGTGAAGCGTGGCCAGGGTGCCAATGTTGGCACCACAGCCATGCGTTAACACATGCATCATCACCATAAAGTGGCCTGAAAGAACTGTGGATCCGATGTGGTGGTCCAGCCTGAAGCAGCAACCAGTGGCACACACCCAATTTCATGCAGTCAAGGCTCCACCACCTCAGCCGAAGGGAGCTGTCCGTCCTTCCCATCATCTGCTGCTCCTCGCCAGACATTCCGTCAGCAATCGATCACCGAAGCAATTGCCAAGAGACAACCATATGCGTGCACTCATCCAAGGGAGCAGAAGCTAAATGTTCTCCTGGCCAAGTTGCTGGTGCTGCAGTCCCTCTCTTTCCAAGTGGTAGACTCTGGACCTTTCAGTGAACCGAAGGCTTGTGCCAAGCCGAGGTGGAGAGTCCCAAGCCATCATTTCTTTGCAAAAAAGGCTGTACCAGCCCTGCACACATATGTAGAACAGAAGGAGGACCCGTCCTTGAGCCTGTCAGTGTCGGCACGGCAGCGTCAACGTGTGGAGCTGTAATTACGGTCAAGGACATTGTATGTCCTTTAAGGCCCACTGAGTAAATGTGGTTCCTGCCCAGCCACAACAGGAACTTGGCCAGGTGATGCCGCTTCTGCCTCTACCTTCTTACGCCGTTGGTCCTGCGACAATGTTCGCCTCTGCCTTTTTTATCCTCCACTGTGTCCTCAGCCCCCACTGCAGGAACAACTCCTTGACAACTCAAAATCAGAACCATGGTGACCTACAAAGGGAAGAACATGGTGTTGCTGCTGCGACAAGGAGGGCTGAGTCATACACCGTGCATTGCACACTCGTTCAATTAATCTGTTGTAAAGCGGTTCCTGAAGTCTTCACCCCATCTGCAAGACATCCTGAAAATGGACAGGAAACTTTGCATGCACTTCAGCCACTCTTACATCGCAAAGCACACCCTCCTTTAACTGCAGCGGCAGAACGGCATCGCCCAACATAGGCTGATATGCAACGTTTCCACCCGTTGGAATGCCACTCTTTATATGTTGGACCGATTATAAGAACAGAGAAAGGCCATAATTGATTTCTTGATGATACAGATGGACAGAGGGTCTCCCCTGTGTAACTTCGATGTTAGCCAGTGGCAGCTCATGCTTGACACCTGCCATTTGCTTGGGCCCTTTGAGGAGGCCACTTTATTTGTCAGTTGCCAGGACTACAGGATGAACAACGTCATTCCACTAGTTTTGATCGAGCACCATAGTGCTCAGGCCGAACAAATAGGGATGCTCGGGTGCTCTACCGAGCACCCGAGTATAATGGAAGTCAATGGAAGAACCCGAGCATTAAACCAAGCACCCCCTGCTCTAGAAAAAGGTCAGAAATTGATGAAAAAACACTGAAATGGTTCGGGAACAGCATGGGGAGGATGTCTGGATGCATCTTGGATTCCCACTTTTACAGACTGACAATAATATGCACAAAACTAAAGATAAAATCAATTTTAGATGAAAACTTCTTTCCTGTATATTTACTTATCTATAAAGTGCAAGTGCTGCCAAAAATTTCAAGGAAGAGGCACTCCGATACAACTTGTATATCACATAAAGGAGGGCCTCATTCACATTGTGGTACAATTGTTCATGTAGTTGGACTCCTACACTCATAAAGCCTATGCACTAAGTGAAAGGGCTGCCAAAAATTACAAGGAACCGACACTATAATACACGCTTTATTACACATAAAGGAGGGCATCATAGACAGCCTTGAAAAATTATGATTGATGGCCTGCTGGTGACCCTCGATGACTTGCAGAAATGTGCACACACGGCGCACCTTCAACAGTAGCACAGGCAATTTGGGGTAGGTTTTGAGAAACCACTGAACCACAAGGTTGAACATGTGGGCTAGGCATGGGATGTGTCTGAGCTTGCCGAGCTCCAAAGCCGCCAACAAGATATGTCCATTATCAGACACAATCATGCCTGGTTGTAGGTTGAGTGGTGAGAGCCATAGCTCAGCCTGGTCTCTTATCCTCTGCCACAGCTCTGCAGCGGTGTGCTGTTTGTCCCCTAAGCATATCAGCTCATAACGAAACGTGACAGCGAAACCTGGGTCGGGCGATACCGAAGTGTGCATACCATTGTTTTATGTGTTTTATCAGAGATACTGTTGTAAGTACAATAAATCTTTGCATGTGACTGTGGCAGTCTGGGCTTCACTATTGTTGCAATCTTTAATTACCCACATGAGTGTTGGAGAGAGGAGGGATCCTCGGGTATACCCCTTTCAGATCTTTCCCCGTGCCTTTTGTAACCCGTACCAAGAAGGCAGGAGGTGTATCAAGCAGTGCGGTTTTCCACTTTCTTGATTTACCTGCTTCTGTGATCTTCCCACATCGCATTGAAAACCTGCAGCGCAAGATTACAGATACGTATACTAGTGACTTTTTTTACTGTGAATATCAGCTTCAGCACTGCCTGTTGCCGCTTCCCCAATGCAGTGCTACACTGCTTCCAGCTACCGACTGATGACTGACTGGTGCTGCACGCGGATAAATCAGAGGTGGAAGTGGAGGAGGAGGCGGAGGAGGATAAGTGGGGTTTGGAGCCACTAACATAGGTGCTGGCGGAAACCCTGGTCGACATAGGGCCCGCAATCCTTGGCGTCGGTAACACCTGTGCCATTCCAGGGTATGACTCGCTCTCGGACTCCACAACATTCACCCAGTGTGCCATCAGGGAAATGTAGCATCCCTGGCCGAATGCACTTGTCCATGTGTCCGTGGTAAAGAGGACCTTCCCAAAAAATGCGTTGGTCAGGGCATGTGTGATGTTATAGGACACATGTTGGTGTAAGGCGGGCACTGCACACCTTGAAAAATAGTGGCGACTGGTGCGTAACGCGGGATGGCCGCCATTATCAGGCTGCGGAAGGCCTCAGTGTCCACAAGCCTAAATGGCAACATTTCCAGGGCCAGTAATTTGGAAAGCTGCACATTTAGTGCTATGGCCTGTAGGTGGGTGGCTGGGTATTTTCGCTTGCGTTCAAAGACCTGGGGTAAGGACATTTGGACGCTACGCTGGGACAAAGAAGTGGATGTGGTTGCTGATGGTGCTTGCGAAGGTCCAGGTGCAGGGCGTGAGGCATCCTGGCCTAAGCCTTCGACAGGGACCCGCAGTGGTGTGACCCGCAGACGCAGATTGTGGACCCAGGTGTTCGGCCCACTTATTACGGTTCTTGGGTGCCATGTGGCAGATAATGCTGGTGGTGGTGAGGTTGCTAGTGTTCATGCCCCGGCTTATTTTGGTGTGGCACAGGTTGCAAACTACTATTCTTTTGTCGCCCGCACTTTCCTCAAAAAAGCACCATACTGCGGAACATCTACCCCTTGGCAATGGAGATTTCCGCAAGTGCTCTGTCGAACACTTGCGGGCCTATTTGGTGTGGCCCGCCTTCTCCCTTTTGCCACCCACTGCCTCTTCTGGCATGTTGTGGTGCTGAAGATCCCTCTCACTCTGTACTGCTATCATCGCTCGGCTTTCCACCTTCCCAGGTTGGGTCAGTGACCTCATTGTCGACCACATACTCTTCCACTTCCTCACTTTGATCATCCTCCTGATTTGTTGACCTAACCACAACCTAAGTGATTGACAACTGTGTATCATCCTCTTCATCAACCTCTTGAGACAGTAATTGCGGTTGACTCATTGGCAACTGTGTCTCATCATAATCCACCTCATTAAACACTAATTACCGTTCCCCACCATCATGTTCTTGTGACTGTGGATAATCAAGAGATTGGGAATCAGGGCACAAGATCTTATGTCCCTCTTCAAGCATGCTTGGCGAGAGGGCCAAATCAAGTAATAGCGATGAAAAGAGGTCCTCAGAATATTCAAGTGTAGAATCACTTGTTTGGCCATACTGTAAATGGTGGGAGGAAGGAGGATCAGTGTGAGGATCATGTTGACCAGACTCCTGGCTACTGAGACTGTACTTGGTGGAAGACAGGGTAGTGCTTTACCGACTGGAAGCATTATCTGCTGCCATGCAACCGACCACCTGGTCGCACTAGTCTGACTTCAAGAGTGGTTTCCTGCTCCACCCTGCAAACTGGGACATGAAGCTAGGCATCGTAGATGATTGTTTTTCTTGATCTCTGGCAGCAGGCACAGTTTCTCCGTGCCCAGGGCCACGGCCTCTGCGTACACCATCAGCATCACGGCCACTTCCCCATCCCTTACTGCTCGCCTTCTTCATTTTAAATGTGATATATGCTTGAAAGTATGTCACACGTACAGTAGGATTTGGAAGTGTATGCGCAAAACAATTTACAAAGGTATTTATGATTAGGAATCGTTATACAGGACGGGTACCACAGGTAATGTCACTGTTCACATTGTCTACGGAAAAAGATACACTGGATGTCACTGATATTTTAGGGATGCACACACTTTACATAGGAGATGTGGCACAGATAATTTAACAGTCCGCAGCGGACACAGTCTATGGAAAAAGTGCACTGGATGTCACTGATATTTTAGGGATGCACACACTTCACATAGGAGATGTGGCGTGAATAATTTAACTGTCCGCAGCGGCCTATTACACGGTATTTAGCGCAGGATGTGCTAAAAATATTTATCGCTGCTGTCACACACAATAGTCCTTAAAATGACTTTTGGGTCTCTGAAAAGTTTTGTGTATAAAAATCTACCTATTAAACTCCCTACACTCCTGTCCCTTCCTATGCACAGCTCTCCCTAACACTGAGCAATTTAGCGCAGGTTGCACTACAAACATATATTGCTGCTGTCACACACAAAGGACTTTTGGGTCTGTGAAACATTTTTTGTCCAAAATAAAATATTCAATTAAACTCCCTACACTCTCTGTCCCTTCCTATGTTTAGCTCTCCCTGACTACGAATGAGCCGAACATGCGTCATCGGGTGCTATATAGCACACGATGACACGTTCCGGCCAGCCAATCACTGTAATGCCAGTAGCCAACATAGCTACTGGCATTACAGTGAGGGCAGTACCTACCTGTATGTTTATTGGCTGTAGCAGCTGTTTATTTGCTGTAGCAGCTGTAGCAGCCAGGAAACGTGCGGGGAGGAGACTTGAGCATGGCGCTCGAGCTGAACAGGTGTTCAGCTGAGCATGCTCGATAATCACTACATTCCACTGATTCATGTCCTGGAACAGTTGATGCTAAATCTAGCTGGCCAGGGGACAGGAGACGTGGCGACTACATCTCACGGGGCCGATGCAAGGATTTTTGCCAACACAAGCAAAGCTACATTTTGCCCCCCCCCCCCCACTCCCCCCTCCCGCAGCAGCTGGCTTCTCCTCTGTGTGGTCCTGGTATCTTCTCTCTGCTTCAGACAATCGCTGGTTTGAGGAACGTGTTTTTCACCCTCTAAGACGCACCTATGTTTTAGAGGAGGATAATAAGAAAATAACATTTTCCATTACACCTCAGGTCAGACCAGCAATCAGATTTCAGATCAGACCCCCAATGTTAATCAGACCTCAGCTCACAGCCCCATTCAGACCCCCAATGTTAATCAGACCTCAAATTAGCCCCCCATGTCAGACATCAGCCCCCATCCATCAGCTCCCATGTCAGCCATCATGCCGCCATGTCAGCCATTATCCCCCCATGTCAGCCATCAGCCCTCCATATCAGCCATTAGGCCCCCATGTCAGCCATTAGGCCTCCATCTCAGCCATTAGGCCTCCATCTCAGCCATTAGGCCTCCATGTCAGCCATAAGCCCCCATATCAGTCCCCATGTCAGCCATAAGCCCCCATGTAAGCCATCATGCCTCCATGTCACATTTCTCCCCCTCCATGTCAAATCACCCCCTATGTCACATCAGCCCTCCATGTCACATTTCTCCTCCTCCATGTCACATTTTTCCGCCCTCCCCCAGGGAGCGCCCTAAGGCAGCCGCTTGGTCTGCCTTATGGTAACACCGGCTCTGACGGCCACATGAGCCCAGTGGGGGCTGAACTAGAGGAGGAGGATATCTGTAAGGAAGAAATCAAGGCAACTGGACTTTACTGTAGATTTCTTGAAAACGTTTTACTCGTTCTTCCAACAAGCTTTCTCAATTCTGAGTGACTGTACAAGAATTCTCTGGGAATAAATATGTAACTGAATCAACATCTGGTAATTATATCCAGCATGGGGTCAGAGGTCATTATACCCAGCCTGGGGTCAAAGGTGTTGATTCCATTATCCTAATTGGAGTCAGTAGGTGATAATGACCTCCCAGAAAAAGGTGTCAACACAGCATTGTATGTGGCAGACAACAGATGTCTATTCAAGCTTGGCTTCTCCATTTTTATGTAGATGGACTCCTTCACACCTCGTTTGTACCAATTTGTCCCCCTTATCCAAAACACGTACTTGACTGTCTTTAAAGGTGTGACCTGTTTCTTTTAGATGTAAGTACACAGCTGAATCTTGACCAGAGGTTTTGGCTCTTCTATGCTGAGCCATACACTGATGTATTTTTTGTTTTGTTTCGCCGATATACAGTTCTGAGCATTCCTCATTGCACTGGACTGCGTACACAATGTTGTCCATCTTGTGTTTAGGCGTTGGGTCTTTTGGGTGAACCAGTTGTTGCCTCAGTGTGTTGCTGGGTTTAAAGCAGACAGGGATGTGATGTTTATTAAAAATCCTTTTGGGTTTCTCAGACACCCCAGCTACATATGGGATAACCATATTCTTGCGTCTGTCATGCTTCTCGCCCTCACTGGTAGTCTTGGTGCTCTTTCTTCTCCTTCCTTCTGTTTTGACAAAGGCCCATTCTGGATACCCACAAGTTTTAAGTGCCCCTCTGAGGTGTTTGAATTCCTTGGCCTCTGTGCTGGTGGGGATTTTCTCTGCCCGGTGGTGTAGAGTCTGGATGACTCCCAGTTTGTGGTCTAGAGGATGGTGGGAATCAAATAGCAGGTACTGGTCTGTGTGTGTTGGTTTTCGATAGACCTCTATTCCCAGCTTCCTTCCCTCTTACACTGTTATAAGACACAGGGAATGAGAGAAAAGAACGCAAACGGCACTGCTACATGCACCCATGCAGTCACTGGAGCACATAAAACACTTGGATCCCGAACCGTCACGGTGGTGCTCTGTCGGTGATATGGTAGTTATGATGATAGCAGAAGAAAAAAGCACCGCGGCACTCACCACTGGTCACAAAGTTGCTGTTTGCAGTTTTATTTTTCAAATACACATCGTGGACGCAGACCGGACACAGGTGAATGGACAGGCTACAGCTGTTTCGCTCTGTGTTGCGCTTTGTCAAGCCTCCTGTGACGTGAAGGAGGAGGGGGCTAGAAATACCCCCATCTCATGCACGTCACTGGTTACAATCAAGTGGTATAAAAAACATATGTGTGCTAAAACCAATCAAATGAAAACAGCTAAGTCATTCTTGTCATTTAACCCTAGAGGGCCCATGGCTTGTGTTTTGATTATCCATGCAGCTTCTCTCTGCAGGAGAATGCGTTTTCTGTCCCCCCCCCCCCCCCCCCTATCATGGGGGTGTGGACCACTTCTATACCTGCACATTTCAAAATTTCACTGTTCCCTGCATGTTCATTATGTATATGGTCAATTAATCTAGTTGCTCCATTTCTGGTGATAATAGATTTTTTGTGTTCCCTAAAACGTACATATAGGCACCTGTGTGTCTTTCCAATGTAAAATCTTCCGCATTGGCACAAGATTGCATACACAACATATTGGGTCTTGCAGTGTATAAATTGTTTGACTACATGTCCTACATGTCCCAGCTGCAGATACTTCTGCTTGTATACATGTGCGCACATAGAGCAGTGTCCTCTGGGAGCACTCCTGCCCAGCCAGTTATCAGCTGGACGGGGGAGGTTGCTCCTGACAACAGCGTCTCCTATAGTTTTACTTCTGCGAAAACTGACAATGGGAGGGTTGTCTACCATGGCTGCCAGGGAGGGATCCCTCTGCAGCATCTGCCAGTTGTTCAAGATCACTGTTCTGATGGTGGAAGCCATTGGTGAAAAGTCGAATGTGAACACCGCTCTATGCTCGCCATCATTATTTTGTTGTCTCCTCTTTTTCGTGTGGATGTCCCTACCCAGAACCTCTCTCTTGTGCAAGCACTTCAAATATGCGTTATCTATTATCTTCTCCGGGTAACCCCTCTGTAAAAATCGTCTCTTCATGTCTCCACATTGCTCTTTAAACTCAGTGTCATCTTTCACAATTCTAGCAAGACGCATGAATTGGCCGTAAGGAATGGTGGTTTTTACGTGGGGTGGGTGGTAACTTTTATAATGTAATAGTGCATTCGTGGATGTACTTTTTCTGTAAATAGTGCCAAATGAAAGCCTAATGGACCTATAGGTGCAGATGGTGTTGTCTTGACATGTTCTGTAGTATACTTGTACATTTGGAAATGTTTATGCAGATTTAATTTCCTTATAGCTTTGAACATGTCTACTTCAAAATTCACCACATTAAATTCAGATATCAGTCCATAATTAAGACCTTTGGACAATAATGAGAGGCAGTCACTGTCCAGAACAATGTCTGTGAGATTAACCACATTGTGACCTGGTGAAAGCTGATTTATCTCACCCACATCTAGTATCGTCTCCACGCCACTTGCTTCCGCTTGTATCTGCCCCTGTATGGTCTTGCATCTTGTCCTCCCCCTTCGTGTACCTCTCCTAAAGGGGGTTGTTGTGCTGCTGCTTCTTGGCTCGCTTGTTCTTCATATAGGTTTGTTCTAGCGCTGTTAAATTCCTCAGAGGTGCTTGAGTCGGACTTGGATTTTCTTGATGTCAAAGTGAGGGTTAAAGATGGTCAGCTAAACCCCACTATTTACAGAAAAAGTACATCCACGAATGCACTATTACATTATAAAAGTTACCACCCCACGTAAAAACCACCATTCCTTTCGGCCAATGTGGAGACATGAAGAGACGATTTTTACAGAGGGGTTACCCGGTGAAGATAATAAATAACGCATATTTGAAGTGCTTGCACAAGAGAGAGGTTCTGGGTAGGGACATCCACACGAAAAAGAGGAGACAACAAAATAATGATGGCGAGCGTAGAGCGGTGTTCACATTCGACTTTTCACCAATGGCTTCCACTATCAAAACAGTGATCTTGAACAACTGGCAGATGCTGCAGAAGGGATGCCTCCCTGGCAGCCATGGTAGACAACCCTCCCATTGTCAGTTTTCGCAGAAGTAAAACTATAGGGGACGCTGTTGTCAGGAGCAACCTCCCCCGTCCAGTTGATAACTGGCTGGGCAGGAGTGCTCCCAGAGGAAACTTCGCATGTGGACACTGCTCTATGTGCGCACATGTATACAAGCAGAAGTATCTGCAGCTGGGACATGTAGGACATGTAGTCAAACAATTTATACACTGCAAGACCCAATATGTTGTGTATGCAATCTTGTGCCCATGCGGGAGATTTTACATTGGAAAGACACACAGGTGCCTATATGTATGTTTCAGGGAACACAAAAAATCTATTATCACCAGAAATGGAGCAACTAGATTAATTGAGCATATACATAATGAACATGCAGGGAACAGTGAAATTTTGAAATGTGCAGGTATAGAAGTGGTTCATACCCCCATAAGATTGGGGGGGGGGGGGGGGGGGACAGAAAACGCATTCTCCTGCAGAGAGAAGCTGCATGGATAATCAAAACACAAGCCATGGGCCCTCTAGGGTTAAATGACAAGAATGACTTAGCTGTTTTCATTTGATTGGTTTTAGCACACATATGTTTTTTATACCACTTGATTGTAACCAGTGACGTGCATGAGATGGGGGTATTTCTAGCCCCCTCCTCATTCACGTCACAGGAGGCTTGACAAAGCTCAACACAGCGCGAAACAGCTGTAGCCTGTTCATTCACCTGTGTCCTGTCTGCGTCCACGATGTGTATTTGAAAAATAAAACTGCAAAAATCAACTTTGTGACCAGTGGTGAGTGCCGCGGTGCTTTTTTCTTCTGCTATCACTGTTATAAGACAGTCCAGAAACGCCAGTTTGTTTTTCTGCATATTTTCCCGTGTGAAATTGATGTTATGATCCACTGAGTTGATGTGATCGGTGAAAGCCTGTAACTTGTTTATGAATTTTAACCCAAGTGTCATCCACATATCTGAACCAATGACTCTGTGTAATTCCCATGAAAGTGGTCAGGGCTTTCCTTTCTACTTCCTCCATATACAGGTTCGCTACAATAGGTGAGACTGGTGATCCCATAGCACAGCCATGTTTTTGCCTGTAGAACTTGTCCTTATACTTGAAGTAGGTGGTACTCAGACAAAGGTCCAGTAAGGCACACACTTGGTCTGGGCTAAGTTCTGTTCTGCAATTCCTGACTGTTTCAATTGCCTCTGTAGTGGGTATGTGTCACGAGGGTGTCAAGAGCCACGTCTGACTCCGTTATACCCGGGGTCAGGAAGTCGCAGCGGGTGGCTGCGCGCTCTATGTCTAAAGATCACGGTGTTTCTTAGTGTTTGTTTTCTGTGTTTGCCTTGCTATCCTTTTTGTCTCACTCAGGGATCCGTAGCTTCTCCTCCTCAGCTGTTTCTTGTCTGCCACTCCCAAACTCCTTATATTCTCCTCTCACACTTCTCTTGTTGCCAGTTATAGAGCTTCCTGCCTGGACATCTATGCTGACCCACTGGAGCTGAGAATCTGGTTGTTGTTCCAGAGTGCTACCCTCCGGATCCCTGTTGGGCTTTTGTTGTCTCCTGTTGTCGCCCACCTGGGATTATATGTTTAGTTTGTATTGTCTGTCCTCCCCTTGGTGTTTTCCTTTAGAGCTAGTGGTGCGGACTAGTGTTCCCACCGCCCTGTTCACTATCTAGGGCTCAACCTAGGGAAAGCCAGGGTTTTAGGCACGTGATCGGCGTACGGGTGAGGAACCCGTCTAGGGACGACAGGGCAGCCAGGTACCAGCCGCAAGGTGAGTCAGGGGTCACCACCTTCCCTCTCACTAGGGCAGGGCCTCCCTCTTTTCCTCCCTCCGTGTCACGTATGTGACAGTTACGCCGATCGTGATAGTATGCAGGTGAAGAGGGATGTAACATCATAGGAGACCATTGTTTCTTCTGTGCCCAATACCAAGTTCTGGATTTTGGTGGTGAAATCCTGAGAGTTCTGTATGTGATGTTGTGTGTTTCCAACCAAGGGCGCTAGGATTCTGGCTAAGTATTTTGTCACATTGTAGGTCACAGAGTTGATACTACTGACAATTGGCCTGAGAGTGGTCCCATCCTTATGTATCTTAGGAAGTCCATAAATACATGGAGGGGCTTCCCCAGGGTAGAGGCGATTATACATGGCCCGATCAATGATTTTGTCCTTTTCTAGTTGTTGTAGTAGTTCTATAACCTTTTTCTTGTAGCCACTGGTTGGGTCTCGTCTTAGAGCCTCATATGTGTTGTTATCATCCAGGAGTGAGGTCGCCTTGGCATCGTAGTCAGATGTATTAAGTACAACTGTGCATCTTCCTTTATCCACAGGCAGGATGGTGATGTTTGTATCTTTCTTCAGGGATGTAACCGCCTTCCTTTCTTCTCTAGTCAAGTTTGAAGGAGGTGGTTTGGCACTGGCCAGAGCTGCAGACACTTTAAGGCGAAGTTGTTCAGCCTCACCCTGTGGTACTTTGTTGCTGTGGATTGAGGCTTCAGTGGCTGAAATAATATCAACTATTGGTATGGTTCTTGGTGTGATTGCGAAATTCAACCCTTTAGCAAGGACATCTATCTCAGGCTGGATGAGAACCCGGTCTGAAAGATCCTGTACCCATCTCTGTTTTGCACTGTCCTTGTTTCCTCCTTTCACCTCCATGTCAGTTCCTCACTGGTATGGCTGTTTGCAGTTCTGGATAACAAAATGCAGAACTTGTTCTTCTGCCTCTCCTTGCTCCTAGTGTGCTGAGCTAGCTGTGCTTGTACTGTGAAATCTGCTACTTTCCTCCACGTTTCAGTGGGTAGCTGCAAAGTCAGGTCCTCTTCCAGCTGACTGATAGTTTGTTTCAAGGCTTCAACTGTGAAATGGGTCTGTCATACCTGTTCATTTAGTAGTTGCTTCTGGGCTTTTTGTAGAATCATCTTAGCTCTGCGACCCTTCACCGTGGAGTCCAAACGGATGCTGCATGGTACCAGCTCCTGTTTTCGGCATCTGAGGTTGGAACGCAGGTGGTTTCTATAGTCTGCCAGTTTTCTTGCTGTCTTTTCATATTCTCGTACAAGTTTAAGGATTTCCCCCCCAAAATGTGTTGCAATATGTCATGACCTGGTTAAATGAGAACCTTCACAGACATAGAGGAGGAGGAGGACGACAACGACATTCAAGCTCAAGCAATGCATAGAGAAATGGTTAGTTTTTCTACACAGGTGACAAGAGAGGAAGAGCAGCAGCTGGAGGAGCTACAGGGTGATAAGTAAGATGAGGCAGATGACCCAGACACACCATGGCAGTATGCACTGGAGATGGAGGCAGGGAGTCCCTTCAAGTCACTTGCGCAAATGTCCCAATGCATGCTCAGTTGCTTGCGTAGTGACAGCCGAATTGTCACAATTCCACAGAAGGATGACTACTGGCTCTCCACCATGTTAGACCCTCGCTAACAGTCCAAAATGGGGGCCTTTTTTAGACCCACTAGAGGGAGGACGAACTGAACAACTATCGAGACATCCTATGTAGTCAGTTGGCCACTGACTATGTGCACCATCCTCAGGCAGGTCTGACCGGGGGGGCCCTCTGCACTCACGTTCCACTGCTATAGCAGCAGTGTAGTGTCCCACTAGGTAAATGTGGGCACTACACAAGGGTCAATATGGCCACGTTATTGGTCATTGTATTTTATATGATGTTTTTATGTGTTCTTCCTGTTATCTGTGTATCAGGCCTGTTAGGGTGTAGTTTCTCCTCCTAGACAGTAGAGGGAGCTAGGGAACCCCTAGTATATATAGTTAGGCCCAGTCAGGAAAGGGTCAGTGCAGTGCAGTATAGTCCAGGAGGCTAGTCAGTGCAGTCTAGCCTGCCTGAGGGTCTTGAGCAAAGAAGCTCAAAAGCTGCCACCAGGAGAAGGATTTACCTCCTGAGAGAAACTAAGTTCCTACAAAGTACAGTGCAGAGCAAAAGTGATTCCAGCTGAACCAGAGAGCTGAAGGACAGAAGGATCTATTTAAAGCAAGGAGACATATACCTGAGGAAGTTTTCCCTAACCAAGGATAAAGCCAGCAACAGGGTATACGGGCCTTGGGATAAAGACAGACAGGATTCTGAGGAAAGTGCAGCCTGATCTGTAAGTGTTTAACCCTCTGAGTATCTTGCAAGAACATTGTACCTGCCAATTGATGTAAAGCCTGCATGTTACTATCACTGACCTATGGAACTTTGACCAAAGACTGTATATAGTTAACTGTTCCAGTAAAAATAAGTTTTGGTTCACCATAACATCGTGTTCCTCAATTATTCCTATCATAAATCGGTGTGTCACCGTTACCAGCACTGGCATCATGAATTTAAAGGGATCTTGCCACCGGCACATTAAAAACACCTGTAACATCCAGGGCACCTCATCTACCATCAGGCCTGGTCCCTATACACAGAGAGTGCCCCAGAGGTCCCCTGTGCCAGCCTCTCCATCACTTCTGTACGTCTGCCCAGGGTATACAAAAGACTGTGAGTACTATAACTACCCTCGGTTAGTAACTACCCCTGTGACCTCACTATTCGCCAGACCCCGCAGGGCTGCGTACTGCATATTTTGGCGTCACGAACAGGATATGAATATTCCTGCGCCATTGTGGAATCTGAACTGTGTGCCGTTATTACCTATAAAGTGATAAATGCCCTATCTGTTTTTTTTTTTTATTGTTGGGCCCAAGAACTATGAAAAATCGTGGTGTGAAAACTGTATATGGTGGACTGTTTGCAGCTTATTAAGTCACTGCTTGCTGTCAGTGAATGGACAGCGTTATAATCAAAGATGGCCGCCTAAGTTGACTGGATTATCGGTGCGCCTCGTTGTGTCTGTTTGGCGCGAAAAAGGAAAGGTACCGCCCTGTCTGGGAAGAAGGTACCGCCTACCTTGAACTCCGCACGACGTAACCACGTACCTCGCGAGACAGACTGCGCATCACCGGAGTAAGTAAAAACTTTTGTATTCATCGGCCCCTTTATATACAAGCCTTGGGGAGGTTCCGATCCTCGCTAAGAGACTGGGGAAGGTCCCTCACTAGTAGTATTGAGCGCGAATATTCGAATATCAAATTTTTTTCGTGAATATCGGCAGTTCGCTAATTCGCGAATATTTCAAATATAGTGATATAAATTCGATATTTTTTTATTTTTTTTTTATTGTTATATTTTTTTCTTTTCCACTTCCCTAAAGTTGTTCTTACCTGTCCTTTGGATTCCTGGCTTCCTGGCTGCTCCAGTCAGTGCCCGTTGCCGCTTCTGCCGACTTCCGTGCTCATGGAGCATCCCCATCACCATGGGAACGTCTCCATATACTAGAATGTACTGTCGGATTTGAGAATTACGTTGAAATCGCAATTAGATTATTTAAAGTTATAATAATCTAATTTCGATTTTAACTTAAAGGCTACTCTCCTATTGAAATCGCAATTCGATTAATTCAAGTTATAATAATCGAATTTAGATTTTAACTTAGCACTGCTATATTCCTTATTCTTTAATTCTAGCCTAATATGGAATATAGCAGTGCTAAGTTAAAATCGAAATTTGATTATTATAACTTGAATTAATCGAATTGCGATTTCAACTTGGACCTGGTTTACTATGGTTGGCTTGGTAGAATTAGCGAATATGACAAATGTATTCGTCATATTCCACAAAACGAATATAACAAATGTATTTGTCATATTCCACAAAACGAAGATAACGAAGTATTCTGCATCTTCGTTTTAGCTACCTATTCATCAACTTCGCTAATTCTAGCAATCATATAGGAAAGTTTACTATAGAGACAGCTAAGTTTAATTCACTATGCGATTATATTACTTAGCTTTTTTTTATAAATAGAATAATTATAATAATCAGGTATTATAATTATTCTATTTTTTTAAAAGCAGTCATATAATCGCATAGCGAATTAAACTTAGCTGTCTCTATAGTAAACTTTCCTATATGTTTGCTAGAATTAGCGAAGTTGATGAATAGGTAGCTAAAACGAAGATGCAGAATACTTCGTTATCTTTGTTTTGTGGAATATAACGAATATATTCGTCATATTCGCTAATTCTACCAAGCCAACCATAGTAAACAGGTCCAAGTTGAAATTGCAATTCGATTAATTCAAGTTATAATAATCAAATTTCGATTTTAACTTAGCACTGCTATATTCCATATTTGGCTAGAATTAACGAATATGGAATATAGCAGTGCTAAGTTAAAATCGAAATTTGATTATTATAACTTGAATTAATCGCATTGCTATTTCAATAGGAGAGTGGCCTTTAAGTTACAATCGCAATACGCGATTATTTAAATCGCATATTAATCGCGATAACAAGAATAATGACGAATATTCGATTTCGATGAATATAAAACTAATATTCTATCGAATATTCGCGAATTTTGTCGAAAACGAATATGGCACCTGCCGCTCATCACTACTCACTAGTAACAAAGGACTTAATCCAGGGGAAGAAGTACGTCCAACGTAGATCTGGCCCACCGCATACCTTCGCTGTGGTCACTGTTAGCAATGGCCTAAGAAAGTAAAGTCCAACGTGGGTCTACATATAGAACTTGCCTCCATAGATTACGCCATGTCCACACCTGAGGGGATGGAGCAGGTGGCCCCCGATATACCTGCTGAAATGCATGCCGCTGATAACAGGGCACCCGCCGCTGCGGCAGCATCTAGGCTGATGCCACTGACCATGCCATATTAATTCATGGCCCCCTGGTTCCCGAGATATTTAGGGGAAGCACACAAATTGAAGGAATTTAGAGACCAGATCCTGACTTTATTCTGGCTCTATCCTATCTCCGCTGAGCAACAAATGGAGATCCTCTTAGCACAATTAGAAGGGGCCGCCCGCAGGGAGGTCATGTCTTGGCCCAGTTTCGAAAAGAATAGCCTGGAACAAATCTTTGCTTGCCTCGGCCAGAACGGTGTCAGAGGTTAAGATGCGGTTTTTTTAGCAGGAAGCAACAGCCTGGTGAGTCACTCCGTGATTTTGCTTTGTCCCTGCAAGAGACCCTGAGGGCTGTGGTCCAGGTGGACCCCAGGGAGGCTGAGGACCAGGACCGGACTTTGCGGGTGTAAACACTGAGCACTTAAAGGGTCAGCTGAGGATGCTGTCGGCCCAACACCCCAATTGTGCGTTTTTGGACTTTAAAGAACTGTCCATCAGTATTCTAGGTCAAAACCCGCCCATGGGGCCAGCAGCCTCCCTTGAACCTCAGGCCTGCCAGCCAAAAACTGTTAATGTGAGACCGTCCGGATACAGTCAAGCCACCCAGGCTCCAGTAACAGATGTGGTGGCAGCGTTAATGGAGCAAGTTAACCATCTCACTAAGAGCCTAGAAAAAGTGTGCAGGAAAAAAGAGGAATGGGAAAGACCATTGTTATTGGAAGACGAAAGCTCTCATCCTCAAAGGCTCCTCCCGCCTGCATATAAAGAGGTCTACCCCAAAGAACCCAATGGGCGACCGAGTTACCGGTCTAAGAATTGCAAGCAGCCTGTTTGCCACTATTGTAAAAAATATTGACATACTGAAGCAACGTGTTGGCAGTTAAACGGGCCACCCCCGAGGCCGAGGACCGCCCCTCGGGAGGTAGAACAGTAGGTCCAAAGGATCCAAGTTGGATGCCCAGATACGTAGGGACTCGTCCAAAAATGAACATATGCATCAACGGGATACCTCTTGAAGCCCTGCTGGATACTGGGTCTCAGGTCACCACCATTCAACGACCCACCTTTGACAAATTCTGGGATTCAAGTCTCCTCACCCAGCCACCGGAATCCTGCCTGGATATTATTGCTAGCAACGGCAAGCCGGTGATAGTCCATGGGTGCTGGGAACCTACCCTTCAGGTGGGAGAAGCCACCTTACCACAGCAAGGTGTGATTGTGGTGCAAGCCGGAGATAAAGGGGGACACCCCGTGATCTTAGGGACTAATGTCTTTAAAGAGTCATTCAAAAGACTATCAGTGTGCTGTGTGTTTAGCAAAAATTTGCAAATGGGAAAGGAGAGATCTGTACTGCCCGGATACGGTAATCCTGCCACTGAATTCCCAGATCATCCTGTGGTGCTGTGCTGTGCTAGGGATCCAGGGCCAGGACTATCAAGCCTTAGTGGAGCCTATCCAAATTGAGAATCATCCCTTTGTGCGAGCAGCCAAGAGCCTGGTGACTGTATCTCAAGGTAAAGTTCCTATCTGTTTGATTAATTTCGGTGATCACCCTGTTACTCTCTCGGCTGGACTCCTTCTGCCCTAACAACGTGCCCTAGGTACTTAACGGCTGGTTTCAGCAGATGGCACTTGGACGGCTTGATTTTAAGGCCATATTTAACGAGGACTTGAAACACTTCCGCCAGATGTTTTAAATGATCCTCATATGTCTAGGAGTAGATAATTACGTCATCCAAGTATAGCAGTACAGTCTCAAAGTTCTTATGGCCTAAACAACGCTCCATTAACCGCTGGAACGTCCCTGGAGCATTACACAATCCGAAAGGCATGTAATTAAATTCAAACAGGCCCATAGGCGTAGTGAAAGCAGACTTTTCCCGGTCTTCCGGGGCCATAGGTACCTGGCAGTAATCACTGGTTAAGTCCGGAGCTGAGAAGTAGGCTGATGACCCCAGGGCAGTCAAAGACTCTTCAATGCGTGGCAACGGATAAGCGTCTTTGTGGGTGATTTGATTGATTTTTCTATAGTCCACGCAGAACCTAATACTGCCATCCTTTTTACGAACAAGGACTAGGGGCGCAGCCCAGGGACTATGACTGTCCCGGATTATATTAGAGTCTTTCATTTCCTGTATCATCTCTTTTACAGACTGATAGGTAGTAGGTGGAATGGGTCTGTATCTCTGCTTGATAGGAGGATGCGAGCCAGTGGGTATGGTGTGTTTGATTACACTGACCTCTCCATAGTCCGTGGAGTGCTTGCTAAAGGCCTTGTGGTGCTCTTTCACCAGACTCAGGACTCCCTCTATTTGCTCCTTCGGGGTGGATTTGTTCCACACATGAAGTTCCTCCCACCAGGATGCTGAAGAGGCGCTGGTGGGGGCACTGCTGCTCTGTGCAGTAGGGAACGTTTCCATGGCGGGCAGATGGCTAACATGCTGGAATGATACCTGAATGACCAGGTTATTCCATCAATGGATTTTTTCTTCCCTGATGGCACGGGCATATTCCAAGATGACAATGCTAGAATTTGTCTGGCTCAATTTGTAAAAGAGTGGTTCAGGGAGCATGAGACATCATTTTTACACATGGATTGGCCACCACAGTGTCCAGACCTTAACCCCATTGAGAATCTTTGGGATGTGCTGGAGAAGGCTTTGTGCAGCAGTCAGACTCTACCATAATCAATGCAAGATCTTGGTGAAAAATGTATGCAACACTGGATAGAAATAAATCTTGTGACATTGCAGAAGCTCATCGAAAGAATGCTATAGCCAATGCGTGCCGTAATCAAAGCTAAAGGCGGTCCAACAGAATATTAGCGTGTGTAACCTTTTTTTTTTGGGTGGCGTCTATTTTTTTCGGACAAGCAGTGTGTGTGTGTGTGTATATATATATATATATATATATATATATATATATATATATACACACAGTATACTGTCCTCTGTTGTTTTAATTACTTTACACAGTTTAGTGCCATCTGTAAAAATTTACTGTGCAACCCTTCTACAAGTTCATTAATAAATATATTGAAGAAAATAGGGCCCAATACTGACGCCTGCGGTACTCCACTAGTGACAGTGACCCAATCTGAGTGTGTACCATTAATAACCACCCTCGGGGGGGGGCGGAGCCTGCGCCGGTCTGTGATGGCCGCACTTTGCTGAGCTCCTGCACTACCGCCGTCTAAACCTCTAGCAATCTGCAGCCATCAGCCTCACTATGGTGAAAATTGGCAACCCTAAACTCGGTGAGCACCCGACTCAGCAAAAAACCCTGCCAGCGAGCGGAGAAATGGACAAGTTTATTAAGAAAGCGGCGTCCTCGTTTGTGGCGCGAGAAATCAAGATGGCGCCGACTCAGCCCGCACAGCCCCACAGAGCTAGCGTGCAGGAGAGGTCCGATGATGAAAGTATCTCCGATGAGCCGCAAGGTAAAGGGACTCTCCCCATAACCCGGCACTATTTGAAACAGGCCCTGTGCAAAGCCATGGAGCCTGTCCTGAGCGAGATAGCAGCAATGCGCCAGGACATGAGGCAAGTGGGAGATAGGGTGGAGGCCCTCGAGACCCAACAGTTCATGGGGCTGGAACATCAAAGGGCTACGTCTACTTCACTACAGAAGTGCAGCGCTTACCTCAATGAGCTGCATAATGCCCTGGAAGACCAGGAGAATAGGGGGCGCCGCAATAACCTCCGGATACGTGGGATTCCTGAAACGGTTGCCCCAGGTGACGTCCCAAATGCGGTCCGACACCTCTGCGTTTCACTCCTCGGCCCAAATTTCACCCCAGAAATAACACTGGAGAGAGCACACAGGGCTCTACGCCCTAAGCCCAAAGCAGAAGATCCCCCCAGGGACATAATTTGTAAATTTCTGAACTTCCAAGTGAAAGCTGCAGTTCAAGAAGCGGCCAGAAACCGCCCTGATCTCGTTTTTGAAGGAGCGCAAGTTTCCATTTATCAAGATTTAGCTCCCTCCACGCTCAGAAAGCGCCGGGTCATGAAACCCCTGACAGAATGGCTACGTGCTAATAGGATCCAATATAAATGGAACTTTCCGTTTGGCATATCTTTTTCCCATGATGGACGTCGTTTCAACATTTCTTCACATGCGGATCTGGATGCAATGTATGACGTTTTGCAAATCCCTCCCTTCCAGATTGAAAATTGGGACTTATTTCAAGATGTTGCTGCACTTCCAGAGATTCCAACCGTTACGCCCTTCACCGTGATGCATACCCCTAAAGCCCATAAAACGGGTAAGAAGGGGAGGCAGATGACCCCAATGAGACTTACCCAAGACCGGTGAACTTTCTTTAGCCCATTCCTGTCTCTCGTCCGGTATATCCTGGCTGCCAGAATTTCATCTACATTTGAATGAATAACAGCGGACGTCTCACGGAACGGACTTGTCTCACCGGAATCCAGAGAAGATCCAGCCATTTGATGTAACCTATTGTCTGTCTGTCTTCCAGTATGTCTTTCCTCCCCCACTTCACTTTTGTCCCTTTACTACTGTCTCATGTCCAGTCCTTATTCTCTCGCTTTCTATCTAATTGGTCTGTCAGCTCTGTCCAATTTCCTAATACAAGATTTCCCCAGTCCTTGCCACTAGTTAGCTAGCCTTTTCGTAAATAGTCAACAACTTCTCCCTTAGTGGAGGGACCTTTTATTCCAAGTAGGCTGCTTATTAATGTACTAGATGGCACACCATTCGGTCACTAGACCTTTTCCCCCCAAGATGACTAGCTTAGGGGTGACCCTATGCTTGAAATGTTTTTTTCCTGTTCTAATGTTTTCTTTTTTTCCCCAGTTTGTTCTAAGGTACATGATTCTATTGTCACAACTCAGTAGAGGTTTCCACTCTAGCTTATGGATCCCATCCTTTTCTTCTGACCAGCTGACTGATACCTCACCGGTAAGTGCTCTCCCCTGGGGGACTGACACATTGACGCGCCTTGATCCCCACTCTCTGAACGATCATGGCTGATCTACACATTGCTACATACAATGTGAGAGGATTTAACTCTCCTTCTAAGAGAAGCCAAATTTTAGCAATGCTACGCAAAGAGGGATCAGATGTGTTGCTTCTCCAGGAGACACACTTCCGGTTCAACCATTACCCCAACCTGGAATTTTCACATTATCCTGTGTGGTTCCATTGTGGTGGTAATTCGTCGGCTTCCGGAGGTGTCAGCATCGGTTTTAAAAGAAAAATCCCTTTTAAATACTCTGAACACACTCAAGACCCAGAGGGGAGATATCTCTTAGTGAAAGGGAATATAGGCCCTCAGACATACACATTTATCAACCTGTACGCTCCCAACAACAAACAAATATCCTGGTTTGCCAGCTTGTATAAACTCATTGAGTCCTTTAAAGAAGGTATTGTGGTGCTGGGAGGCGACTTTTTTTTTTTTTTTGTTTTAAATTAGTCTTTATTTAATTTTCACACAAGGAACAGATCCACAAAAATCAGGTAAACAGAGATCCACCAGTCCTAATTAATAAGTACAGTTCCTTTTTCTTTCCCTATCTTCTCCCATTTCCCATCCTACCCCCCCCCCCCTCCACGTGGGGACGTGAGAGAAAAAAAAGGAGGCGACTTTAATATTGCGCTCGACCCCGAGCTAGATGTCTCTTCCCATAAATCAGCTCACTCACTGAGAAGGGCGAGAGAGGGTTTCTGGAACTTGCATCTGGTTGACTCTTGGCGTTCTCTTCATCCTAGTGATGTAGACTACACCTTCTTTTCACATGTTCACAATACGTACCACCGTATCGACTACTTATTTGTGTCCAAGGAGCACCTCCAGCACTACTCAGAGGCCAAGATCGGATCTATTCATATTTCCGATCATGCACCTGTTTTTCTCACGGTCACGTCCCCTACACGCAATTTCCCTTGCTTTAATTGGCGCCTGAACGAATCCATTATAGGAGACCCCAAAATCATTACAAAAATCTCTTCCTTACTAGAGGAGTACTTTAAACTGAATAACGACCCCTCTATATCCCCTCAAACTCTCTGGGACGCACACAAACCTTTCATAAGGGGACACTTCATTAGTATTGGATCACACATTAAGAAAATCAGAGAACAGAAGATAACGTCTCTTCTTACTAGAATTAAAAAGCTAGAGACCCAACACAAACGTTCCCTAGCCGATTCTCAGCGTCAGGACCTTTCTAGTCTTAGGGCAGAACTAAAAGCTTTATTGGATGCTAAATCCGCCAAATACTATCTAAACTCGCAGCATAAATTTTATGCTCATGGCGATAAGACTACTAAGTTCTTGATGAATAGAATTAAGGCAAGAAGAGACAACAATTACATACATCAACTAAAGTCCCCAAATGGCGGCACAATTTTTGCCACAAACCAAATAGCTACCCAATTTAGAAAATTTTACGAAGAGCTTTATAATATCCCGCCCCCTTTATCCTCTGAGGCTCATCTGTCTTTAATCTCCTCCTTTTTGGAGGCGAACACCCTCCCTCAGCTCGCCGATAATCAGAGAACCTTACTGGCAGCTCCTTTCTCTATCGAGGAACTTTCCGTAGCTATCTCCCAACTACCCCTGGGGAAAAGTCCTGGCCCTGACGGCCTCCCGTCAACATATTACAAAGCCTTTAAGACCCAGCTACTCCCACACCTCCTTAATGTATGCAATTCTGCATTGCAAGGTAGTGCCCTATCTAGAGATATGACGACTGCACACATAGCACTGATCCCCAAGGAGGGAAAGGAGCCCACACTCTGCGCTAATTACAGACCCATTTCCCTTCTGAATTTGGATCTCAAACTGCTAGCTAAAATGTTGGCCAACCGACTGGCAAACTTCCTTCCCTCTTTGATACATGGGGATCAGGTGGGCTTTGTCCGCAATAGAGAGGGCAAGGATAACACTGCGAGAGTTATCAACGCAATATGTCATGCCAAGCACAATTCCTCCCCTCTCCTTCTACTCAGCACCGATGCAGAAAAAGCGTTTGATAGGATCAATTGGATATATTTAAGACATGTTCTTCTGGGCTTTGGTCTACCTGGTCCCTATGTTCAAGCGATCTTTGCTATGTATGCACAGGCCACTGCCCTGGTAATGGTTAATGGCAGTCTTTCATTACCCTTTCGTATACACAATGGCACCCGCCAAGGCTGTCCCTTGTCCCCCCTCCTTTTTGTTTTGGCTATGGAACCCCTTCTATCCACGTTTAGGAATGATTATAATATCAGAGGCTTTACTTTGGGAGAAAGGGACCACAAAATTGCGGCATTTGCCGATGATGTTATGATCATGACAACAAACCCAACCACTTCCCTGTCTTATATACAAAATCACCTACAACAATATGGTTCCATTTCAAACTTTAAGATAAATGCTAGCAAATCGCTGATCATTACGCTTGGAATATCCACTCATACCAGGTCCCGACTGATGAAAAATTCCCCCTTTAACTGGTCATCCCCAACTATCACTTATTTAGGAGTCAAGATCAGCCCCCAAATCTCGGATCTCTTTTCACTAAACTACATCCCCCTTAAAAACTCTCTATTTTCAGCCATAGACAATTTACAGACCAGGGCGCCAATGTTATCCTGGTTTGGGCGTAAAAATCTCCTTACCTCTTTGATTTTACCGCGCCTGACGTACCTGCAACAGGTCCTCCCAATACCTATACCCAATTCATTTTACACATCCCTGAAACAAAAGTTTAGAAACTTCATATGGAATGGCAAAAAGGCCAGACTTTCCTACAAACTCTTGGCCCATCCACGCCAGCTAGGCGGCATTGGCCTCCCAGACCCTGAACTGTATGGAAAAGCGATACTATTAGCTAGAGCAATAGATTGGCTCCGCAACCCCATTGATAAACCTTGGGTTAGCCTAGAACAAAGCATACTAGTCACTTCTTTTCGGACAACCCTACTAGGACACCAATTTCCACCACATATACCACTGCCTAACTATCCAATTCTAAAAGCAACACTAGATGCCTGGAGATGGCTGAACTCTTCCCACTACTCAATTCCCTTCCCTTCCCCTATCCTGACGATTGCAGATATCTTAGGTGCATCCTCTCCATTATTACTGCAATCTTCCTCTAAACATATCAAATCCTCCTCTTTGCCCATTAGAAACCTCTTGGACCTCCCTGGGAAACCACTAGAGACTGCAGCCATACATAGTCTGCTTAACCCAAACCCATGCGACCTTACCTTGATTCCTCATATTAGGTCCTTTCTAATAAGAAACAACACTGAAGGTGAACTCCTTCGTCCAATAGGTTGGTTTGAAGCCCTCATCATCAGCCCCAAACCCCCGAGGAAAATAATATCGCAAATACATGGCAAATTGTGCACCCCACCACTTATCGCTAAGCCATCTTTTATACACAATTGGGAAAGAGAAACCGGGTTAACTATATCCTTCAACGATCTGCCCGACTTATTTAACACCCCCCATAAGGCTTCCCGATGCGTGCGCATCCAGGAAAATGGATACAAAATACTGACCCAATGGTATATTACCCCATCTAGATCTGCACACTTCGCTGTGTCTTCCTCGGACAGGTGCTGGAGGTGCTCCGAGGGGACTGGGACCTTCCTCCATATTTGGTGGAACTGTCCAGTTATTAGCAAATGGTGGGCAGATATCTTTCGATTAAGCAACCAAATTTGCCGTGAATCGGTAAAGATGTCTCCACTTGGCGCATTGCTGTCCCACTATACAGACGCAAATCAACCCTCTCCAAGTTATCTCTTCAAACAGCTCTAGATAGCAGCGCGTCTACTCGTCCCCAAACACTGGCTCCAAACCTCGTTGCCGACAATTGAGCAGTGGAAGCTTAAGGTGGACCAGCTTTATCGTTTTGAGGAACTATCTGCTTGGGAATCTCGCACACACCCAACCTTTTTGAAGCGTTGGTCACTCTGGTCCACCTTTAGATTCTCCAATAGCTCATAAGCACTTCCTCCCCCCCCCTGGTTGTTTACACATCCTTTCTCATATGCTCTGTTGTCATATCCCACATATAGCTCGAGCCTTCTAAGCTTGGATTGCCCCTCATGCAGGGGTTTGCTTCCAACATCTTGACCCAAATGACATTTAGGCTACTCTGGACTAAACAGCTCCGCACATAGTTTTATGCTCCAAACCTGAGAAAAATTCCTCTACACACAGGTAGTTGTGAATATGGTCAGAATGTTCATACAATGTACCTGATCTGCATATGTAGGTCATCTGAGTGCGTGCTTCCTCTACATTGATGCCTTGACTTTAAAATTGTTGAAGATTATGTACCTTTCCATGTTACATTTTACCCTGTAGCCTACTGTCATGCTTTACGGCTTTGAAAACAAAATAAATATGTTTAAAAAAAAAAAAATAACCACCCTCTGTTTTCTATCACTGAGCCAGTTACTTATCCACATACAGACATTTTCTCCCAGTCTGAGGATTCTAATTTTATATATTAACCTTGTATGTGGTACAGTATCAAATTAGTGTTGATCGAGCATGCTCGGCCAAACACCAGTTTGGCTAGAGCATCTCGATGCTCGGCACATGGCGGTATTCAGCTGAATACCGCATGTGCTCGAGCACAATGCTCAAGTCTCCTCCCCGCACGTTTGTTGGCTGCTATGCAGCCATTAAACGTGCAGGTAAGTACTGCCCTTCACTGTAATGCCAGTAGCCATGTTGGTTACTGGCATTACAGTGATTAGCTGGCCGAAACGCGTCATCGGGTGCTATATAGCACCCAATGACATGTGTTCAGCTCAGTGTTAGTCAGGGAGAGCTGTGCTGAAGAAGGGAAAGATAGTGTAGGAGTGAAATTTTCTTTTTTTCAGTAGAAAAACTTGTCAGAAACCCAAAAGTCCTTTTAAGGACTATTGTTGTGTGTGGCAGCAGCAATATATATTTTTGGCGCAACCTGTGCTAAATTGCTAAAAAACTTTACAGACCCATAAGTCCTTTTAAGGACTGTTGTGTGTGGCAGCAATTTCTATTTTTAGCGTATCCTGCGCTAAATAGCGTGCAATAGTTAGGCTGCTGCAGACAGTGACATTATCTGCGCTACATCTCCTGTGTAACGTGTGCACATCCCAAAAATACCTGTGACATCCAGTGCACTTTTTCCATAGACGGTGTCCGCTGCGGACAGTGACCTTAGCTGCGCTACATCTTCTGTGTAACGTTTCCACTCCCCAAATATATTTTTATTCATTTTTTGCGCATACACTTTAATATGAAGAAGGCGAGCAGTAAGGGACAGGGAAGTGGCCATGATGCTGATGGTGCACACATGCAGAAACTGTGCCATGTCCCAGTTTGCAGGGTGGGGCAGGACGCTCTCAAAGTCAAACCAGTGCGATCAGGTGGTCAGTTGAATTGCAGCAGATAATGCTTCCAGTCGGTTAAGCACCACCCTGTCTTTCACCAAGTCTAGTCTCAGTAGCCAAGAGTCTGGTCAACACAATCCTCACCCTGATCCTGCTTCCGCCCACCATGGAGACTCTTGCCAAACAAGTGATCCCACACTCTGATATTCCGAGGAGCTCTTTACAGCGCCATTCCTTCATTTGGGTCTCTTGAGAAGCCCGCTTGAAAAGGGACATGAAATCTTGTGCCTTGATTCCCAAACTCTTGAGCATCCGCAGTCACAAGAAGATGACGGTGGGGAACGGCAATTAGTGTTTCACAAGGTGGATGATGATGAGACACAGTTGCCAATAAGTCAATAGCAATTAGTGTCTCAAGAGGTTGATGATAAGGATGAGACACAGTTGTCAATAACTGAGGTTGTTGTTGTTAGGTCAACAAGTCAGGAGGATGAGCAGAGTGAGGAAGTGGAAGAGGAGGTGGTGGACGATGAGGTCACTGACCCAACCTGGGAAGGTGTTAAGCAGAGCCAGGACAGCAGTACAGAGGGGGAGGGATCTGCAGCATTGCAACAGGCTGGAAGAGGCAGTGGGGGGCAAAAGGGAGTAGGCGGGCCACACCAAACAGGCCCACAACTGTTCCCCGGAGCACACCCTTGCAGAATTCTCACTTGCCAAGGGGAAGGTGTTCCGCAGTCTGGTGATTTTTTGAGGAAAGTGCGGATGAAAAAGGAATTGTAATTTGCTACCTGTGCCATACAAAAATGAGCAGGGGCGTGAACACTAGCAACCTCACCACCACCAGAATGACCCCCCACATGGCATCAAAGCACCATAATAGGTTGGCCAAACACCTGGGTCCACAATCTGTGTCTGTGGGTCACACCACTGCCTCCTGTTTTTATGTGCTGGCCAACCCCCTGTCAAAGGCACAGGTTTGGATGCCTCCCGCCCTGCAACTGGACCTTCGCAAGCACCATCAGCGACCATTTCCGTGTCCCAGCGCAGCGTCCAAATGTGCTTACCCCAGGCATTTGAACGCAACCGTAAATACCCAGCCACCCACCCACAGGCTATAGTACTAAATGTGCACCTTTCCAAATTGCTGGCCCTGGAAATGTTGCCATTTAGGCTTGTAAACACTGAGGCCTTCCGTAGCCTCCGCGGAGTCCGTCCCTCGTTATGCAGTCCCCAGCTGCCACTATTTTTCACAGTGTGCTGTGCCCACCTTACACTAGCATGTGTCCCGTAACATCACCCGTGCCCTGACCAACGCAGTTACTGGGAAGGTCCACTTAACCATTGACACATGGACAAGTGCTTTTGGCCAGGGACGCTACATTTCCCTAAAGGCATACTGGGTGAAAATTGTGGAGGCCGGGAGCGAGTCGTACCCTGGGATGGCACAGGTTCTACAGACGCCAAGGATTGCTGGCCATAATTCTGCCACCACCTACGTTAGTGGCTTCAACCCCCATTTCTCCTCCTCTGCCTCCTCCTCCACTTCCACCTCAGAATTATCCTCTCGCAGCACCAGTCAGCCATCAGTCGGTAGCTGGAAGCAGTGTAGCACTGCAGTGGGGAAGCATCAACAGGCCGTGCATAAGCTGATCTGCTTAGGTGACAAACAGCACACCGGGGCAGAGCTGTGGCAGGGGATAAGAGACCAGACTGAGCTGTGGTTCTCGCCACTCAACCTACAACCAGACATGGTTGTGTCTGATAATGGCCGTAACTTGGTGGCGGCTTTGGAACTCGGCAAGCTCAGACACATCCCATGCCTAGCCCACGTCTTCAACAGTGGTCCAGTTGTTTCTCAAAACCTATCCCAATTTGTCTGAGCTAGTGGTGAAGGTGCGCAGCTTGTGTGCCCATTTCCGCAAGTCATCGACAGCTTCTGCCGGTCTGTCAACGCTGCAGCAGCACTTATAATTGCCAGCTCACTGACTGTTGTGCGACGTGAGCATGTGCTGGAACTCCACATTCCACATGTTGGCCAGTCTTTGTGAGCAGCAGAGGGCAGTAGTGGAAAACCAGCTGCAACATGGTCGTCGCCTTTCCAATCAGCTTCTGCTCTTCTCAAGCGAGGAGTGGGCATGGATGTCTGACTTCTGTGAGGTTTAAAGAAACTTTGAGGAATCAACATAGATGGTGAGCGGCGATAACGCTATTATCATCGTAACCATCCCACTTCTGTGTCTACTCAAACGCTCCCTGCTCACAATTAAGGCTGACGCTTTGCATGTAGAAGAAGTGGAAATGGGGGAAGACATTACACAGGGTGATAGCCAGACCACCCTTAGTTCGTCTTCTCAGTGTAAATTGGATGATGATGAGGAGCAGGAGACGGTTGCCTCTTCTACAGAGGGTAGTACCCATGGAAGTTTAATTCCATTTGTTCAGCGTGGATGGGCAGAAGAGGAGGAAGAGAATGAGGAGATTGAGAGTAATCCTCCTGATGATGACAGCAACGTCTTGCCTGTTGGGACTCTGGCACACATGGCTGACTTTATGCTAGGCTGCCTTTCCTGTGACCCATGTGTTTTATGCATTTTGGAGAACACCGATTACTGGTTGGTCACCCTTCTTTAACCCCACTACAAAGAGATCTTCTCATCTCTCATTCCTGTAATGGAGAGGACGAACAAAATGGTGCAATACCAGAAGGTCCTTGTGGAAATATTGCTCAAAAAATTTCCAGCTGACAACGCTGGCGGCAGAGTACGTAGTTCCTTGAGCAACTGAGGAGGGGAGACGAGGGGAACACATAGCAGTTCCAACAGAGGCAGGGCAGCACTCTCTAAAGCCTGGGACAGTTTCATGACACCCCTCCAGCACCCTCGCCCCGGCGGCCTAGTGTCACAAGGAGGGAAACATTTTGGAAGATGGTGAAGGAATACGTAGCAGACCGTCCTCAATGATCCCTCTGCGCCTTACAACTACTGGGTGTCCAAGCTGGACACATGGCACGAACTGGCGCTCTACGCCTTTGAGGTGCTGGCCTGCCCTGCCCTGCCCCCAGCCTTTTGTCTGAGTGGGTATTTAGTGCTGCTGGGGGCATAATAACTGAAAAGCGCATCTGCCTGTCAACTGTAAATGCTGACATGTTGACTATTATAAAAATGAACAAGGCCTGGATTGCCCCTGACTTCTCTACTCCACCAGAGGAAAGCGGTTGAACATAAACACACTTTAAATGTGTTTTTATAATATACTGAATACACTGTATTCCCATGCACCCCTTCCACCACAAAAAAGGGTATATAGTTCAATCTTCCTTTTCTCGTCCTACTCCTCCCCTTTATCATATAAACATGCTTATTAGTCTGCCCTCACTCCTAATGTTATAGAGGGTCAGCTCACCTTCAGGCACTCACATATAATGTTTTAGAGGGTCAGCTCACCAGCAGGCCCCCTCACCTGCAATTTTTTAGAGAGCCAGCTCACCTGCAGGCCCTTGCATATAATGTTCTAGAGGTTTAGCTCACCAGCAGGTCCTCACCTACAATCTTTTAGAGGGTCAGCTCACCTGCAGGCCCTCGCATGTAATGTTTTAATGGGTCAGCTCACCTGCAGGCCTTCACCTACAAACCTTTAGAGGGTCAGCTCACCAGCAGGCCCTCACACATAATGTTTTACAGGGTCAGTTCACCAGCAGGCCCTCACCTACAATCTTTTAGAGGGTCAGCCCACCTGCAGGCCCTCGCATGTAATGTTTTAGATGGTCAGCTCACCTGCAGGCCCTCACCTTCAATCTTTTAGAGGGTCAGCTCACCAGCAGGCCCTCAACCATAATGTTTTACAGGGTCTGCTCACCTGCAGGACCTTACCTACAATCTTTTAAAGGGCCAGCTCACCTGCAGGCCCTCGCATATAATGTTTTAGAGTGTTAGCTCACCAGCAGGCCCTCAACCATAATGTTTTGCAAGGTCAGCTCACCAGCAGGCCGTCACCTGCAATCTTTTAGAGGGTAAGCTCACCAGCAGACCCTCACCTACAATCTTTTAAAGGCTCAGCTCACCTGCAGGCCCTCGCATGTAATGTTTTAAAGGATTAGCTCACCAGCAGGCCCTCGCATATAATATTTTTGAGGGTCAGCTCACCAGTAGGCCCTCAACCATTATGTTTTACAGGGTCAGCTCACCATCAGGCCCTCACCTACAATCTTTTAGAAGGTCAGCTCACCAGCAGGCCCTCACATATAATGTTTTAGATGGTCAGATTAGCAGCAGGCACTCGCTCCTTATGTTTTTGAGACTCACCAGCAGGCCCTTGCTCCTAATGTTTTTGAGGGTCACCAGCAAGCCATCAATCATAATTTTTCAAGGGTGTATGATGCCCTCCTTTATATGTAATAAAGGGTGTATTGGAGTGCTGGTTCCTTGACATTTTTGGAAACCTTTTCACTTAATGCATAGGCTTTATGAGTGTTGAAATCCCACTACCTGAATAATTGTACCACAATGTGAATGAGGCCCACTACCTGTGCTTTGCAAGTTGTATCGGAGAGCCTCTTTTTAATTTTTGGCAGCACTTGCACTTTATATACAAGTAAATATACAGGAAAAAATGTTTCCTAACAATTTTTTCTCTAAAATCATTTTTATTTTCGGTTTTGTGAGTATTATTGTCAGTCTGTAAAAGTGGTGTACTACTCGGACAACATCGTTCCCAGCAGCGACCTGGGAGTCCAAGATGCATTCAGACATCATGCTGTTCCCAACCATTGCAGTGGTGTTTCTATCAATTTCTGACTTTTTCCTATGAATCAGACACCCTCCCCTCTTCAGTGCCGTGGGTGCCTGATTTAATGCTCGGGTTCTCCCATTGACTTTCAATGTGCTCGGGTGTCGCAAGGTGTTCGACCGAGCACCTGAACACCCGAGCACTTTGGTGCCCGTTCAACACTTATATCAAATGTTTTGGAGAAGTCAAGATAAACGACATCCGTTGACTCACCCCGGTCCAGTCTAGAACTTACCTCCTCATAGAAACTGATTAAATTAATTTGACCAATTCCTCATGAAGACGTGCTGATACAGTGTTACATGCTTATTTTCACTGAGATACTTTAAGATAGCATCTCGTATAACAGTTTACCCACGACAGATGTTAGACTTACCGACCTATAATTTCCAGGTTCTGTTTTTGACCCTTTTTGAATATTCTCATGGCAGGCGTTCCCTTCCTTACAGACCAATAGGGTGCCATGAACTGTACAGTCCCTAGCTGGATGTTTGTGGAATGATGGTCGGGTTGGTAGTGGGTTATTTTCCTTCCTAGTCAGTACAAAATTTATTTCCAACACTGTCTGGCTGATTAGTGGTCGATTAAGCTGCAAAGTGTGCACTAGACAGAGACATCTGAGGAGACAGAACCTGTCTGGAGAGACTGTTACTGTGATTGGTAGCCTCAAAGTGGACATGTGCTCTTGATGCGAGGTAATGTCATTTTACTTGAGTAGTGGGTAGTAAGACACTTTTAGTTAGTGCCCAGCAGTGGTTGATTTGTGTTTTCAGTCTAAATGTAAAGGTTATAGGTTTATTTTGTGCAACAAAATATAGAAAAAGCAAAGCCCTGTTTAAAAAGAAACCTGCAAGAATACTGAGACTGTGCGTTATAATTCAAAGTGTTCAATTGATGTGACCTCCGGTAAAGAAAATTATTGTGAATCATAAGGTAAGTTACAGTAAAGTTGTGTTTCTGCAAAATAACTTGTGTCTCCTTCTGTCTTATTCCTCTGCTGTTCAATAGAACCCCTAAAGGTACTGTATGTCCCACTACCTCCATCCTATGACAGGAGTCTCCCCTTTCAGACCGACGGAGAAGGCCAACCGTTTGGAAAACTGAAAAAAAAATCTCTAGTGCATGGGCAACTTAAGGCATTGTGATCTACTAGTAGATCCCAGTCAAATTATTGCCTTATTAGGCTATAAAGTAGTTTTGTAGACATATTTAAAGGGGTCGTCTCACTTCAGAAAATAAGATTTATCATCTAGAGAAAGTAAATACAAGGCACTTAGTAATGTATCGTGACTGTCCATATTGCCTCCATTGCTGGCTGGATTTATTTTTCCATCACATTATACACTGCTCGCTTCCATGGTTATGACCACCCTGCAATCCAGCAATGGTGGTTGGTAAACTATGCGCACTCCTGCATTCCCAGACACCAGAAACAGCTGTGCTTTTTCCCATATTGTACACGCATGGCCACCACTGCTGGATTACAGGGTGGTCGTAACCATGGAAAGGAGCAGTGTATAATGTTATGGGAAATTGAATCAAGACAGCAAAGGAAGCAATATGGATAATAAAACAACATTATAAAGTGCCTTGTATAACTTTCTGTACATGATAAATGCTTCTTGCAGAAGTAAGAAAACACCTTGAATGTAATGTGCAAGCAATCAGTTTGGCATCACATCTACCTAATTCCCAGTCAGACGAGCACATCGTTTCCAACATCCATATGGGCAGGGTAGGTGCAATAACTCCAAATGTCATATAGTCAATGCAAAAAGAACCTAGGAAGAAACGGAAGAATACGATATGTAAGCACAGGGTTGCCATTCTCTGATATACATACCCCAGTGTACCACCAGATTTTGTAGTAAGGTTGTCAGCTGTTTATCTTTGCTATACACTGAATATGGAATGGTCAGTAATGTAACTTACCTGCAGCCACTAGAATGTAAGGGTCCTTGAGAAGTGTCAAGTAGGATGTCGCTGGAATGCTCTATGGAAGAACAACACAATTGCTTAGTGCCGGGTCTAGTAGTTCTGCTCATTTCAAAGATTTTTTTATAATAAGATTTCTATATACTCACCCCCGGAACAAACTTGTCAAATTGCAGCATACTGAGCTGTAGAGCTGTGGATAACAAATAGCACTGTGAGGAACATCATGACATATATCACAAAATTACCTTTGATTAGAATATTTAAATAAGTTGTCCAGGATATACAGTAGCATGCAAAAGTTTGGGCAGCCCTAGTCACAATTACTGTTACTGTGAACAGTTAAGCAAGTTGAAGATAAAATAATCTCCAAAAGGCATAAAGTTAGATATGTAATTTAAGCAAAAACATAATATTTTTTTCATATTTTAAATTTTCAAAATAATAAGAAAGGAAGCAAAAATGTGGGCACCTAGCATGGTTAATATTTAGCAGCACCCCCATTGCCAAGTATCACAGCTTGGAAACACTTTTGTATCCAGCCAAGAGGCATTTTTGGCCAGTGTAATACTACTCCTTTGCACCAGTGACACGGAAATACAATAATTAATCCGTCTGTTAATTGTGTTGCTGACACATACCTATTTTTGAGCTGCAAAACCCGTTCCTTGCAGTTGTCACACGGAATAACAATAGTTAAAAGGTCTGTTAATTGTGTCACTGCCACATACCTATATTTGGGACCGCCAAACCTATTCCTTGCCGTTGTTACACAGAAATACAATCGTTCGTCTGTCAGCGTATTCCCTGAGTGACCATAAAAAATTAACAGACCCTCAAATAAGGGACAAGGTGCTGGTGGTGGTGGAGCTCCTGCTGCAGGGCGTAGACATTGTCAATCTGTACCAGCATGCACCCAAATAAAACACCTTCCTCTGGTGCTTGCAGGCGACAGGAAGTTCTGCCTCATTTAGTAGGCCCAAATACTGCACTAAGAATGGTGTAGCCAGAACAAGTAGAGGCGGTAGTAGATTGGATGGCTCAGAGTATCAGCTGTCCATCCCCAAACACTGGAGAGAAAGAGGAAGTACCCCCCTACCAATCCGCAAGCCCTGGCCCTGAATGCCAGCATTTCAAAATTACTGGCCTTTGAAATGCTGCCATTCCATCTTGTGGAGACTGACGGTTTACAAAAATGTCATGATGGCAGCTGCCCCAGGCTACGTGGTTTCCAGCTGACACTACTTTTCCAGTTGGCCTGTCCACGCAACAAGTGGCGTAAAAAAAATGTGCACTGCGCCACACCGTCAATGGTTGTGCGCAATGTCCACATAACCACTAATACGTGGACAAGTGAGCGCGGGCAGGGACGTTATAACTTCCTAACTGCCCACTGGGTAAATGTAGTGGTGGCTGTGCCGGAGGCGGAAAGCGGTTTGGTGCATGTCCTACTGCCACGAGGATTGATGGAGGTTTCTTGGTGCCTCCTCCTCCTGTTCCTCCACTACCGCCCCCTTATCAAGTCGGTGCAACACCTACACCACCAACTTCAGCACAGCCAAGAAGAAACAACAGCAGGCTGTTCTGAAACTCATCTGTTTGGGGAAAAGACCCCAAACCATGCAGGAGCTGTGGGCGGGCATGGAAGAACAGACCGATGAGTGGTTGGGTTCTAGCTGGTTTGACAGACATCCATTGCCTGGCACATGTGCTGAACTTGGTCATGCAGAGGTTCCTGGAAATTTACCCTGATATGTCAGAGCTGCTGCAGAACGTGTGGGCCATCTGTGCAAGCTTTTGGTGTCCTCACCCTGTTGCTGTTAGCCTATCTCACAGGCATCACTGGACCATGGCTGAGGGAGGGGGGGATACAGAGGACACAGACAATACACCTGCCATTGAGGACAGCTTGTCGTTGCCTCTGGCCAGCCTGGCACACATGAGCGATTACATGCTGTAGTGTCTGAGCAACAACCGCCGAGTTGCCCTCATTCTTACTACTGCTGATTACCACCCTGCTGGATCCCCACTACAAGGACAATGTGCCATCCTTATGTCACAGGTTAAGGGGAAGGGAAAACACCAAATACACACCACAACGAATAAACATCTAGGCCTCAAAAGCTAAGTAAGAGGGATGGTAACCTCCTAGTAACCCCTAGGCCTTTCCCTAACTCCTGCCTGTATGAACAGATCCTGATGGTGGAAATACTCATACACCGGATGCCTAAGCCCTGCTAAAACTGACGAGCCCTAGGAGAGGTAGCACGGGATGAGACAGCTGGTTCCTTCCAGAATAAAGGAATCAGTGTCTCCCTGAGGCCTAGAAACAACACATTCCAGATAATAAGAAACAGCGAAGGCAACAAGTACTTAGCTTAGAGATGAATGGAGAAGCAAGAGATCCAAGACAAACCAGCACTAGAAACTCCAAGCAGAAACTATCAACTGCATGGTCATCTGTGTGAGGCGGATCTAAATAGAGCCTCATCACTGATAACGAGTGGCACCTCAGGAAAGGCGAGATCCTGTCAAACAACAACGTACATAGAGGAAAACAGAGAGACTTGTCAGATAGCCTCACATGCAGCAAGTCTATCCAATCTGCTCACCTCTCACACAGGAGGGAGCGTGACACCTTACTTCCGTCACTGGAGTGTAAACTGAAGATGCATGAGTACAAGCAAATGCTGGTGGACATGACACTGATAGCGTTCCCATCTGACATCGGGGGCTCAGTGGAAGCACAAGGCGGAGGAGGAAGTTGCCAACACAGCTGGGGCACTGATAGCACCTCAGAAGGGAGGGTTAGCATCGCCGAAATTGTGGGACTGCCAGGAGTAACCCACTATCTGAGAATTAAACCATCCAGGCTCAACCAAACCTTGTAAATAAAACCATCACACTCTTTTTGTGCAAAATTGTGGGGTAGCCACAGCTTTATTTAAACATATATAACAATGTGAGCCCTAAAAAAAACCCTCATTTATCGCAATCCAACTTCCTGTTTTCCAAAGACACATAACCTCCTTTTATGCCGACCACTAATTCTGAAAGAAAGAAAAAGAAAAAACAACTCCACAAAAACTGAAAAACACCACAAACAAAAATAACTAATACTTCCAAATAAAATCAGGGCTGGAGGGCACTCCTCTGGCTGTACATTAACCAACCCTTTGCCTGCCTGCATTTTCCCGCCAAAACATTAACCCCTCATGTGCCTTTCCACCCCTTTCCCCTGAAGTCCCAGGTGCCCTTATTATTCACTTTGTATGCACAAAAAAGCTTTGTCACCACACCACAACATCCAGCACCACCATCTGATATGGACCGTCTAAGCAGGAACGTTTCAGCAACATGGTGGAACAGTACATGTCCATACGTCTGCATGTACTTACTAATGGGTCTGCCCCATTGAACTTCTGGGTCTTCAAATTGGGCACATGGTCTTTGCTTGCTTTCTACACCTTGGAGATGCTGGCCTTCCCTGCGGCAAGTCTATTGTCCAAACATGTGTTTGGGCAGATTAGAGCGGTATACTAGCCGCACCCAGCCATTGTTATACTTTGTGCATTCTCTTTTCTATTTCCCAATGTTATGGGGCCTCCACAAACCAAAAAACAAACCCCCAAAAATAAGAAAAACAAAGAACAAAAACAAAATGTTTGCTACCTCGCCTCCTCGACCTGCACTACCACATCTGCCTCCTCCTCCACTCGGACCTCCACCTCTTGGCTCAAGATTATTATGTCTTATATTGGCATATAGAGAAGTATACCGGCCGCACCCCCCCCCCCAAAAAAAAGGGCTGAAGGTCACACACAGAATTGACACATAAAAAAAAAAAAACAGAGACAGTATTGGCTTCCTCCACCTCTTCCACCTACACCGCCATGTCCACCTCCTCCTCCATTATTTGGACCTTAATCTCTTGGCTCAAGATTATTATTTGTTATATTGGCACAGTAGAGAAGTGTTGGCTACCTCCTCCACCTCTTCCACCTACACCACCACATCCACAGCCTCCGCCTTGTTCAAAATTATTATTTTTATGTATTTTATTTTATTTTAAGTAATTTCTCTCTCCACATTTGTTTGCAGGGCAATTGTACTTCTCTTACCCTCATTTTGGTTCCTTTTGCAGCCCTCCAGCCTTTTCTATGACTTTTTTACAGCCAATTTTTTGCCCCAAAGTTTGGGTCCCTATTGACTTCAATGGGGTTCAGTGTTCGGGGTTAAGTTTGGGTCAAGTTCGGAACCCAAACCGAACTTTAAAACAAAGTTCGGCCGAGTCTGTCGAACCTGAATGTCCATCACTACACAGTAGTTTACATTATGGAAATACACTTGTGATGTCACAGCTAGTGTTGCGCGAATCTAAGTGCACAAAGTGGTCTTCTATCCAAATTTCATGAAAAATTTTATTCACCGCAAAGCTGAATTTCCTTGTGATTCGTGGTAACGAATCAATTTTCCCTAAAATGGGGTAAAAAAAAAAAATCATACTTACCTCATCCATTTGAGCACGAAGAGCCCATCACCTTGATTAAGACTTAAGAAGTCACCACGCTGGTTGACATGATGACGTCATCCCGGTCCACGCAAGATTTTACGCCAGATCTTCAATCAAGATGGAGGCAGCTGGCTTTTCGCATTTAAATGGATGAGGCAAATACAATTTTCTTTTATTTTTTATTATAGACTTACAGTGAATACTAAAGGGGTTTTCTGGGCTTTTAATATTGATGACCTATCCTCAGGATAGGTCATAAATATCAGATCGGCGGAGTCCGACATCCGGCACCACCGCCGTTCAGCTGTATGAGCTGAGGGCATGTGAAGTGCGCACGTGCTGTCTCCCTTCTCTCTGTTCTATGTCTATGAGACAGAAGCAGCAAACAGGAAGAGAGACGGGAAAAGGCATGTGCGCACTGCGTTCGCCGTCTCCTCTTATGGCTGACTGGAGGGGGTACCGGGTGTCATACCCCCGCAAATCTGATATTGATGACCTATCCTGAGCATAGGTCACCAATAGAAAAAGCTCAGACAACCCATTTAAAGTCAGATGCCGCTATCAGCGAGGCATCTGAGGGGTACAATGACGGGGAGTGGCGCAATCTATTTATAAAGAAATGCACTTCGTGATGAATTAATTCATCACAATGCAAAATTTTTTGTAAAATTTGGCAAAGCATCCGAATCGAATTTTTGAGAACTTCGCCCGCTAGTCACTAGTCACAGCAGTGTATGGAAACTCATTTGCTGTAGCACAACATATAACCAGTTTGAAACCAGCTTGTGATGTCACAGCATTTTGCATGATGGAAACACACTTTGATATTACAGCAGCTTACCCGACTAAAACTGACTTGTGATGTCACATATTTACTTGCCTAACACCCACTTGTGATGTCACAGCAGATTACATGTTTGAAATTTGAAACCCACTTGTGATGATTTCAGAAACACAATTGTGATGTTACATCAAGTATCCTGACTGAAAACCACTTGTGATGTTACAACAACTATCCTGAAAGGGGCTGTGCCGATATAGGCATTTCCCCCTCATGGGGACAATTGAGACTTATATATAGTAGGTTGTCTTGTGGATTTGTCTCTCTCCCCCTATTCCCCTGCTTTCCCTCCTTTTCCGCCATTATTATCCACAGTGAATCAAAGGTCAGCCGGCAACCAAAGGTGATTGGCCAAGGATGGTTGCTGATCGGTTTCTGGGCAAAGGGCTAATTTTAGCTGAAGTTATGGATTGGCTAAGTCAAGTTTCAGCGGGAAAAAGGTGTATTTATTGTGGACACTGACCTGTGGGAGCTCTGTCGGCGGCTGGGGAGAAGAAAAGGAAGGATCGTGTCCCGGCAAACCTCCCAATGTTTTAGTCGCGGTCTTTGGAAAGGGGGGAGTGTAAAAGGGTGGGGGGGTTAGTTGCTCAGCCTTACTGGGTGGACTATGGATGAGTAGTGCACTAATGGACTCGATTTAATATTGGAAAAGTTTAATGGCTTAATAATTTATGGTATTTTATTATTTATGGTTACCCACCTCCCCCCCCCCCCCCCAGTTAATAAAGACCGCAGCCATTTTTTATCCACAATGGTAGTCGTGTATTATTTATTATATTATAAGGCAATTTGTCGAATATGGCACCATGACCGGATTCTACTTGGGGCATCACAAAAACTATCACAGCAACTTACCTGACAGAAAGATATATGCGAGGTCACAACAGCTCAATTGTCTGAATCTCATTTGTGATGTGACAGTACTGCAACTTACCTGACTGAGGCCCACTGCAATGTCACAGCAGCTTACCTTACATTTGTTATGCCACAGCTGTTTATACCAGACTGAACCTTGTGATTTAATTTGCTATGGGCATACATCAACAGCAGAGGGCCTGTCATGGTCTTACCTTCTCACTGTTCTCCTTCGTTTGACATGTGCTGGCGGCCATCTTGGTTTCTGGGTTTCTTGTAGCCTCCCACCCTGCGGCTCCTCCTTCCCTCTGGGAGGAGCTGGATGCCTAGCTCATATATATAGAAGGTCTGTGGCTTCAGTTCCTTGCTTGGTCCTCCTGTGTGCACATGCTTCAAAGACTGCTGCTGCTTTTGGTTCCTGATCCTGGCCTCGTCTGACTACCCCGTTGGTTCCCGATCCTGGCTTCGTCTGACTACCCCGTTGGTTCCTGATCCTGGCTACGTCTGACTACCCTCCTGGTTCCTGACCTCCGTCTACGCAAGACCCTGCTTCAGTTTAGCCATCCGTTTGGACTTTAGCTACGGCTTGATTTTCAATAAAGCCTTCTTATTCCACCTATCTCTGTTGTACGTCTGGTTCATGGTTCCATGACATTAGGACCAAGCCATGAATTCTGACGGTACAGGGCCATCCTCGCTACCTACGCTGGTTGCCAGACTTGATCAGCAGGATCACCTGTTGGGTCGGTTCGCTGTGGCGTTACAAACCCTGCTTGAACGCACGGCTCATTTAGCTTTCGTTGCCGATGGGTCGGTTGTCGCTCCTGGGCCCGCTCCTACTGCCGCTCCGGTTGTTGCGCCAGAGTCTACCCCGACACCTGTTGCTGCACCTGCGGTGTTTCGGGGTATGACCGGTTCTGCCCCCCTTCCACAGCGCTTTGGGGGAGAGCCAACTCAGTGCCGAGGTTTCCTTAACCAGGTGGCCATTTATTTCGAGTTGCTGCCACATGCCTTTCCTACTGAGAGATCAAAGGTGGGCTTCTTGATCTCGCTGCTCTCGGACAAGGCCTTGGCCTGGGCCAGGCCTTTATGGGAGAACAACAATCCGGTGGTTGCCGAGTTTTCCGGTTTTGTTGCTTCTCTTCGGAAGGTATTCGATGTGCCGGCTCGTGCTGCCTCTGCTGCGAAGCTCCTTATGTCCATCAGACAGGGTTCACGATCCGTAGCTGAATACGCCATTGAGTTTCGTACCCTGGCAGCAGAGGTGGGCTGGAATAATGAGGCTCTGGTCGCTGCTTTCTCTCATGGTCTCTCGGATGCCTTGAAGGATGAGATTGCAGCCAAGGACCTACCAGTGGAGCTTGAGTCCCTTATTTCTTTCCTGATTTTGATTGACACCAGACTCAGGGAGAGACCTTCCTTTAAGGAGAGCCTGCGGAGGCCTTCTAACAGATTGGCGCCTACGTTTGCTGTCCCACCCGTGCCTCCCTCTCCTCCCACGCCTCCTGGGGATGACTGGTCTGGGGGTCAACCCATGCAGCTGGGGGTTGCTCGCCTGTCCGAGGGGGAGAGGGTACTCCGGAGACGCGAGGGCCGATGCATGTACTGTGGTCTCGGTGGGCATTTTCGGTTGGCATGCCCGAACCGTCCGGGAAACGCTCGCACCTGAGATCCTGTCGGGGGCAGATCTTGGGTGGAGTCTCCTCGTCCCCGGTTTCCCGTGTTGACAAACCACTGATTACTGTTGTCCTCTCCTGGGTCGGGGGCTCGGTGACGACCCAGGCGTTGGTGGACTCTGGTGCTGGTGGCTTGTTCATTGATAGTGTGTTCGCCGCCGCCAATTCCATTCCTCTGCAGCCTCGAGGTTCCCCACTGGCTCTTGAGGCGATAGACGGCAGACCCCTTCTGCCGCCACACGTGACTCAGGAGACCCTTCCAGTGGGGATGGCCATTGGTGCCGTTCACAGAGAGTCGGTCTGTCTCCAGGTTATTTCGTCTCCACACTACTCGGTGGTCTTGGGGTACCCCTGGCTCCAGAAGCATAATCCGACTTTCGATTGGAGATCGGCCGAGATCCTCTCGTGGTCACCGCAGTGTGGGGCTAGTTGCATCCATGGGCCTGTCAAGTTGCTGTGTACTTCCTCGGACTCTCTGTTGCCTCCTGAATACGAGGAGTACCGGGATGTATTCGATAAGGTGCGTGCGGTTGCCCTACCTCCGCACCGCCCATACGATTGTGCCATAGAGTTACAATCTGGTGCCGTTCCTCCTCGTGGCAAAGTCTATCCACTGTCGGTAGCGGAGAATGAGGCCATGGAGGAGTACGTGAGGGAGGCGCTTTCACGCGGACACATTCGCAAATCCTCGTCCCCGGCAGGGGCTGGATTTTTCTTTGTGAAAAAGAAGGGCGGTGAGTTGAGGCCTTGCATCGACTACAGGGGTCTCAATCGCATCACGATCAAGAACGCTTACCCGATACCCTTGATTTCCGAGCTGTTCGATCGCCTCAAAGGGGCCACGGTCTTTACCAAACTCGACCTGAGGGCGGCATATAACCTGGTAAGGATCAAGGCGGGCGATGAGTGGAAGACCGCGTTTAACACCAGGACCGGTCATTATGAATCCTTGGTTATGCCCTTTGGGTTGTGCAATGCGCCCGCAGTCTTCCAGGAATTCATCAACGATGTTTTCCGTGACCTGTTGCAGCAGTGTGTGGTGGTCTATTTGGATGACATCTTGGTATATTCTGCATCCATGGAGGCCCACATTCTGGATGTCAGACGAGTGTTGCAACGCTTACGAGAGAACAAGCTGTTCGGTAAGCTTGAGAAATGCGAATTTCACCGATCCCAGGTAACCTTCTTAGGTTACATCATTTCCGCTGAGGGGTTCTCCATGGATCCTGAGAAGGTTTCGGCTGTCTTACAGTGGCCCCAGCCCAGTGGGCTTCGTGCCCTGCAGCGCTTTTTGGGCTTCGCCAATTATTATCGGAAGTTCATCAGGGACTTTTCCATGCTAGCCAAGCCTCTCACGGATCTGACCAGGAAGGGCAGTTATCCTCAGGTCTGGCCGCTCGAGGCCATCCGAGCTTTTGAGGCTCTAAAGTCCGCCTTTGTGTCGGCTCCGATTCTGTCGCATCCCAACCCTGGGTTGCCTTTTGTCCTCGAGGTGGACGCGTCTGAGACGGGAGTAGGCGCCCTCCTGTCTCAGCGTAGAACACCAGAGGGTCCTCTGCTTCCTTGTGGGTTTTACTCCCGGAAACTGTCTTCCGCGGAGTGCAACTATCAGATTGGTGACAGGGAGTTATTGGCCATCGTGCAGGCCCTTAAAGAATGGAGGCACTTGCTCGAGGGCTCGGTGGTTCCGGTTCTCATCCTGACGGACCACAAGAATCTGACCTACCTCTCTGAGGCCAAGAGATTGACACCACGTCAGGCCAGATGGGCTCTGTTCTTGTCACGTTTTAATTACGTGGTCTCCTACCTACCCGGCTCCAAGAACATCAGAGCGGATGCCTTATCACGGCAGTACTCCGAGCTGTCCGGGGAGGAGTCGATTCCGACTACGGTCATACCCCCGAATCAGATCCTGGCTGCTATTCGCACCAGCCTGACCTCTCCTCTGGGTGAGCAGATTTTGGCGGCTCAATCTGGTGCTCCCTCTGGGAGACCCAACGGCAGATGTTTTGTGCCTGAGGAGTTGCGCACTCGGTTGTTGCGAACCTACCATAACTCCAAGGCCGCGGGGCACCCTGGAAAGAATCAGCTGTCCTGGGCGGTTTCACGTCTGTTCTGGTGGCCTTCTCTACGTTCCGACATCGCCGCATATGTAGCGGCATGCTCCGTTTGTGCCCAGAGTAAGTCCCCTCGGCACCTTCCGTTGGGCCTTTTGCAACCCATAGCCACCGGGGAGCGTCCATGGTCACACCTGGGGATGGATTTCATTGTGGACCTTCCTGCATCCCGAGGCCATACGGTCATTCTCATGATTGTGGATCGGTTTTCCAAAATGTGCCACTGTGTTCCTCTCAGGAAGTTACCCTCTGCACAAGAGTTGGCCTCGATTTTTGCCAGGGAGGTCTTCCGGTTGCACGGTTTGCCCAAGGAGATTGTGTCGGATCGGGGGAGTCAGTTTGTGTCCAGGTTCTGGCGCGCCTTTTGCTCCCAGTTGGGGATTCATCTCTCTTTCTCCTCGGCCTACCACCCTCAGTCCAATGGGGCCGCAGAACGATCCAATCAGGCCTTGGAGCAATTCCTTCGTTGCTATGTCTCCGATCACCAAGACAATTGGGTTGACCTCCTGCCTTGGGCTGAGTTTGCCAGGAACACGGCGGTGAACTCTTCCTCTGGGACGTCTCCCTTCATGGCCAATTATGGGTTCCAACCTGCCGTGTTACCGGAGGTATTCTCTCCCCAGGATACTCCGGCTGTGGAGGATCACCTTTCCGTCCTACGTACTTCTTGGGTACAGATCCAGAGGTCCCTTGAGGTCTCTGCGCAACGCCAGAGACTCCAGTCTAATCGCAGACGAGCGCCCGCTCCTTCCTACCAGGTCGGAGACCGTGTATGGTTGTCCACCCGCAACCTCAACCTTCGAGTGCCCACTCCCAAGCTGGCGCCTCGCTTTGTTGGTCCCTTCCGAGTGCTTCACAGGGTAAACCCGGTAGCCTATGCCCTTGCGCTTCCTCCTGGCATGCGGATCTCCAACGTGTTTCATGTCTCCCTGTTGAAGCCATTGGTGTGTAATCGTTTCACTTCCTCGGTTCCTCGGCCCCGTCCGGTCCAAGTGGGCAATCGTGAGGAATATGAGGTGAGCAATATCCTGGACTCACGCCTGGTCCGCGGTCGGTTGCAGTTTTTGGTCCATTGGCGTGGTTATGGTCCAGAGGAGCGTTCCTGGGTTCCCTCCACAGATGTCCATGCTCCTGCGTTGCTCCGAGCCTTCCACGCACGCTTCCCTCTGAAACCGTTCCTTACTCCGCGGAGGAGGGGCCCTTGAGGGGGAGGTACTGTCATGGTCTTACCTTCTCACTGTTCTCCTTCGTTTGACATGTGCTGGCGGCCATCTTGGTTTCTGGGTTTCTTGTAGCCTCCCACCCTGCGGCTCCTCCTTCCCTCTGGGAGGAGCTGGATGCCTAGCTCATATATATAGAAGGTCTGTGGCTTCAGTTCCTTGCTTGGTCCTCCTGTGTGCACATGCTTCAAAGACTGCTGCTGCTTTTGGTTCCTGATCCTGGCCTCGTCTGACTACCCCGTTGGTTCCCGATCCTGGCTTCGTCTGACTACCCCGTTGGTTCCTGATCCTGGCTACGTCTGACTACCCTCCTGGTTCCTGACCTCCGTCTACGCAAGACCCTGCTTCAGTTTAGCCATCCGTTTGGACTTTAGCTACGGCTTGATTTTCAATAAAGCCTTCTTATTCCACCTATCTCTGTTGTACGTCTGGTTCATGGTTCCATGACAGGGCCCTTGTGCATGATCAGAACACTGGCTCCTTGATTTTGGAATTTTAATTGCATAACAATGAGATACGTTACATAGTCCACCTCACTCATCATGGCTCTCTAGAAGATCCCTCACTGCTGTACAAATCCACCAGTATTTGTGAGACGTGAATAAAAAAGTGTATAACCTAAGACGTGATTAAATAGACACAAGGAACCACTATTATTTTTGGGCACTCTTACCTTCAGGCTCCTGTTTCTGGATTATAGGGAATTATGTAACTCAAGATTAGTGTTGAGCGCGAATATTCGAATATCAATTTTGTTTTTGCGAATATCGGCACTTCGCTAATATTTTGAATATAGTGTTATAAATTCGATATTTTGAATATTCATTTTTTTTATTGTTATATTTTTTTTTTCCCACTTCCCTAAAGTAGTTATTACCTGTCCTTAGGATTCCTGGCTTCCTGGCTGCTCCAGTCAGTGCCCATTGCCGCTTCTGCTGACTTACGAGCTCAAGGAGCGTCCACATCACCATGGGAACTTCTCCATACTAGAATGTACTGTCGGATTTGAGAATTACGTTGAAATCGCAATTCGATTAATTCAAGTTATAATAATCGAATTGCGATTTCAACTTGGACCTTGTTTACTATGGTTGGCTTGGTAGAATTAGTGAATATGACGAATGTATTCGTCATATTGGTCAAAACGAAGATAACAAAGTATTCTCCATCTTCGTTTTAGCTACCTATTAGTTAACTTTGCTAATTCTAGCAATCAAATAGGAAAGTTGAGGATAGAGACAGCTAAGTTTAATTCGCTATGCGATTATATTACTTTGCGTTTTTTTTAATAAGTAGAATAATTATAATAATTGTCAAGTATTATAATTATTCTATTTATAAAAAAAAGCAAAGTAATATAATCGCATAGCGAAGTTGACGAATAGGTAGCTAAAACGAAGATAGAGAATACTTTGTTATCTTCGTTTTGAGGAATATGACGAAGACATTCATCATATTTGTCATCTTCGCTAATTCTAGATATCAAACCAATAGGAAAGTTGCCTTAAGTTACAATCGCAATACGCGATTATTTAAATCGCATATTAATCGCGATAACTAGAAAAATGAAGAATATTCGATTTTGACGAATATTCATGAATTTCGTCGAAATCAAATATGGCACCTCCCGCTCATCACTACTCAGCATAAGTCAAGAACAAGGATTACAACACAAAATGTCTAGTGCTCCTACCTAAAAAACAAATAGTTTATTACCTCCATCAAGCAGCGCGAGAAAAGCCAGCACTAAGAATGGTGAAGCTTTCCCAACAAAATTGTACATTAGTGAACCGAAGGGGGGGCCAACTGCAAAGAGAAGGAAATTTGAGAGAAGAAAAGCTTACCAAAGACAAGTCAAAGCTAAAAACCATCAGACTGATGAAACTTTAAGATCATAGTACTTACTGTTCGTACCCAACGCCAGGCCTCCTAGTACGATGCCCATGGCTTTCCCTCTTTCATAGTCATCAGGGTATATTTGGGCCAGCATTCCCAAACCTGTAGATACATGTATTTAAGTCACTATATGAAGAGACTATGCAGTGCAAATAGAGAATGGGGGGTCCGCTTGTTACTCCCTATTATCATTGGACAGTCCTTGGGGCCACAGTTAGGCCCTGAGCTGACTTGTACAGTTTAGGACAACCACTGATGATCCAAAGAAGGGGCCTCTGCTGTATCCAAACACAATCTGTATGTGCATCTGTTCTTGGAACTTCAGTTAAACCCCATTTAAGGTAAATCCCCTGTATAAAGTCCATGTTATGGACAGAATGATGGACAGATAGCGAGTTGCTCTCAGATATGATTTGGGGGAAGTGGAGTCTAAGGTAGTAATGATTTATAAGCTAATTATCCATATAGGGAAATGGCAGTCAAGTAGTTGGTGGCTGTTATAGTCTATAGGTCCTAATACGCTCTATGTATAGTATTTAGTGCAAGCTATGTCAGTAATATACTCCAATCCTTATAAGGGACGATATAGGGGAAGCAATGAATCACTGTTGTCAGTGCAGCAAGCTCCTGAGGAGCCGATGCAGAGGATGGGAGTGGTAATGGCCCTGATGAGGTGTTGTGTAACGGTGTACTCCCTCAGGCCATTGCTCCCTTGGGATCAGTGCAGTGGAAATGTAGTTTGAAGAATGAAGCCAGAAGTTAAATGTATAACAGTCTTTCTTTTACTTAGTGCAGAATAAAATATGTAGAACATCCTAAAGCTGTAAATACAAAGTGCAGGTTCTGGCACCAGGTTCTGGTGAGTAGTAGTTCCTCACCTTGCAGCAGTGTCTGCATATTTTATTTTTGCAATTTCTTTCTTTGAAAAATTGTTTTTATTCAATGTAAAATGTTTATTTTTTTTCTTGGACATTGTCTTTTTTTTGTGTTCATTTTTTAACCACTTGATAGTTCTACAAGAGGACTTTAAGAGGTGTGCAGTGACCAGGAACGGGTACACTGATGCCACTTTGGCAGCACGTGTCTAATCATTTGTTTTGTTTTGGAATCGTGCTGGATCCGCCTTCCTTCAGGTGCTCTGGGTGGGGTCATTAAATTTCTTTCACTTCCAGAGGGCCGTGCGGGTTATAGAAATCAGTCTAGCCTTGGTTTCAAGGAAGGAAGGATTTTCTGTTCCAGCTCAGATAAGTTTGGTTTCTGTTTTTGTTATTTGCGGTCTAGGCTGTTTGTGTGTCTTCTGCCCCTTCTCCCCTTTCACCATCTCAGGGATTCTAGGGTACTTTCAGTCCAGGCACGAGGACACATTATTCTTACCTTCAAGGTCTGAATGTGGGCTTAGCAGTGTATGGAGAGAAGTCAGGGATTTGATAGGAGGTGACCTTTCCCCAGCATCTCGCCTAGATACTTGTTTATTTGGTTGTCTGTGTATCTGAGATCCTGTCCACTGTGACATTATAACCCGCCATACTGTAACTGCCATTACTCAGCGGTTTTGTGATGGCGTCAATTGATGCACTGGTTGACCGCATGCAGGGATTATCCCTAGAGGTTGCGGATCTGCGTAGCTTGGTCACACGGTGTCAGAGTGTTCTGGCATCAGGTGCAGGTCAAGTTGGTGGGGAGCCTAAAGTCACTGTTCCCGAGAAATTTACAGGGGGTGCGGATGATTTTATCCGCTTTAAAGAATCATGCAAATTGTATTTTCGACTGCGTCCATTCTCGTCAGGTGATGAAAGTCAGAGGGTTGGTATAATTATGTCTCTGCTTAAAGGGGACGCGCAATCCTGGGCGTTTTCTCTGCCGCCCGATTCTCTGGCCCTCCGGTCGGTGGAAGAATTTTTCAAAGCCCTGGGATTGATTTACGATGACCCAGATTGAGTCACGATGGCAGAATCTAAATTGCGTAACTTATTACAGGGTGAACATACTGCAGAGGTTTACTGCATAGAGTTTAGGAGATTGGCTACTGAGTCAGAGTGGAACGACCCCGCGTTACGTAGTCAGTTTTGTCAGGGGTTATCTGAGAGGTTGAAAGATGCCCTGGCTTTTCATGAGTACCCGGATACTTTAGAGAATGCTATGTCTTTGGCTATGAGGTTAGATAGACATATCAGAGAGAGGAGTAAGGCTCCCTCCGCGCAAGGGATCCCTTCTCCACAGTAGAAACATAGTTTATGTAATCTCCTAAAGTTTCTCCTATCAGAACGGAAAGATATCTGACCCAACTGCATGGGTTCCTCCCCTACCCCAGAGCTATAAGTAGTATCACCCTGGGAAGCAGATGAGACGAAGCCACTTGCAGAAGGGATCCCTTGTGCGGAGGGAGCCTTACTCCTCTCTCTGATATGTCTATCTAACCGCATAGCCAAAGACATAGCATTCTCTAAAGTATCTGGGTACTCATGAAAAGCCAGGGCATCTTTCAACCTCTCAGATAACCCCTGACAAAACTGACTACGTAACGCGGGGTCGTTCCACTCTGACTCAGTAGCCCATCTCCTAAACTCTATGCAGTAAACCTCTGCAGTATGTTCACCCTGTAATAAGTTACACAATTTAGATTCTGCCATCGTGACTCGATCTGGGTCATCGTAAATCAATCCCAGGGCTTTGAAAAATTCCTCCATCGACCGGAGGGCCAGAGAATCGGGCGGCAGAGAAAACGCCCAGGATTGCGCGTCCCCTTTAAGCAGCGACATAATTATACCAACCCTCTGACTTTCATCACCTGACGAGAATGGACGCAGTCGAAAATACAATTTGCATGATTCTTTAAAGCGGATAAAATCATCCGCACCCCCTGTAAATTTCTCGGGAAGAGTGACTTTAGGCTCCCCACCAACTTGACCTGCACCTGATGCCAGAACACTCTGACACCGTGTGACCAAACTACGCAGATCCGCAACCTCTAGGGATAATCCCTGCATGCGGTCAACCAGTGCATCAATTGACGCCATCACAAAACCGCTGAGTAATGGCAGTTACAGTATGGCGGGTTATAATGTCACAGTGGACAGGATCTCAGATACACAGACAACCAAATAAACAAGTATCTAGGCGAGATGCTGGGGAAAGGTCACCTCCTAGCAAATCCCTGACTTCTCTCCATACGCTGCTAAGCCCACATTCAGACCTTGAAGGTAAGAATAATGTCTCCTCGTGCCTGGACTGCAAGTACCCTAGAATCCCTGAGATGGGGAAAGGGGAGAAGAGGCAGAATACACACAAACAGCCTAGACCGCAAATAACAAAAACAGAAACCAAACTTATCTGAGCTGGAACAGAAAATCCTTCCTTCCTTGAATCCAAGGCCAGACTGAATTCTATAACCCGCACGGCCCTCTGGAAGTGAAAGCAATTTAATGACCCCACCCAGAGCACCTGAAGGAAGGCGGATCCAGCACGATTCCAAAACAAAAAAAATGATTAGACACGTGCTGCCAATCTGACAGACCTCCGCAGACTGTCCGAACAGGGCATGACAGGTTAATGTAGTTGGGGGGAGTCCTCGCAAACCGATGTCCATCCTGGTGAAGAAGAAACAAGGGCAACACACATGGAACAAATGGCCAACAGCTCTTCAACCTTCAAGTGTAGTCCATGTTGTGGTTCCCAAAAGTTCTTTTTATTTTAGCATAAGAAAGGCATTCAAAGAAGGACGTGTAGGTCGTCCTCGCTGCTGGAGCTGCTGAAGTTCATCAGGTGGCGCTCTTGCTTTTGGTAGCTCAACTGAGCAGCTGTAGTGGTGTGCCCCTGCCCTCTAGTGGTGCTCTTGGTATTTGGCTAAGCAGCCAGCCTGGTGAATGAAGCTGTAACATGCTGCAAGTCGGGATCCCTAGTCGGTGCAGATGCAGATAAAACCTCAGGCTGAAGGGGTTCTGGCAGGCAAACTGGCGGTGCCTGTGGCAGCTTCCAGGGAAGAATGTAGGGTTGCACCCTGGGGCTGAAGGTCAAAACTGAATTGTTAATCTGGCCCACCCGTAGTGTGGGGGGTGCGGCCAGGTCAGGGATGAGGAGCTCTGGCTCAGCCTGTGCTTGCTCTCTGAACCACATCCTGCCGTCTGGGCTCTCTTGTAGACATCTGACCCTCTCTGCAGAGACTGGGACCTCCTGCCAGGACTCTGGGGTTAAGGCAGGGGATAACGGTTTGGCGAGTAGAGTCACTCCTGCGGCAAAGGGGCTTTGAAGGTGCGGTATGCCAGACCTTGCAGGGGTATTAAGTGTGAGGTCACGGTGTGAGTAATAGGTAAGCCGAGGTAAATACAGTTCTGGTTACTGATGGTTGTGTCATCCCTGGGCAGGCTTGCATAAAAGTAAAAAGGAGAATGGCACAAGGATTCTCTGGGGCACAATCTGGTGTAAGGGACACTGGCCAGATGTTGGTTTGAGGTGCCCTTTGTGGTCTGTATTAATGTGCCAGCGGTAGTCGTGAGGCCAGTACCTTTTGTATGGAGGTACAACCATTTACTATAGTGTTAATAAAGGAACTTGAGTCTGAGGCAAGCAGGAGGAAACTCAAAAGGGAACTTTACTGAAGATGACTTTTGATAACAGTACATCTAAAGTGTTTAAACAGTCTCAGTACAGAGATATACTGCTGCAAGTCCTCTGCTGACAGGTGCAGTCCTGATCAAAAGTTTAAGACCACTTGAAAAATGGCAAAAAAATCATATTTAGCATGGCTGGATTTTAACAAGGTTCCAAGTAGAGCTTCAACGTGCAACAAGAAGAAATGGGAGTGAGACAAAATAGTTTTTGAGCATTCAATTTAATGAAAACAACGAATAAACTGAAACAGGCTGTTTTTCAGCTGATCAAAAGTTTAGGACCACACCTCCAAAAAAATAACTAAACCCCCCCAAAACAGAAATCCAACTTCCAAACATGAACTCAGTAATGAGTATCTCCGCCGTTATTGTTTATCACTTCAAAAATTTGTTTCGGCATGCTTGATGCAAGCGTTTCCATGAGGTGAGTGGGAACATTTCTCCAAGTGGTGAAGACGGCCGCACGAAGGCTATCTACTGTCTGGAACTGTTGTCCATTTTTGTAAACTTCCCTTGTCCTCCATCCCCAAAGGTTATCAATTGGATTTGGATCAGGGGAACACGCAAGATGGGCAAAAAGAGTGATGTTATTCTCCTGGAAGAAGTCCCTTGTCCTGCTGGCATTGTAGTCGTTACCACACAGACGAGGGACCTCAGTCATGAGGAATGCTCTCTGTAACATCTGGACATAGCCAGCGGCTGTTTGACGCCCCTGCACTTCCTGAAGCTCCATTGTTCCACTGAAGGAAAAAGCACCCCAGAACATTATGGTGCCCCCTCCACTGTGGCACGTAGAAAACATCTCAGGTGGGATCTGCTTGTCATGCCAGTAACTATGGAAACCATCAGGGCCATCAAGGTTACATTTTTTCTCAGCAGAGAATAAAACTTTCTTCCACCTTTGAATGTCCCATGTTTGGTGCTCTCTTGCAAAGTCCAAACGAGCAGTTCTGTGGCGTTCAAAGAGACGAGGTCTTTGAAGACGTCTTTTGTTTTTGAAGCCCTTCAGTCTCAGATGCCGTCTGATGGTTATGGGGCTGCAGTCAGCACCAGTAAGGGACTTAATTTGGGTCGAGGATCGTCCACTGTCTGACGGACAGCCAATTGGATCCTCCGGCTCAGTGCTGATGAATTTTTTTTGGGTCTTCCACTTGACTTTTTTGTTCCATAACCTTACTGCAACCCACCTCAGCAGCGATGGTGCGCTGTGAAAAAACCCTGCTTATGCAGTTCAACAACTCAACTACGTTCAAAAAGGAAGAGTTTTTTTTCCTTTGCCATCACAACGTGTGACTACCTGACAGAGAATGACAATTAATCCATATCTTTGCACAGATTTGGCCTTTTAAAGGCATGTGGTCCTTAACTTTTGATCGGCTAAAGAACAGTCTGTTTCAGTTTATTCATTGTCTTCATTAAATTGAATGCTCGAAAAATGTTTTGTCTCACTCCCATTTCTTCTTGTTGCATGTTGAAGCTCTACTTGGAACCTTGTTAAGATCCAGCCATGCTAAATATGATTTTTTTGCAATTTTTCAAGTGGTCTTAAAGTTTTGATCAGGACTGTATAACTGTCCCTCTCTAGATATTAAATAAGGAAATTGTAGCCTTACTGATAGATGACTTCAGGAATGGTCCTGGTAATCCGGGTTCAGGCTTGTGAAGTTGCCAACGGCTGGTAAATCCTTGACGGTGGAGTCCAAAGGTCCTAAGGCATGAATAAGATGTGTCCAATAACCCTTAGGGCAGAGGTGCACAACCTGCGGCCCAGGGGCCACATGCGGCCCTTGATATCATTCTGTGCGGCCCCCAACCATCTGGTAACAGACATGTATGCCTATGTCTTGTGGCTGCTCACATGTATTTTTCATGTATTTCTCCCATTAGATGGAGGTTCCTGGAAGTGTAACTAGACATTAATGTTATTTAATGTGTGTTCAATATGCCATAAGTACAATATTTCAGTTGTTAATACACCTTTAAATTTTAATTTCGGCCCTCGTCATTGGTTCAGTCTGGCAATGTGGCCCCCAACCAGGAAACGTTGTGCACCTCTGCCTTAGGGGGTCTTCTTTCTGTAGTATTCTCTGAATAGATAAAGTTCTGTACTTCAGCTGTGGGCTGAGATATGGCTTAGGGATAAGGATAACAGGCTGCATACACTGCTAGTCTGTGCTCAATTGCCACTGGAACAAGATCTAGTTGGCTAGGCCTGAACTGAACTATATATATATATATATATATATATATATATATACAGGTCCTTCTCAAAAAATTTGCATATTGTGATAAAGTTCATTATTTTCTGTAATGTACTCATAAACATTAGACTTTCATATATTTTAGATTCATTACACACCAACTGAAGTAGTTCAAGCCTTTTATTGTTTTAATATTGATGATTTTGGCATACAGCTCATGAAAACCCAAATTTCCTATCTCAAAAAATTAGCATATTTCATCCGACCAATAAAAGAAAAGTGTTTTTAATACAAAAAAAGTCAACCTTCAAATAATTATGTTCAGTTATGCACTCAATACTTGGTCGGGAATCCTTTTGCAGAAATGACTGCTTCAATGCGGCGTGGCATGGAGGCAATCAGCCTGTGGCACTGCTGAGATGTTATGGAGGCCCAGGATGCTTCGATAGCGGCCTTAAGCTCATCCAGAGTGTTGGGTCTTGTGTCTCAACTTTCTCTTCCCAATATCTCACAGATTCTCTATGGGGTTCAGGTCAGGAGAGTTGGCAGGCCAATTGAGCACAGTAATACCATGGTCCGTAAACCATTTACCAGTGGTTTTGGCACTGTGAGCAGGTGCCAGGTCGTGCTGAAAAATGAAATCTTCATCTCCATAAAGCTTTTCAGCAGATGGAAGCATGAAGTGCTCCAAAATCTCCTGATAGCTAGCTGCATTGACCCTGCCCTTGATAAAACACAGTGGACCAACACCAGCAGCTGACATGGCACCCCAGACCATCACTGACTGTGGGTACTTGACACTGGACTTCAGGCATTTTGGCATTTCCCTCTCCCCAGTCTTCCTCCAGACTCTGGCACCTTGATTTCCGAATGACATGCAACAGTCCAGTGCTGCTTCTCTGTAGCCCAGGTCAGGCGCTTCTGCCGCTGTTTCTGGTTCAAAAGTGGCATGACCTGGGGAATGCGGCACCTGTAGCCAATTTCCTGCACACGCCTGTACACGGTGGCTCTGGATGTTTCTACTCCAGACTCAGTCCACTGCTTCCGCAGGTCCCCCAAGGTCTGGAATCGGTCCTTCTCCACAATCTTCCTCAGGGTCCGGTCACCTCTTCTCGTTGTGTAGCGCTTTCTGCCACACTTTTTCCTTCCCACAGACTTCCCACTGAGGTGCCTTGATACAGCACTCTGGGAACAGCCTATTCGTTCAGAAATTTCTTTCTGTGTCTTACCCTCTTGCTTGAGGGTGTCAATGATGGCCTTCTGGACAGCAGTCAGGTCGGCAGTCTTACCCATGATTGCGGTTTTGAGTAATGAACCAGGCTGGGAGTTTGTAAAAGCCTCAGGAATCTTTGCATGCGTTTAGAGTTAATTAGTTGATTCAGATGATTAGGTTAATAGCTAGTTTAGAGAACCTTTTCATGATATGCACATTTTTTTAGATAGGAATTTGGGGTTTTCATGAGCTGTATGCCAAAATCATCAATATTAAAACAATAAAAGGCTTGAACTACTTCAGTTGGTGTGTAATGAATCTAAAATATATGAAAGTCTAATGTTTATCAGTACATTACAGAAAATAATGAACTTTATCACAATATGCTAATTTTTTGAGAAGGACCTGTATATATGGGAGGTATTATCTCCCCCTAGTGGTAAGCTAAGTTTAAATGAATGCTAATGCACCTGTTAGCAGGGATTATGCATAAGGACATTTTGCAGCTTAACAACAGGCTATATAAAAGGCATATAAAAGTACAATACAACAACTTTGCAGTACCCACGAGGGTAGTGGGATGCTGCATAGGGACCACATTGGAGTGTACTCCACTTGCTCTCCTACATACAGGCTGTGGCAGGCCTGCGGCAGGGAGGGGAGCTTAACGGAGCGACGGCCCACAAATATCTCTGCTCCAGAGTAGTTGTCCTGAAGGAAGCCCACTCCTAGTTGTATGGCGAACTAGAGGACGGTCCCTGTCCGTCTGGTGAGCTTAGGGTCGCCAGGCTGGGGGTCATCTAAGACTTGTTTAACCCATTCCTCTATGGCAGTCTTGTATTCCCATGGGGTCTTGGTGTGACCGATTATCTCCAGCGGGACCGCTGGGTTAAGGTGGCCTGGGACTGTCTCTCCTGGGCAGTGGAGTGGAAGCTCCGGCCGCCTCCGCCGCACCAGCAGGTGTGCAGAGCGGATCCTGTTCGGGCCTACTAGAAGTGTCGGGACCCACCGGGCACAATGCAGGGGCAGCTACGGGCTGGACCGGGGCCTTAAGGGAGCGGGGCTGCTTTCACCTGATGTTGCGGCAGGGCAGCCGTTTCCGATGCCTCCTGCAGGTCGTCTTGGGTGATCGCGTCTGTCTTCTGGGCCGGAACGTCAGTTGCTAGTACAGACTGTAAGGTGGTTGATGCAGTTGTCTCTTCCAGTGTCTTGAGAGGGGTGGCAGCTGCTTCTGCAGGAGCGGGCTGGACATTGGCGGCCATTTTGGGTGCAGATTTAGCCACCGCGGAGGGATCCACTGCCTCCTGGATCGTAGCTAGTGTCGATGGACCATTCTTCTGGACCAGCTGGGACATGCGGATCTCCAGTGGGTACTGTTCGTAGAGTGGCTCCCCGTTGATGAGCATCTCTCCCCACTTAGGTTGTGGGAGCGCCATCTTCTCTGCTTCTGCTTTCTCACTCAGTGAGGGGAATGAGGGTGGAGCCCAGAAGGAGGAGTCTTCACTCCCTTGGCTCACATTGCAGAGTTCTTGGTGGGCAGTCTTGAGTTTTCCCACTTCTAGGGGGGCGTAGCCATCATTTTCGCGCTCTTTAGAGGGCGTTCTTGAGTTTTCCCGCTTCCAAAGCGCATGAAGAAGCAGCCCCATTACAGGAATATGGTGGATTAACCCTTGGAGTGCCGGTGCGCACGGGTAGTGCTTTCTGGTACAGAAATAAAGGCAACAAAGTCAATTTTCAGTGTTTTGGCACAATTCTCAGATCTTGCAGTACTGTTAAACATACAATTTCATCCTGTTGGCACACAGACCTGATCCTGTTGGCACAAAGTTGGATCCTGTTTGTGACGCCACTTTTGCAGTGACCAGGAACGGGTACACTGACGCCACTTTTGCAGTGGGTCAGGATATGGGTGGATAATAGTTTGTGCGTGACGCCAATTGCAGCATGCGCAGGGTAATATCAAAGGGCCCTCCCAAGGTGTTATAACGCACATCCAGGTTAGGAATGCCAGAATGGTGTGATTGCCTATAATGTCTCTGTATGGTGATGATAATGGTGTCAATGGCTGTCTCCTACCTTGGTACGGCTGGACTCCTGGTTCACTTGCAATAAATTAAGTAGTGATAGTAGGAGTAATAGAGGGATTTTGCAGCAGAAATTGATGTCCAGACCAGTTAGGTGAAATTCAGACTTGTCTTTACTGAAGATAACTTTCATCCAAACAAAATACAGCTTTGGTCTTTGGTCCCAGCAGGTTTTGGCAATGGTTGGCAGGAATAAATCTTCTGCACTATAACTCTGGAGCTTGTAGGATAAGACGTCTGCTTAGTAGCTCTGTAACTGTGGCAGGAATTTTTCTTCTGCGCTTCTCTTTATCTTCTGCTATGTTGGGACTGACTAGCTGAGGAAGAATATGGCTTCTCCTAGGTCTCTGGACTTTACTCACAGATATATTCTCAGGGAATGCTACCGTCCTGGAACTCTGGAGGTTGTCTGCTGCTTCTGTCATCCAGCTGAGGCTGCAGGGCTCTCAGGCGGGGGAGGTGATCAATGTCTTAACCGAGACAAGATCCTGGCTTTCTTTCCTATGCAGGGGATCTCCTACACACACACCCTACCCCTAGCAGGGTGTGGGCTACACTGCGCTCTAACTTCCTTTTCCACCCAAGGTGTAGGATGTGGGAACAGTCCACACCTCCACAGAGGGGGAGCTAAGCTGGAATCAACCATTCCAGCCTAGATGTACTTAACTGTAACTAGTTCCTTACCAATCCATTACTGCCACCTGCTGGTGAACATGGAAAATTACAAGGAAATTCACATTTAACAAAGTTTTAAATGCACAGTTGTGGAGACATGCGCAAAATCATCAGATGACAAGGTAAAGGCTCTTATCGATAATAGCGGGGTAGAGGCATGTAGTAACACAACTCTGGGGTGTTACAGGTGATCTCATGATTGCTTCTAAAATGCATTGCACTGTTCATGCAATGCAAGTGTCACGGCCTTTGCTGTGTGCGCCGTGACACTTGTGCCATACTTGCGGTTGCCCGTGGCAACATGTTGCTGTTACGGCATGTGGTGGCAGTGTCTCGGCTTTGGCTGTGTGCGCCGTGACATGGTTGCCACGCATGCTGTTGCCGGTGGCAACGTGTTGTGTGTTTGCTGCTGTGTGCACTTCCCCTTTAAGTTATATCCTTCCTCTGTCTGGTGCTGTAAGCGTTAACTCCCTGACTGGGTGTGGTCACTTGGCATTTTCTCCAGCTGGTACTTCAGCTGTTGTTGGTGTTGGAGTTCTGCTCCAGTCCAGGGTGACCTATCTGCCAGGTTCTTGAGGGCCACCTTGTAGGACATCGATGTCATCTGCAATGTCATTCCTTTGTCTCCCTTATCCTCTATATCTGTAAAGAATAAATCAAGTCAACTGGATTTACTGTAGATTTCTTGAAAACGTTTCACTTGTTCTTCCAACGAACTTTCTCAATTCTGAGTGACTGTACAAGATGGACAACATTGTGTACGCAGTCCAGTGCAATGAGGAATGCTCAGAACTGTATATCGGCGAAACAAAACAACAACTACATCAGTGTATGGCTCAGCATAGAAGAGCCAAAACCTCTGGTCATGATTCAGCCGTGTACTTACATCTAAAAGAAATAAGTCACACCTTTGAAGACAGTCAAGTACGTGTTTTGGATAAGGAGGCCGATTGGTACAAACAAGGTGTGAAGGAGGCCATCTACGTGAAAATGGAGAAGCCAAGCTTGAATAGAGGCGGGGGGTTAGACATCTATTGTCTGCCACATACAATGCTGTCTTGACACCTTTTTTTGGGAGGTCATTATCACCTACTGACTCCAATTAGGATAATGGAATCAACACCTTTGACCCCATGCTGGGTATAATGACCTCTGACCCCCATGCTGGGTATAATTACCAGATGTTGATTCAGTTATATATTTATTCCCAGAGAATTCTTGTACAGTCACTCAGAATTGAGAAATCGTGTTGGAAGAACAAGTGAAACATTTTCAAGAAATCTACAGTAAGTCCAGTTGCCTTGATTTATTCTTTACAGATATACCATGATCTGGATAAATGAGAACCTTCATAGACCTTATCCTCTATGTACCCAACATCACTAGTTGTATGTTTGGTGTGGGTTTTTGTTCATGGTTTGTTGTGTGTCTTGTTTGTTGTTATATGTCTGGGCTATTGTTGGTGTTTGCCCCTGCATGTGTGCAAGAAGTTTTCCCTGTGTGTGTTGTACCTCCGTGAGGGGGTTGGTTTCCTGGAACCATAAGTCTGACAGAGGAAGGTGTTACAACTTAAAAGGGAAGTGAACACACCAGCAAACACACTGCCACCTGCAACAGCACCGGCAACAGCATGCGTGGCAACCATGTCACGGCGTACACAGCCAAAGCTAAGACACTGCCACCACATGCCATAACAGCAACACGTTGCCACTGGAAACCGCAAGCATGGCACAAGTGTCACGGCGTACACAGCAAAGGCCATGACAGCAAGGAATTTGACTGTCAGTGCTATATTGACATCCACCAGCAGGCTGCGTCAGAGAGGCACAACCTGCTGGGACACGCTGGAAGCAGGCCTGTAGCCTTCGCTAGGACCTGGTCTGCCTTCACTGACAATGACAGTGCGGGGTGCTGATGTGAGACAGAGGGAGTCTGCTTCCTCTGTCACCCCTTACATACCACCCGTATTATTGGCAGACAGCTAAATGGCCCGGATCAGCCTCTATACAGAAGTGCGGCTCTTACAAAAGAGCAAAGCCCCCACTCTCTAATGCACAGGAGACCCACAGAGCGGTTTGAATAAAAAAGTGGCCGTCCAGTGTGTGACCCCCAGAGTGGTGTTACTATTCCTGCAACTTGCTACTGTCTTTAATAGGCTAACATAATTGTCATCTATTTTGTTCCATGTCCTCTCCACAATGTTCATATGCAATTCACCTGGTTTACCAGCAGGTGGCAGCAAATATGGCAGAGCTATCTTAGATACAATGGAACTTACCATTCCATTCTACCCTCCCTCTGGAGAGAAGTGGGATAGTCCTATTTCCTGCAGAAAGGGTGGGGACCAGTTAGTTCCAGTCAAAGTTTACCCCCTGTAAGGGGAAGGGTGTGTAGGGGCACGTCTCTGCTGGACGTGCCCACGCCAGCCAGAACGCCTTAAGCTCTGCTGATCATGGAAGCTAAAGCCTGAAGCCTCAAAAGCCAGGAGTAAACTTCCTTGGCTGAAGTTAAGTCCGACTAAAGAGAGAAGTGCAGCATAAAGAAGAAGCCAAGTTACTGAGTCAGCTTGTCAGTACAGCAGAGTGAGAGAAAGATTAAGCAGAGTTGAGTTTGCCTGCTAGTTTAATGCTAAAGCCTCCTGGGACCAAGACAAAGGCTGTTAACTGTTGGAAGAGATGAGTAAAGCTGCTGTTGAACTTCATCTCAAGGTCTGGACTCAATTTATTCTTTTATCCCTAAATTATTCCCCCTTTCTGCTGCTTCGGAGACAAAGCCAGTGGTATCCAGGTAGGAGCACCGTGACACATAAAGAGACATTTAGGCCGCACTACACCACTCGGCATTCCTACATCTGGGACGCAATTGAGAGGGCACTGGGGGGAGGCGCCCATTGCAAGTGTACTGGTGGTCACTTAGGTGTTAATGAGCAGTATGGGTAGGGACCTAGAGCACTTGGTAGGGACCTAGACCACATGATCAAAATTGATAAGAGACCAGTGTTGCTGGACGCAACTATCAAACAGTGCAACATGTAGAAATACAATAAATGAGTAATGACTAATACACTTGTTTCCAAAAAATAACTCACCCACATAGAAATTTCGTATTGCTGCAAAACTGGACTTGCAGTTATCTCTCATACCTATATGTAAGTGCAGTGCTTACTGGTATGGTCTGATTAGACAATGGGTCTTACTGTAAGAGGACATAAAAGTGTTTCCCTTACTGCCCTATAAAAAGGCTTTCAGAGGCTACTTTTGGGTAGCTTACCTCTTGTTGAGAGATCATTAACTGGTAGACATGCCTGTATAATGCATTGAAAGACATTTTGCCCAGTTGACAGAATTTGAGAGAGGGCTCATCAATGGACTGAGAGAAGCAAATTGCTTGTTTTGACAGATAGCTCACCATAGCATTATTATTATTATTATTATTATTAGTGTGCAGTTGTTGCTTTCTGTCCTATTCTCTGCATATTTGTTGAGGTGTGGCCGGATCTCCGCCGGTCCCCATTATAGTTAATGAGGCCAGATGGAGACATTCAAGCTTCTGCCAATGCTGGAATGCAGAGAGATTCAGCGGGCTCAGTGGCGTAACTACAGGGGAAGCAGCTGCTTCGGGGCCTGAGTGGAGAAGGGGCCCGGGAGTAGTATATTTTTTAGTACAATTCAGGCCAAGCCCGGCCCCCAGTGTGAGTGTATCTGAAGGCCCGGCCTTGCCTGAAATTTACTGGAAAAGGTGTACATACCATACCATTATGAAGACCCTTTGGAATGAAGTAATGGTAGGCTAAAAGACTTTTGATGATATTACCATGTCACATGATTGAAGGTCCTTTAGCCTCCAAGAGACATCAGAGGAGAACAAAGAACCTGCAGCCTGTAAGTAAATAAGCGTGTGTGTGTATAAAAAGGTATGTGTGTTTGTGTGTGTATGTGTTTATCTGTGTGAATATACCTGTATGTGTGTGTCTGTATATATGTGTGTGTATATCTGTGTGTGTATGTATATACGGTATATGTTCATCTCTGTGTATGTATATATGTTTATGTGTTTGTTAGTATGTGTGTGTTTGAGTATTTATGTCAACAAATCTGCTTATTTTGTATCTAGGAGATACTTGAATATGGGCAGTAATGTGCATATAAATACAGTACAGACCAAAATTTGGACACACCTTCTCATTCAAAGGGTTTTCTTTATTTTCATGACTATGAAAATTGTAGATTCACACTGAAGGCATCAAAACTATGAATTAACACATGTGGAATTATATACATAACAAAAAAGTGTGAAACAACTGAAAATATGTCATATTCTAGGTTCTTCAAGGTAGCCACCTTTTGCTTTGATTACTGCTTTGCACACTCTTAGCATTCTCTTGTTGAGCTTCAAGAGGTAGTCACCTGAAATGGTTTTCACTTCACAGGTGTGCCCTGTCAGGTTTAATAAGTGGGATTTCTTGCCCTATAAATGGGGTTGGGACCATCAGTTGCGTTGTAGAGAAGTCAGGTGGATACACAGCTGATAGTCCTACTGAATAGACTGTTAGAATTTGTATTATGGCAAGAAAAAAGCAGCTAAGTAAAGAAAAATGAATTGCCATCATTACTTTAAGAAATGAAGGTCAGTTGGTCCGAAAAATTGGGAAAACGTTGAAAGTGTCCCCAAGTGCAGACAAAAAAAACATTAAGGGCTACAAAGAAATTGGCTCACATGCGGACCGCCCCAGGAAAGGAAGACCAAGAGTCACCTCTGCTGCGGAGGATAAGTTCATCCGAGTCACCAGCCTCAGAAATCGCAGGTTAACAGCAGCTCAGATTAGAGACCAGGTCAATGCCACACAGAGATCTAGCAGCAGACACATCTCTAGAACAACAGTTAAGAAGAGGAGACTGTGTGAATCAGGTCTTCATGGTAGAATATCTGCTAGGAAACCACTGCTAAGGACAGACAACAAGCAGAAGAGACTTGTTTGGGCTAAAGAACACAAGGAATGTACCTTATACCAGTGGAAATCTGTGCTCTGGTCTGATGAGTCCAAATTTGAGATCTTTGGTTCCAACCACCGTGTCTTTGTGCGACGCAGAAAAGTTAAACAGATGAACTATACATGCCTGGTTCCCACCGTGAAGCATGGAGGAGGAGGTGTGATGGTGTGGGGGTGCTTTGCTGGTGACACTGTTGGGGATTTATTTGAACCAGCATGGCTACCACAGCATCTTGCAGCGGCATGCTATTCCACCCGGTTTGCGTTTAGTTGGACCATCATTTATTTTTCAACAGGACAATGACCCCAAACACACCTCCAGGCTGTTTAAGGGCTATTTGACCATAAAAGGAGAGTTATGGGGTGCTGCACCAGATGACCTGGCCTCCACAGTCACCGGACCTGAACAAAATCAAGATGTTTTGGGGTGAGCTGGACCGCAGAGTGAAGGCAAAAGGGCCAACAAGTGCTAAGCATCTCTGGGAACTCCTTCAAGACTGTTGGAAGACCATTTCAGGTGACCACCTCTTGAGGCTCATCAAGAGAATGCCAAGAGTGTGCAAAGCAGTAATCAAAGCAAAAGGTGGCTACTTTGAAGAACCTAGAATATGACATATTTTCAGTTGTTTCACACTTTTTTGTTATGTATATAATTCCACATGTGTTAATTCATAGTTTTGATGCCTTCAGTGTGAATCTACAATTTTCATAGTCATGAAAATAAAGAAAACTCTTTGAATGAGAAGGTGTGTCCAAACTTTTGGTCTGTACTGTATATGAAGAATTAGAGCACTACTACTCCTATCCAGATATTTAGAACATTGCGAAAGTTACTTGTTTAAAAAATAATCCTCAGGATAGGTCATCAATATCAGAGCAGGGGGCTGTAGAAAATTTTCTGTCGGTCCAAGTCAATCCTAGCTACACCCTTGGGCAGGCTGTTCTCTCCTGTCGGATCCCTAGTGCTAGTGTGAAACTAAGCCTAAGATGTCTTTGTGGCAAACTCTGCAGAGACGAGAGATGGCTGAAAGAAGACATTATGTTGGTCTGGGACAATTAGAGAAGACGAGGAAAGAGAATGTCTACATCAGAGGAGACATCACTGGATGTAATAGGCATGTAGTGCTGTAAACTCCTGTATGTTTTGTAGTGCTAAATGTAATGTCCAAATCATGTCCAATCTTTTAAGGCATTGTAATCTATTACGGGCAGATTCTGGAATCTGTTCAACCAGAATTTTATGGAATCCCCCAAAATGACACTTATGATATTGGGAGACATATCTTGAGGAGTTTCTAAAACAGCAGCTGAACACATTTTAATATATGATTTTAAATTGAAGGGATCACTTTCACTTTCTTCCTGCACTATAGATGCTTTCTCAATGTGCTCAATAAGGGCTCATTCAGACAAATAAATTTATGGGCCATATTTAAGCGTTATTTACTAAGACCTGTAAATCATTGGCAGAAAGTAAATGCCATTTTTCGTTATGACATCTTCTCTTTTTTTCATACAGCAAATGCATTTTCACAATTGCTGCAAGTCCCATCATATTGAGTATTCCAGAACTTTCCCCTCTATTAAAATTAATTGGATAAGTCTGACACATCTCAAAGTATTGACCAATACTGCTAAAACGTGAATGGATCTGTTACTCAGATAAAAACAAAAGTTTGGACACACCTTCTCATTCAAAGAGTTTTCTTTATTTTCATGACTATGAAAATTGTAGATTCACACTGAAGGCATCAAAACTATGAATTAACACATGTGGAATTATTATATCCACCTCCGGACCGCCTAACGCTGATCTGCGGTCCGGAGGTGGCAGCCCTGCGCTCAGCCACGCATATACGCGTCATCTCGCGAGACACGAGATTTCCTGTGAACGCGCGCACACAGGCGCGCGCGCTCACAGGAACGGAAGGTAAGAGAGTGGATCTCCAGCCTGCCAGCGGCGATCGCTCGCTGGCAGGCTGGAGATGTGATTTTTTTTAACCCCTAACAGGTATATTAGACGCTGTTTTGATAACAGCGTCTGATATACCTGCTACCTGGTCCTCTGGTGGTCCCTTTTGTTTGGATCGACCACCAGAGGACTCAGGCAGCTCACTAAAGTAGCACCAAACACCACTACACTACACTACACCCCCCCTGTCACTTATTAACCCTTTATGAACCACTGATCACCCCATATAGACTCCCTGATCACCCCCCTGTCATTGATCACCCCCCTGTCATTGATCACCCCCCTGTCATTGATCACCCCCCTGTAAGGCTCCATTCAGACGTCCGTATGATTTTTACGGATCCACGGATACATGGATCGGATCCGCAAAACACATGTGGACGTCTGAATGGAGCCTTACAGGGGGGTGATCAATGACAGGCGGGTGATCACGCATATAGACTTCCTGATCACTTCCCTGTCATTGATCACCCCCCCGTCATTGATCACCCCCCTGTCATTGATCACCCCCCTGTAAGGCTCCATTCAGACGTCTGTATGATTTTTACGGATCCACTGATACATGGATCGGATCCGCAAAACACATGCGGACGTCTGAATGGAGCCTTACAGGGGGGTGATCAATGACAGAGGGGTGATCACCCATATAGACTCCCTGATCACCTCCGTCATTGATCACCCCTCTGTAAGGCTCCATTCAGACGTCCGTATGATTTTTACGGATCCACTGATACATGGATCGGATCCGCAAAACACATGCGGACGTCTGAATGGAGCCTTACAGGGGGCTGATCAATGACAGAGGGGTGATCACCCATATAGACTCCCTGATAACCTCCGTCATTGATCACCCCCCTGTAAGGCTCCATTCAGACGTCCGTATGATTTTTACGGATCCACTGATACATGGATCGGATCCGCAAAACACATGCGGACGTCTGAATGGAGACTTACAGGGGGGTGATCAATGACAAGGGGGTGATCACGCATATAGACTTCCTGATCACCCCCTGTCATTGATCACCCCCCTGTCATTGATCACCCCCCTGTAAGGCTCCATTCAGATGTCCGTATGATTTTTACGGATCCACGGATACATGGATCGGATCCGCAAAACACATGCGGACGTCTGAATGGAGCCTTACAGGGGGGTGATCAATGACAGAGGGGTGATCACCCATATAGACTCCCTGATAACCTCCGTCATTGATCACCCCCCTGTAAGGCTCCATTCAGACGTCCGTATGCGTTTTGCGGATCCGATCCATGTATCCGTGGATCCGTAAAAAATCATACGGACATCTGAATGGAGCCTTAAAGGGGGGTGATCAATGACAGGGGGGTGATCAATGACAGGGGGGTGATCACACCATATAGACTCCCTGATCACCCCCCTGTCATTGATCACCCCCTGTAAGGCTCCATTCAGACATCCGTATGCGTTTTGAGGATCCGATCCATGTATCCGTGGATCCGTAAAAAATCATACGGATGTCTGAATGGAGCCTTACAGGGGGGTGATCAATGACAGGGGGGTGATCAATGACAGGGAAGTGATCAGAAAGTCTATATGCGTGATCACCCCCCTGTCATTGATCACCCACTGTAAGGCTCCATTCAGAAATTTTTTGGGGCACAAGTTAGCGGAATTTTTTTGTTTGTTTTTGTTTTTACTTACTAAGTCTCATATTCCACTAACTTGTGTCAAAAAATAAAATCTCACATGAACTCACCATACCCCTCACGGAATCCAAATGCGTAAAATTTTTTAGACATTTATATTCCAGACTTCTTCTCACGCTTTAGGGCCCCTAAAATGCCAGGGCAGTATAAATACCCCACACGTGACCCCATTTCTGAAAGAAGACACCCCAAGGTATTCCGTGAGGGGCATATTGAGTCCATGAAAGATTGAAATTTTTGTCCCAAGTTAGCGGAAAGGGAGACTTTGTGAGAAAATACGAAAAAAATCAATTTCCGCTAACTTGTGCCAAAAAAAAAAAAATTCTAGGAACTCGCCATGCCCCTCAAGGAATACCTTGGGGTGTCTTCTTTCCAAAATGGGGTCACATGTGGGGTATTTATACTGCCCTGGCATGTTAGGGGCCCGAAAGCGTGAGAAGAAGTCTGGGATCCAAATGTCTAAAAATGCCCTCCTAAAAGGAATTTGGGCCGCTTTGCGCATCTAGGCTGCAAAAAAGTGTCCCACATCTGGTATCGCCGTACTCAGGAGAAGTTGTGGAATGTGTTTTGGGGTGTCATTTTACATATACCCATGCTGGGTGAGATAAATATCTTGGTCAAATACCAACTTTGTATTAAAAAATTGGAAAATATGTCTTTTGCCAAGATATTTCTCTCACCCAGCATTGGTATATGTAAAATGACACCCCAAAACACATTCCCCAACTTCTCCTGAGTACGGCGATACCAGATGTGTGACACTTTATTGCAGCCTAGGTGGGCAAAGGGGCACATATTCCAAAGAGCACCTTTAGGATTTCTCAGGCCATTTTTTACACATTTTGATTGCAAACTACTTCTCACACATATGGGCCCCTGAATTGCCAGGGCAGTATAACTACGCCACAAGTGACCCCATTTTGGAAAGAAGACACCCCAAGGTATTCAGTGAGAGGCATGGTGAGTTCCTAGAATTTTTTATTTTTTGTCGCAAGTTAGTGGAATATGAGACTTTGTAAGAAAAAAAAAAAATCATCATTTTCCGCTAACTTGTGACAAAAAATAAAAAGTTCAATGAACTCACTATGCCCATTACCGAATACCTTAGGGTGTCTACTTTCCGAAATGGGGTAATTTGTGGGGTTTTTCTACTGTCTGGGCATTGTAGAACCTCAGGAAACATGACAGGTGCTCAGAAAGTCAGAGCTGATTCAAAAAGCGGAAATTCACATTTTTGTACCATAGTTTGTAAACGCTATAACTTTTACCCAAACCATTTTTTTTTGCCCAAACATTTTTTTTTATCAAAGACATGTAGAACAATAAATTTAGCGAAAAAATTTATATATGGATGTCGTTTTTTTTGCAAAATTTTACAGCTGAAAGTGACAAATGTCATTTTTTTGCCAAAAAATCTTTAAATTTCGATTAATAACAAAAAAAGTAAAAATGTCAGCAGCAATAAAATACCACCAAATGAAAGCTCTATTAGTGAGAAGAAAAGGAGGTAAAATTCATTTGGGTGGTAAGTTGCATGACCGAGCAATAAACGGTGAAAGTAGTGTAGTGCAGAAGTGTAAAAAGTGGCCTGGTCATTAAGGGGGTTTTAGCTAGCGGGGTTAAAGTGGTTAAACATAACAAAAAAGTGTGAAACAACTGAAAATATGTCATATTCTAGGTTCTTCAAAGTAGCCACCTTTGGCTTTGATTACTGCTTTGCACACTCTTGGCATTCTCTTGATGAGCTTCAAGAGTTAGTCACCTGAAATGGTCTTCCAACAGTCTTGGAGTTCCCAGAGATGCTTAGCACTTGTTGGCCCTTTTGCCTTCACTCTTCGGTCCAGCTCACCCCAAAACATCTCGATTGGGTTCAGGTCCGGTGACTGTGGAGGCCAGGTCATCTGGCGCAGCACCCCATCACTCTGCTTCATGGTCAAATAGCCCTTACACAGCCTGGAGGTGTGTTTGGGGTCATTGTCCTGTTGAAAAATAAATGATGGTCCAACTAAACGCAAACCGGATGGAATAGCATGCCACTGCAAGATGCTGTGGTAGCCATGCTGGTTCAGTATGCCTTCAATTTTGAATAAATCCCCAACAGTGTCACCAGCAAAGCACCCCACACCATCACACCTCCTCCTCCATGCTTCACGGTGGGAACCAGGCATGTAGAGTCCATCCGTTCACCTTTTCTGCGTCACACAAAGACACGGTGGTTGGAACCAAAGATCTCAAATTTGGACTCATCAGACCAAAGCACAGATTTCCACTGGTCTAATGTCCATTCCTTGTGTTTTTTAGCCCAAACAAGTCTCTTCTGCTTGTTGCCTGTCCTTAGCAGTGGTTTCCTAGCAGATATTCTACCATGAAGACCTGATTCACACAGTCTACTCTTAACAGTTGTTCTAGAGATGTGTCTGCTGCTAGATCTCTGTGTGGCATTGACCTGGTCTCTAATCTGAGCTGCTGTTAACCTGCGATTTCTGAGGCTGGTAACTCGGATGAACTTATCCTCCGCAGCAGAGGTGACTCTTGGTCTTCCTTTCCTGGGGCGGTCCGCATGTGAGCCAGTTTCTTTGTAGTGCATGATGGTTTTTGTGACTGCACTTGGGGACACTTTCAAAGTTTTCCCAATTTTTCGGACTGACTGACCTTCATTTCTTAAAGTAATGATGGCCACTCATTTTTCTTTACTTAGCTGCTTTTTCCTTGCCATAATACAAATTCTAACAGTCTATTCAGTAGGACTATCAGCTGTGTATCCACCTGACTTCTCCACAACCCAACTGATTAAATATTAAACCTGACAGGGCACACCTGTGAAGTGAGAACCATCTCAGGTGACTACCTCTTGAAGCTCATCAAGAGAATGCCAAGAGTGTGCAAAGCAGTAATCAAAGCAAAAGGTGGCTACTTTGAAGAACCTAGAATATGACATATTTTCAGTAGTTTCACACTTTTTTGTTATGTATATAATTCCACATGTGTTAATTCATAGTTTTGATACATTCAGTGTGAATCTACAATTTTCATAGTCATGAAAATAAAGAAAACTCTTCGAATGAGAAGGTGTGTCCAAACTTTTGGTCTGTACTGTACGTTAGAATATAGGTTATTAATAGCCAATAAGGACACAATGTTCACCTGCAACAGTGGATAATGAGGATCCGGCTCCCTGCACCGATCTTGCTAAGAACATCAGCCAATATGAGTCAGCGAAGGTAAAAACTGTCAGAGACAGGAGGAAACAACAGTTTAGAGATATTCATCAATGGTAGATGAGATGAGGGGGACGTGCAATAGTATGAACTGTCAGGTTATATGTTTTCTTGTGACAAAGGGAATGTTCTTCCCGAAACAATGACATATATACAGTGTTCATTTTAGGACATGGTCAGATATTATAGTCACACATCAGAATAATGTCAGTGTGAGGCAAAATACTCACTCTGACACCTGACCCCGACACCTGACCCGAATTTTGATATTTGACTCAAACATCTGAGTTTGACTTATGCTCTTCATAGGTCAGGGTCAAAGTCAGATTGAGTTATAGATATACTGTGTATGTGTATGCTAAATCACACAACCAAAGAAAGTATATAGCTGAACTTCTGGCTATGTGTCTGAAATGCTGTAAGCTAACAGATTACAGTGTTTTATGAGAGCATAGCTCAGTGGTTAGGTTACCGGTTTGTGCACTGGAGTTTTTGGATACAAAAACTTCAGACACATGCACCACAAAGGCATCCTACACAAAACGGAGCATTGTGCAGATGAAAAATATAATTATATAAATCACAGAAAAAATGCACCAAACGGATATGCCACTGACTATACTAGCTAGTCATACAAGAGGATATTAAAAGCTGAGACTTTTGCCAATATATTCCTGTCAGGAACACATCGGAGCCCATCAAGCACCACGTCACTGTCTCTCAGCATGGCAAGGGTCCTACCACTACGCTAACTATGGTGTGAACACGGTCTGAAGGTGACAAAATCCAGCGCACAGCCAAGTTTCCACACGACCGCATAGCAGGACAACTAATGCAATGTGAATATAGCAAGACTGTAAGCCACACCCATATCAGACCGTGTGATGAAGGTTACCAGGTGCAAAAGAATGTTTAAATGCCAGGTAAAGGCACATACAATACATATAAAACATAATCACGGAAATATAGTGGCAAATATGGGGGAACCGCTCAAACCCAAAACACTGCAGCGTGTTTCTCATTGGGGAAGCAATCCACCGCATGTGGACCGCAGCAAACAACCATCCCCAGCAAAATATGTGTACAATGGAGGATGCCGGCGCGGTCCACATGCACCACAAAGGCATCCTACACAAAATGGAGCATTGTGCGAATGAAAATATAATTATATAAATCACTGAAATTTCATCACCTTCAGACCGTGTTCACACCATAGTTAGCGCAGTGGTAGGACCCTTGCCATGCTGAGAGACCGTGACGTGGTGCATGATGGGCTCCGATGTGTTCCTGACAGGAATATATTGGCAAAAGTCTCAGCTTTCAATATCTGCTTGTATGACTAGCTAGTATAGTCAGTGGCATATCCTTTTGGTGCATTTTTTCTGTGATTTACATACTGTATATGTCACAGAAAGCTACACACTATGGACACTAGATTAGGCCCAGATTATTGGAATTTGCAATAAAAAACTCAGTTTTCGGATGCAGGACAGTATATGTCACAGAAAGCCGCACACTATGGACACTAGATTAGGCCCAGATTATTGGAATTTGCCCTAAAGAAAGAGTTTTTGGATGGAGTACTGTATATGTCACGGATGTGTATTACACGCGCACACTACAGAGACAGTAGATGAGGACTGGCCCCTGATTATTGAAATTTACGCTAAAGAAACAGTTTTCGGATGGAATGTCAAGGATGTGTATTAAACGCACACTATAGACAATAAATGTGGCGCTGATTATTTGAATTTAAGCAAAAAGACACAGTCTGCGGATGATGTACAGTATATGTCACTAATAGGTATTAAAGAAAAATATATTACTGCTGTCAAACACACACACAGTAGTCCTAAAAGGACTTTGGGGTCTTTGAAAAGCTTTTGGTAGTAAAAACAGCAAATTTCTCTCCCTGCACTATCTGTCCCTTCCTCAGCACAGATGTCCCTGAGACTGATCAATTTAGTACAGGTAAAAAGGACTCAATTTAGTAAAAGGACTTTTGGGTAGTTGAAAAGTTTTCTTCGAATAATAACGGATAATTTCGCTCCCTACACTGCCTTTCCCTTCCTACCCTCTGCTCTCCCTGAGTATGAATGATCAGAGCACGTGTCATCGGGTGCTATATAGCACCTGATGACGCGTTCCGGCGAGCCAATCACTGACTACTGGCATTACAGTGATGACAGTACTTACCTGCAGGTTTATTGGCTGCTTAGCAGCCGCAAAATGTACGGGGAGGAGACTCAGCCTAGTACCGCCATGTGTCGAGCATAGTGATGCTCGAGCCGAACAGGTATTTGGTTGAGCATGCTCACTCATCACTACTTAGGACATACTCAACCTAGGGGCTAAATACAAGGGGCAACTTAGGAGAAGGAGCCTGTATTCTCCCACATCTCCATGAGGACTATTCCTTCAAAAAACACACATCAGCAGCAGGTTAATGATAAAACAAAGTTCCAGCACTCACGTTTTCTTGATAGCTAAAATCCTCGTCTTTATTCAGGCAGTAGAAAATAATATACAGGACATGCACCCACTAGTGTAGCAACATTGACGCATTTCGAACAGAGTTCTTATTCTTAACTGTGAACAGTGTCTTTTCCAAGGATTAAATACTGGTCTGTGAGCACATGGTTCCACCCCCACCTGGAGGGCGGGGGAAGGAAACAAAAGGAAAGGGTGGAGCCCCCTGCTCCCTAGGTAAGGCACTGTTCACACTGTCCAACAATAAAGATGCAATGAGCATCCATGTAAAATCAATATTTTGCATATATAATGTGAAAATTCCTTAACCAAAATAATAGATGTGAATATAAAATTTCATATGCAAAAAAAATAAATACACACTATAAATACGAATACAGATACATATTATCGTGCATAAGTGAATTTAGTAGCATATGCTATTACAACATACAGTTGCAAGAAAAAGTATGTGAACCCTTTGGAATGATGTGGATTTCTGCACAAATTGGTCATAAAATGTGATCTGATCTTCATCTAAGTCACAACAATAGACAATCACAGTCTGCTTAAACTAATAACACACAAAGAATTAAATGTTACCATGTTTTTATTAAACACACCATGTAAACATTCACAGTGTAGGTGGAAAAAGTATGTGAACCCTTGGATTTAATACCCGGTTGAAGCTCCTTTCGCAGCAATAACTTTAACCAAACGTTTCCTGTAGTTGCAGTTCAGACGTGCACAATGGTCAGGAGTAATTCTTGACCATTCCTCTTTACAGAACTGTTTCAGTTCGGCAATATTCTTGGGATGTCTGGTGTGAATCGCTTTCTTGAGGTCATGCCACAGCATTTCAATCGGTTTGAAGTCAGGACTCTGACTGGGCTACTCCAGAAGGTGTATTTTACTCTGTTTAAGCCATTCTGTTGTTGATTTACTTCTATGCTTTGGGTCGTTGTCCTGTTGCAACACCCATCTTCTTTTGAGCTTCAGCTGGTGGACAGATGGCCTTAAGTTCTCCTGCAAAATGTCTTGATAAACTTGGGAATTCATTTTTCCTTCGATGATAGCAATCCGTCCAGGCCCTGATGCAGTAAAGCAGCCCCAAACCATGATGCCCCCACCACCACACTTCACAGTTGGGATGAGGTTTTGATGTTGGTGTGCTGTGCCTCTTTTTCTCTACACATAGTGTTGTGTGTTTCCTCCAAACATCTCAACTTTGGTTTCATCTGTCCACAGAATATTTTGCCAGTACTGCTGTGGAACATCCAGGTGCTCTTGTGCAAACTGTAAACGTGCAGCAGTTTTTTTTGGACAGCAGTGGCTTTCTCTGTGGTATCCTCCCATGAAATACATTCTTGTTTAGTGTTTTACGTATCGTAGATTCGCTTACAGGGATGTTAGCATATGCCTTTTGTAAGTCTTTAGCTGACACTCTAGGATTCTTCTTCACCTTATTGAGCAGTCTGCACTGTGCTCTTGCAGACATCTTTACAGGAAGGCTACTCCTAGGGAGAGTAGCAGCAGTGCTGAACTTTCTCCGTTTATAGACAATTTGTCTTACAGTGGACTGATGAACAGCAGGGCTTTTGGAGATACTTTTATAACCCTTTCCAGCTTTATGCAAGTCAACAATTCTTAATCGTAGGTCTTCTGAGAGCTCTTTTGTGCGAAGCATCATTCACATCAGGCAACGCTTTTTGTGAAAGCAAACCCAGAACTCGTGTGTGTTTTTTATAGGGCAGGGCAGCTGTAACCAGCACCTCCAATCTCATCTCATTGAGTGGACTCCAGTTGGCTGACACCTCACTCCAATTAGATCTTGGAGATGTCATTAGTCTAGGGGTTCAGATACTTTTCCCACCTGCAATCTGAATGTTTACATGGTGTGTTCAATAAAAACATGGTAACATTTAATTATTTGTGTGTTATTAGTTTAAGCAGACTGTGATTTTCTATTGTTGTGACTTAGATGAAGATCAGATCACATTTTATGACTAATTTGTGCAGAAATCCATATAATTCCAAGGGGTTCATATACTTTTTCTTGCAACTGTAAATAAATTCTATCTCTATTATCGATCCAAAAAAATGGTCAGTAGAAATGCATAAGTTCATTTTTCATATTAAGACCATTCGGATGTCTGGTATCTAATTTGAAGATCCAAAATGCCTCTCTCAATCTAACCAACTGCTTTAAATCACCTCCCCTTTTCAAAAGCCTTACTTGTTCAATCGCAAAAGCTCTAAAATTTCGCACTTTGCGTTCATGCTTGTATATGAAATGTTTAGCAGCATTGGATATGTTCACACTGTCAGGATTGCTGATGTAGTTGAGATGCTCCAAAATTCGGATTTTGCATTTTCTAGTGGTGCATCCCACCTACATCATCTCACAGGTTGTACATTGGATGACATATACTACCCCCATCGAATTGCAATTGATGTACGATTTTATAGGCTATACATGGGAATTGTTCGCATCATGGAAAGTTTTCGTATTCACTACATTCTACATCCTTGTCTCAACATACAGTGCAGTACATAATCATAAAGTATAGGCAAATATTTCTTAATTGTTTGCTGAATTGCATTAATGCTGCATGGGCTCACCGGCCTGTTCTGTGCACGCGGGTGATCCTGATGATGGAGTGAGCTGAACTTTTCTCTGTGCATATCAGCAGCAGGTTACCCTTAACGGTACTAGATCTGCTTGGCACATAACCACTCGGTTCCTTTAAGGACAAGGACCATTAGTTTTTTGATTGTGCTGAGAGGCAATCCATAATAAGTAAGGCAATGTTAGACAAAAAAAAACTGAAAAGGGGCAAAAAAAAGAAAGGAAATAGGCACTGTCCTTGTGTGAACTTGGATTTTGGTAGCTGGGGTCCTTACTAACATGACCATCCAGGTGAGGGCACAATGGGTGCAACCTGTAAACATAAACATATTAAAAACACACAATATACCAACAGGCCCTGACCCTTCAGGAGTAGTCCACGCCGTGGCTCCCAAAGTCATTGTTCTTTTACTTTAATGGTGAGTGATGGTCCAGCTCCTTAGAGGAGGGACTGGAAGTCTTTCTTACTGCGTGAGCTAGAAAACTGGATAAGAGGCTTGTCCTCCCTCTGAAAATCCATCCGAGCATGGGTAGTACAGCGCCACTGCCCTCCTGTGGCGGAAGTCAGACTTGGCCAGGTGGTTACACTTTTCATCTGCCCAGCCATCTTCTTTTTGATTAGGCCAACTGCTCCTACCATTTCAAAGGAATCCAGGACCTCTGGCTGGAGTGGCATTGATAAATAAGCCTCCACTTGAGTTGTTTGTATCGATAACTCCAGATGTTCCCTTTTTAGTCAACTGGTAGGACTAGTTGGACTATATACCAAGGCTGTCTGGTCTATGTGTTCCATCTGCAGACCCATGATTGGGGGTGCGGGCAGTCCCGGTATGAGAGGCTCAGGCCCAGGTGCTAATCTCTCTGGACATTGCCGGGCATCGAACTGCTATTCCTGTAGGCGGCTAACCTGATCCCTTGCAGCTGGGCCTTCCTGCCAGTGCTTCTGCTCGGGCACTGATGCCAATGCTTTACGGAGTAGGCAAAGAAACCTTTCGGGGACTGCATAGGGGTATACTGCACCTGAGCCCCTTGGTAAAAGTTATGACGGGCCTGAGAAAAATATGGCCTCTTAACCGAGCGGCGGTTTACAAAGAGTTCTGTCCCCGATTCGTCATCCTGTATAAACCCTGTACCTCAGTCTATGTTGAACCAGAGCATCGTTCCAATCCTGGTTCCTGAAGGATTACCCCGATATGTTTGAGCTGCTGCAGAAAGTGAGGGCCGTCTGTGCATGTGCAATGGCCAGGTTATGGGTTGTTAATGTTCTGTATTTGACGTGACGCCAATTGCAGCGTGCACAGGGTACTATCCCAGGGCCCTTCTAAGGTGCTATAACACACGTCTCAGACTAGCAATGCCAGAGTGGTGTAATGGCCTATGATGTCTCTGTAGCATAGGGATAATTGTGTCATGGTGTCTCCTACCTGGGTACAGCTGGACTCCTGGCAATACAATTCAATGTAGTTATAGTAGGAGTAATAGAGTAAATTTGCAGAAGAAATTCTTTCCAGACCTTTAGATGAAGTTCAGACGTTGCTTTACTTGAAAGAACTTGCATCCAAGCAGTATACAGCTTTGGTCTCTTGGTCCCAGCAGGTTTTGGCAATGATTGTCAGGAATGAGGGCTTCTGCTTTAAATATGGAGCTTAGATGTGTGGGGGACAGACTAGCTTAGGAGGGAATAGCTTCTCCTAGGTCTCTGGACTTATGTCTCAGATGGATTTTCAGGGGTTTCTTTCTTCCTGGAATTCTGGAGTTTGTAGTTTTCTGCTTTTCTCATCCAGCTGAGCGGAAGGTGCTCAGACTGGGTATATGAGCAAGTCTCAGCAGAGACTAGGTCTTTATTGTCTTCCCTATACAGGGGTTCTCCTGAATAGTGATGCCCCGAACTATTCGCCGGCGAATAGTTCCAGGCGAACACAGCTTGTTCGCGTTCGCCGCTGCTGGCGAACATATGCGATGTTCGGTCCGCCCCCTATACATCATCATTGAGTAAACTTTGACCCTGTACCTCACAGTCAGCAAACACATTCCAGTCAATCAGCAGCAGACCCTCCCTCCCAGACCCTCCCACCTCATGGACAGCATCCATTTTAGATTCATTCGGAAGCTGCATTCACAGTGAGAGGAGGGAGAGTGTTGTTGCTGCTGATTCAATAGGGAAAGCGTTAGCTGTGTCCAGAGACTCATCTGCTGTAAGGACAGCGTCCTGACAGCACCCCAAAAAGCCCTTTTCAGGGCTGGTACATCAGTGTGTGTCACGGCTGTTTAAGGGTAACAAGAGCATACACAGTAAAAAGAGCTACTGACCGGACCCAAACTAGGGAAGAGAAAGGGTGACCCCTGTCAGACCCTCAACACTCTCCCTATGCTGCTAAAGCACATGCCCGCCTCCATGTGGTGGAACGAGGCATGCCCGTGTGCCTAAGACTGATGAGCCCTGTAACCCCTACAATAGTGGAAGGGGCACGGCCACCGATGCCCTGCTCAGAATATGGAGGGAACCGTGGCCACCTCAGATCCAGTCAGAAAATCACCAGGTACACAACAATGTCTGCACACTTAGCTGATGGAGCTGCAGCCGCAGAGAAGACGGATCCAAGGGCCGCTGGCAATATCCGGAGTGCTTGCAGCAACAGAACACAGGTCCAGAGAACTAATAGCTTAAGAAGTGAAGATACTCAAGGCAGAGCTACAACTGAAAAGAGAAATATAATCCACACCCTGCAATAGGAGGAGGGGTGATTTAAAGGCAGGGAAATCAAACGCAGGAGGAACAGCTGAGAGTAAAGACCTCATCACAGGGGCGGAGAGACAGAACAGTGAGAACACCTCCAAACTCTAAGTGACATCATCACAGGGGTGGAGACACAGAGCTGTGAGAACGTCTCAAAGCTCTGGTAGTGACAGTACCCCCCCTCTATGGGTGGACTCCGGACACCCAGGACCCACCTTCCCAGGATGAGCCCTATGACATGCCCTGATAAGGCGAGTGGCTTTAATGTCCGACATCGGAACCCACATCCTCTCCTCAGGACCATAACCCTTCCAATGAACGAGGTACTGAAGAGAACCGCGGACAATGCGAGAGTCTACAATTCTGGAAACCTCAAACTCCAGATTGCCATCAACCAAAATCGGAGGAGGAGGCAAAGAGGAGGGTACCGTGGACATATGGTTTTAAGAGAGATCTGTGAAATACATTATGTATCCTCCAAACCTGTGGAAGATCAAGGCGGAAGGACACAGGATTGATGACTGACAAAATTTTATAAGGCCCAATAAACTTGGGACCCAATTTCCAGGAGGGAACCTTCAGTTTAATATTTCTTGTAGACAACCACACCAGATCACCCACATTCAGGTCCGGACCAGGCACACGTCTCTTATCAGCCACACGCTTATACTTCTCACTCATCTTTCTGAGATTACTCTGAATCTTTTGCCAAATGGTAGACAATGACGAGGAAAATCTCTCCTCCTCAGGTAAACCAGAAAGAGCCCCTCGCGAGAATGTCCCAAACTGCGGATGGAACCCATATGCACCAAAAAATGGTGACTTATCAGAAGATTCCTGACGACGGTTATTCAAAGCAAACTCAGCAAGTGGGAGAAATGAACACCAATCCTCCTGGTTCTCTGCCACAAAACAGCGCAAATATGTCTCCAGATTCTGATTAAGGCGTTCAGTCTGACCATTCGACTGCGGGTGAAAAGCAGAAGAGAAGGACAGCCGAACCCCCAGGCGAGAACAGAAAGCCTTCCAGAACCTGGACACAAACTGCGTGCCTCTATCAGAAACAATCTCAGAGGGAATGCCGTGCAATTTAACAATATGATCGACAAAAGCTTGCTCCAACGTTTTAGCATTGGGTAAACCAGGGAAAGGAACGAAATGAGCCATCTTGCTAAAACGGTCCACGACCACCAGGATCACCGACTTCCCCGAGGAACGAGGAAGATCCGTGATAAAGTCCATGGACAGGTGTGTCCAAGGACGGGAAGGTATGGGTAACGGGAGAAGGGAACCTGAAGGTCGTGAACGAGGGACCTTAGCGCGAGCGCACGTCTCACAAGCCGCCACAAAACCCTCCACAGACTTACGAAGAGCCGGCCACCAAAATCTCCGAGCAATGAGATCTACCGTGGCTCTACTCCCGGGGTGACCAGCAAGAACCGTATCATGATGTTCCTTAAAGAGTTTGTGACGTAGCTCAGGAGGCACGAACAACTTCCCGGAGGGACAATGGGCAGGTGCCTCAGACTGGGCAGCCTGGACCTCGGCCTCCAAATCGGAATATAGAGCAGAAACAACTACCCCCTCCGCCAAAATGGGACCCGGGTCCTCGGAGTTTCCTCCTCCCGGAAAACAGCGAGAGAGAGCATCAGCCTTCACATTCTTGATCCCAGGGCGGAAAGTAACAACAAAATTGAATCTGGAGAAGAACAGAGACCATCTGGCCTGTCTCGGATTCATACGCCTGGCCGACTCCAAGTACGCCAGATTCTTATGGTCGGTAAAAACGGTGATAGGGTGCCTGGCCCCCTCCAACCAATGGTGCCATTCCTCAAAAGCCAACTTGATGGCCAACAACTCCCTATCTCCCACATCATAGTTTCTCTCTGCCGGGGAGAGTTTTCTAGAGAAAAAGGCACAAGGTCGCCATTTGGCAGGAGAGGGGCCCTGGGACAAAACTGCACCCACACCCACCTCGGAAGCATCCACCTCAACAATAAAAGGTAAGGAAACATCGGGATGCACCAAGATGGGAGCAGACGCAAAACTCTCTTTAATCTTAGAAAAGGCTGCAAGCGCCTCCTCCGACCAAGAGGAAAAATCCGTCTCCTTTTTTGTCATGTCAGTAAGGGGTTTGACAATAGAGGAATAATTCAAAATGAACTTTCTGTAGTAGTTAGCAAAACCCAGAAAGCGCATCAATGCCTTCTGATTTTCAGGAAGCTCCCACTCCAGCACAGCACGGACCTTCTCCGGATCCATGCGAAAACCAGAAGCAGAGAGGAGAAAACCCAGAAATTGAATCTCCGATACCATAAAAAGACATTTCTCCAGCTTGGCATACAGTTTATTTTCCCGCAGTATCTGCAGGACCTGAAAAAGATGATCCTGATGGGTCTGAACATCAGGCGAAAAAATCAAAATATCATCAAGATACACCAATAATAAGGCTGTTAACAGCCTGCATTTGTGGGAGGGGCATCTGGCTATTTATCCCCCTACCTGCCGCTCAGCCAGGCGCCCGAGCCTCACGCATTACTTGGCGGTATCGCGCTCCTTCCTCTTCATGTCGTTTTTGGCTTCCTGTTTTTTCTGTGCACGCGCGCTACGGGTGTCCGGATTGCCGCACGTCAGCCTACCAGGTAATTGGGGCTCAGCTGGCTCCGCTCTAGCTGAGCCTCACGCCCGGCCTGGATTCTGGCACCCGGTGGTATAGGGTGCAGACGCCGCTCTCCCCCAGCATAAACCGCTCGCGCATCTACCCTAAGGTACAGGCGGCGGGGTCTGGGGAGCGGCATCACAGTTAAGTTGTCTGCCTCTGTCACATGCTGGGTCAGTATGCAATTTCTTTTAACATGGGACGTGGTGACAGGCTTTCTGGTCTTCACTTTTAGCAGGCTGGTAAGGGGATAAGCAGAGCCATACAAGCACTCTGCCCTGTGGCTGCGATGCAAGTGGGGGTCTTGTTTGATTTAGGGGGGGGGCACAGTTTTTCAGTTATACCCTCTGCCAGATTGCTAGGGTCATATGCTCATGCGGTTTTAGGTTCACCTGCTGCAAGGTTCCCTCACTGTGGGTTTCAGCCGTCTCCCTCTGTCAGCACATGTGCTTCACAGCGCATTGCAGTGTTGCTTTGTTTTCTGTCTCACTCGGCTCCTGTCTCCTGGGGCGCCCGAGCCGCACGCACCATTTGCGGTTTCGATCTCCTCCTCTTCCGACCCGAATCGCTTCCGGTATCCTGCCCTCACGCTCCGCCGACATCCGGATCGCAGCACGCCAGCCTGCCGGGTGATCGAGGCTCAGCTGGCTCCGTTCTAGCTGCGTCTCGCACCCGACCTGGTTTCCTGCCCCCTGCTGGGGCACGCTTGATTGCCGCTCCCCCCAGCATGTTGCGCTCGCACAAGTGCGGGCGGCAGGGTTGGGGGAGCGGCGTTCTAGTCAGGGTACTGCCGGTCACATGCCGGCTCAGCATGAGAGCCTATCATGTTAAAAAATGGTGTCATAGGTTGTTTTCACATATATCCATGCTATCTTGCATATCTATTAATTCTGGTTTTGGGATGCAGGTTGCCCTCCCGCTTTCAGGGGGGGGGGGGGGGGGCGCAGTTTTGGGTCCCCTGCCAAATTATTTGGGGCTCTGTACGTTTAATTTTAAGTTTATCTGCCTTGCTTCACAATACCAGAATTAGCGATTTACGTGTTTTCACTTTACGGTCTCAGAAAACAGTGGTTTTTCGTTTTCTGGTTCAAATCTGCTTCTCTCTCCTGGTCTGTACGTATGGCCGGGGTCCCCTGGCCCTCCCGGGATCTCAGTGCCTCCCGGATCGCCCAGGTTGTCAATGTTTTTTTCTGGATCGCCCAGGTTGTCAGTTTTTCCTGGATCACCCAGGTTGTCAGGGTCCTTGGATCACTCAGGTTGTCAGTGTCCCTGGATCGCCCAGGTTGTCAGGGTTCCTGTATCGCCCAGGTTGTCAGCGTCCCTGGATCGCCCAGGTTGTCAGTTTTTCCTGGATCACCCAGGTTGTCAGGGTCCTTGGATCACTCAGGTTGTTAGTGTCCCTGGATCGCCCAGGTTGTCAGGGTCCCTGTATCGCCCAGGTTGTCAGCGTCCCTGGATCGCCCAGGTGGTCAGCGTCCCTGGATCACCCAGGTTGTCAGCGTCCCTGGATCACCCAGGTGGTCAGCGTCCCTGGATCGCCCAGGTGGTCAGCGTCCCTGGATAGCCCAGGTGGCCAGCGTCCCTGGATCGCCCAGGTGGCCAGCGTCCCTGGATCGCTCAGGTTCTGTCTTCGTTTAAATGTCTGTGTCCCTGGATCGCCCAGGTTGTCAATGTCCCTGGATCGCCCAGGTTGTCAGTGTCCCTGGATCGCCCAGGTTGTCAGTGTCCCTGGATCGCCCAGGTTGTCAGGGTCCTTGGATCGCCCAGGTTGTCAGGGTCCTTGGATCGCCCAGGTTGTCAGGGTCCCTGGATCGCCCGGGTGGTCAGGGTCCCTGGATCGCCCGGGTTGTCAATGTCCCTGGATCGCCCAGGTTGTCAGTGTCCCTGGATCGCCCAGGTTGTCAGTGTCCCTGGATCGCCCAGGTTGTCAGTGTCCCTGGATCGCCCAGGTTGTCAGTGTCCCTGGATCGCCCAGGTTGTCAGTGTCCCTGGATCGCCCAGGTTGTCAGTGTCCCTGGATCGCCCAGGTTGTCAGTGTCCCTGGATCGCCCAGGTTGTCAGTGTCCCTGGATCGCCCAGGTTGTCAGTGTCCCTGGATCGCCCAGGTTGTCAGTGTCCCTGGATCGCCCAGGTTGTCAGTGTCCCTGGATCGCCCAGGTTGTCAGTGTCCCTGGATCGCCCAGGTTGTCAGAGTCCCTGGATCGCCCAGGTTGTCAGCGTCCCTGGATCGCCCAGGTGGTCAGCGTCCCTGGATCGCCCAGGTGGTCAGCGTCCCTGGATCGCCCAGGTGGTCAGCGTCCCTGGATCGCCCAGGTGGTCAGCGTCCCTGGATCGCCCAGGTGGTCAGCGTCCCTGGATCGCCCAGGTGGTCAGCGCCCCTGGATCGCCCAGGTGGTCAGCGTCCCTGGATCGCCCAGGTGGTCAGCGTCCCTGGATCGCCCAGGTGGTCAGCGTCCCTGGATCGCCCAGGTGGTCAGCGTCCCTGGATCGCCCAGGTGGTCAGCGCCCCTGGATCGCCCAGGTGGTCAGCGTCCCTGGATCGCCCAGGTGGTCAGCGTCCCTGGATCGCCCAGATGGTCAGCGTCCCTGGATCGCCCAGGTGGTCAGCGTCCCTGGATCGCCCAGGTGGTCAGCGTCCCTGGATCGCCCAGGTGGTCAGCGTCCCTGGATCGCCCAGGTGGTCAGCGTCCCTGGATCGCCCAGGTTCTGTCTTCGTTTAAATGTCAGTGTCTCTGGATCGCCCAGGTTATCAGTGTCCCTGGATCGCCCAGGTTGTCAGTGTCCCTGGATCGCCCAGGTTGTCAGTGTCCCTGGATCGCCCAGGTTGTCAGCGTCCCTGGATCGCCCAGGTTGTCAGCGTCTCTGGATCGCCCAGGTTATCAGTGTCCCTGGATCGCCCAGGTTGTCAGTGTCCCTGGATCGCCCAGGTTGTCAGTGTCCCTGGATCGCCCAGGTTGTCAGCGTCCCTGGATCGCCCAGGTTGTCAGCGTCCCTGGATCGCCCAGGTTGTCAGCGTCCCTGGATCGCCCAGGTTGTCAGCGTCCCTGGATCGCCCAGGTGGTCAGCGTCCCTGGATCGCCCAGGTGGTCAGTGTCCCTGGATCGCCCAGGTGGTCAGCGTCCCTGGATCGCCCAGGTGGTCAGCGTCCCTGGATCGCCCAGGTGGTCAGCGTCCCTGGATCGCCCAGGTTGTCAGGGTCCCTGGATCGCCCAGGTTGTCAGCGTCCCTGGATCGCCCAGGTTGTCAGCGTCCCTGGATCGCCCAGGTTGTCAGCGTCCCTGGATCGCCCAGGTGGTCAGCGTCCCTGGATCGCCCAGGTGGTCAGCGTCCCTGGATCGCCCAGGTGGTCAGCGTCCCTGGATCGCCCAGGTGGTCAGGGTCCCTGGATCGCCCAGGTTCTGTCTTCGTTTAAATGTCAGTGTCTCTGGATCGCCCAGGTTATCAGTGTCCCTGGATCGCCCAGGTTGTCAGTGTCCCTGGATCACCCAGGTTGTCAGTGTCCCTGGATCGCCCAGGTTGTCAGCGTCCCTGGATCGCCCAGGTTGTCAGCGTCCCTGGATCGCCCAGGTGGTCAGCGTCCCTGGATCGCCCAGGTGGTCAGCGTCCCTGGATCGCCCAGGTGGTCAGCGTCCCTGGATCGCCCAGGTTCTGTCTTCGTTTAAATGTCAGTGTCTCTGGATCGCCCAGGTTATCAGTGTCCCTGGATCGCCCAGGTTGTCAGTGTCCCTGGATCGCCCAGGTTGTCAGTGTCCCTGGATCGCCCAGGTTGTCAGTGTCCCTGGATCGCCCAGGTTGTCAGTGTCCCTGGATCGCCCAGGTTGTCAGTGTCCCTGGATCTCCCAGGTTGTCAGTGTCCCTGGATCGCCCAGGTTGTCAGCGTCCCTGGATCGCCCAGGTGGTCAGCGTCCCTGGATCGCCCAGGTGGTCAGCGTCCCTGGATCGCCCAGGTGGTCAGCGTCCCTGGATCGCCCAGGTGGTCAGCGTCCCTGGATCGCCCAGGTGGTCAGCGTCCCTGGATCGCCCAGGTGGTCAGCGTCCCTGGATCGCCCAGGTTGTCAGCGTCCCTGGATCGCTCAGGTTGTCAGCGTTCCTGGATCGCCCAGGTGGTCAGCGTTCCTGGATCACCCAGGTTCTGTCTTCGTTTTCTAAAGCCACCCTTCGGGGTATTCAAAAGGAGGGGAAGGGGTCCGTGAGCCATAGGCAACCTGTGTCCGGTAAATTGTTCAGGGATCTTTTTCGTCCATGGATGGTAATCCTTTTTGGGCCCTTCACTAACCTGATTTTGAAAGTGGCCATGTATCTCACCTTTTATGGATTCCTCCGGCCCGGTGAGGTTCTGGCGGGTTCAAATCGCCATAACCATCCTCTGAAGCAGCATCTGTTATGGGGCCAGGGCCATTACACTCCCCTGCTACCTTCCACCAAAACCATTCAGACGGGACCCCCTTCTGAGGTAAATTCTATCCCACGCTGAACGATTGGTGCCCAGTTCAGGTGCTGCATCAACTGCTAGGCCTCATCCAAGGTTCATCACCAGATAGCCCGCTCCTGCCACACGCAGGCAAGCTTCTCAGCACCCTCAGTTTATATCTTTCATCCGTGCCCTCGCCCAGGGTCTAGGCTATGACCCCAGGGTAAATTCGGGCCACTCATGTCGCTAGGGGCAGACTCCGCTGCTTCTCGGCATCAGGTGCCAGCTCATGTCATCCGGTCCATGGGGCGGTGGCGGCCCTCCTGCTTCACTAGGTATATACCCAATCCTCGAGTAGAGATATCTCGCGCCTTTCGATCACTGGCTTTGTAGTTTGCAAAAAAGTGTTGTACCTAACTGATGTTTTTTGCCCCCTTTTTTCACTGGTGTACCCGCGCTGTGGCTCCAGGCACAATTCAGCCACTATGTTCAGGGCAGGTGTCTCTGCGTGCGCCGACGTTGTCCTAGCCCTGACCATAAATAATAAGGCTGTTAACAGCCTGCATTTGTGGGAGGGGCGTCTGGCTATTTATCCCCCTACCTGCCGCTCAGCCAGGCGCCCGAGCCTCACACCCCTCCCTCCCGCCCTTTTTCTCTAAACTCCCTTCAGGTATGCCCCCTTTTTTCACTGGTGTACCCGCGCCGTGGCTCCCGGCACAATTCAGCCACTATGTTCAGGGCAGGTGTCTCTGCGTGCGCCGACGTTGTCCTAGCCCTGACCATAAATACAAATTTCCCCATTAAATGATAGAAAATACTATTAACAAAATGCTGAAAGACGGCCGGAGCATTCATCAGGCCGAAAGGCATAACGAGATTCTCGAAATGCCAGTTAGGGGTATTAAAGGCCGTTTTCCATTCATCCCCCTCTCTGACCCTGACCAGGTTGTACGCGCCTCTCAGATCCAATTTGGAAAACACCTTGGCCCCAACAATTTGGTTGAAGAGGTCTGGGATCAGAGGAAGGGAATAGGGATCGCGAATCGTGATACGGTTCAGCTCCCTAAAATCTAAGCAAGGTCTCAGAGAGCCATCTTTTTTTTTAACAAAAAAAAAACCCGCGGCAACAGACGACTTTGAGGGACGAATATGCCCCTTCTCGAGACTCTCGGAGATATAGGTTCGCATTGCGAGTCTTTCCGGTTGTGAGAGATTGTAGAGGCGTGCCTTTGGCAGCTTGGCGCCGGGAATGAGGTTAATGGGACAGTCAAACTCCCGGTGAGGAGGTAGCTCCCGAACACCGCTCTCGGAAAACACATCCGAGAAATCAGAGAGAAATGATGGCAGAGTTTTAGTAGACACCTGTGCAAGAGTGGCTGTGAGACAATTCTCTCTACAAAAGTCACTCCACTCATTTAGTTGCCTTCCTTGCCAATCAATTGTGGGGTTATGTCTAGTGAGCCAGGGTAGCCCCAAAACTAGAGGAGAAGGCAATCCGTTAAGGACAAAACAAGATATCTCCTCCACATGAGTGTCTCCTACAGCTAGCCGGATATTGTGAACAATGCCTTTCAGAGATCTCTGCGAGAGTGGGGCAGAGTCAATAGCAAAAACAGGTATATCCTTTTCTAATGTACAAACCTGAAAACCATGCAAGGCTACAAATTGAGTGTCAATAAGATTGACGGCCGCTCCACTATCGACAAAAATCTCACAAGGAATAACTTTGCTCTCTAGCGCCACCCTGGCAGACAGGAGAAAACGGGAACTGCAGGTCAGAGGAAAAGCATCAATTCCCACATCAACTTTGCCCAAAGTAGCAGATGAAGCAGAACTTGATGATCTACCTCTTGAGGTTTTTCTCTTATTATCGCTCTTAGTACAGTTCAGGAATCTCCTAGACGGACAAACATTTGCCAAATGACCTATGCCCCCACAACAAAAACACACCATATTCTGAGGACTAAATCCTCTTTTATCAGGGGCAATGGGCTCCTCCTCAGAGGGGAGTGAGACAGGATGAGACCCCTGCATACTGAATGAGTCCGCACCATTGCCCCTAGACTGACAATGGCTGGACGTAGAGGTCTTGTTTCTTTCCCTTAGACGCCTGTCAAGGCGTACCGCTAATGACATGGCAGACTCTAAGGACGTTGGTCTCTCATGGAAAGCAAAGGCATCTTTCAAACCCTCTGAGAGACCATGACAGAACTGACTTCGGAGTGCAGCATCATTCCAGCCTGAATTAGCTGCCCATCTCCGAAATTCAGAACAATAAAGCTCCGCAGACAGTTTGTTCTGGCATAAAATACGTAAGTTTGATTCTGCCAGAGCAACACGATCCGGGTCATCATATATCTGCCCCAGGGCCACAAAAAATCTTTCCACGGATCGAAGGGAAGGGTCCCCTGATGGCAGCGAAAAAGCCCAAGTCTGAGCATTACCCCTGACCAGGGAGATGACAATCCTCACCCTCTGTTCCTCATTACCAGAGGAGTGGGGACACAAACAAAAATGGAGTACACATGCCTCTCTGAAGCGAACAAAATTCTCACTGCCCCCGGAGAACGTTTCCGGAAGTGAGACCTTTGGCTCGCAACAGACTCCATGAGCCGGAGCAGAGCCCAATGCTTGTAGCTGAGTCACAGATTGACGGAGATCCGCTACTTCCAAAGAAAGACCCTGCATGCGGTCAACCAGGTCAGAAAGCGGATCTATGTCAACAAGGACGGTTTTGGTGGATTATAATGTCACGGCTGTTTAAGGGTAACAAGAGCATACACAGTAAAAAGAGCTACTGACCGGACCCAAACTAGGGAAGAGAAAGGGTGACCCCTGTCAGACCCTCAACACTCTCCCTATGCTGCTAAAGCACATGCCCGGATCCATGTGGTGGAACGAGGCATGCCCGCGTGCCTAAGACTGATGAGCCCTGTAACCCCTACAATAGTGGAAGGGGCACGGCCACCGATGCCCTGCTCAGAATATGGAGGGAACCGTGGCCACCTCAGATCCAGTCAGAAAATCACCAGGTACACAACAATGTCTGCACACTTAGCCGATGGAGCTGAGCCGCAGAGAAGACGGATCCAAGGGCCGCTGGCAATATCCGGAGTGCTTGCAGCAACAGAACACAGGTCCAGAGAACTAATAGCTTAAGAAGTGAAGATACTCAAGGCAGAGCTACAACTGAAAAAAGAAATATAATCCACGCCCTGCAACAGGAGGAGGGGTGATTTAAAGGCAAGGAAATCAAACGCAGGAGGAACAGCTGAGAGTAAAGACCTCATCACAGGGGCGGAGAGACAGAACAGTGAGAACACCTCCAAACTCTAAGTAACATCATCACAGGGGTGGAGACACAGAGCTGTGAGAACGTCTCAAAGCTCTGGTAGTGACAGTGTGCTTTTTTATATATATATATATATATATATATATATATAAAAATATATATATATATATTGCAGTTGCCTGGCTGCCCGTGTGTGAGAGGCTGCAGGCTCAGTCACAGACAGCACGTGCACACCATTCATACAGGGTGTGACAGAAAATACCTTGCAGATAAAAAAAAAATTATATTTAATATTTTTCTGTGACATAATCACATTTGCAAGCCCGTGTGTGTCAGGCCCACACATACTGTATTGTGGCCCCTGGCTAGTGGCTAGGCCTGCACTCATACCGTTACAGGGTGTCATTCACTCAAATACCTTGCAGATAAAAAAAATTATATTTAACATTTTTCTGTGATATAATCACATTTACAAGCCCGTGTGTGTCAGGCCCACACATACTGTATTGTGGCCCCTGGCTAGTGGCTAGGCCTGCACTCATACCGTTACAGGGTGTCATTCACTTAAATACCTTGCAGACAATTTTTTTTATAAAAAAAAACTTTCTGTGATATAATCACATTTGCAAGCCCGTGTGTGTCAGGCCCACACATACTGTATACTGCTAGTTGCTAGGTCTGCACTCATACCATTACAGGGTGTCATTCACTCAAATACCTTGCAGATAAAAAAAATTATATTTAAATTTTTCTGTGATATAATCACATTTGCAAGCCCGTGTGTGTCGGGCCCACACATACTGTATACTGGCCACTGGCTAGTGGCTAGGCCTGCACTCATACCGTTACAGGGTGTCATTCACTCAAATACCTTGCAGATAAAAACATTCTATTTAAAAGGTTTTCTGTGATATAATCACATTTGCAAGCCCGTGTGTGTCAGGCCCACACATACTGTATTGTGGCCACTGGCTAGTGGCTAGGCCTGCACTCATACCGTTACAGGGTGTCATTAACTCAAATACCTTGCAGATAAAAAAATTATATTTAAGCATTTTCTGTGATATAATCACATTTGCAAGCCCATGTGTGTCAGGCCCACACATACTGTACTGTGTCCACTGCCCGGTGCCCACCACTTATAAAGGTTGGCACAGTACCTTGCATGCATAGTACCACTTCACATTAAAAAAGGCAGAGGCATGCATGCCATCCCGCAGTGGCCGTTGTGGTGCTGTGATTTCCACTGGCCCTGGAATAATGCCCAGTGTTCAGAGGCCACGTACTCTGAACCCCAAAAATTCTGAGAAAATAGTTGACTGGCTTACACAGGACACCCAATCTTTAACAGCTGTGCCAAAAGAAACTGAGTCGTGGAAAATCCAACACCCACCTAGGTACAACTGCTTTGTGAAGGCACATGATCGCACATCACAAACGCCTATGAGATCAACACATGATGACGAGTAGAAGCAGCACACAAGCTCAAAGCCACCATCCTCCTCCTGGTCCGGCATCTTCAGCCACATCAACCACTGCTGTCCTCCTTGTCCCATCTCAACCACCCGCCACTCCGCCTCTCACCTTCAGCAGTTCCATCTCATCTGCCCACAGTCAGGTGTCTGTAAAGGAAATGTTTGAGCATAAGAAGCCAATGTCACAGAGTCACCCCCTTGCCCGGCGTCTGACAGCTGGCTTGACGGAACTCTTAGCCCGACAGCTTTTACCATAGCAGCTGGTGGAGTCTGAGGCCTTCAAAAAATTTGTCGCTATTGGGACACCACAGTGGAAGGTACCCGGACAAATTTTTTTTCAAATAAGGAGATCCCAAACCTCTACTCAGTGATTGAAAAGGAAGTCATGGCATCTCTGGCATACAGTGTTGGGGCAAGGGTCCATCTGACCACTGATACCTGGTCTGCAAAGCACGGTCAGGGCAGGTATATCACCTACACTGCGCATTTGATCAACCTGCTGACAGCTGCCAAGCATGGAATGCGTGGCTCTGCAGCGGAGTTGGTGACACCGCCATGACTTGCAGGCAGGCCTACTGCCACCTCCTCTACTCCTCATACTCCATCCTCTTCCAAAACCTCCTCGGCTGAGTCCTCTTCTGCTGCCGCGTCTGGCTGCACATCAACTGAAGCCCCCCAGCTCCCCAGGGGCTATTCCACATCCCGGATACAACAGTGTCACGCTGTCTTGGGGTTGACTTGCCTGAAAGCAGAGAGCCACCCCGCACCAACTGGAGATCGGCAAAGTGGTGTGTGACAATGGAAGCAATTTGTTGGCGGCATTGAATTTGTCAAGTTGTCACATGTGCCGTGCATGGCACATGTGTTGAATCTCATCGTACAACGCTTTGTTTCAAAGGACCGAGGCTTACAGGATGTCCTCAAACAGGCCAGGAAGGTGTGTGACCATTTCAGGCGTTCCTACACGGCCATCGCACACTTTTCAAACATTCAGCGCCGAAGCAACATGCCAGTGAGGCGCTTGATTTGCGACAGCCCGACACGTTGGAATTCAACACTCCTAATGTTCGACCGCCTGCTCCAACAAGAAAAAGCCGTCAACGAGTATTTGTATGACCGGGGTGCTAGGACAGCATCTGCGGAGCTGGGAATTTTTTTGCCATGTTACTGGACGCTCATGCGCAATGCCTGTAGGCTCATGCGTCCCTTTGAGGAGGTGACAAACCTAGTCAGTCGCACCAAAGGCACCATCAGCGACCTCATCCCATTTGTTTTCTTCCTGGAGCATGCCCTGCGAAGAGTGCTGGATCAGGCTGTAGATGAGCATGAAGAGGAAGAGTTGTGGTCACCATCACCACCAGTAACAGCCTTGTCATCATCGCTTGCCGGACCTGCGGCAACGGTGCAAGAGGAGTATGAGGAAGAGGAGTCAGAGGAGGAATGTGGCTTTGAGGAGGAGGAAGACCAGAGTGCTCGTTGTTGTCACCTATCGGGGACCTGTGGTGTTGTACGTGGCTGGGGGGAAGAACAGACCGTCAATGACATCAGTGAGGAGGAGGAACGGGAAATGAGTAGCTCGGCATCCAACCTTGTGCAAATGGGGTCTTTCATGCTGTCATGTCTGTTGAGGGACCCTCGTATAAAAAGGATGAAGGAGAACGACATGTACTGGGTGGCCACGCTACTAGACCCCCAGTATAAGCAGAAAGTGGCGGAAATGTTACCAAATTGCCGGAAGTCAGAAAGGATGCAGCAGTTCAAAACCAAACTAAAAAATATGCTTTACACAGCTTATAAGGGGGATGTCACAGCACAATGGGAATCTAACAGGGGAAGAGGGGAAAGTAATCCTCCTCCTACCACGACCACGGCGGCAAGGACAGGACGCTTTACAGATGTATTGTTGATGGAGGACATGCAAAGCTTTTTCAGTCCTACACATCGCCACAGCCCTTCGGGATCCAGCCTTAGAGAACGACTCGACCGACAGGTAGCAGACTACCTTGCCTTAACTGCAGATATTGACACTCTGAGGAGCGATGAACCCCTTGACTACTGGGTGTGCAGGCTTGACCTGTGGCCTGAACTATCCCAGTTTGCGATAGAACTTCTGGCCTGCCCCACTTCAAGTGTCTTGTCAGAAAGGACCTTCAGTGCAGCAGGAGGCATTGTCACTGACAAAAGAAGTCGCCTCGGTCAAAAAAGTGTTGATTACCTCACCTTCATTAAGATGAATGAGGCATGGATCCCAAAGGGACTGACAGTAGGGGATACGTTTAACTAACAAAAGGCCTGACATGCCTTGGCCTCAAAATGGTCCCCACGCTGCTGTATTTAATTTCTGCATACCGGATGACTGTTGTGAATTCAACATCAATTTTTCCGGCCGCTGCTACAACAGCGGCTGCAACAATAGCATTGTTTTTCAGGCATGTGTACGTGCCTAATTTTTCTGGCCTCTGGTGCTGCACTGTGGCTGCAAAAACAAAACAAACAAAAAAAGGCACATACAAGTGTCAATTCTCCTTTCATGATCGTTACCTTGTTGTGGTGAAGGGGCTTGCTTATCACAGTGAAGCGATCATCACCTCTATGAGTGTGTTGGCAATGTTGCCACACCCCAGATGATAAGGCTGTTGCTTCATTATGATCAGACCAAAAGCGATCGGCTGGATATTTTTTCATAGAAAAACTTTAATTTTTTATTTTATTTTATTTTTTTAAGTTGTATGGGTGGGTTTTTAATACATAAAATAAATTAAAAAATCATAATAAAGTCTCTTAATAGTTTATTAGAAATAATGCAGACAATTTAAAAAATCCCCATCAATTCCAATACAAAGCAAGTACAAAGCTCAGAACTAAATTATTCCAGGATGTCGTAATGGTTTGTTAATTCGACAATGGTTAATCAATTCGACACACGTCCCTGGATAGGAGACGTAATAGGGATTAAACTGTTATGAATAGTACTAGTTAAGACACCACTCATATAGGGTGTCACAGCACATTGCTCCGTGCACGCGCAGTGCCCCAACTTGGGAGTAAGAGGACCGACCAAGCTGCTTTTTCCATCTCCCGGTTCCTAAAATCAATTCAGTTTGGTGTATCAGAGTTTTGTCTGTCACTGTGAAGGCAGTCGAAGGTACCCGGCCTAAATTTTTTTTTCACAAAAGGCAATTTCCACCCTGATATAGGACGTAACAGGGATTAAACTGATGAGAATAGTACTACAGAAAATACCACTCATATTGGGTGTGACAGTAAATTGCACGGCGCAGACGCAGTGACCGTGGCGTGGATTCAAACAAAGGGGAGGGAGCCAGAAATTTTTTAACCATTTCCCCGTTTGAAAAATCCATTTAATAAATGGACCCCAGATTGGGGACGTAACAGGGATTAAACTGATCAGAAGAGAGAACTATAGAAAATAGCACTCATATCGGGTGGGACAGTAAATTGCACGGCGCAGACGCAGTGACCGTGGATTCAAATAAAGTGGAGGGAGCCAGCGTTTTTTTAACCATCTCCCCGTTCGAAAAATCTATTCAATTCACCTTTCCGGGACCCTTGGTGTTGTACGTGGCTGGGTGAAGAAACCTTCAATTACATCAACGGGACATGGCTAGCTTGGTATCCAACCTTGTGCAAATGGGGAGTTTGCGGTTGGGCAAATGGACTGTTTGCGGTGCATTAAAAGGGGAGTTTGGTCTGTCAATGTCTGTGAAGCGGGCGTAACCCTTACACTACCTGATCGATACAACATCATACCTGATCGTATACACACACTGGATGTTTTATACCACGTTGTTCAAAACAAATTTGGATTGTTAGGTGATTTATGCCCTTTATGGATTAAAAATCCAACTCTGCGTCAACTATATCATTTTCCATGGGAGTTTTGCCATGGATCCCCCTCCGGCATGCCACAGTCCAGGTGTTAGTCCCCGCAAAATTTTATGTTCGCGACATCTCTACTCCTGAACACTATTACACACCCTGTCCCTAGCAGGGGGTGGGCTACACTCACTCTGACTCACTTCCTTCTCCACCCTTGCTGCAGGATGTAGGAACAGCCCATTTCGCTCACAGAGGGGGAGAAAAGCTGGAATAATCCATTCCAGCCTAGATTCACTAAACTCTAAGCTGTAATTGCTGCCACCTACTGGTAACCAGGCAAATTACATTTACAATAGTATTTAACATAGATTTTTATGCACATTTGTGGAGGACATAAGCAAAATCACATCAGATGACATTATAAAGCTCTTAGGGGACAGTAGAGGGGTAGAGGCGTGTAGTAACACAACTCTAGGACGTTGCACATGTAGTGATGTCGCGAACATAAAATTTTTTGTTCGCAAACGGCGAACGCGAATTTCCGCAAATGTTTGCGAATGGGCGAACCGTGCCAATGGCCATTGACTTCAATAGGCAGGCGAATTTTAAAACCCACAGGGACTCTTTCTGGCGACAATAGTGATGGAAAGGTTGTTTCAAGGGGACTAACACCAGGACTGTGGCATGTCGGAGAGGGATCCATGGCAAAACTCCCATGGAAAATTATGTAGTTGACGTAGAGTTGGGTTTTAATCCATAAAGGGCATAAATAACCTAACATTGCTAAATTTTTTGGAATAACGTGCTTTAAAACATCAGGTATGATGTTGTATCGATCAGGTAGTGCAAGGGTTACGCCCGCATCACAGTGACAGACCAAACTCCCTGTTTAACGCACCGCAAACAACCGCAAACTCCCCATTTGCACAAGGTTGGATACCAAGCTAGCCATGTCCCGTTCCTTGTCCTCACTGATGTCATTGAAGGTCTCTTTCTCCACCCAGCCACGTACAACACCAAGGGTCCCCGAAAGGTGACAATAAGCCCCCTTGGACGCCTGCTGTGTTTGGTCTTCCACCTCCTTAAAGCCACCTTCCTCCTCTGACTCCTCTTCTTCAGACTCCTCTCTCTGCATTGCCTCTCTCTGCGTTATTATAAGGTGTGTTAAGTAGTACTATTCCTATCAGTTCAATCCCTGTTACGTCCCCTTTTAGGGGATGTGTATATGGAATCGATTTTAGGAACCGGGAGATGAAAAAGATGGTCGGTCCTCCTACTTCCAATTTGGGGCACTGCGCGTGCAATTGAATGTGCCACCAAATCGGAGCGGTGTGTTAAGTAGTACTATTCCTATCAGTTTAATCCCTGTTAAGTCCCCTAACAGGGGACCTGTATTTTGAATCGATTTTATGAACCGAGAGATGGAAAAAGATGCTTGGTCGGTCCTCCTACTTCCAATTTGGGGCAATGCGTGTGCAATCGAATGTGCCACCAGATATGAGTGGTGTGTTAAGTAGTACTATTCCTATCAAATTACTGCCAAACATTAAGAATATTGCCAAGATACCTTGTCACAGTAGTTTTTAGAGTAAATTGAATAGAAAGTGTGACTTTTAAAAATACCTTTAATTACGATAAAGCGGGGATGTATATACCAACAATTGTGTACTACATTCATGGTGACAGGATAAACACACAGGTTCAGGCAGAGGGACCAAGGTCTAGTGAGAGGCAGGGTAGAAAAACTTACCCTAAATGCCCTAAAGACTGCTTAGCCCAGGGCGACCCCCTGATGGTGGAGGCTCCCTGTCCCCGAACCTAATGCTATCCAGTCCCTAATAAACCCTAATCAGGGAAATAATATTAGCAAAAATATAGAAAGTGGATGGTAGTCCTATAGAATGGACACCACTACCACTTTCTAAACCAAAACAAGAACCCTAACGCGTGGGAAATTAAGTCATTTGAGAACTACCTTGAATATAAAATCGTTCCTAAAGGCCAACAAATCCCCCTTAGACCATCAGAACGTATTCAGTCTCCTGAGTTTATAACCAAATGGGAGCAAGAGATCACCTGCAGCTCTCTTAGGTTGATGTCACTTCTCCTTAATGAGGAAAAAAAAATCTTTGAAAATACATCAGCTAAACAAAAGGGACTCATAGACTCGGCCCTTAAACTCAAATCTGATTCTGACTTTGATAAGAGGGAATCTTCCCTACAAACAGCCGTAGAGAGATTTCAAAACCTCATCAATTTGTTAAATTCAGAGAAAACAGGGCATATACTTTCGGAAGAAGTAACAACTCACAGACTGAATCAGAAGTATCGTTCTCTGAACCTGATTTTTCTGATTCCGAGGGCATAGGTAATCCAAACACGAGAGGAACAATCAGAGGAGGCCGCTACTCAAGAGGACGTAGAGCTGGCCAGAGATGACGGGGATTGAGGGGACAGAGAGCCAACTACTTGGGGGGGACAGGGGGTGGATACTCAGGTCCCATGCCACCAGGGCCTCAGAGTTGCACACAAACAGACAATACATCCCAACAACCTCCTTATCAAAGTGTAGCTACCACTGTCTCTCTGCATGCCTCAAACTCCACATCACCACCATCTTCCTCTTCCTCTTCTTTTTTAGCCAAAGGCCAGGTCTCCTACAAGTTAAGGGACCACAACAGGAACAATTGACAGATCAACTACAGGTAATCAACCTTTCAGACTATAATCTGACTCCTGCCGAGACTCCTACAAAAGGGATTATCTTTTGTGTCCACGACAAAATATGACACCTTTACGTGGGTCAAGGATCTGAACTTATTTGGGAGAAAGTAGAAATGGCACAAATTTTTCAGAAATTGTAACAAAGAAAACGTGCCTTGACCTGGGAATCAACCCAGAGGACTTCCCTGATTTCCAAAATCTCATGGAACTTTGGGAAGAGGGCACAAGAACACCTGGAAAAGGTCCCTTCACAGAACTATGATCTCGGAGTACCAGGCTGCCACCCGTGGCTATCACTGAACATATCGATATTTTTTTGCGCCTGGTTATTTCAGATATTGAGCAGATACAAGATGATCTCCACCATTCAAATTTGTCTGTTTCAGAGTTCCAGGCTCTAAGAAATTTGGAGAGTAATAAAAATGTGATCATTAAACAATCGGATAAGGGTGGCAATTTGGTACTTCTCGATCATCACAAGTACCAACAGATGTGCATGACTTTATTAAATGACAAAAATAGTTACAAAAAAATCCCTTCAAATCCTACCGAGATTTTTCGCACAGACTTGACCAGAATCCGAATTCTGGTTGAGGGTCTACAACAAGGTATTGTCAATAAAACTGAATTTGAATATTTACTTCCCAAACCCCCTCAAACAGCCACTTTTTATTGTTTACTAAAGATACATAAGGGGGTACATCCCCTCAGGGGTCGTCCAATCGTATCCGGTATCGATTCCCTAAGACATCATAGTCTCGACAAGGTACTTTGTGACTTTGTCCTGACTTTACCATCTTTCACTAGGGATACAATGGACTTTCTCCATAAGATAGAAACCTTAACAGTTAACCCCAATAGTATCTTGGCGAGCATAGACGTGGAATCGCTTTATACGTCTATTCCACATGATCGAGGAATTGGAGCCGTTACTTACTTCCTCAATACCAGAGGAACTCATTTTTCCCAACATAATGACTTTATTCTGCGGCTCCAGGAATACACCCTAACCCACAATTTTTTCCTGTTTAATGGTTCCTTTTACCACCAGCTCAGTGGGACGGCAATGGGGAACTCCAGTGCCCCCACCTATGTCAAACTCCTCCTGGGCTGGTGGGAGGACAAATATGTCTTCCCAGATCAGCACCATTGGTGGAACGATAATATCACCTTCTGGACTCGTTACATCGATGATATGTTTCTGATCTGGGAGGGAAGTCTGCCCGCTTTTCACAAGTTTATTAACGCCATAAACCAATATGATATCGGGTTGAGCTTCACCTTTGAGACTCAGACGGAACAAATTACGTTCCTCGACATAGTGGTGAGAAAAATTGAAGGGACACTAAGTACTTTGGTCTATCGAAAACCGACAGCCACCAACAGTATCCTTCATTGGGAAAGTCACCATCCCACTGCTGTGAAGAGGGGGATTCCTAGGGGACAGTACCTCCGGTATGCAGAAACTGTTCCTCAGGAGATAATTTCTACTCAGAATCAAGAAAACTAAAAAACAGACTGAGACAGAGGGGCTATCCTTTGACCCTTTTGAGGGAGTCCTTCCAATTTGCAGAGTCAAAGAAAAGGGAGGACCTTCTAGTACCAAGGCATAGGGACAATTCAGACAAGGGTCTGATACGCCTAATCTTGACCTTCGACTCCGGCAATAAGGAAGTAGTATCCATTTTGAAAAGACACTGGCCAGTACTTATGATGGAACCCGATCTAACGCAGGTGATCAGGGAATATCCCCAAGTGACTTACCGAAAATGAAGGCGCTTACGGGATCGTTTAGTCCACAGCCACTATGAGGGCCCCAAAAAAGAGGGCACCTGGCTAGACCGCAAGCCTTTGGGCGTTTTCAAATGTGGATTGTGCAATCATTTGTTCTGTCACACAACGCCCCTTTGTTATCCGGGACTTTGCAAACTGTAGAACAAAAGGCGTCATTTATATCTGCCAATGTAATTGTCCCATGGACTACATTGGTGAGATGAAAAGAGAGTTCCGAAGGAGGGTCTGCGAGCATATAAATGACATCAAAAAATTTAAAGACACACCTGTGGCCCACCATTTTAACAACTGCCATATGGGCGACGTGGGCTCTGCTCGCTTCTCTGTCCTGGAGGTGGTCCCCCTGCCCGAGAGAAGAGGTGACTGGAACAAGAAGAACCTTAAAAAAGAAACTTCATGGATATACCGTTTCCAATCCCAGTCCCCCCTTGGTTTAAATGAAAGACTTAACTTTACATGCTTCATCTAAAATTCCCTGTCCGCTTAATACTTACTTTCCTTCAGTAATAATAATCCGAATATTCTTGGTATGCGACCCCTTAACTGGCCTAATTGATGCGAGAAGCATCTTGTTCCTTGGCGAACAATCCCCAGTTCTCCACATCTTTGTTAAACTTGGTGTCCTCTCCCCTCTCATATCCATATTAGGGAGATGACCTAAGTGACCACTATCTACTTCATCTTATCTTTATTAAAGGGGTTGTCCGGGACCAAATGTTTTTAAAAAAAAACATGTTTACTCACAATGTACATCTAAGTAAAGGCCTCCATACATTTTCAGCTATTTTTGCCACTTCTATGTGGCTCCAACGGTCCCCCACTCATTGTTTATATATCTGTTTATCTTTACCTGACTTCCGGCTGCACTGCCCTCTGGGTCCTGGGGCAGCGCAGCATCAGGTGGTTACAGCTGTCTCTCTGCTCTGCTGTCACTCCGCCCCCTCATCAATATTCACCTCAATTCATTCTGAAGCTCACCGGACTGGAGGGGCGGGGCTGAGCGGGTTGTCAAGGGGCGGGGCTGAGCTGGTTGTTAAGGGGCGGGGCTTAGTGGGATGTCGGCCAGCCGCTGTAACTCCGCCCCTCATCAATATTCACCTCGATTAATTTGCTGCCAGTGACATCACCGGGCTCCCTGAGCAGCGGAAGAGGAAGCTTTGCTTGCCTGCAAGGGACCCGGTATGTCACTGAGGAGAAGATAACAGTAACTTCCGGCCATGAATTTCAAAGATGAAAACGGGGCTGCAGAAATCTGTGCCAAAGGTACTACCTGCTTGTATGTAATGTGTATGCCACACTTGTACTACTAGAGTAATGTACCCAATCCCGGACAACCCCTTTAACTGAAAAACTTTTGTGTGGGATGGCGTCCTTTTTTGTCTCTGGCTTTGTTGTGGGGCCACTATTATATATACTTAAAAATGCAGTGTCGGACGATCCTTTGTATCTAGCTTAGGTAGGCTCCGATGTGTCCGTACCTATTATTCATTATTCCTCTTGTCCGGCACCCTCCTAGAAATACTATGCTCTATGCTGCGTTCCAACACTGTGCGTTCCATTAGGAACTTCCAGTGTCGGCATCAAGCCCCATGCGGCTCACGATGCGTGTCACGACACCAGAAGTGACATGGACAGGAAGTCTTTGCGCTCCAGAGTACGATCCGGAGGCCGGAAGCAGGTTAATTGCATCCGGATGCGTTGATCTGGGGAAGCGCGGACTATAAACAGTCGCCCCACCACAGCCAGAGTCAGCTTGGCCCCAACTACCCGCTTTTTTGTGGGAAATCCACCATCTTCTCCACTTGTAAGTAAGACTTGTTTTCTTTCTTGTGCCCAGGTGTATCTTTGTGTGACTGTGTATCCTCTGTAGCATTCGGGCCTCCTATTGATATGTTTTCTACTCATACATTTCTATAGGTGCCACTAGTGGGATAGTCCTTTTCCCTTTTCTCTGGTGACCCAAAAAACCTATGTGTTGACATCTGGCCTCGGAGCTAAGTATCTTTTGTGCATCTTATTTCTATATCAAATGTGTTGTATTTATCTTGACAATATACTCACCTCCTGATGAGCCTGACAAGTTTCAGGCGAAACGCGTCGGGGTTCTTGTATTGGTTTAGAAAGTGGTAGTGGTGTCCATTCTAAAGGACTACCATCAACTTTATATATTTTTGTTAATATTATTTCCCTGATTAGGGTTTATTAAGGACTGGATAGCATTAGGTTCTGGGATAGGGAGCCTCCACCATCAGGGGGTCGCCCTGGGCTAAGCAGTCTTTAGGGCATTTAGGGTAAGTGTTTCTACCCTGCCTCTCACTAGACCTTGGTCCCTCTGCCTGAACCTGTGTGTTTATCCCATCACCATGAATGTATTTCTTTTGGGGCCACTACTCCCCTTTAAATAAATTTTTAGTAGACAATTGTTGGTATATACATATCTATACCCGCTTTATCGTAATTAAAGGCATTTTTAAAAGTCACACTTTCTATTCAATTTGTACTATTCCTATCAGTTTAATCCCTGTCAGGGGATGTGTATATGGAATCGATTCTAGGAACCGGGAGATGGAAAAAGATGCTTGGTCGGTCCTCCTACTTCCAATTTGGAAAACTGCATGTGCAATCGAATGTGCCATCAGATATGAGTGGTGTGTTAAGTAGAACTATTCCTATCAGTTTATTCCCTGTTATGTCCCCTATCAGGGGACGTGTTTATGGAATCGATTTTAGGATCCGGGAGATGGAAAAAGATGCTTTAATCAGTTTAATCCCTGTTACGTTCACTAGTATTATTATTATTATAAGGTGTGTTAAGTAGTACTATTCCTATCAGTTTAATCCCTGTTACGTCCCCTATCAGGGGACATGTATGGAATAGATTTTAGACAACCGCAAAGAGTTGTCAATAGTTGACACACTCATGAAATAAATTTTATTCCTCTATGCGTCGATCTTGGTGTAGTGATGATTATGCTTGTGCGCACGTTTGGGAGATTGCAGGTGATGGGGGCTTTTCAAAGCCTATGGTCGTGCTGAGGTAGTTCAGTGACAGTTAAGTGACCCAGAAAACAATGATTCTGCAGTGTGGGCCCATTGTTGGCCTAGTAGGCTTTAATGATCACCTTAGATGATCACAAAGAAAATGTATGTTTTTTCTATGCAAAATTATCCAGCCGATCGCTTTTGGTCTGTTCGCAATGAAGCAACGACCTTATCATCTGGGGTGTGCCAACATTGCCATTGCCAACACACTCATAGAGGTGGTCGCTTCATTGTGATACGCAAGCCCCTTCACCACTACAAGGTAACAATCACGAAGGGGAATTGACACATGTATGTGGCTTTTTTTTTGTTTTGTTTTTGAAGCCACTGTGCAGCACCAGAGGCCAGAAAAATTTGGCATCTACACATGCCTGAAAAATTTGGTATTGTTGCAGCCACTGCTGTAGCAGCGGCCAGAAAAAATTGATGTTTCCCAGGCAGAAGTGTCCTAAAACATTGCGGCTTGAACCCTAGTTGGTGGCGGATAAGTAAAGCAAGTCATCCGGCATTCAGAGATAAAATTCAGCAGCGTGTGGACCATTTTTAGCCCAAGGCAGCTCAGTCATCAGGCCTTTTTTAGGCTACTTTCACACCTGCGTTCGATCACATCCGTTCTGAACGGATCCGCTCATATTAATGCAGACAGTGGCTCCGTTCAGAACAGGATCCATCTGCATTATAACTTAGAAAAATTTTCTAAGTGTGAAAGTAGCCTGAGCGGATCCATTCAGACTTTACATTGAAAGTTAATGGGGGACGTATCCGCTTGAAGATTGAGCCATATGGTGTCATCTTCAAGCGGATCCGTCCCCATTGACTTACATTGTAAGTCGGAATGGATTCGCTCGCCTCCGCACGGCCAGGCGGACACCCGAACGCTGCTTGCAGCGTTCAGGTGTCCGCTTACTGAGCGGAGCGGAGGCTGAGCGCTGGCAGGCGGATGCATTCTCAGTGGATCCGCCTCGACTGAGAATGCATTAGGGCAAGACGGCTGCGTTCAGGGCCGCTCGTGAGCCCCTTCAAACGGAGCTCACGAGCGGACACCTGAACGCAGGTGTGAAAGGAGCCTTAGTCGAATGTATCGCCCACTGTCAGTCCCTTCGGGATCCATCCCTCATTCATCTTAATAAAGGTGAGGTAATCTAGACTTTTTGGACATAGAGACTTCCCAGTGACAATACCTCCTGCTGCACTGAAGGTCCTTTCTGACAGGACACTTGAGGCGGGGCAGGCCAGAAGTTCTATCGCAAATTGGGATAGCTCAGGCCACAGGTCAAGCCTGCACACCCAGTAGTCAAGGGGTTCATCACTCCTCAGAGTGTCGTTATCTGCAGTTAAGGCGAGGTAGTCTGCTACCTGTCAGTCAAGTCGTTTTCTGAGGGTGGACCCCGAAGGGCTGTGGCGATGCGTAGGACTGAAAAAGCTCTGCATGTCCTCCATCAACAACACGTCTGTAAAGCGTCCTGTCCTTGCCGGTGTGGTCGTGGTAGGAGGAGGATTACTTTCACTTCTTCACCTGTTAGATTCCCGTTGTGCTGTGACATTACCCTTATACGCTGTGTAAAGCATACTTTTTAATTTATTTTGGAACTGCTGCATCCTTTCCGACTTCCGGTAATTCGGTAACATTTCAGGCACTTTCCGCTTATACCAGGGGTCTAGTAGCGTGGCCACCCAGTACAGGTCGTTCTCCTTCAGCCTTTTTATACGAGGGTCCCTCAACAGGCACGACAGCATGAAAGACCCCATTTGCACAAGGTTGGATGCCGAGCTCCTCATGTCCCGTTCCTCGTCCTCACTGATCTCACTGAAGGTCTGTTCTTCCCCCCAGCCACGTACAACACCATGGGTACCAGATAGGTGACAATGAGCACCCTGGGATGCCTGCTGTGGTTGGTCTTCATCCTCCTCAAAGCCACATTCCTCCTCTGACTCCTCTTCCTCAGACTCCTCTTCCAGCATTGCCGCAGGTCCAGCAAGGGATGCTGATAAGGCTGTTTCTGGTGGTGATGATAGTGACCACAACTCTTCCTCTTCACGCTCTCCAGCACTCTTCGCAGGGCACGCTCCAGGAAGAAAACAAATGGAATGATGTCGCTGATGGTGCCTTCGGTGCGACTGACTAGGTTTGTCACCTCCTCAAAAGGACGCATGAGCATACAGGCATTGCGCATGAGCGTCCAGTAACATGGCAAAAAAATTCCCAGCTCCGTAGAGGATGTCCTAGCACCCCGGTCATACAAATACTCGTTGACGGCTTTTTCTTGTTGAAGCAGGCGGTCGAACATTAGGAGTGTTAAATTCTAATGTGTCGGGCTGTCGCAAATCAAGCGCCTCACTGGCATGTTGTTTCGGCGCTGAATGTCTGAAAAGTGCGCGGCCGTGTAGGAACGCCTGAAATGACCACACACCTTCCTGGCCTGCTTGAGGACGTCCTGTAAGCCTGGATACTTATTCACTGGGCATTATTCTAAGGTCAAAGGCCAAATCACAGCACCACGACCACGACGGCCCCTGCGGTGTGGCCTGCCTCTGCCTGTCATTTTTCTAGATTAGTTAAGTTGTACTATTCGTGCAAGCTACTGTGACACCAGATATGAGTTGCGCTGAAGTGACACTATGCACTGGCAGCTGGGCCTTAAACACACAAACTTGTGTGTAACTGACTGCTATTTATTCAGTCAAAATTGTTATTTTTCTTTAAATGGAACCGAATGTGACACCAGATATGAGTTGCACTGGTGACACTATGCACTTGCAGGGCTGTGAGCCTGACACACACGCTGGCAGGCAGGTAACTGCAATTTCATTACACAGGAAAAAAAAAAAGCAGACTGATGTTCTAGCCCTAAAAAGGGCTTTTTGGGGTGCTGTCCTTACAGCAGAGATCAGATGAGTCTTTCAGGAGTGGACACTGAATACACTTAGCCTTACTATCGATTTCCCTATTAAATCAGCAGCAGCTACACTGTCTCTCCTCTCACTAAGAATGCAGCTTCCGAATGAATCTAAAATGGATGCTGTCCAGGAGGTGGGAGGGTCTGGGAGGGAGGGTCTGCTGCTGATTGGCTGGAATGTATCTGCTGACTGTGAGGTACAGGGTCAAAGTTTATTCAATGATGATGAATAGGGGGCGAACGGAACATCGCATATGTTCGCCCGCCAAGGGGAACGCGAACAAGCTATGCCTGTCTGCTCTGCAGCGTAACTTTGGCCTTCCCGTTCACCGCCATATGTGACTAGTGTTGACCGCGAATATTCAAAACATGAATATCGCCACATCGAGAATTCGCGAATATTTAGAATATAGTGCGATATATATTCATATTCTCAAATAGTGTTGATGGCGAATTTTCTAATAGCGAATATCGGCACTTAGCAACATCCCTAGCAGCCAATAGTAAAGTTGCCTACCCCTTAGTGTTGATCGCAAATATTCTAATAACAAATTTTTATTCCAAATAAATGACTGGAGATCAGGAATTATGGAATTTGCAAATTTATGGTGAATATTCAGCCAAATATTCACGAAAAATCATATGCTGGATAGACTGTGTGAGCAGCAGCAGTCGATAGTGGAGCATCACATGCAGCATGCACAGTTGAGTCGCTCTGCGAAACACAGCATCATTTCACCACCAAAGAGTGGGCCTCCATGCTGAACTTGTGTGCCATGTTGCGCTGCTTCAAGTACTCCACCAACATGGCCAGTGGAAAAGCATGCCACAATATACAGCACCACCATTTGATACAGACCGTCTTAGCAGGAGGCAGCATTTCAGCAACATTATGAAACAGTACATGTGCACACGTCTGCACGTACTGACTGATGGATCTGCTCCATTTAACTTCTGGTTCTCCAAATTAGGCACATGGCCTGAACTTGCCCTTTACACCTTGGAGGTGCTGGCCTGCCTTGTGGCAAGTGTATTATCCATGTGTGTGTTTAGCATTTGAGGGGTGGTGACAGACGCAGCCGCCTGTCCACAACCAACGTAGACAAGCTCACGTTCATTACAATGAACCAGGCATGGATCCACAAGATTTGTCCGTACCTTGGTCAGAGTAGAGAGGCATATTGGCCGCACCCAGCCATTGTTATACTCCAGCGCAGTTTGTGCGTTCTCTTTACTATTTCCCAATGTTTCGGGGCCTCCACCAACCAAAAAAACTAAAATAAGAAAAATAAAAATAAAATAAAAATTGGTGACTCCTCCACCTGCACCGTCATTTCCACCTTCTCCGTCTGCACCGCCATGTCCGCCACCTTCTCCACTGGGACCTCTGCCTCCAGGCTCAAGATTATTATGTCTTATTTTGGCAGAGTAGAGAAGTATACCAAGCGTACCTAGCCATTGTTGCACACCAGCGCAGTTTGTGCATTCTCTTTGCCATCTCCCAATGTTTGGCGGTTGACAGTTACCAACCAATAACCCCACAAAAAAACAAAAATTTGGAATTGTAATAAGACAACCCATTTTGTATCCATCCAATTAATGTGGCAGAGGAAATTTCTCTATGCAGTGTTTCTGTGACACTCAGGAAAAAATTTAAAACTTAAGAACACCCCTTCATCCGACTAATTGTCTGTGAAAATCGTTATTTTATATTTTTTTTATTAATAACACCCCTTTATCCGACTGACAGTTGTAGAGGAAATTCAGGTAATGCTATAGTTTAGAGATTAAGCTATTGGTTTTACATTTAGAGATCCTAATTTTATCTCAAAAGATACTTTGAAGTTTTTTTCTAAGGCGATTCCATCATAAGAGGTGTGATGTTTGAGGAAAATGGTGTTGTGAGATGTCTCCCTGGTGCTACCGCTAGCATGGTTAGACGACGGATCCCTAATATTTTTAGGCAAGCAAAGCAGGAAAAGGAGGTGGATGTCATTGTCCATCTTGATCTGGCTTGCAATGAGGTTTCAAAGGAGAAGCAAGCTTTTCACACACTTGGAAATGATATACTAGAGGTTGCATCAACTGTTTCATTCTCTGCAGTTTTGCCTGTGCATAACCTTCAGCATGACAGGAAGATGTGCATTAAGGAATTCAATGTATGGCTTTAAGGAATTCAATGTCTGAACCAGGGGTTTGGCTTTGTGTCTCATGTTAGCTCTAATTGGAATGGAAAAGAACTGTACAAGAAAGATGGTTTGCATCTTTCTCTCAAGGGAACGAATGTCCTCAGTGAACAGTTCAAAGTATTTCCTAAGGAGCATTTAAACTAGGAAAGGGGGGAAAAAGAGTGACAATCCAGCAGTCCGAATGCTCCCTAGAACAATGCCAGAAGATACCAGTAGCACATAGATTAAGAAATGACAAGCTCAGAGTCTTATCTACAAATGCTCGCAGTTTAGGGAATAAGATCAATGAACTTGAGGCTATAATGGTATCTGAGAATATAGATTTAGTGGCTGTTACTGAGACATGGTTCAATGGAATCAATGACTGGGATATAACAATACCAGAGTTCTCTCTATATAGGAAAGACAGAGAAGGCAAGAAGGGGGGAGGGGTGGCCCTGTATGTGAAATATAGCATAAAATATAATTTAATACAAGTTAGCAAGACCAATTTAGAGTCAGTTTGGGTTACCTTGCAGCTTGATAATCACAAGGTAACTCATGTAGGTGTGATATATAGACCACCTAGCCAAGTTAAAGAATTAGATGATCTACTAGTTGAGGAAATAGCTAAAATGACATTGAAAGGGGAAGTTATCATTATGGGAGACTTTACTCTTCCTGATATAAACTGGAAAACCAAAATAGCTAGTTCTGCCAGGAGTACAGATATTCTAAATTCCCTACTGGGATTATCTCTACAGTAAGTAGTTGAGGAGCCAACCTGGAAGGAGGCCATTTTAGATTTAGTATTCACAAATGGGAATTTGGTATCTGATATTACTTTAGGGGAAAGCCTGGGATCTAGTGATCACCAGTCAGTGTGGTTTACTATAAGTACAGTGACTGATTCACACCACACAAAAATAAACGTTTTAGACTTTAGAAAAACTGACTTTTCTAAAATTTGATTAGTGGTATACGAGTCCCTATCAGATTGGAACCGTTTCAATGGAGTCCAGGAGAAATGGGACTACTTAAAAGTGGCACTATTGAAGGCAACAGAAAATTGCATTAGGCTTTTGTCAGTAAAAGCAAAAAAAGGAAGAGACCAGAAGTGGCCAAAATCATTAAAAGCTAAAAAGATAGCATTTAGTAGTTATAAAAAATAAAAATAAACGAGGATGACAGGCAAATTTATAAGATTAGGCAGAGAGAGGCCAAACAAGTTATAAGAGCTTCTAAAGCACAGGCAGAAGAGAAATTAGCTCAGTCAGGGAAAAAAGGCGATAAGACATTCTTCAGATACATAAATGAAAAAAGGAAACTAAAACAAGGAATTACCAAATTAAAAACAAAAGAAGGAAGGTATATGGAAGAAGATAAAGAACTAGCTGACTGCCTCAATGAATACTTCTGTTCAGTTTTTACAAAGGAAAATGAAGGAAAAGGACCTCAGTTAGGAAGAAAGACTAATGAATATTTTGATGCATGTGTCTTTACAGAGGAAGAGGTTCTAGGGCAGCTGTCTAAAATTAATACAAATAAGTAACAGGGGTCTGATGGAATACACCCAAAGCTATTAAAAGAGCTCAGCGGTGAACTAGCAAAACCATTAACAGATTTATTTACCCAATCACTGGCAACAGGAGTCGTCCCAGAAGATTGGAAATTAGCAAATGTTGTGCCCATTCACAAGAAAGGTAGTAGGGAGGAATCGGGCAACTATAGGCCAGTAAGCCTGACATCAATAGTGGGGAAATTAATAGAAACCATACTCAAGGAGAGGATTGTGGAACATGTAAAATCCCATGGATTGAAAGATGAAAAACAGCATGGATTTACTTCAGGGAGATCATGTCAATCTAATCTTATTGATTTTTTTGATTGGGTGACTAAAATAATAGATGGCGGAGGTGCAGTAGACATTGCTTATCTAGACTTCAGTAAGGCTTTTGATACTGTCCCACATAGAAGGCTTATCAATAAATCGCAGTCTTTGGGCTTGGACTCCCATATTGTCGAATGGATTAGGCAGAGTGGCTGAGAGACAGACAACAGAGGGTTGTACTCAATGGAGTATATTCAGACCAAATGGAAAAGGACACCAAATGGAAAAGGACTTGCGAAAACTAGAGGAATGGTCAAAAATCTGGCAACTAAAATTTTATGTTGATAAGTGCAAGATAATGCACCTGGGGCGGAATATAAAATCAGAATATAAAATCAGTGATACAGTCCTAACTTCAGTATCTGAGGAAAGGGATTTAGGGGGTCATTATTTCAGAAGACTTAAAGGTAGGCAGACAATGTCATAGAGCAGCAGGAAATGCTAGCAGAATGCTTGGGTGTATAGGGAGAGGCATTACCAGTAGAAAGAGGAAGGTGCTCATGCCGCTCTACAAAGCACTAGTGAGACCTCATTTGGAGTATTGTGCTCAGTACTGGAGACCATATCTCTAGAAGGATATTGATACTTTGGAGAGAGTTCATAGAAGAGCTACTAAACTAGTACATGGATTTCAGGATAAAACTTACCAGGAAAGATTAAAGGACCTTAACATTTATAGCTTGGAAGAAAGACCAGACAGAGGGGATATGATAGAAACTTTTAAATGCATAAAGGGAATCAACAAGGTAAAAGAGGAGAGAATATTTAAAAGAAGAAAAACTGCTACAAGAGGGCATAGTTTTAAATTATTTCAAAAGAAGGGCTGGGCACTCACTATATATGGAGTATGTGGTACTTTATTAGATAAAAATGCTATAATACTGATAAAATTAGCAATGACAATAATACTGATAAAAATATAGTGCAATCAACAAATAGGTCTAGCCAGACTAAATAGTACCTTCACAGTAAAAACAATTAATTAGTAAAATCACAGAGTTCCAATCAAACGCAATGGTTATCCTTAAATCCAATGCCCCAAAATTTTGCATTTATTCCATCTATGGTTATGTTGTTTACTCACGAAACAGATGTCTGCAGGCGGATCCAATCGACAGTCCGCGGCGTCCCGCGTGGTGATCCAGATGCGATCCTCCGCTACTGCTTTATTCACATGAGTATCAATTTTATTTGTGGAATAGTAATGTGCAACTTCCCTCAGCAGTTTTCAAGGAATTTTGACAGCTGATGTCCTTTACTTTAATAAGCTTTCATTTACTGGCGCCAGTAGTTTCTTTCACAGTCCACAGCTCCACAAATGCATGTGATATGTCCTCAATAAGTTTTCTCCAGAGGAATTCAGAGCTGTAGAAGTTGGTGGTCCTTGTGTTGAATGAGGGGGTCCAGTACCAAACGCGTTTCGGGGCTCTTAGTGGCCCCTTCCTCAGTGGCCCCTTCCACAGCATATGCTGTGAAGGTACGAGATGTGCAGCACCTGAAACTACGGATACTGGAAGCCTGTGCTAGCATTTCTCCTGCGGTGTTGCTATCAGTGTGTGAAGAGTGGGAGAAGAGGGTTGCATTGACAATCCAACACAATGGGCAGCACATTGAACACATTTTATAAGTGGTCAGAAACTTGAAAATAACTCATGAAAGAATAAAGTTATGTTAAAACCAAGCACACCATTGTTTTTCTTGCGAAATTCCCAATAAGTTCGATGTGTCACGTGACCCTCTTCCTATTGAAAAAACAAAAGTTGGATTCAAAATGGCTGACTTCAAAATGGCCGCCATGGTCACCACCCATCTTGAAAAGTTTCCCTCCTCACATATACTAATGTGCCACAAACAGGAAGTTAATATCACCAACCATTCCCATTTTAATAAGGTGTATCCATATAAATGGCCCACCCTGTAGTATATCCTATTAATATGGTTTTAAATAAAAAAGAAAAGAAAAAATAGAAATGTGATACCCCAGAGTGGCATTATCATCTCTTTTGTACCCCCACTATCTTTATTGGTGCACCCTGTGTCATCATATATATATTTATTACCATTTCCTCCAATGTGTGTATGTATTTCCTTGCAAACTACTGTTTAAGTGTAATGTGCCTGGTTCACCAGCAGGTGGCGGCAATTTGTTCAGAGATAGTTTCTCTGGGATGGCGCCTTCTTTCCATTTCAGCTCTCTCTAGAGAAGGAGAAGTTTAGGGTTTGCCAGTCACTCTAGCCTACCCCTCCTGTGGAGAGGTTGCGTGTTGGCCAGCAGAGCACTAGGACGCGAGGTTGAATATTCTGAGCACTGCTCTGTAACACCCCCTGTGCTCTTCACATGCCCCCTCCAATTGATTGACAGGACTAGACATCAGGCTGAGGGCAGAGCTGTGTCCTGGCTTATACATATCGATAATTTATATATAGATAATATAATCTATATGGTTTGAACCCATGAACACTACATGTAAAGCAAGTGTCTTACCACTGAGTGTTGAGTTAAACCGCAGGGATCAGAAACTTAAAAAGTGGCCAGTTCAATTTTTTTTACCCCCCCCCCTGCACCCCTGAATGCTTTTATGACGGTGGGGTGCAGGGGGGGCGGTTTGAGGGCCGTGCGGGCAGTTGCGGGAGGCGATCCCCCGCCCGCCTCCCGCTGAATATTCATTGGTGTCCAGTGGTATGGACCGCGGTATGGAATGGGGTTAAGTCAGGGAGCTCCCTCCCTCTGAAATCTGGGGGCTGCTGTGCCTTTGCAGCCCCCAAATGGATGGGGGGACAGAGGGAGGGAGCTCCCCTCCTTCCCCTTCCCTGTCTGCTCAGTTGTGGCAGACAGGGAAGGTTCCCATGGCAACAGGACGCCTTCTCAGGCGTCCTGCTGTCCATGGTGCTAAACAGATCTATGCTAAAGCATAGATCTGATCAGTGTAAGTAAAATACAGTACAGTACAGTACAATATATATTGCACTGTACTGTATTATACAGACATCAGACCCACTGGATCTTCAAGAACCAAGTGGGTCTGGGTCCAAAAAATGCAAAAAAGTGCAAAAAAGTAAAGATAATAAAAACACATTTATCACTGAATAAAAAAATAAAATAAAATACACTACACATATTAGGCATTGCCGCATCCGTAACAACCTGATCTATAAAACGAGAATGCCATAAAAATAAAATAAAAAGGAAAATGAAATTTTGCCCACCTTACTTCCCAAAAAAAGGTAACAAAAGTGATCAAAAGAGTCGCATGTACGCCAAAATAGTACCAATCAAACCATGACCCCGCAAAAAATTAGCCCCTACATGAGACAATGGCCCAAAAAATATGGGGACACTATAACATGATTTTTTTTTTTGTTTCAAAAATGATATTATTGTGTAAAACTTACATAAATAAAAAAAAGTATACATATTAGCTATCGCAGCTTCCGTATCGGCCAGCTCTATAATAATATCACATGAGATAACCCCTCAGATGAACACCGTAAAAAATAAAAAATAAAAACTGTGCTAAATAAACAATTTTTTTGTCACCTTATATCACAAAAAGTGTGATAGCAAGCGATTAAAAATTCATATGCACCCCAAAATAGCGCCAATCAAACCGTCATCTCATCCCACAAAAATCATACCCTACCCAAGATAATCGCCCAAAAACTGAAAAAACTATGGCTCTTAGACTATGGAAACACTAAAACATGATTTTTTTTGTTTCAAAAATGAAATCATTGTGTAAAACTTACATGAATAAATAGAAAGTATACATATTAGGTATCGCCACGTCCATATCATCCGGTTCTATAAAAATATCACATGACCTAACCCCTCAGTTGAACACTGTAAAAAAATAAAAATAAAAACTGTGTAAAAAAAGCCATTTTTTGTCATCTTATGTCACAAAATGTGCAATAGCAAGCGATCAAAAAGTCATATGCACCCCAAAATAGTGCCAATAAAACCATCATCTCATCCCACAAAGAATGAGACCCTACTTTAGATAATCGCCCAAAAACTAAAAAAACTATGGCTCTCAGACTATGGAGACACTAAAACATATTTTTTTTGTTTCAAAAATGAAATCATTGTGTAAAACTTACATAAATAAAAAAATTGTATACATATTAGGTATCACCGCATCTGTGACAACCTGCTCTATAAAAATACCACATGATCTAACCTGTCAGATAAATGTTGTAAATAACAACCAAAAAAAGGTGCCAAAAAAGCTATTTCTTGTTTCCTTGCTTCACAAAAAGTGTAATATAGAGCAAACAAAAATCATATGTACCCTAAACTAGTACCAACAAAACTTCCACCCTATCCCGTAGTTTCTAAAATGGGGTCACTTTTTTGGAGTTTCTACTCTAGGGGTGCATCAGGGGGCAGGGGCGTAACTAGAACTGACTGGGCCCCACAGCAAATTTTTTACAAATTGTATCTGTATTTTCCATGAATTCTTGTGGAACACCTAAAGGGTTAACAAAGTTTGTAAAATCAGTTTTGAATACCTTGAGGGGTATAGTTTCCAGAATGGTGTCATTTTTGGGTGGTTTCTATTATATAAGCCTCACAAAGTGACTTCAGACCTGAACTGGTCCCTAAAAATTGGGTTTTTGAAAAGTTCAGAACACTTTCAAGATTTGCTTCCAAACTTCTAAGCCTTGTAACATCCCCAAAATATAAAATATAATTCCCAAAATGATGCAAACATGAAGTAGACATATGGGGAATGTAAAGTAATGAATATGTTTGGAGGTATTACTATGTATTATAGAATTAGAGAAATTGAAACTTGGAAATTTGCAATTTTTTAATTTTTTTTGGCAAATTTGGTATTTTTTTATTAATAAAGATGTATTTATTTTTACTTCATTTTACCAGTGTCATGAAGTACAATATGTGCCGAAAAAACAATCTCAGAATGGCCTGGATAAGTTAAAGCGTTTTAAAGTTAACACCACATAGAGTGACACTGGTCAGATTTGCAAAAAATGGCCTGGTCCTTAACCGCCTCTGTACCGCCTAACGCAGATGTGCGGTCCGGAGGCGGCAGCGCTGCGCACAGTCACGCATAAACGCGTCATCTCGCGAGACGCGAGATGACGCGCTATGCCGGCCCGCGCATGCGCAGTTCGGGCCGGCATTTCGTCAAGGAGTAAATCTTCATCAGCTTGCCAGCCAATGATCGCGGCTGGCAAGCTGATGATTTTAAAAAAATCCAATCAGAGTGCCAGATAGCAGATCATATTAGTAAATATGATCTGTTATATGGCTGCCTGCTCCTCTGCTGGTTCTTTTCATCGGTTGGATCCAGCAGAGGAGCAGGCTACACAGTGAGTACACCAAACACCTCATACTAGCCCCAGATCACCCCCCTGAACCCCTATTAACCCTTTGATCACCTTTGTCAATCACTAGTGAAAGGAAAAAATTGATCAGTGTAAACTGTCACTTTTTTTTTCACTGGTATTGACCGTTAGGTTTTACGTATAGTTTAGGCCCCTTGGTTAGGTAGTTTAGGGATCGGTTAGCGCCCAGCCCACCGCACCGCAGTCACTGATTCGCTGATTAGCGTATCGCTAATCAGCATTTGTACTTTTATAGTATCTGGAAGTGATCAAAACTGATCACGGTCAGATCTATAATTGTAATAGTGTCACTTTAGTTCGCCCTCCACCCAAAATGCAGTGTTTGCCCGATCAGGCCTGATCGGTCACCCACACGTGCGTTCACCCACGCCCGCCCCACCGCAGTGACAAAAATTTTTTTTTTTTTGATCACTGCACAATCACTTTACACGGCTATAAAAAAATCAGTTTTGATATTTTTTATCAACCGCAGCGGCCTCCGGTACTTCGCTAGCCTCCCCTTTGTAAGACAGGCTTGCTTTTTTTTCTTGGGTAGTCTCAGGGAATACCCCTAAATTTAGTTGCCCAAAATGTCAAACAGGGGGTATTCTTCTGAAGAGGCCTACAGGCTTCTGACCCAGTCGGATGAGGAATGGGAACCCTCATCTGATGAATCCAGCGGGTCAGAATACGAACCTGTAGAAAGCAGTGGCTCTCTGACCCAAAGTTCGGACGAGGAGGCTGAGGTCCCTGATAGCACCAGGCGTACCCGGCCCCGTGTCGCTAGACCACAGGTTGCGCAGGATCCGCTTCAAGAGCAACAGAGTGGGGCTGGCGCTGTCGGATTACGTGGTGAGGCATACACCAGCAGCCCAGCCCTCCCTGGACCTAGTACCAGCACTGCCGTAGAACATGGTGAAGTAGCGAGCACCAGAAGGGCAGTTGAAGCTGGTACGGTGGCACGTGCAGTAGTGACCCCGTCGCAGCCACCGCAAAGACGTGCCCGTAGAGCCCCTAGAATCCCAGAGGTGCTGGCAAATAGAGTTGAGCGAACACCTGGATGTTCGGGTTCGAGAAGTTCGGCCGAACTTCCCGGAAATGTTCGGGTTCGGGATCCGAACCCGACCCGAACTTCGTCCCGAACCCCATTGAAGTCAATGAAGACCCAAACTTTTCGGTACTAAAAAGGCTGTAAAACAGCCCAGGAAAGGGCTAGAGGGCTGCAAAAGGCAGCAACATGTAGGTAAATCCCCTGCAAACAAATGTGGATAGGGAAATGAATTAAAATTAAAATTTACTAAAAATCAATTGGAGAGAGGTCCCATAGCAGAGAATCTGGCTTCACGTCACCCACCACTGGAACAGTCCATTCTCAGATATTTAGGCCCCGGCACCCAGGCAGAGGAGAGAGGTCCCGTAACAGAGAATCTGTCTTCATGTCAGCAGAGAATCAGTCTGCATGTCATAGCAGAGAATCAGGCTTCACGTCAGCCACCACTGCAACAGTCCATTGTCATAAATTTAGGCCAAGCACCCAGGCAGAGGAGAGAGGTCCCGTAACAGACAATCTGGCTTCATGTCAGCAGAGAATAAGTCTTCATATCATAGCAGAGAATCATGCTTCACGTCAGCCACCAATGCAACAGTCCATTGTCAGATATTTAGGCCCAGCACCCAGGCAGAGGAGAGAGGTCCCGTAACAGACAATCAGGCTTCACGTCAGCCACCAGTGCAACAGTCCATTGGCATATATTTAGGCCCAGCACCCAGGCAGAGAAGAGAGGTCCCGTAACAGAGAATCTGTCTTCATGTCAGCAGAGAATCAGTCTGCATGTCATAGCAGAGAATCAGGCTTCACGTCAGCCACCACTGCAACAGTCCATTTTCATAAATTTATGCCAAGCACCCAGGCAGAGGAGAGAGGTCCCGTAACAGACAATCTGGCTTCATGTCAGCAGAGAATCAGTCTTCATATCATAGCAGAGAATCAGGCTTCACGTCAGCCACCAATGCAACAGTCCATTGTCAGATATTTAGGCCCAGCACCCAGGCAGAGGAGAGAGGTCCAGTAACAGACAAGCTGGCTTCATGTCAGCAGAGAATCAGTCTTCATATCATAGCAGAGAATCAGGCTTCACGTCAGCCACCAGTGCAACAGTCCATTGGCATATATTTAGGCCCAGCACCCAGGCAGAGGAGAGAGGTCCCGTAACAGAGAATCTGGCTTCATGTCAGCAGAGAATCAGTCTGCATGTCATAGCAGAGAATCAGGCTTCACGTCAGCCACCACTGCAACAGTCCATTTTCATAAATTTATGCCAAGCACCCAGGCAGAGGAGAGAGGTCCCGTAACAGACAATCTGGCTTCATGTCAGCAGAGAATCAGTCTTCATATCATAGCAGAGAATCAGGCTTCACGTCAGCCACCAATGCAACAGTCCATTGTCAGATATTTAGGCCCAGCACCCAGGCAGAGGAGAGAGGTCCAGTAACAGACAAGCTGGCTTCATGTCAGCAGAGAATCAGTCTTCATATCATAGCAGAGAATCAGGCTTCACGTCAGCCACCAGTGCAACAGTCCATTGGCATATATTTAGGCCCAGCACCCAGGCAGAGGAGAGAGGTCCCGTAACAGAGAATCTGGCTTCATGTCAGCAGAGAATCAGTCTGCATGTCATAGCAGAGAATCAGGCTTCACGTCAGCCACCACTGCAACAGTCCATTCTCAGATATTTAGGCCCCGGCACCCAGGCAGAGGAGAGAGGTCCCGTAACAGAGAATCTGTCTTCATGTCAGCAGAGAATCAGTCTGCATGTCATAGCAGAGAATCAGGCTTCACGTCAGCCACCACTGCAACAGTCCATTGTCATAAATTTAGGCCAAGCACCCAGGCAGAGGAGAGAGGTCCCGTAACAGACAATCTGGCTTCATGTCAGCAGAGAATAAGTCTTCATATCATAGCAGAGAATCATGCTTCACGTCAGCCACCAATGCAACAGTCCATTGTCAGATATTTAGGCCCAGCACCCAGGCAGAGGAGAGAGGTCCCGTAACAGACAATCAGGCTTCACGTCAGCCACCAGTGCAACAGTCCATTGGCATATATTTAGGCCCAGCACCCAGGCAGAGAAGAGAGGTCCCGTAACAGAGAATCTGTCTTCATGTCAGCAGAGAATCAGTCTGCATGTCATAGCAGAGAATCAGGCTTCACGTCAGCCACCACTGCAACAGTCCATTTTCATAAATTTATGCCAAGCACCCAGGCAGAGGAGAGAGGTCCCGTAACAGACAATCTGGCTTCATGTCAGCAGAGAATCAGTCTTCATATCATAGCAGAGAATCAGGCTTCACGTCAGCCACCAATGCAACAGTCCATTGTCAGATATTTAGGCCCAGCACCCAGGCAGAGGAGAGAGGTCCAGTAACAGACAAGCTGGCTTCATGTCAGCAGAGAATCAGTCTTCATATCATAGCAGAGAATCAGGCTTCACGTCAGCCACCAGTGCAACAGTCCATTGGCATATATTTAGGCCCAGCACCCAGGCAGAGGAGAGAGGTCCCGTAACAGAGAATCTGGCTTCATGTCAGCAGAGAATCAGTCTGCATGTCATAGCAGAGAATCAGGCTTCACGTCAGCCACCACTGCAACAGTCCATTTTCATAAATTTAGGCCAAGCACCCAGGCAGAGGAGAGAGGTCCCGTAACAGACAATCTGGCTTCATGTCAGCAGAGAATCAGTCTTCATATCATAGCAGAGAATCAGGCTTCACGTCACCCACCACTGTAAGAGTCCATTTTCATAAATTTAGGCCCAGCACCCAGGCAGTGGAGAGAGGTCCCGTAACAGACAATCTGGCTTCATGTCAGCAGAGAATCAGTCTTCATATCATAGCAGAGAATCAGGCTTCACGTCAGCCACCAATGATACAGTCCATTGTCAGATATTTAGGCCCAGCACCCAGGCAGAGGAGAGAGGTCCCGTAACAGACAATCAGGCTTCACGTCAGCCACCAGTGCAACAGTCCATTGGCATATATTTAGGCCCAGCACCCAGGCAGAGGAGAGAGGTCCCGTAACAGACAATCAGGCTTCACGTCAGCCACCAGTGCAACAGTCCATTGGCATATATTTAGGCCCAGCACCCAGGCAGAGGAGAGAGGTCCCGTAACAGACAATCAGGCTTCATGTCAGCCACCAGTGCAACAGTCTATTGGCATATATTTAGGCCTAGCACCCAGGCAGAGGAGAGAGGTCCCGTAACAGAGAATCTGGCTTCATGTCAGCAGAGAATTAGTCTGCATGTCATAGCAGAGAATCAGGCTTCACGTCACCCAACATTGGAACAGTCCATTGGCATATATTTAGGCCCCGGCACCCAGACAGAGGAGAGGTTCATTCAAATTTGGGTAGCCTCGCAATATAATGGTAAAATGAAAATAAAAATAGGATTGAATAAATAATTGCCCTGGAGTACAATAATATATGGTTAAGGGGAGGTAGTTAATGTCTAATCTGGACAAGGGACGGACAGGTCCTGTTGGATCCATGCCTGGTTCATTTTTATGAACGTCAGCTTGTCCACATTGGCTGTAGACAGGCGGCTGCGTTTGTCTGTAATGACACCCCCTGCCGTGCTGAATACACGTTCAGACAAAACGCTGGCCGCCATGCAGGCCAGCACCTCCAAGGCATAAAAGGCTAGCTCTGGCCACGTGGACAATTTAGAGACCCAGTAGTTGAATGGGGCCGAACCACCAGTCAGTACGTGGAGGGGTGTGCACACGTACTGTTCCACCATGTTAGTGAAATGTTGCCTCCTGCTAACACGTTGCGTATCAGGTGGTGATGCAGTTAGCTGTGGCGTGTTGACAAAACTTTTCCACATCTCTGCCATGCTAACCCTGCCCTCAGAGGAGCTGGCCGTGACACAGCTGCCTTGGCGACCTCTTGCCCCTCCTCTGCCTTGGCCTTGGGCTTCCACTTGTTCCCCTGTGACATTTGGGAATTCTCTCAGTAGCGCGTCTACCAACGTGCGCTTGTACTCGCGCATCTTCCTATCACGCTCCAGTGCAGGAAGTAAGGTGGGCACATTGTCTTTGTAGCGTGGATCCAGCAGGGTGGCAACCCAGTAGTCCGCACACGTTAAAATGTGGGCAACTCTGCTGTTGTTGCGCAGGCACTGCAGCATGTAGTCGCTCATGTGTGCCAGGCTGCCCAGGGGTAAGGACAAGCTGTCCTCTGTGGGAGGCGTATCGTCATCGTCCTGCCTTTCCCCCCAGCCACGCACCAGTGATGGACCCGAGCTGCGTTGGGTGCCACCCCGCTGTGACCATGCTTCATCCTCATCCTCCTCCACCTCCTCCTCATCCTCGTCCTCCTCGTCCTCCAGTAGTGGGCCCTGGCTGGCCACATTTGTACCTGGCCTCTGCTGTTGCCAAAAACCTCCCTCTGAGTCACTTCGAAGAGACTGGCCTGAAAGTGCTAAAAATGACCCCTCTTCCTCCTCCTCCTCCTCCTGGGCCACCTGCTCTTCCATCATCGCCCTAAGTGTTTTCTCAAGGAGGCATAGAAGTGGTATTGTAACGCTGATAACGGCGTCATCGCCACTGGCCATGTTGGTGGAGTACTCGAAACAGCGCAACAGGGCACACAGGTCTCGCATGGAGGCCCAGTCATTGGTGGTGAAGTGGTGCTGTTCTGTAGTGCGACTGACCCGTGCGTGCTGCAGCTGAAACTCCACTATGGCCTGCTGCTGCTTGCACAGTCTGTCCAGCATGTGCAAGGTGAAGTTCCACCTGGTGGGCACGTCGCATATGAGGCGGTGAGCGGGAAGGCCGAAGTTACGCTGTAGCGCAGACAGGCGAGCAGCAGCAGGATGTGAACGCCGGAAGCGCGAACAGACGGCCCGCACTTTATGCAGCATCTCTGACATGTCGGGGTAGTTGTGAATGTACTTCTGCACCACCAAATTCAGCACATGCGCCAAGCAAGGGATGTGCGTCAAACTGGCTAGTCCCAGAGCTGCAACGAGATTTCGCCCATTATCACACACCACCAGGCCGGGCTTGAGGCTCACCGGCAGCAACCACTCGTCGGTCTGTTGTTCTATACCCTGCCACAACTCCTGTGCGGTGTGGGGCCTGTCCCCCAAACATATGAGTTTCAGAATGGCCTGCTGACGTTTACCCCGGGCTGTGCTGAAGTTGGTGGTGAAGGTGTGTGGCTGAATAGATGAGCAGGTGGAAGAAGAGGAGGAGGAAGTCGAGTAGGAGGTGGTGGCAACAGGAGGCAAAGAATGTTGCCCTGTGATCCTTGGCGGCGGAAGGACGTGTGCCAAACAGCTCTCCGCCTGGGGCCCAGCTGCCACTACATTTACCCAGTGTGCAGTTAGGGAGATATAGCGTCCCTGGCCGTGCTTACTGGTCCACGTATCTGTGGTTAGGTGGACCTTGCCACAGATGGCGTTGCGCAGTGCACACTTGATTTTATCGGATACTTGGTTGTGCAGGGAAGGCACGGCTCTCTTGGAGAAGTAGTGGCGGCTGGGAACAACATACTGTGGGACAGCAAGCGACATGAGCTGTTTGAAGCTGTCTGTGTCCACCAGCCTAAATGACAGCATTTCATAGGCCAGTAGTTTAGAAATGCTGGCATTCAGGGCCAGGGATCGAGGGTGGCTAGGTGGGAATTTACGCTTTCTCTCAAATGTTTGTGAGATGGAGAGCTGAACGCTGCCGTGTGACATGGTTGAGATGCTTGGTGACGGAGGTGGTGGTGGTGTTGGTGGTACATCCCCTGTTTGCTGGGCGGCAGGTGCCAACGTTCCTCCAGAGGCGGAGGAAGAGGCCGAGGCGGCAGCAGCAGAAGAGGCCGAGGCGGCAGCAGCAGAAGAGGTAGCAGGGGGAGCCTGAGTGACTTCATTGGTTTTAAGGTGTTTACTCCACTGCAGTTCATGCTTTGCATGCAGGTGCCTGGTCATGCAGGTTGTGCTCAGGTTCAGAACGTTAATGCCTCGCTTCAGGCTCTGATGGCACAGCGTGCAAACCATTCGGGTCTTGTCATCAGCACATTGTTTGAAGAAGTGCCATGCCAGGGAACTCCTTGAAGCTGCATTTGGGGTGCTCGGTCCCAGATGGCGGCGGTCAGTGGCAGGCGGAGTCTCTTGGCGGCGGGTGTTCTGCTTTTGCCCACTGCTCCCTCTTTTGCTACGCTGTTGGCTCGGTCTCACCACTGCCTCTTCCTCCGAACTGTGAAAGTCAGTGGCACGACCTTCATTCCATGTGGGGTCTAGGACCTCATCGTCCCCTGCATTGTCTTCCACCCAGTCTTGATCCCTGACCTCCTGTTCAGTCTGCACACTGCAGAAAGACGCAGCAGTTGGCACCTGTGTTTCGTCATCATCAGAGACATGCTGAGGTGGTATTCCCATGTCCTCATCATCAGGAAACATAAGTGGTTGTGCGTCAGTGCATTCTATGTCTTTCACCTCTGGGGAAGGGCTAGGTGGATGCCCTTGGGAAACCCTGCCAGCGGAGTCTTCAAACAGCATAAGAGACTGCTGCATAACTTGAGGCTCAGACAGTTTCCCTGGTATGCATGGGGGTGATGTGACAGACTGATGGGGTTGGTTTTCAGGCGCCATCTGTGCGCTTTCTGCAGAAGACTGGGTGGGAGATAATGTGAACGTGCTGGATCCACTGTCGGCCACCCAATTGACTAATGCCTGTACCTGCTCAGGCCTTACCATCCTTAGAATGGCATATATCGCTGTAAATTCTGGCGGCTACTGGGACCTGAGGTAGTTGGTACACTAGGACGTGTGGATGTGGCAGAACGGCCACGTCCTCTCCCAGCACCAGAGGGTCCACTAACACCACCACGACCATGTCCATGTCCCCGTCCCTTACTAGATGTTTTCCTCATTGTTATCGTTCACCACAACAACAAAAATATTATTTGGCCCAATGTATTGTATTCAAATTCAGCTGAATATAAATTTGAGGCCTAGTATTTAGGCGCTGGGTGACCGGTATAGATTTACTGACAGAATTAGACTTGGAAATGCACAGTAGCGTGTGTGTGAAGTTATTCTGAATGACCCTATGTGCACCTTGAATATTATATACCCTTTTAGAGATAGATTTCAAATAGCTCTGATACAGCAGAAACCACTGAATTATAAAATTGCTAAATTGGGAATTGTATTTCAACCCAGAACAAAAAATGTGCTTTGACGGACACTAAATAACTTGCCCAGCCACAACAGTACAGCGGTAACGACAGATTTAGCGGGATATAAATTTGAGGCCTAGTATTTAGGCGCTGGGTGACCGGTATGGATTTACTGACAGAATTAGACTTGGAAATGCACAGTAGCGTGTGTGTGAAGTTATTCTGAATGACCCTATGTGCACCTTGAATATTATATACCCTTTTAGGGATAGATTTCAAATAGCTCTGATACAGCAGAAACCACTAAATTATGAAATTGCTAAATTGGGAATTGTATTTCAACCCAGAACAAAAAATGTGCTTTGACGGACACTAAATAACTTGCCCAGCCAGAACAGTACAGCGGTAACGACAGATTTAGCGGGATATAAATTTGAGGCCTAGTATTTAGGCGCTGGGTGACCGGTATGGATTTACTGACAGAATTAGACTGGGATATGGCCAAAAAATAACCACACTATTGCTGGTTAAATGCACTTGGTGTGACAGCTTGACCAACCACACTACTGAGGGTTAAATGCACTTGGTGACAGGCGCAGCTTGCCCCTGATGTAGTATATGGCCAAAAAATGAACAGACTATTGCTGGTTAAATGCACTTGGTGTGACAGCTTGACCAACCACACTACTGAGGGTTAAATGCACTTGGTGACGGGCGCAGCTTGCCCCTGATGTAGTATATGGCCAAAAAATAAACAGACTAGTGCTGGTTAAATGCACTTGGTGTGACAGCTTAACCCTGATGTAGGCTTTAGCCAAAAAACAACCACACCATTGAGGGTTAAATGCACTTGGTGACAGGCGCAGCTTGCCCCTGATGTAGTATATGGCCAAAAAATAAACAGACTATTGCTGGTTAAATGCACTTGGTGTGACAGCTTCACCCTGATGTAGGCTTTAGCCAAAAAACAACCACACCATTGAGGGTTAAATGCACTTGGTCGCAGCTTGTGCTGGCGCACCACAAGACACAAAATGGCCGCCGATCACCCCAGAAAAAAGTGACTGACAAACGGTCTGGGCAGCCTAAAAACAGTGAGCAATTGAGTATCAGCAGCTCAATGACCCACAGCTGCAGATCGATCAATAATCAAGTCCTTTGGAGGCGTTAATCTGCCTAATCTCGCCCTACTGTCGCAGCCACAACCTCTCCCTACGCTAATCAGAGCAGAGTGACGGGCGGCGCTATGTGACTCCAGCTTAAATAGAGGCTGGGTCACATGGTGCTCTGGCCAATCACAGCCATGCCAATAGTAGGCATGGCTGTGATGGCCTCTTGGGGCAAGTAGTATGACGCTTGTTGATTGGCTGCTTTGCAGCCTTTCAAAAAGCGCCAAGAAAGCGTCAAAAAGCGCCAAGAAAGCGACGAACACTGAACCCGAACCCGGACTTTTACGAAAATGTCCGGGTTCGGGTCCGTGTCACGGACACCCCAAAATTCGGTACGAACCCGAACTATACAGTTTGAGTTCGCTCATCCCTACTGGCAAACCCTGATTGGCAGTCCCCAACTTCAGCCGCACCTGTAGTTTTCCCTTTCACTGCCCAGTCTGGAGTTCGGGTTGAGACAGCTCAGATCGGTTCGGCCTTGGGATTTTTTTAGCTGTTCTTGACTGCGGAGCTCTTAGACATAGTTGTGGCCGAAACAAACAGGTATGCCACACAATTTATAACCGCTAACCCGGGAAGCTTTTATGCCCAGCCTTTCCGGTGGAAACCAGTCCAAGTTTCCGAAATTAAAACTTTTCTGGGCCTCCTCCTCAACATGGGTCTAACTAAAAAGCATGAATTGCGGTCATATTGGTCCACGAACCCGATTCATCACATGCCCATGTTCTCTGCTGCTATGTCAAGGGCACGTTTTGAGGCCATCCTGCGTTTCCTGCACTTTAGCGACAACACCGCCTCCCGTCCCAGAGGCCACCCTGCTTTTGACCGGCTCCACAAAATTCGGCCCCTCATAGACCATTTCAACCTGAAATTTGCAGATTTGTATACCCCAGAGCAAAACATCTGCGCAGACGAGTCCCTGATACATTTTACCGGGCGCCTTGGCTTCAAACAATACATCCCAAGCAAGCGCGCCCGGTATGGGGTCAAATTGTATAAGCTCTGTGAAAGGGCCACAGGCTATACCCACAAATTTCGGATCTATGAGGGAAAAGATCAGACCCTGGAGCCGGTCGGTTGCCCTGACTACCTGGGGAGCAGTGGGAAGACAGTTTGGGACTTGGTGTCACCCTTATTCGGCAAGGGGCACCATCTTTATGTGGACAATTTTTACACAAGTGTGGCCCTCTTTAGGCATTTGTTTCTAGAACGGATTGGCGCCTGTGGCACCGCGCGAACTAGTCGCGCGGGCTTCCCCCAACGGCTCGTTACCACCCGTCTTGCAAGGGGGCAGAGGGCCGCACTGTGTAACGAAGAACTGCTCGCGGTGAAATAGAGAGACAAGCGTGACGTTTACATGCTCTCCTCCATTCACGCAGACACAACAATACAAATTGAGCGAGCAACCCGTGTCATTGAAAAGCCCCTCTCAGTCCACGACTATCACCTTCACATGGGAGGGGTGGACTTTAATGACCAGATGTTGTCTCCGTATTTAGTTTCCCGCAGAACCAGACGCTGGTATAAGAAGGTGTCTGTATATTTAATTCAATTGGCTCTGTATAATAGTTTTGTTCTCTACAGTAAGGCTGGGAGAACTGGATCCTTCTTCAAATTTCAGGAAGAGATCATCGAGAACCTCCTGTACCCAGGAGGTTCCGTGGCCCCATCCACCAGTGTAGTTAGCCGTCTACACGAGCGACATTTCCCCAATGTCGTTCCTGGTACCTCAACCCAACCGTCACCCCGAAAAAGATGTCGTGTCTGTAGCAGGAGTGGAATAAGGCGTGACACCCGCTATTTCTGTCCTAACTGTCCTGACCACCCTGCCCTATGCTTTGGAGAGTGTTTCCGGAAGTACCACTCACAGGTACACTATTAGCATAGGGATCATCTCACCAGGACAGGCACACAGGGCTATTAGGGCCCATTCACTCACACAGCTGCTGCAAACGTCTCCTTTCACCTGGGACAAAGTGCATAACGCACTTCGCCACATCTTTGGGGCGCTTTGCGCTTTGCACATTGACCCATGGGGAAGGAGAGGTTTGTTCTATAAAGGTAAAAAAAAACAAAAAAACACCAGTAAGCAAAAAGGTTAATGTTCAGTTAAAAAAGTTAAAGTTTATATATTCTGTTCCAAAGTTAATAAAATTATTGCGTTGCGGCCTGTTTTTTTTTTTTTTTTTTACCTTCCATGTGGACCAACCGATCGACTAGCTGCAGCACTGATGTGCATTCTCACAGAAGCATTGCGCTGCTGTCAGATTACATGCAAATCGGTGTATGCGGCGCTGCAAGACGGGATTTCTCCTCTGCAGTAACAGATACGTTTGCCAAGGCATACGAGCTGAGGAGGAGGCGGCGTTCCTATGCTTTGGCAAACACTTTGTGTATATATAAATAAATAAAAAATCCCGGCAATGATTTATTCATCCACATCGATTGATGTGAATGGAGAAATCTGGTTTGCCAGGGCATACGAGCTAAGTGGGTATGGATGTTGGGCGGAGCTCCTATGTCCTGGCAGACGCTTTTCCCCTCCTTTTTTTTTTGGCAGAGATTTTTTCATCCACATTGATCGATGCGAATGAAGAAATCTGTGCCGTTCATTTTTTTCTTTCAGCCCAGAGGCTGAACGGAAAAAAAAATCTCATTACCTGTATGCTCAATATAAGGAGAATAGCAGAAACTCCTAATGCTGGCCATACATGTAATGATTGCTGAGACCCTCAAATACCAGGGCAGTACAAACACCCCACAACTGACCCCATTTTGGAAAGAAGACACCTCAAGGTATTCGCTGAGGGGCATATTGAGTCCATGAAAGATTTAAATTTTTGTCCTAAGTTAGCGGAAAATGAGACTTTGTGAGAAAAAACTAAAAAAAATCAATTTCTGCTAACTTATGCAAAAAAAAGAAAAAATTCTATGAACTTGCCAGGCCCCTCATTGGATACCGTGGGGTGTCTTCTTTCCAAAATGGGGTCACATGTGGGGTATTTATACTGCCCTGGCTTTTTAGAGGCCCTAAAGCGTGAGAAGAAGTCTGGGATCCAAATGTCTAAAAATGCCCTCCTAAAAGGAATTTGGGCACCTTTGCGCATCTAGGCTGCAAAAAAGTGTCACACATCTGGTATCGCCGTACTAAGGAGAAGTTGGGGAATGTGTTTTGGGGTGTTATTTTACATATACCCATGCTGGGTGAGAAAAATATCTTGGTCAAATGCCAACTTTGTATAAAAAAATGGGAAAAGTTGTCTTTTGCCAGGATATTTCTCTCACCCAGCATGGGGATATGTAAAATGACACCCCAAAACACATTCCCCAACTTCTCCTGAGTACGGCGATACCAGATGTGTGACACTTTTTTGCTGCCTAGGTGGGCAAAGGGGCACATATTCCAAAGTGCACCTTTCGGATTTCGCAGGCCATTTTTTACACATTTTGATTGCAAAGTACTTGTCACACATTAGGGCCCCTAAATTGCCAGGGCAGTATAACTACGCCACAAGTAACCCCATTTTGGAAAGAAGACACCCCAAGGTATTCCGTGAGGGGCATGGCGAGTTCCTAGAATTTTTTATTTTTTGTCGCAAGTTAGTGGAATATGAGACTTTGTAAGGAAAAAAGAGAAAAAAAAATCATTTTCAGCTAACTTGTGACAAAAAAAAAAAAATTCTAGGAACTCGCTGTGCCCCTCACGGCATACCTTGGGGTGTCTTCTTTCCAAAATGGGGTCACTTGTGGGGTAGTTATACTGCCCTGGCAATTTAGGGGCCCATATGTGTGAGAAGTACCTTGCAATCAAAATGTGTAAAAAATGGCCTGCGAAATCCGAAAGGTGCACTTTGGAATATGTGCCCCTTTGCCCACCTTGGCAGCAAAAAAGTGTGACACATCTGGTATCGCCGTACTCAGGAGAAGTTGGAAAATGTGTTTTGGGGTGTCATTTTACATATACCCATGCTGGGTGAGAAAAATATCTTGGTCAATGCCAACTTTGTATAAAAAAATGGGAAAAGTTGTCTTTTGCCAAGATATTTCTCTCACCCAGCATGGGTATATGTAAAATGACACCCCAAAACACATTCCCCAACTTCTCCTGAGTACGGCGATACCAGATGTGTGACACTTTTTTGCAGCCAAGGTGGGCAAAGGGACCCACATTCCAAAGTGCACCTTTTGGATTTCACGGTCATTTTTTACACATTTTGATTGCAAAGTACTTCTCACACATATGGGCCCCTAAATTGCCAGGGCAGTATAACTACGTCACAAGTGACCCCATTTTGGAAAGAAGACACCCCAAGGTATTCTGTGAGGGGCATGGTGAGTTCCTAGAATTTGTTATTTCTTGTCGCAAGTTAGTGGAATATGAGACTTTGTAAGAAAAAAATAAAAATAAAAATAATGATCATTTTCCGCTAACTTGTGACAAAAAATAAAAAGTTCTATGAACTCACTATGCCCATCAGCGAATACCTTAGGGTGTCTACTTTCCGAAATGGGGTCATTTCTGTTTTCTACTGTTTGGGCATTGTAGAACCTCAGGAATCATGACAGGTGCTCAGAAAGTCAGAGCTGTTTCAAAAAGCGGAAATTCACATTTTTGTTCCATAGTGTGTAAACGCTATAACTTTTACCCAAACCATTTTTTTTTTTGCCCAAACATTTTTTTTTTTTATCAAAGACATGTAGAACAATAAATTTGACAAAAAATGTATATATGGATGTTGTTTTTTTTGCAAAATTTTACAGCTGAAAGTGAAAAATGTCATTTTTTGCAAAAAAATCGTTAAATTTTGATTAATAACAAAAAAAGTAAAAATGTCAGCAGCAATAAAATACCACCAAATGAAAGCTCTATTAGTGAGAAGAAAAGGAGGTAAAATTAATTTGGGTGGTAAGTTGCATGACCGAGCGATAAACGGTGAAAGTAGTGTAGTGCCGAAGTGTAAAAAGTGGCCTGGTCATGAAGGGGGTTTCAGCTAGCGGGGTTGAAGTGGTTAAGGTGAAAATGAGCCGGGTTCTTAAGGTGTTAAAGGATAACTGTCGCATTTATATATATATATATATATATATATATATATACTTTTTTTGGAGTAATGGATTGCGGTGATTAATATCTCCTTGGTGGCCCTATTTTAACTTTTCACTGTGGATTCAATTGCCCCTTAATTCCACATTTGTGTTCCCTGTATTGCCTACTTTTAGCTGTGCTTAAAATAGGGTTGCTAGGCAGGTCCGTCTATGTGTTGAAGGACAGAGGACGCAGAAGCAGGCAGCGTGCAAGGTCACATTACTGACAGCCAGGGACTGTAAGTAAAGGATTACCGAGTTCAGCTCCCCTAGCTTAAACCCCCTTAATGACCAGACCACTTTTTACAATTCTGCACTACACTACTTTCACGGTTTATTGCTCGGTCATACAACTTACCACCCAAATAAATTTTACCTTCTTTTCTTATCACTAATAGAGCTTTCATTTGGTTGTATTTCATTGCTGCTGATATTTTTTTTTTTTATATTAATCGAAATTGACTAAAATTTTTGCAAAAAAACATCATTTTTCACTTTCGGTTGTAAATTTTTTCAATTAAAACTACATTTCTATATACATTTGTATACATTTTTCTCTAAATGTATTGTTCTACATGTCTTTGATTAAAAAAAAATGCAATAAGTGTATATTTGTTGGTTAGGGTAAAAGTTATAGCGTTTACAAACTATGGTGCAAAAATGTGACTTTCTGTTTACTGAGGTTCTACAATGCCCATACAGTAGAAAACACCCCACAAATGACCCCATTTCGGAAAGTAGACACCCTAAGGTATTTGCTGATGGTCATAGTGAGTTCATGAAAGTTTTTATTTTTTGTTACAAGTTAGCCGAAAATGATTATTATTACTTTTTTTATTATTTTTTTTACAAAGTCTCATATTCCACTAACTTGTGACAAAAAATAAAATTTTACATATACTAACCAGACCCCTCACGGAATACCTTGGGGTGTCTTCTTTTCAAAATGGGGTCACATGTGGGGTATTTATACTGCCCTGGCATTTTAGGGCCCTAAAGCATGAGAAGAAGTCTGGAATCCAAATGCGTAAAAATGCCCTGTGAAATCCTGAAAGTACTCATTGGAAATTGGGCCCCTTTGCGCATCTTGGCTGCAAAAGAGTGTCACACATGTGGTATCGCCGTACTCAGAAGTAGTAGGGCAATGTGTTTTGGGGTGTATTTTTACATATACTTATGCTGGGTGAGAGAAATATCTCTCTAAAAGACAACTTTTCCCATTTTTTTATTCAAAGTTGTCATTTGACAGAGATATTTCTCTCACCCAGCATGGGTATATGTAAAAATACACCCCCAAAACACATTTCCCTACTTCTCCCGAGTACGGCGATACCACATGTGTGACACTTTTTTGCAGCCATGATGCGCAAAGGGGCCCAAATTCCAATTAGTACCTTTTAGGAGAGCATTTTTAGGCATTTGGATTCCAGACTTCTTCTCGCGCTTTAGGCCCCCTAAAATGCCAGGGCAGTATAAATACCCCACAAGTGACCCCATTTTGGAAAGAAGACACCCCGTATTCCGTGAGGGGCATGGCGAGTTCCTAGAATATTTTTATTTTTTTTGGCACAAGTTAGCGGAATATGATTTTGTAAGAGAAATAAATAAAATAATCATTTTCCCCTAACTTGTGCCAAAAATAAAATATTCTGGGAACTCGCCATACCCCTCATGGAAAACCTTGGGGTGTCTTCTTTCCGAAATCGGGTCACATGTGGGGTATTTATACTGCCCTGGCATTTTAGGGGCCCTAAAGCGTGAGAAGAAGTCTGGAAAATAAATGTCTACAAATTTTTACGCATTTAGATTCCGTGAGGGGTATGGTGAGTTCATGTGAGATTTTATTTTTTGGCACAAGTTAGTGGAATATGAGACTTTGTAAGAAAAAAGTGATCTATTTATAGCGCCGCAGCAATCCGTGGATCCGCAAAACACATACGGACGTCTGAATGGAGCCTTACTGGGGGGTGATCAATGACAGGGGGTGATCAGGGAGTCTATATTGGGTGATCACCCCCCTGTAAGGCTCCATTCAGACGTCCGTATGTGTTTTGCGGATCCATGGATCTGCAAAACACATGCGGACGTCTGAATGGAGCCTTACAGGGAGGTGATCAATGACAGGGGGGTGATCAGGGAGTCTACATGGGGTGATCAGGGGATATTAAGGGGTTAATAAGTGACAGGGGAGTAGGGGTTGTAGTGTAGTGGTGTTTGCTGCTACTTACAGAGCTGCCTGTGTCCCCTGGTGGTCGATCCAAGCAAAAGGGACCACCACGTCGCACGTCGAAGAGAAACAAACCGTCTGCCTCCGGACCGCAATCCTGCGTTAGGTGGTCCGGAGGCGGTTAAAGCCAGGTCCTCGCCAGCAGCTGATAACAGTGCCTGGGCTGTGTGCACTTCTCCCTGTCCCTGCTCTTGGCAGACGCTCCCTCGCTCAGCAGGCTGGAGAATGCAGGGTGGAATCAGCGCAGACCAGGGAAGGGAGATCTGCCGTCTGCTCAGTGTATAAATGAAAGCAACATGTGGTAAGAGGACCCCTTTGTGCTGCAGGAGATTAACCCTTTAGGGGGAGGGCTCTGGTTACTGAAACTTTTGGGTGGCTATTGTTACTGGCTAGTGAGGGCAGGCGGGATTAGCCTCAGGGTGAGGGCAGTGGCGGCCATCTTAATCGAATAGTGAAATTGCAGTTTTATGCAGACTGGTTGCTAAGGACTGAATCTTATTAAATATGGGGTAAGTCAGTCTAATAGTAACTGATTCTGGAATATCATGTTATTAGTAACTACATATCTGAAAATTGAATTTAGGGTCTAAATGTGACAGTTATCCATTAATAAAGTGGGTCTTTTTAGACCCTGAAAAGGGTTTTGAACCCAGGATGTGAAGCAATTGCTTTATCACTGAGCTACAGTCCTGGCTAATGTTAGTTTATCAAGGTCTGATTTCAGGATAAGAAATCAGAGTAGGGACCTGCGCAGATCTAGATACCTATATGGGTTAGAGGTGATAGATGTATAAATCAAAGAGGCGTCACTGTAAATACTGTTCCAGGTGATTACCTGCTTTAAATAGCGATCTATGTATCAAGGAGGCATTGCTATGAATAAGGTTCCAAGTAATTTACCTGCTTCAAATAGCGATCCGTCCAGAGATGTTCTTTCTGTTGTTAGACTAACAACAGAAAGAACATCTCTGGACGGATCGCTATTTGAAGCAGGTAAATTACTTGGAACCTTATTCATAGCAATGCCTCCTTGATACATAGATCGCTATTTAAAGCAGGTAATCACCTGGAACAGTATTTACAGTGACGCCTCTTTGATTTATACATTTATCACCTCTAACCCATATAGGTATCTAGATCTGCGCAGGTCCCTACTCTGATTTCTTATCCTGAAATCAGACCTTGATGATATTGTAAACTCAACAGTCACAGCAGCAGACTGTGGCAGGGATCCTAGCTGCGGTCATCCGACAGATACAGAGTACTGAGAGTGTTTGGGAGCGCGGGTGGGCTATTATATATATAATGTTAGTTTATGTCTATGTGTTTTAGCATAAAAAAATACTAACCTAAAAGTCATTGTGACACTGATGCTCACTGGCCAGGAAAGTCAGACATCAGCCTCACACATCACTTGGATTAATCTCTTATGTAATGTTTAAAGACATTAACTTGATGATTTAAGGTTACTAATGAGTTTTCAACCCAAAAACTCCAGTGCACAAACCGGTAACCTAACCACTGAGCTGTGCACTCATATAACACTGTAGTCCGTCAGCTGACAGCATTTTGGACATATAGCCACAAGCTCAGCTTTATACTTTCTTTGGTTGTGTGATTTAGAATACACATACATAGTATATACTGTATATAACTCATTCTTAGTGATGAGCGGGAGGTGCCATATTCGATTTCGCGATATTTCGCGAATATTCGAATGAATATTCGTGTTATATTCGTCGAAATCGAATATTCGTAATTATTCCAATTATCGCGAATAATATACGAATAAAAATTTTCGCGTATTGCGATTATTTATCTTGATAGTATAAGGCAACGTTCCTATGCTAATTGACAATGGCTAGGCTAATATGTGCATTTTACGAAATTTCGTAATATTGCTCTAACTTCGTCTTTTCGAAATTTCGTAATATTGCTCTAACTTCGTCTTTTAGAATATTCGTAATATTCTAATAGACGAAGTTAGAGCAATATTAAGAACATTTGCAAAAGCCGAAATTGCGATGCGAGTAATATAATACGAAATAATCGCATGAAGATTTCAATTTAGCATTGCTTTATTCCATATTCTAGCCTAGTATGGAATATAGCAGTGCTAAGTTAGCACTGCTATATTCCATACTAAGCTAGAATATGGAATATAGCAGTGCTAAGTTGAAATCTTCATGCGATTATTTCGTATTATATTATTCGCATCGCAATTTCGACTTTTTCAAATGTTCTTATTATTGCTCTAACTTCGTCTTTTAGAATATTCGTAATATTCTGAAAGACGAAGTTAAAGCAATATTACGAATATTCTAAAAGACGAAGTTAGAGCAATATTACGAAATTTCGTAAAATACACATATAGATTGTAATTTAGCTTATATAGTGCTATAATCCCTTTTTTTTCCTCTAAGTTTTTTTTTGCCTCTTCTGAACTTAAGTTTTGTAAAATATGTACACTATTAAAAAATATTACTATAGCAGTATATTAGCTTAAATACAATCTATGTGTATTTTACGAAATTTCGTAATATTGCTCTAACTTCGTCTTTTCGAAATTTCGTAATATTGCTTTAACTTCGTCTTTCAGAATATTACGAAATTTCGAAAAGACGAAGTTAGAGCAATAATAAGAACATTTGAAAAAGTCGAAATTGCGATGCGAATAATATAATACGAAATAATCGCATGAAGATTTCAACTTAGCACTGCTATATTCCATATTCTAGCCTAGTATGGAATATAGCAGTGCTAACTTAGCACAGCTATATTCCATATTAGGCTAGAATATGGAATATAGCAGTGCTAAATTTAAATCTTCATGCGATTATTTCGTATTATATTACTCGCATCGCAATTTCGGCTTTTGCGAAATTTCGTAAAATACACATATAGATTAGATTGTAATTTAGCTAATATTGAATATAGCAGTAAGTTGAAAACGCCACTGACTGGAGCAGCCAGGAAGCCAGGAATCCAAAGGACAGGTAAGAACAACTTTAGGGAAGTGGGAAAGGAAAAAATTATAATAATAAAAAAAAAAAAAAAAGACGAATATTCGAATTCGCGAATATATAGAACGATATTCTAAATATTCGCGAAATCTCGAAATTGCGATATTCGAGAAAAAAATTCGCGATTCGAATATTCGCGCTCAACACTACTCATTCTGCCTTTGACCCTGACCTATGAAGAGCATAAGTCAAACTCAAATGTCAAATATCAAAGTCGGGGTCAGGTGTCAGGGTGAGTATTTTTCCTCACACAGACATTATTCTGATATGTCACTATGATATCTGACCATTTCCTAAAAAGAACACTGCACATATAGGCTTTGTCTGGTTTTGCAGCTCGTCCTCGTCAATTTGACTAACACTGTTGCTATACCAGTCTTGTGCCATGGTCATGAGTGGAGTGGTTTGTGATGCCGGACAGCCACATTAAGTCAGATGTTACTCAGCTCCTACCTCCAGGGATACTGTATGAACCAGAAGTAGCCTCTGCCATGTTCTTCTTTGTCATTGTGTGTGTACAATAGGGTGTACTATGGGTCTGTGGAAAGGGGTATTCCAGCTCAAGTTATCGTTACCCTTCTTCTAGCTCAGGTTATTCCTTCCTTTTGGTTCTAGATTGAGTTTTCCTAGGGAATGCAGAGTAAGGGTATGGCTACACGACGACACTGGTCGGGCAACATCACAGCCAGGTTCGCTGAGTAGCGGTGATCATAGAAATGAATGGGATCCTCAAGTCCATCACATGAAAACCAGCAATGGGCGCGGCATTCCCATTCATTTCTACGGGATCACTGCCACTCAGCGAACATGCCCATGACAGATGTCACGCAACCAGGGTCACCATGTAAATAAATAGCATAGAAGATCGCGCTGCTTTCAAATTGGGAGATTTCTGTGCATGGCACATCTGTGACTTTTATACTTTTAACAAGTTTACCCTTGTAAGTACAATAAACCCTTTGAATATATTTTGCCAGTCAGGAATTCACTATGGCTGCATCTGTTTGATTGTCTACAGGAGTGTCGACTAAAGGAGGGATGCTATTGTCCGTAATCTGGTGATCCCTGCCTTCGTGTCTTTTCCATTTTAACCCTTTGCTGAGGAAGGAGGTAGTGTTTGAAAGCAGCGCGATCTTCTATGCCAGTGATGGCGAACCTATGGCACGGGTGCCAGAGGCGACACTCAGAGCCCTCTCTGTGGGCACCCGCGCACAGGTGGCTCACTGAATGTAGGCATTAAGCTATTATAGCTAAATGATAAAGTACATGGATGATATACTATATTGGTATGCAGGTTAAATTGCCGTGTTGGCACTTTGCGATAAATAAGTGAGTATTTGGTTGCAGTTTGGGCACTCGGTCTCTAAAAGGTTCACCATCACTGTTCTATGCTATTTACTTATCGGATTTTGTGACATCTACCCACCACATCACATCGGAGATCTGCAGCTCAAACCTACAGCTACGTATTTAGTGACATTTTTGTTTTTACTACAGGGTTACCATGTAGCCGTACCCTTACTCTGTATTCAATAAGAAAACTCAGTGCTGGATCAAGAAGGCCAAAGGACGGAAACACCTGAGCTAGAAGAAGGATAACTTGAGCTGGAATACCCCAAAGTTGGATGTACATGTAAGATAAGTATGGCTGGAATGCAGCTGTTCAATAGATAGTACGATTCAAATTGATCGATCCAGCAATCAACTTGCTATGCTACACTAGAATATTAGGGGCAGACTATGTAAAAAAAGAGAGGGCTTGCAGTTGTTCTACCATTAAGGGAGAATAAAGTTAAGGTTTTGGAATGGCCAAGTCAAAGTCCTAACCTTAATCCAATAGAAATGTTGTGGAATGACTTGAAGCAAGCATTTAATGGGAGGAAGCCCACCAACATAACAGAGTTGAGGCTGTTTTGCATGGAAGACTAGACTAATCCTCCTGTTTTGCATGGAGGACTAGATAGGCTGATCGCATACATTTTCCCCTTCAGATGCCATGGTCAAATGTGACCGCGGCATCTGAGCAGTCCAGAAGCGGAAGCTGCGCGCTTTCGCTCCTGTAACAGCTTTTCACTGCTGAAATCGGGGAACCTATTACAGTATTCTAATAGACTGAATCCTCAAGCAGGCTTCAGAGTCTATTAGAGGAATATAACAATACAGGCCACTAGTTGGCAGCATTGTATTGCTAAATTTAAAATGAAGTGTTCAATGATGGCTTTATAGTCATCAATGAACATAATGGGCAATATAATGATTGTCAGTTATAGTCACCTAAGGTGACTTAAAAAAAAGTAAAAAATAAAATAAAAAAGTTTTTAGAAATATATAATATATAAAAAAAATTATAATAAAAAATAATAATCTAAAAGTTCAAATCACTCCCCTTTCCTTAAAACAAAAATACTTAACCAATAAAAAAAATATAAACATCACGGGCATCTCCGGGTGCCAAAATGCCCATACAATTAAAATATAACATAATTAATGGATTACGGCATAATGGGGAAAAATAGAAACAGACAATTCTCCATCTTTTGTCACTTCAACTCCCCAATATTTTTTTTTATAAAAAGTGATCAAAAACTCACACACACTTTTTTTCCCTATTCCACACCATTTGGGGTGCATTGGTAGCAAGAGGGATGTTAAAATATTTTTTTTTAAAGGGTTTCCCATTATAACGTAATCCAGCAGCAAGTGTACAGTTTCCCTGCAGCACTCCCACAGGTGAAATTATGCATTACACCACTCCTATTTTATATGCGCTAGAATGATTCATAAAATTTTCATTTTTTGGGGATTGTTGTCGACATGGAAAGATTAATACATAACTCACTTAAAGTAGAAAAGAACAGGATGATAAATCCAGCAAATAGTGGTTTATCAAATCCAACCCTAGAAGAATAAGAAGAGATTTAGAATGAGAAACTGAAATGGTAAAGCAGAAGCATTATAGTACAGCTTTCTGAATTTTGTACTACCATGTACCTGTTGGTAATGAGTCCTACTATGGGGTTGACTATCAGTTGTACTATTGCTTTGGTTGAAATCAGAAGACCAACTTGGATATTCTCATGGTGCAGGATACTTGTTTCCTTGTCACAGCTGGAATTATTGGGGGCCTCCTTTGTCTTATTATTCATCCCTTCATAATTTGCTTGGTCACTTAAGATGGTTGTGTTCTCATGCAAGGAGTATATTGAGGCAAAAGAAACGTTGGAATCAGAAGATGATGCAATCATGCCCACAGTTGTATTTCCATTTTTATGTTCGATCCGATAGAGGAAACTTGGAATAATGGGAACTAGACAAAGATGGGTACTTATTAGAAATAAATATGTGAATAAACATTGAGTCAAGATGAACATCATAAAATCATTATAAAGAATTATCTGACCTATGAATCTCACAAGATTAGGGTTTCTAATTAATCAAGCGAGCATCAAAGTGCAGTAGGTGCCAGCGGTGGCATAACTCTAAGCTTCTGACCCCCAATGTAAAATCTGTAAAAGGGCAACCCCTCAAGATCATTATCATATATGTCTACTGGGCAGTAATTGACTTGTTGTTGCCCTTTTAGGAATATGGATATTATAATGGGGCTACTCCAAGTTGACTTTGCCCTCAATGAACTAGAATGGAGATCTGTAAAGGTACCATTTTAGTTGCCTGAAGCCATTCTTCTATTACATCGATGGTGATTTATCAGAATATTATAATATAATTTTCCCTTGTAAAATCTGCAGAAACAAACCCTTTAATTGCTCAGTTGACTCTACCATTCCCTTGGGTTCATAATTAAAATCCATACTCTCAATTTCCCTCCAACCTCATTACCCATGTGCAGTTTTAAATGCAAGACTGGTTGGCCATGCCATCATAGCTTCTGGTTAACCATGGTGCAAGGAACTGCAGTACAATTTTAGTCAAGTAAATGGGCCCAGCTGGATTTTATGCACAGCCAGGAGGAAAGCCAGGGTGCAGGGAAATAGTACTAATTCAGATCTGTGGTCCCTTCAGTCTTAGAATCATGTTCAAGAGATCAGAATCCCACTGGTTATAATGTGATGGCGTATCCTAATGATGTATAAGATGAGAAAACACCTTTAAATTAGAGACTTCTTCTACATTAAATTGTTGATATTACCCTATATGGCCACATACTGTGCCTAACCAGGTCTTTCAAACTTCTATATTTTGACAATACACTGTAATGTAAAGGTGAATATCTCATAAATACTTAAGATGTGAATAAACCTATAATGAACATGTAACACCTCGAAAGGCAGACATACCAACCACTGTGTAAAGCATATTATCCACCAATAGAGCTATAAAGACCACCACAAGGACCACCTCTCTGGAACCCCTCTTTTCTTTAAGCCATCTGCATGGGCTGCACTCCATCATGGTACCACAGATATAACCCTTCAAAAAGAAAAGACAGGGTTAAATCTCAGATAGAATGACTCCGTCTGGCTTTGTTCACATTGGAATTTTGACTTCAGGTCTTTTGTGTTTCAAAGTTCTTTCTCCTCACACATCCCTGTAAATCCCTGCCAAGGAAATAAGGATCACTTTAGGGTTACCCCAGCTTCTGAGCAGTTGTAGAATGTACCCAGTATTATTTATATTTTACAGACTTTTCCTAAGATCTGATGGTCATAGGGCCAGATTTATCATGACTCTGACAGCTCACTCCATGGTTAAAGTCAGTTTTAGCCAGGTCAGATTTATGATCGGCCCTTTAAGACTGCAATAAATGTGGTTTGACGGTAGCAGTTTATCCGTCATTAAGCAGCTTTACAAAAGTCGCATGTCTACGAAAAGGTTGCATGTTCTATTAAAAAGTCTCATAAGATCAGCATGGTCCTCACTGGAGTGAAATTGCAAATTTTTTTGTGACTTTTTTGCGACTTTTTAAATAGTCGCAATAGTAAATCTGTCTAGAGATTCATTTACATAAGAAAACACACCCACTTTTAGAAAACTGGCGAGCATAGTGCAGAGCAGAATAAAGTCGCAATTCTGACTTGAGCGTATAAGGGAAAAATTTACTCCATATGGAGCTAAACGAGTGCCAATCAATTTGCTATATCTTCAGCTGCCACTTGTGTAACAGGATCCTAACCCCAGAATAATGTCCCAAAGTACAGAGGGTGGGATGCACCTCAGGCACCCTACATATCCCTCATGTAGAAAAAGGGTTATCGCTAATCGAGTCTCTCGATCGCCGAACAGTGTGCTGTCTCTCGATCGCCGAACAGTGTGCTGTCTTCCTGGTGCTAGAGTTCGACACATCGCGGATCGGGTTGACAGATTACTGGAAGGGGCTGGAGAAGATCCAGCAGTCATGGTCCATATCGGAACCAATGACAAAGTTAGGGGTAGGTGGAGAGTCCTTAAAAATGATTTCAGGGATTTAGGTCAAAAGCTGAGGGCAAGGACCTCAAAGGTAGTATTTTCCGAAATACTACCTGTACCACGGGCCACACAAGAGAGGCAGCGGGAGATTAGGGAAATTAACAAGTGGCTCAAGAACTGGTGTAGGAAGGAGGGGTTTGGGTTCCTGGAGAACTGGGCCGACTTCTCTATCGGCTACAGGCTCTATCGTAGGGACGGGCTGCACCTCAATGGGGAAGGGGCAGCTGTGTTGGGGAAGAAGATGGCTGGAAGGTTGGAGGAGTGTTTAAACTAGGGACTGGGGGGGAGGGTAATTATGTTATAGAATGGGAAGATAGTGCAGATAGAGACCGGGGGCAAGGTAGTGAGACTGAGGGAGGAATGGAAGGAGGGACTAGAACAGTTCAGAAGGAAAGGTGTAGAGTAAAAAATATACATAAACCTCTCAAATGTATGTATTCTAATGCCAGAAGCCTGACTAATAAAACTGGTGAACTGGAATTAGTGATGTGTGAGGAGGACTATGACATAGTGGGAATAACTGAGACATGGCTGGATGATAGCTATGACTGGGCAGTTAATGTACAGGGTTACAGCCTGTTTAGAAAGGATCGTCAAAATCGGAGAGGGGGAGGGGTCTGCCTTTATGTAAAGTCCTGTCTGAAGCCCACACTCCGGGAAGATATAAGTGAGGGACATGAACATGTGGAGTCACTGTGGGTAGAGATACATGGCGCTAAAAACAATAATAAACTACTAATAGGAGTTTACTATAAACCACCTAATATACCAGAGTCCACAGAAAATCTACTACTAAATGAGATAGACGAGGCGGCAAATCATAATGAGGTGGTTATTATGGGGGACTTCAACTACCCAGATATAGACTGGGAAACTGAAACTTGTATATCTCATAAAGGAAACAGGTTCTTGGCAATAACCAAAGACAATTACCTCTCCCAACTGGTTCAGGACCCGACTAGAGGGACGGCCATACTGGACTTAGTATTAACCAATAGGCCTGACAGAACAACAGACGTGCAGGTTGGGGGACACCTGGGAAATAGTGACCACAAAGTAAAAACCTTCCAATTATCATTCAAAAGAGCGTTTCTACAGGGAGGAACAAAAATACCAAACTTCAAAAAAGCTAAATTTAGCCAACTAAGAGAGGCCATAGGCCTAACTAAATGGGATAAAGTCCTCACAAATACAAATACAGCCACAAAATGGGATATCTTTAACCACCTCCCGACCGCCTAACGCACCGATGCGTCCGGGAGGTGGTTGATTTGTTCTTCCTGGACGCATCGGCGCGTCATCTCGCGAGACGCGAGATGACGTCACAGCCGACCCGCGCATGCGCATCGCGGGCCGGCATTTCGCAGCAGAGTATTTCGTCAGCAGCCTGCCGGCCACGATCATTGGCTGGCAGGTTGCTGATTTTTAAAAAATCTAATCAGCAGCCATTTAACCCCACATATTAGTAAATATGATGGGGTTATATGGCTGCTGTGCTCCTCTCATCACTGTGAGTACCCACTACACCACATACTAGCCCCAGATCACCCCAATTAACCCTTTGATCACCCCTTTGATCGCCCCTGTCAATCACTAGTGAAAGGAAAAAAGTGATCAGTGCAAACTGTCACTTTTTTTTTTCACTGGTATTGACCGTTAGGTTTCAGTATAGTTTAGGCCCCTTGGTTAGGTAGTTTAGGGATCGGTTAGCGCCCAGCCCACCGCACCGCAGTCCGTTATTCGCTGATTAGCGTATCGCTAATCAGCATTTGTACTTTTATAGTATCTGGAAGTGATCAAAACTGATCACGGTCAGATCTATAATAGTACTAGTGTCCCTTTAGTTCTCCCTCCACCCAAAACGCAGTGTTTGCCCGATCAGGCCTGATCGGTCGCCCACACGTGCGTTCGCCCACGCCCGCCCCACCGCAGTGACAAAATAAAATTTGAAGAGGCCTACAGGCTTCTGACCCAGTCGGATGAGGAGTGGGAACCCTCATCTGATGAATCCAGCGGGTCAGAATACGAACCTGTAGAAAGCAGTGGCTCTCTGACCCAAAGTTCGGACGAGGAGGCTGAGGTCCCTGATAGCAGCAGGCGTACCCGGCCCCGTGTCGCTAGACCGCAGGTTGCGCAGGATCCGCTTCAAGAGCAGCAGAGTGGGGCTGGTGCTGTCGGATTATGTGGTGAGGCATACACCAGCAGCCCAGCCCTTCCTGGACCTAGTACCAGCACTGCCGTAGAACATGGTGAAGTAGCGAGCACCAGAAGGGCAGTTGAAGCTGGTACGGTGGCACGTGCAGTAGTGACCCCGTCGCAGCCACCGCAAAGACGTGCCCGTAGAGCCCCTAGAATCCCAGAGGTGCTGGCAAACCCTGATTGGCAGTCCCCAACTTCAGCCGCACCTGTAGTTCCCCCTTTCACCGCCCAGTCTGGAGTTCGGGTTGAGACAGATAAGATCGGTTCGGCCCTGGGATTTTTTGAGCTGTTCTTGACTTCGGAGCTCTTAGACTTAGTTGTGGCAGAGACAAACCGGTATGCCACACAATTTATAACCGCTAACCCGGGAAGCTTTTATGCCCAGCCTTTCCGGTGGAAACCAGTCCAAGTTTCCGAAATTAAAACTTTTCTGGGCCTCCTCCTCAACATGGGCCTGACAAAAAAGCATGAATTGCGGTCATATTGGTCCACGAACCCGATTCATCACATGCCCATGTTCTCTGCTGCTATGTCCAGGACACGATTTGAGACCATCCTGCGTTTCCTGCACTTTAGTGATAACACCACCTCCCGTCCCAGAGGCCACCCTGCTTTTGACCGGCTCCACAAAATTCGGCCCCTCATAGACCATTTTAACCTGAAATTTGCAGATATGTATACCCCAGAGCAAAACATCTGCGTAGACGAGTCCCTTATACATTTTACCGGGCGCCTTGGCTTCAAACAATACATCCCAAGCAAGCGCGCCCGGTATGGGGTCAAATTGTATAAGCTCTGTGAAAGGGCCACAGGCTATACACACAAATTTTGTGTCTATGAGGGAAAAGATCAGACCCTGGAGCCGGTCGGTTGCCCTGACTACCTGGGGAGCAGTGGGAAGATAGTCTGGGACTTGGTGTCACCCTTATTCGGCAAGGGGTACCATCTTTATGTGGACAATTTCTACACAAGTGTGGCCCTCTTTAGGCATTTGTTTCTAGAACGGATTGGCGCCTGTGGTACCCCGCGAACTAGTCGCGCGGGCTTCCCCCAACGGCTCGTTAGCACCCATCTTGCAAGGGGGCAGAGGGCCGCACTGTGTGACGAAGAACTGCTCGCGGTGAAATGGAGAGACAAGCGTGACGTTTACATGCTCTCCTCCATTCACGCAGACACGACAATACAAATTGAGCGAGCAACCCGTGTCATTGAAAAGCCCCTCTCAGTCCACGACTATAACCTTCACATGGGAGGGGTGGACTTCAATGACCAGATGTTGTCTCCGTATTTAGTTTCCCGCAGAACCAGACGCTGGTATAAGAAGGTGTCTGTATATTTAATTCAATTGGCTCTGTACAATAGTTTTGTTCTCTACAGTAAGGCTGGGAGAACTGGATCCTTCCTCAAATTTCAGGAAGAGATCATCGAGAACCTCCTGTATCCAGGAGGTTCCGTGGCCCCATCCACCAGTGTAGTTAGCCGTCTACACGAGCGACATTTCCCCAATGTCGTTGCTGGTACCTCAACCCACCCGTCACCCCGAAAAAGATGTCGTGTCTGTAGCAGGAGTGGAATAAGGCGTGACACCCGCTATTTCTGTCCTGACTGTCCTGACCACCCTGCCCTATGCTTAGGGGAGTGTTTCCGAAAGTACCACACACAGGTACACCTAGCATAGGGATCATCTCACCAGGATAGGCACACAGGGCTATTAGGGCTTATTCACTCACAGCTGCTGCAAACGTCTCCTTTCACATGGGACAAAGTGCATAACGCACTTCGCCACATCTTTGGGGCGCTTTGCGCTTTGCACATTGACCCATGGGGAAGGAGAGGCTTGTTCTATAAAGGTAAAAAAAAAAAAAAAAAAACACCAGTAAGCAAACACGTTAATGTTTAGTTCAAAAAGTTAAAGTTACATGTTCTGTTCCAAAGTTAATAAAATTATTGCGTTGTGGCCTGTTTTTTTTTTTTTTTTTGTCTTTTTACCTTCCAGGTGGACCAACCGATCTACTAGCTGCAGCACCGATGTGCATTCTGACAGAAGCATTGCGCTGCTGTCAGATTACACGCAAGTCGGTGTATGCGGCGCTGCAAGACGGGATTTTCTCCTCTGCAGTGACAGATACGTTTGCCAAGGCATACGAGCTGAGGAGGTGGCGGCATTCCTATGCTTTGGCAAACACTTTGTATATATATAAAAAAAAAATAAAATCCCGGCAATGATTTATTCATCCACATCGATTGATGCGAATGGAGAAATCTGGTTTGCCAGGGCATACGAGCTAAGTGGGTATGGATGTAGGGCGGAGCTCCTATGTCCTGGCAGACGCCTTTCCCCTCCATTTTTTTTTTTTGGCAGAGATTTTTTCATCCACATTGATCGATGCGAATGAAGAAATCTGTGCCAGCCCAGAGGCTGAACGGAAAAAAAAAATCTCATTACCTGTATGCTCAATATAAGGAGAATAGCAGAAACTCCTAATGCTGGCCATACATGTAATGATTGCTGAGACCCTCAAATGCCAGGGCAGTACAAACACCCCACAACTGACCCCATTTTGGAAAGAAGACACCTCAAGGTATTCGCTGAGGGGCATATTGAGTCCATGAAAGATTTAAATTTTTGTCCTAAGTTAGCGGAAAGTGAGACTTTGTGAGAAAAAACAAAAAAAAATCAATTTCCGTAACTTTTGCGAAAAAAAAAAAAATTCTATGAACTTGCCAGGCCCCTCATTGGATACCTTGGGGTGTCTTCTTTCCAAAGTGGGGTCACATGTGGGGTATTTATACTGCCCTGGCTTTTTAGGGGCCCTAAAGCGTGAGAAGAAGTCTGGGATCCAAATGTCTAAAAATGCCCTCCTAAAAGGAATTTGGGCACCTTTGCGCATCTAGGCTGCAAAAAAGTGTGACACATCTGGTATCGCCGTACTCAGAAGAAGTTGGGGAATGTGTTTTGGGGTGTCATTTTACATATACCCATGCTGGGTGAGATAAATATCTTGGTCAAATGCCAACTTTGTATAAAAAAATGGGAAAAGTTGTCTTTTGCCAAGATATTTCTCTCACCCAGCATGGGTATATGTAAAATGACACCCCAAAACACATTCCCCAACTTCTCCTGAGTACGGCGATACCAGATGTGTGACACTTTTTTGATGCCAAGGTGGGCAAAGGGGCGCATATTCCAATGTGCACCTTTCGGATTTCACCGGTCATTTTTTACACATTTTGATTGCAAAGTTCTTCTCACACATTTGGGCCCCTAAATTGCCAGGGCAGTATAACTACCCCACAAGTGACCCCATTTTGGAAAGAAGACACCCCAAGGTATTCTGTGAGGGGCATGGAGAGTTCCTAGAATTTTTTATTTTTTGTCGCAAGTTAGTGGAATATGAGACTTTGTAAGAAAAAAATAAATAAAAAATCATCATCATTTTCCGCTAACTTGTGACAATAAATAAAAAGTTCTATGAACTCACTATGCCCATCAGCGAATACCTTAGGGTGTCTACTTTGCGAAATGGGGTCATTTGTGGGGTTTTTCTACTGTTTGGGCATTGTAGAACCTCAGGAATCATGACAGGTGCTCAGAAAATCAGAGCTGTTTCAAAAAGCGGAAATTCACATTTTTGTACCATAGTTTGTAAACGCTATAACTTTTACCCAAACCATTTTTTTTTTGCCCAAACATTTTTTTTTATCAAAGACATGTAGAACAATAAATTTGGCGAAAAATTTATATATGGATGTCGTTTTTTTTGCAAAATTTTACAGCTGAATGTGAAAAATGTCATTTTTTTGCAAATAAATCGTTACATTTTGATTAATAACAAAAAAAGTAAAAATGTCAGCAGCAATAAAATACCACCAAATGAAAGCGAGAAGAAAAGGAGGTAAAATTAATTTGGGTGGTAAGTTGCATGACCGAGCGATAAACAATGAAAGTAGTGTAGTGCCGAAGTCTAAAAAGTGCTCTGGTCATGAAGGGGGTTTCAGCTAGCGGGGCTGAAGTGGTTAAAAGCATCCTAAAATCTCATTGTGAGAGGTACATACCGTATGGGAATAAAAGGTTAAGGAACAAAAAGAAACCAATGTGGATAAACAGAACTGTAAAGAAAGCAATAAATGACAAAAAGAAAGCATATAAAACACTAAAACAGGAAGGTAGCACGGAAGCACTGAAAAACTATAAGGAAAAAAATAGAACATGTAAAAAACAAATAAAAGCGGCCAAACTACAGACCGAGAGATTAATTGCCAAAGAGAGTAAAACTAACCCTAAAATGTTCTTCAATTATATAAATGTTAAAAAGTATAAATGTGAAGGTGTCGGCCCGTTAAAGAGTAATGAGGGGGGAGTCGCAGAGATCGACGAGGAGAAAGCAAAGCTGTTAAATATTTTTTTCTCCAATGTATTCACTGAGGAAAATAAATTGTCAGATGACATGCAGAATGTTGAAATAAATTCCCCATTAAAAGTGTCCTGTCTGACCCAGGAAGAAGTGCAACAGCGACTTAAAAAGATTAAAATAGACAAATCGCCAGGACCGTATGGCATACACCCCCGTATCCTAAGGGAATTAAGTAATGTCATAGCCAGACCCTTATTTCTGATATTTGCAGATTCTATACTGACAGGGAATGTCCCACAGGATTGGCGCATGGCAAATGTGGTGCCAATATTCAAAAAGGGTCCAAAAACAGAGCCTGGAAACTATAGGCCGGTAAGTTTAACATCTGTTGTAGGTAAACTGAAGGTTTTCTGAGAGATGCTATATTAGAGCATCTTAACGGAAATAAGCAAATAACGCCATATCAGCATGGCTTCGTGAGGGATCGATCATGTCAAACAAATTTAATCAGTTTCTATGAGGAGGTAAGTTCTAGACTTGACAGCAGCGAATCAATGGATGTCGTGTATCTGGACTTCTCCAAAGCATTTGACACTGTACCACATAAAAGGTTAGTATATAAAATGAGAATGCTCGGACTGGGAGAAAACGTCTGTAAGTGGGTAAGTAACTGGCTCAATGATAGAAAACAGAGGGTGGTTATTAATGGTACCCACTCAGATTGGGTCACTGTCACTAGTGGGGTACCTCAGGGGTCAGTATTGGGCCCTATTCTCTTCAATATATTTATTAATGATCTTGTAGAAGGCTTGCACAGTAAAATATCAATTTTCGCAGATGACACTAAACTGTGTAAAGTAATTAACACTGATGAGGACAGTATACTACTACAGAGCGATCTGGATAGATTGGAGGCTTGGGCAGATAAGTGGCAGATGAGGTTTAACACTGACAAATGTAAAGTTATGCACATGGGAAGGAATAATGCAAGTCACCCGTACATACTAAATGGTAAAACACTCGGTAACACTGACATGGAAAAAGATCTAGGAATTTTAATAAACAGCAAACTAAGCTGCAAAAACCAGTGTCAGGCAGCTGCTGCCAAGGCCAATAAGATAATGGGTTGCATCAGAAGGGGCATAGATTCCCGTGATGAGAACATAGTCCTACCACTTTACAAATCACTAGTCAGACCACACATGGAGTACTGTGTACAGTTCTGGGCTCCAGTGAACAAGGCAGACATAGCAGAGCTGGAGAGGGTCCAGAGGAGGGCAACTAAAGTAATAACTGGAATGGGGCAACTACAGTACCCTGAAAGATTATCAAAATTAGGGTTACTCTCTTTTTAAAAAAACGACGACTGAGGGGAGATCTAATTAATATGTATAAATATATCAGGGGTCAGTACAGAGATCTATCCCATCATCTATTTATCCCCAGGACTGTGATGAGGGGACATCCTCTGCGTCTGGAGGAAAGAAGGTTTGTACACAAACATAGAAGAGGATTCTTTACGGTAAGAGCAGTGAGACTATGGAGCTCTCTGCCTGAGGAGGTGGTGATGGTGAGTACAAAAAAGGAATTCAAGAGGGGCCTGGATGTATTTCTGGAGTGTAATAATATTACAGGCTATAGCTACTAGAGAGAGATCGTTGATCCAGGGATTTATTCTGATTGCCTGATTGGAGTCGGGAAGGAATTTTTATTCCCCTAGTGAGGAAAATTGGCTTCTACCTCACAGGGGTTTTTTGCCTTCCTCTGGATCAACTTGCAGGATGACAGGCCGAACTGGATGGACAAATGTCTTTTTTCGGCCTTATGTACTATGTTACTATGTTATGTACTATGAACAGTTTCTTCAAAAATTTTATAGCAGTATTATCAATTAATAATTTATGTATTTTTCCCAAAAATTGGGTTTTCTGGATATTTCTTTAGTAACTCCACATATTCGACTTCCTGTCCTGTCCTTCTTACTTCCCCCTTTTATGAAATTTTAGCACGGCAGATAGTCTTGCTTCACTCTTCAGTCAGGCCATCACTGTGACCAGAGAGCTCCTTCTATTGTTATTCCATCAGAGTATCATATATTGCACTAAACAATGAAAGCTATATAACTAGTCTTATAATTTGGGTTGACTGCTGCAGTTTTTTATTTTATTTAAATGGGTTATCCGTGTCCAGAGCTGAACCCGGACATAAGCTTTCCTTCACTCATTTACCATGTATGAGTGGAACATCGGATCATTTCTAGCCCTTGTCCTGCTCCCCCTTTTTCTTTACTATCGGTGACGTACCGGATTTCAGATGGTTATGCTAGGACACTTCCACCTAGCAGTGAGCCCAGTTATGCCACTGGCACAAATGGAAGGTCTTTAGCACTACCCTAGGCTGTTTTAAAGGCTAGGGCAGCGCTAAAGAACACCTTTTAGTGACAGAGACATCTCTGGGATCACTGCTAGGTGGAAGCCTTTGCCTAGCATACTGAGTAAAAGCCTAGTATGTCAATGCAGGAAACAAACATCCCTTGTCCTCGTGATGCAGCCTAAATCAGGGGGAGCATCAGAGCTAGAAATTTTGAAGAGCAGGACTAAAAAAATTATATTTTCCTTACTAATCCATCTGTCACGTCAGTAGAGGAGATATGGACAAAGGCAGTGAGTTCCTGGACTGCAATCCCTCACTGTTGCTACCTACTTGCAGTACAAGCCCTAGATGGAAAGACCGCAATTGGTCGATGGTTCTTACGCTACTTATGTAAAAAGATAGACAAATAAACAAAGACAGAAAACACAATACCAGAGTTGTCAGAAATGGGTCAGAACCAGATGGGCTATGCAGTACAAGAATGGGAGATGGAGAGTGGTCAAAAACAGGAATGGTTCCAAAACAGAGATGAAATATTATGGAAATATTTGCATGTTTTCTGTGGGTTTTTTTTACACACTCCTGCTTTTTACATAAACCTGATGCAAAATACCGACCGTGTGATGGAGGCCTTATAGATGCTCCAAAGACAGGATCTTTGTTTTTATATTTTTTGGTTCTTCTGACAGATTAGAAGAACGGAAAAAAAAACGGTTATGTCAGCAAGGCAAAACAGGGACACTAGTGGCCCTTTAAAAGGCTGGTGAGGGTGGAAACAGCATAAACAGTAACTCTAGCGGCCCAGTCACAGAGTGGTGAGAGTGTGAACAGCACGAAGAGTCACAATAGTGGTCCAGTCACAGAATAGGGAGGGTGGCAACAGAATGAGGAGTCAACATAGTGGCCCAGTCACAGAGTGGGGAGGGGGGAAGCAGTGGCGGAACAGCACAAGATGGTGGCAGTAGGATAATATGGCAGCAGAGGAAGAAGGCGTGTGGTATCAGGTAGGTGGCAGCATCAGAATAGTGGCAACAGCACGTGGGCAGAAGTATAGGGCCAATTTTCACAATGTTCTGGTGTGGCAGAACACTGCAGTCAGATCATTACTGGCAAAATTATCTAGTCTGATGCATCACACTGGTGTGTGGAAATCTTGGCTGAGCCATACCTGATTCATTTTTATAAAGGTTAATCTCTGAATGTTTTGTGTTTAAAGGGTAGTTGTTGGGGAAATTATGCCCCCTGCTGCACTAATGTGACACTACTAGCCAGGCAGGAAAGCTATTCCAGCTGTAGCCGCACTTCAAGTTTAGCTGCCCAGTAGAATCAAGTTGCTGTGTATGGAGCTGTTGCTGCTCCTGCCCCCCCCTCTAGCAGTCATGGCAGTGGAGCATGAGCACAGCGGGTTCACCCTCAGACCTTTATGAGGATGGGCGATGGCGCAAATAGGCAGCAACATAGAATGTCTTAATAGTAGTTGAGTTGTTTTTCATCCTTCTCCAAAGGTGTTAAAAGGACTCAATTTTGGCCCAGTAGCAAGGGTCTAACATTGTGAAGAACCAATAATCATCCCTCTTCCGAATGGTGATAATGCAGCAGATTAATCTGGCCATTTGTACAAGGGAATCAGATGGACTCCCAGCCTCCATCTCCACTGCATACTGCCACAGTCTGTCTGGGTCATCTGCCTGGTCTTCATCGCCCTCCAGCTCCTCATGCCTCCTTATGCTCCTCTCCTGTCACTTGGGCAGATAAACCACCTATTTCTGTATACAATTCCTGGGTGGTTATGTCCTCATCCTTATCTTCCTTCTCGAGTTCCATCCCCACAGTGCTCAGGTGGCCATTAAATGTAGGTACCACATCTCCTGTCCCCTGGCAAGTCAGATTTATCATCATCTGCTCCAGGACGTGAAGGAAGGGAATGAGATAATTAATTCCATAATCCTGGCGACTGACAAATAAAGTGGATTTGTCAAATGGCGTAAGCAAACAGCAGGTGTCAAACATGCACTGCCACTGGCTAACGTCAAATTTTCACAGGGCAGTAGTCCTGTCCGCCTGCATCATCAACAAATCATTCTTCCTTCCTCTGCTCATACTGCCGTACCAAAATGTGGAGGGTGGAGTTCCAACTGGTGGAAACGTCACATATGAGTCCAAATTAGGGAACACCATCCTGCCTTTGCATGTCAATTTGGGCATGTTTTGTACGGTGAGAGTGGCTGAACTGCATGTACAGTTTCCTGGCCATTCTCATGACGTTTTGTATTTGGGTGGTAGACTTCAGGAACTATGTTACTGCCAGACTGAAGACGTGGGCCATGCAGGATGCATGGGTCAGCCCTCCTTGATGTGAATTACAATCCATGGAATGGCAGGATGACTACAAACTCCTTGCCATGGATGTAGGTTTGCTCTCCTCAAACATTCAGCATGAACTCAGAATAAAATGTGTCCAGGACCTTTTAACTAGCGATTCATTCCTACATCCTTCACAGCTTTGTTGTGGAAGAGTTGTGGTTTATCTTAGAAAATAGGTATTTTGCTTATAATAGCACCACCTACCATCAATGTCAGGGGATCGCCATGGGGACATGATATATATATATATATATATATATATATATATATATATATATACATACAGTACAGACCAAAAGTTTGGACACACCTTCTCATTCAAAATTTTTTCTTTATTTTCATGACTATGAAAATTGTAGATTCACACTGAAGGCATCAAAACTATTAATTAACACATGTGGAATTATATACATAACAAAAAAGTGTGAAACAACTGAAAATATGTCATATTCTAGGTTCTTCAAAGTAGCCACCTTTTGCTTTGATTACTGCTTTGCACACTCTTGGCATTCTCTTGATGAGCTTCAAGAGGTACTCACCTGAATTGGCTTTCCAACAGTCTTGAAGGAGTTCCCAGAGATGCTTAGCACTTGTTGGCCCTTTTGCCTTCACTCTGCGGTCCAGCTCACCCCAAAACATCTCAATTGGGTTTGTCCGATGACTGTGGAGGCCAGGTCATCTTGCGCAGCACCCCATCACTCTCCTTCATGGTCACATAGCCCTTACACAGCCTGGAGGTGTGTTTGGGGTCATTGTCCTGTTGAAAAATAAATGATGGTCCAAACAAATGCAAACCGGATGGAATAGCATGCCGCTGCAAGATGCTGTGGTAGCCATGCTGGTTCAGTATGCCTTCAATTTTGAATAAATCCCCAACAGTGTCACCAGCAAAGCACACCCACACCATCACACCTCCTCCTCCATGCTTCACGGTGGGAACCAGGCATGTAGAGTCCATCCGTTCACCTTTTCTGCGTCGCACAAAGACACGGTGGTTGGAACCAAAGATCTCAAATTTGGACTCATCCGACCAAAGCACAGATTTCCACTGGTCTAATGTCCATTCCTTGTGTTCTTTAGCCCAAACAGGTCTCTTCTGCTTGTTGCCTGTCCTTAGCAGTGGTTTCCTAGCAGATATTCTACCATGAAGGCCTGATTCACACAGTCTCCTCTTAACAGTTGTTCTAGAGATGTGTCTGCTGCTAGATCTCTGTGTGGCATTGACCAGGTCTCTAATCTGAGCTGCTGTTAACCTGCGATTTCTGATTCTGGTGACTCGGATGAACTTATCCTCCGCAGCAGAGGTTACTCTTGGTCTTCCTTTCCTGGGGCGGTCCGCATGTGAGCCAGTTTCTTTGTAGCGCTTGATGGTTTTTGTGACTGCACTTGGGGACACTTTCAAAGTTTTCCTAATTTTTCGGACTGACTGACCTTCATTTCTTAAAGTAATGATGGCCACTCGTTTTTCTTTACTTAGCTGCTTTTTTCTTGCCATAATACAAATTCGAACAGTCTATTCAGTAGGACTATCAGCTGTGTATCCACCTGACTTCTCCACAACGCAACTGATGGTCCCAACCCCATTTATAAGTCAAGAAATCCCACTTATTAAACCTGACAGGGCACACCTGTGAAGTGAAAACCATTTCAGGTGACTAATAACACACAAAGAATTAAATGTTACCATGTTTTTATTGCACACCATCTAAACATTCATAGTGCAGGTGGAAAAAGTATTTGAACCCCTAGACTAATGACATCTCCAAGAGCTAATTCGAGTGAGGTGTCAGCCAACTGGAGTCCAATCAATGAGATGAGATTGGAGGTGTTAGCTACAGCTGCCCTGATGTGTCGATGGACGTCACGTGGGTGCCCACAAGAGAGGAAGAGGAGGGGAGTTCAGAGGGAGAGATGATGCAGCAGATAGGGAGGAGAAGCAGGCAGAACTCACAGTGCACAGGAGGCAAAAAGAAGACTGCAAATGTATCTGGAACGAGCCATCTACCATGCACAGTCACATCTTGCTCTCCCAGGATGCCGGCACATGGCTCCGCAGTGTGTTTTTTTATTTATTGTGTCAGCTGCTAATAATAGTGTTGCCATCTGCAGAATATCGCTTACAGTGAATTACTGTAAATACGTACAGTTCTGAAGACTCCAGCAGGCTCAGGATCAGTGCTCTGAGCAGCTGGACTCGGGGATAGAAGTGGGCACGGCCGTCAAGAATGTAACCTGTGGCACCCGTGTGGATTTGGTGTTACTGCATGCAGGCCTGCCTTTTCTTCTCCTCCTCCTCCTTCCTCTGTCTCCTGCTCGTCTGACTCCTCCTTTTCCACTGCTACCGCCTCTTCCACTGCACCCCCCAAGCTCCCCAGAACCTTTTCGAAGTGCCAGGTGAGACGTTGCCATGCTGTGCTGCGGCTGTTGTGCCTTGTGCTTTCAGCTCTGCAGTCACAAGCCGATCAGTGGCTAACCCCGCTCAATTTGACAGTTGGTAAAGTGGTGTGCGACTACTGTGCCAATCTGCTGAGCGTGCTGAAACAGGGCAAAATGACACACGTGCCATGCATGGCACGCGTCCTGAACTTAGTCGTGTAGCAATTTGTTGCCAAATACCCTGGGGTCCAGGACGTCTTGTGGCAGGCCAGGAAAATCTCTGGTCATTTTAGAAGATGTTACACGGCCATTGCTCGACTTGCTGATGTTCACGACTTGCTGACTTGCTGACACCACTTTCCCGTCAGACGTCTGATTTGTGACTGCCTGACACGCTGGAACTCCACCTTGTATATGCTTGATAGGCTGATCCAGCAGAATCATGCCGTTAACAACTACCTGTACGAACTCTGTAGCAGGACACGTTCTTAGGGAAGTTTGGTTCCTTTTCACTGCGCCAGTGGTTGCTCATTTGCGACGCATGAAGACTTCTGCGGCCATTTGATGAGATCACCAAACTGGTCAGTCGCAGCCAGGGCGCCATCAGTGACATCGTACCTTACGCGTTCTCTCTGGAGGGTGCATTGTATCGTGTCATTGATCAAGCCGTCGGGGAGCAGGAGCTAGAAGATGAGGAATTCTCAATGCTGAATGAATTCCCAGGGGGGCTACTCCATCTGAGACAAGTCAGAAGGAGTCTGAAGAGGAGTCAGAGGAGGATGGTGGCTGGGGGGGGGGGGGGGAGGAGAAGGAGCAAGAAGAGCAGGCTTTAAACTTTTCTGGGATCCTTGGTGCTGTCCGTGGCTGGGGGGAGGAGACCGAAGATGAAATTCTACTGGCCTATGAGCAGGAGCCAGGGTGCTTTACCACTTCCAATTTAGTGTAAATGGGGGCCTTCATGCTCCAGTGTTTGAAGAGAGACCCCCGTATAAAAAGCATAAAGGTCAATGACCTGTACTGGGTGGTAACCTATTTAGACCCCCGGTACAAACACAAAATGGCGGACATGTTTCCAGCATCACAGAGGTCTGTCCGAATGCAGCATTTCCAGGCCTTGCTGCTAGAGAAGCTGCATTCTGCTGTTGCGGGCGCTGGCAGAGGAATTTTCACCCACAGCAAAACAGGTACGGGTATCAATCCTACCACGCCTGCAAAAAGAGGGCGGTTTGAAGATGTGTTGGTCACTTCGGATATGAGATCATTCTTGCAGCCAACCCATCGACAGACGCCCTCTGGATCCAGCCTCAGGGAATGCCTAGATAGACAGGTGTCCGACTTCATCTGGTTAATGGCCGATGTGGACACTCTGAGAAGAGAGGAACCCCTTTGACTACTGGGTGTGTGGCCAGAGCTGGCACAATTTGCCATGGAACTCTTGGCTTGCCCCTCGTCGAGTGTCCTGTCCGAAAGGATGTTCAGCGCAGCAGGGGGGATCATGACCAATAAGCACATTCGCCTAGCTCCCGTTAGTGTGGACTACCTGACATTTTTAAAAATGAATGAGGTATGGATCTCAGAGGAATTCAACATCTATGATGACCATGTTTAATTGAATTTCCTCATGACAGCCTACACATATCCGCCACCACCCAGAAAAAAGAATGGTCCTTACCTTATGTATATACAGCGGCATAAAAGGCCTTTTATGTCAGATGAATGCCTAATCTTTGGGGCCTATACTGGCCGATAGTTACATATTTATCGTGTGACCGCCTAATGTACCTCCATCCACAGAATACAAAGTTCTTTGCTGTCAAGTGAATGCCTATTGCCGAGATGGCCAACCTGAGGCTCTCCAGCTGTTGCCAAACTACAATTCCCACCATGCCATGCTGTAAGCTAATAGCTGTAGGCAATGTGGGCATGCTGGGAGTTGTAGCTTTGCAACAGCTGGAGAGCCTCAGGTTGACCATCCCTGGCCTATTGCCTAATGTTTGGGGCCTGTTCTGGCCAACAGTTACTTTTTTTATACCTAGCCACATAATCACCACCTTGTCTCACTCCTCTGCCTCTCATTATGTTGGCATATGAACCGCATTCACCATAAGGACCTTCTAATGTCACAGGGCCATGTGACTGTGCCCCCCACCCCGTACTGTGCCCCTTAAACCCTGTATTGTGCCATCTTACCACACCCTGTGCAGTGCCCCTAGTCATTCCCTGTGCCCTCTTATATCCTTTTACCCGGTCACGGTATGGCGGTGTTATCCGGTCACTGTACAGAGGTGTTATCCGGTCAATGTATGGTATCCAATAACTGGATGGCCATAACTGTATCCCTTTCTCTGCCCACGCCATCCTTTTTTAGACCTGGGATGAGCAAGAAAAATATGCAGATTACGGTGCTAAGGACCTTTGTGCCACAATCTGTGTCAGAAATACACCTAACATAGACGTATTTCTATATAATAAATTGACCACGAATTGTATTATTATTCGGGGGTAGGGCTAATATCTTTATATTATATAGATTCTAGTGTATTATACTGTGCCCTGTATTTCCCAGTAGAAAATGATCCTTTGGAATCACAGTCCTCATCCCTGAATACCAGGACCATGTAGCGCTCTGTCAGTACATGGCGGCCTCCCCTCTCCGCCACGCTGCTCTGCTCTGCACTGGTGCTTATTCTGACACTAGGGCTGGGTTTACATCCAATTTTTGCCATCCATTTAATGCATACCAAAAATGTATGCCTTAACAGATGCCTTAGACTGATGCTGTACAGTGGTGTCCGTTCACCATACAGTTCCATGGTAAAAAAAATTACGTTAAAGTATGCATTTTTTTCATGGACTCAATGGATTCAAAAATATGAAGTGCTGCACATTTGAGAGTTTCCCTTTAAAACGCATAAAAATGGCCCCTGATTAAAATACATATTTTTATGGGAATTTTTGCCAATGATCCCCTTCTGGTATATCACTGTCCATGTTGTGGGACTATTTGTGTACTTCTAGTAAGTGTTTTATGGCTGCAAATATGACCTAAAGGATTTCATGTTTGCCTGCCATTAAAGTGAATTGGAACGCGCGGTTCGTGAACATTTGATCGCAATGCGTTTTCGCATCGTCCTGGCCGATGTTCGTCCATCACTAATATATATATATAGAGGTAAGGCTGATAAGTCAGCCTGTATTTATGGGTGTGGCGAGCGCCTCATAAATTCGGAGGCACGGCCTCTTCAGTGACCTGTGCGCTCCAGGTGTCTAGGGGGTGTGTTCGTCGCAGGTGAAAGAGCTTCACAGCGTTGGCGGGAGTTTTAGTCCTCCATTTTCGCTCCGGAGGAGCAAGCAGCTCATCTTCCTCCACTTCGGCAGCAGCGAGACTGAGGCACGCGCCGTGTCCGTTAAGTACAAACGAGCCGCAGCTCGCTAAAGCCGGACAGCGCTTTTATTGCACAGGACAGCACGGGCTCGCTTTCCACTGCGGCATCAGTGCAGTTATGCGAGCCAGCATGTCGGTGTATTTTAGGGCTACATGAGCCAACGCGCACCACACGTCATCGGGGGCCGATTCTGGCTCTCCTGCTTTGTCCCATCTCGCTCCTTGTGGGCTCCAGCCGTTTTCTGTGTGGCCCGCGGCAGCTGTTGCACAAGGGCTCCCTCTGCAGGGCGTCTTGTGGCATGGCTCAGCTGCACCGTGGGGTTCGTCATCTCAGGCGCATGCTATCAGTGCATGAGGTCCAGCTCACGTCCAGAACCACACCTGGCACACCGCGGTGGTGTGCCCACAGGGCAGTGTGTGCCGAGGGGCGGAGACGGCTGTGCGGGGGGTTGCCGCAGGTGCTTGTGCGGGGCTGTCATAGGCAGCATAACGGAGGGTGTCCTCCTGGTGCACCATGCATGTCAGGTAGGGGGGTCATTTTGCGGTACTGGGGGAGAGGGGGGTCCGGTCATTACATGAACAGAAGTCGAGCTTTTCCAATGTCCGTTCACCGGTGTGGTGGTGCGTTTGTAAGCTATAAGATCCATTGCACAAATGCGTCAATCACTATTCCAAAGCGAGGGGGAAAACTCAAACGCACTAATATGAATCAGCATGACTGACTTTCCTCTGCTCCATCTGCTTAATGCTTAATACCCAATTGTCTTTTTTAGGCTTCAGTTTCATCCTTCCCCCCCTCCCCCGGTTCGGGGGACCCATTTGTTCCGATTATTGTCAATTGGGTAGACCCAGTTAGGTACCTAGGCTGGAGGCAGTCAAAAGTATTATCAAGGGGACCAGCCACTAACTCCACTGCTAGTGCCCACCATCAGTTTTTCGGCGGTTCCAGCCCAAAAGAGTAACTACAGTCGACATTTTACTAAAATATTCACACAGGGGAACACCTCAAGCAACTAGTCGTAAATCACCATGTCATTCACCTATCATAATAAAATATCAGTTCCGAACTACTAGCGTCCGTTGCGTTACTCAGGCTTACGCTATTTATTGCTAATGTCTGTTGCCTGTTACGGGACTCAGGCTTACGTTTATTAATTTCTAATGTCCGTTGCCTATTAAGTTATTCAGGCTTACGTTTATTAACTACCAATGTCTGTTGCCTGTTACAGGATTTATGCTTACATTATTAATTACTAATTTCTGTTATCTGTTACGTTAGTCAGGCTTATGTTTATTAATTACTAATGTCTGTTGCCTGTTCCGTTATTTAGGCTTACGTGTGTCAACTGTCATCCCGTCGTACAATTTTCAGTCACATCATGTCGCACACATCAGACATCAAGGAGGCCCTGTCATTCCCAGAAACTCCTGCGTCTGAGCATGCCAGCATCCCGCCCCTAAGAAGTTGGACAATTCCTAAACTAATTGTGGAACTAAACAAGAGAGGATTCATTACCCAGCTTCTGCCCGGAAGGCAGAATTATACAGGCTCTTGATGTCCGAGCCAGCAGCTCCAGCATTGGAGTTTCTATGTCCACCCTCCAACTTTCATTGACACAGCTACATTCCATGATTTCCATCGCAGCCTCGGATGTGCAAGCTAGGCTGCTGGCAGTGTAATCCAAGGGGCCAGCAACCAGCCAGTCCGCATCACCCATTCCAGTAGCCTCTAGCTCCCTTGCATTTTATCCCTGCCAACATTAAAATAGATATCCTGGAAGGAAAGGACATTAACCTGGCTTCAATCCTCATAGCAAGGAGCTTGTGCTATTTTCCACAGGCTCAGCATGGCCACAATGTTGCGTCCAGCTGGCGGGAAAATAGACAGTGGGATTTTTGCTGTTTGATGCAAGTGATTGGTTGTTGATCGGCTGTTTGGCTACTCTCTCATAGACTGATCAGTTATAACTCTAGTGGCAATTTTTACATGTCATAAGACGGAGGGGGGTGGAAGCGATGTTGTGCCCTGCCGCTTTTGTTCTTGGAGGAGGTGGTGGAGAAGATGGATAAGTGCCTAGTTTGGGAGCCAAGCCAACACAAACATGCAGGTGTCAAAAGGACTTGGCCTTATTGCTGGTGTGCTGCCTCATCACTGCTTTGAAAAACATTGACCCAGAGGGTCGTGAAAGACATGTACTATCCCTGCAGGCAGCAGACTCTGCTAAATGGTGCAGCAGACATTGCACTACTAGCAACTTGGCCAAGTAGGAGTTAATTGTGCAAACAAATTGCTGGGTGTGGAGAATTGTTTCCTGGCCCCACATTGGGCCAGATTTATCATTAGCTCAAGTCAGAATAATGGAGTTAAAAAGTCGCAAATTTTTGCGCAATCGCTAAAACTGCACAAAAATGTGTGACTTTTTTTCTGCTCTGCACTATGTGTGTTTTCTTATGTAAATTAATCTCATTTACAGATTTACTATTTCGACTATTTAAAAAGTTGCAGAAAAGTCGCAGAAAAATGCGCAATTTCACTTCAGCGAGGACCATGCTTATCTTATGAGACATTTTAATAGAACATGCAACTTTTTCGTAAAGACGTGCGACCTTTGTAAAGCTGCTTACTGACAAATAAACTGCTACCGTCAAACCACATTTATTACAGTATTATATATACTCATGTATATATACTCATAAGCACTTCCTACTTCTGACTTGGCTAAAACTGACTTTAGCCATATGTGAAAGTGGAGTGAGCTGTCAGAGTCATGATAAATCTGGCCCATTCTGTTATCGATGGCTAACGATGGAGTGGAGGTGGAGGAGTCTGAGCAGGAGAAGTAGTAACTGATGAGGATGATGATGAGAAAGACAACGTATCCATGGATGCAGCCTAGCTGCTGCAAAGAAGAACAGGAAAGTGAGGAAACTTCATGTAGTACTACTTGACAGACAACTCTGTTTTCCCACTGGATCAGGTGACATTTGGTTCAGTAGAGCTGTGGTGCCTATGTTTGACTGCCTATGTTTAATTGCCCATGGCTAATTTTACTATTGTAGATCTTTCACAGGGTAATCAAATATTCTTTCAGCAGCATGGAGAAGAACTTCCAGATGGCAGATACTTGCACAGAGCTAGGTCTGACAGCCAAGGTTTGCTTAGGTCTGGCATGTTTTGAGATTGCTGCACCCACAATTAGGGATGAGCGAACCCGAACTGTATAGTTCGGGTTCGTACCGAATTTTGGGGTGTCCGTGACACGGACCCGAACATTTAAGTAAAAGTCTGGGTTAGGGTTCGGTGTTCGTCGCTTTCTTGGCGCTTTTTGAAAGGCTGCAAAGCCTCTATTTAAGCTGGAGTCACGTAGTGCCGCACGTCACTGTGCTCTGATCAGTGTAGGGAGAGGTTGCAGCTGCGACGTTAGGGCGAGATTAGGCAGTGATTAACTCCTCCAAAAGACTTAATTCAGTGATTGATCTACAGCTGTGGATCATTGAACTGCTGCTATTCAATTGCTCACTGTTTTTAGGCTGCCCAGAGCGTTTTTCATTCACTTTTTTCTGGGGTGATCGGCGGCCATTTTGTGTCTTGTGGTGTGCCAGCACAAGCTGCCACCAAGTACATTTAACCATCAATAGTGTGGTTATTTTTTGGCTATATCCTACATCAGGGTCAAGCTGTCACCAAGTGCATTTAACCATCAATAGTGTGGTTATTGTTTGGCTATATACTACATATGGGGCAAGCTGTCACCAAGTGCATTTAACCCTCAATTGTGTGGTTGTTTTTTGGCTATATCCTACATATGGGGCAAGCTGTCACCAAGTGCATTTAACCATCAATAGTATGGTTATTTTTGGGCTATATCCTACATATGGTGCAAGCTGTCACCAAGTGCATTTAACCCTCAATAGTGTGGTTATTTTTGGGCTATATCCTACATCAGGTTCAAGCTGTCACCAAGTGCATTTAACCATCAATAGTGTGGTTATTATTTGGCTATATCCCACATCAGGGGCAAGCTGTCACCAAGTGCATTTAACCCTCAATAGTGTGGTTATTTTTGGCTATATCCTACATCAGGGCCAAGCTGTCACCAAGTGCATTTAACCATCAATAATGTGGTTATTTTTTGGCTATATACTACATATGGGGCAAGCTGTCACCAAGTGCATTTAACCCTCAATAGTGTGGTTGTTTTTTGGCTATATCCTACATATGGGGCAAGCTGTCACCAAGTGCATTTAACCTCCAATAGTGTGGTTATTTTTTGGCTATATCCTACATCAGGGGCCAGCTGTCATCAAGTGCATTTAACCATCAATAGTGTGGTTATTTTTGGGCTATATCCCACATCAGGGGCAAGCTGTCACCAAGTGCATTTAACCATCAATAGTGTGGTTATTTTTTGGCTATATCCTACATCAGGGGCTTGGCTGTGCTTGCTATTTTATTGAGGGGTGAAATACAATTGCCAAAATAGCAGTACCCTAAATCTGGTGTTTCAGCTATGGCCAGCCAATTGTAATACTGTCTGCTGTCTGGCAAAGGATATATTTTTGTTCAGGGTTGAAATACAATTCTCAACTTAGCAATTTCCTAAATTAGTGGTTTCTGCTGTATCAGGGCTACTTTAAATTTATTCATTAAAAGGGTATATAAGATTCAAGGTGCAGATAGGGTCATTCTCAATAACTTCACACACACGCTACTGTGCATTTCCAAGTCTAATTCTGTGTGTAAACGTATACCTGTCACCCAAAGCCTGAAAAATAGGACTCAAATTTATATTCATCTAAATCTGTCATTATTGCTGTGGCTGGCCAAGTTATTTAGTGTCCGTCAAAGCACAGTTTTTGTTCTGGGTTGAAATACAATTCCCAATTTTGCAATTCTCTAAATTAGTGGTTTCTGCTGTATCAGGCCTACTTTAAATCTATCCCTAAAAGGGTATATAAGATTCAAGGTGCAGATAGGGTCATTCTCGATAACTTCACACACACGCTACTGTGCAATTCCAAGTCTAATTCTGTGTGTAAACGTATACCTGTCACCCAACGCCTAAATACTAGGCCTGAGGCATCAAATTTATATTCATCTAAATCTGTCATTATTGCTGTGGCTGGTCAAGTTATTTAGTGTCCGTCAAAGCACAGTTTTTGTTCTGGGTTGAAATACAATTCCCAATTTTGCAATTCTCTAAATTTGTGGTTTCTGCTGTATCAGGCCTACTTTAAATCTATCCCTAAAAGGGTATATAAGATTCAAGGTGCAGATAGGGTCATTCTCAATAACTTCACACACACGCTACTGTGCAATTCCAAGTCTAATTCTGTCTGTAAAAGTATACCTGTCATCCAGCGCCTAAATACTAGGCCTCAAATTTATATTCAGCTAAATCTGTCGTTACTGCTGTGCCTTTGTTAGTGTAATACGGTACCTAAAAAGATAGGCAGATAGTGTTAGGTGTCTGTAAAAAAAGGCCTGAATTTGAATTCATTACATTGGGCCAAATAATATTTTTATTATTGTGGTGAACGGTAACAATGAGGAAAACATCTAGTAAAGGACGCGGACATGGTCGTGGTGGTGTTTGTGGACCCTCTGGTGCTGGGAGAGGACGTGGCCGTTCTGCCACAGCCACACGTCCTAGTGTACCAACTACCTCAGGTCCCAGTAGCCGCCATAATGTACAGCGATATTTGGTGGGGCCCAATGCCGTTCTAAGGATGGTAAGGCCTAAGCAGGTACAGGCATTAGTCAATTGGGTGGCCGACAGTGGATCCAGCACGTTCACATTATCTCCCACCCAGTCTTCTGCAGAAAGCGCACAGATGGCGCCTGAAAACCAAGCCCATCAGTCTGTCAACTCACCCCCATGCATACCAGGGAAACTGTCTGAGCCTCAAGTTATGCAGCAGTCTCTTATGCTGTTTGAAGACTCCGCTGCCAGGGTTTCCCAAGGGCATCCACCTAGCCCTTCCCCAGCGGTGGAAGACATAGAATGCACTGACGCACAACCACTTATGTTTCCTGAATATGAGGACATGGGAATACCACCTCAGCAGCACGTCTCTGATGATGACGAAACACAGGTGCCAACTGCTGCGTCTTTCTGCAGTGTGCAGATTGAACAAGAGGTCAGGGATCAAGACTGGGTGGAAGACGATGCAGGGGACGATGAGGTCCTAGACCCCACATGGAATGAAGGTCGTGCCACTGACTTTCACAGTTCGGAGGAAGAGGCAGTGGTGAGACCGAGCCAACAGCGTAGCAAAAGAGGGAGCAGTGGGTAAAAGCAGAACACCTGCCGCCAAGAGACTCCGCCTGCTACTGACCGCCGCCATCTGGGACCGAGCACCCTAAAGGCAGCTTCAAGGAGTTCCCTGGCATGGCACTTCTTCAAACAATGTGCTGACGACAAGACCTGAGTGGTTTGCACGCTGTGCCATCAGAGCCTGAAGCGAGGCATTAACGTTCTGAACCTTAGCACAACCTGCATGACCAGGCACCTGCATGCAAAGCATGAACTGCAGTGGAGTAAACACCTTAAAAACAAGGAAGTCACTCAGGCTCCCCCTGCTACCTCTTCTGCTGCTGCCGCCTCGGCCTCTTCTGCTGCTGCCGCCTCGGCCTCTTCCTCCGCCTCTGGAGGAACGTTAGCACCTGCCGCCCAGCAAACATGGAATGTACCACCAACACCAGCACCTGCGTAACCAAGCATCTCAGCCATGTCACACGGCAGCGTTCAGCTCTCTATCTCACAAACATTTGAGAGAAAGCATAAATTCCCACCTAGCCACCCTCGATCCTAAACTTCTAAACTACTGGCCTATGAAATGCTGTCATTTAGGCTGGTGGACACAGAAAGCTTCAAACAGCTCATGTCGCTTGCTGTCCCACAGTATGTTGTTCCCAGCCGCCACTACTTCTCCAAGAGAGCCGTGCCTTCCCTGCACAACCAAGTATCCATCTGTGGCAAGGTCCACCTAACCACAGATACGTGGACCAGTAAGCACGGCCAGGGACGCTATATCTCCCTAACTGCACACTGGGTAAATGTAGTGGCGGCTGGGCCCCAGGCGGAGAGCTGTTTGGCGCACGTCCTTCCGCCGCCAAGGATCGCAGGGCAACATTCTTTGCCTCCTGTTGTCTCCTCCTCCTACTCAGCTTCCTCCTCCTCTTCTTTCACCTGCTCATCCAGTCAGCCACACACCTTCACCACCAACTTCAGCACAGCCTGGGGTAAACGTCAGCAGGCCATTCTGAAACTCATATGTTTGGGGGACAGGCCCCACACCACACAGGAGTTGTGGCGGGTTATAGAACAACAGACCGACGAGTGGTTGCTGCCGGTGAGCCTCAAGCCTGGCCTGGTGGTGTGCGATAATGGGTGAAATCTCGTTGCAGCTCTGGGAATAGCCGGTTTGACGCACATCCCTTGCCTGGCGCATGTGCTGAATTTGGTGGTGCAGAAATAAATTCACAACTACCCCGACATGCAGGGCCGGCGTCATAACCCGGCATCCCCGGGCAAGTGCCAGGGCCCAATGCTCCTGGGGGGGGCCCACTGAGCTTCTATGAGCACTTCCATCAATACAGATGGGAGCTCTCACTGCTGTCATTTCACTTACGCAGTACCCCTTTGGGTGGGACCTCTGAGCTGCAGAGACTCAGAACACGCCCCCTCTACACAGGACACATGCTGCCTGAGGAGAGAGACCGCAGGGCTGGAGCTGGAGCAGAGAAGTGTGAAGACAGTCTGTGAGTGAGTCTGCACTGTGACTGTATCTTGTCTGTGGGACAGAAAGCGAGGGGGGGGTACTCTTTGATCTGCTGCTGCTTTATTCTATTTAGTTGTGTTACTGTTTCATTAAGCTGTTTGTCTCCATGACACCTGCCCCCCCCCCCGCACATATCCTGTCCCATCTCATCTTCATGGAGCCCCTGCTGTCTCCTTTCCTCCCTCATGTATCCAGAGATCCTGTTTCACCCTCCTATCTCCTGTTGCTGCCCTGCACAGACCTCCTGCCCCTACTTCTTGTATGAATCCCCCTCAGAGCCCCTTCAACCTACTTACTGTGTCCACCCCTCCTGTCCATCCAGGGCCCCTGTCTCACTCCTCTGCCTCTCATTATTGTGGCATCTGAACAGCATTCACCATAAGGACCTTCTAACGTCACAGGGTCATGTGACTGTGCCCCCCACCCCGTACTGTGCCCCTTTATACCCTGCATTGTGCCCTCTTACCACACCCTGTGCAGTGCCCCTAGTCATTCCCTGTACTGTGCCCTCTTATACCCTTTTATCCAGTCACTGTATGGTGGTTTTATCATTGTATGGCGGTGTTATCACTATATGGCGGTGGTATCCAATAACTGCATGGCCATAACTGTATCCCCTTCCATGCCACACCACTTTTTTTAGACCTGGCATGAGCGGGAAAAGATACAGATTGCGGTGCTAAGGACCTTTCCGCCACAATCTGTGTCAGAAATACGCCTAATATAGACGTGTTTCTATATAATAAATGACCCCCTAATTGTATTATTATTCGGGGGTAGGGCTAAAATCTTTATAGTATATAGATTCTAGTGTATTATACTGTGCCCTGTATTTCCCAGTAGAAAATGATCCTTGGGAAGCACAGTCCTCACCACTGACCACCAGGACCAGGTAGCGCTCTGTCAGTACATGGCGGCCTCCCCTCTCCGCCAGGCTGCTCCGCTGTGTACTGGGGCTTATTCTGACACTAGTGCTGGGTTCACATCCCATTTGTGCCATCCATTTAATGTATACCAAAAATGTCTGCGTTACCAGATGCCTCAGACTGATGCCGTACAGTGGCGTCCGTTCACCATACAGTTCCATTGTAAAAAAACATATACGTTAATGTATGCATTTTTTACTTGACTCTGCAGGATACAAAAACGTGGAGTGCTGCACATTTGTATACATCAAACCGATAGGAAAAACGTGATGTGAACACACATTGGGGGGGAGGGGGGCGTACTAAAATTTGCTGTGGGGCCCAGTCAGTTCTAACTACATCACTACACATCTCCTTCTCTCCTCCAGGCCTGGCTCACTGCTGCAGCGGGCCCCCGGAGAGAAGGAGCGCAGGGAGCTGCAGTTAGTGAATGACAGGACCACCAGCTCCCCTGCAATGATAGGTATGTGAGGGGGCCACTGGGGGGTCATTCATCACACTGAGAGGGCCCCTTACACAGTATAATGACTCCCAGTGCCCCCCATTTAGTATAATGATCCCCATTGACCCTCCATTTAGCATAATGACCACCAGAGCCCCCATTAAATATAATAACCCCTCGTGCCCCCTCCATACAGTATAACTCCCAGTGTGGGGGCGACTGGGGGTCATTATTCTGAATGGAGAGTCACTGTGGGGTCATTATACTGTAAGGGCACTTTACATAGTATAATGACCCCCAGTGTCCCCCATTTAGTATAATGATCACCAATGACCCTCCATTCAGTATAATGACCCCCAGAGCCCCCTCCATACAGTATTCCCCAGTGTGGGGGCTACTGGGGGTCATTATTCTGAATGGCGGCGACTGGGGGTTATTATTTTGAATGCAGGGCCACAGGTGGTCATTATACAGTGGGGGGAATTGGGGGTTCATTATACTGTATGAAGGGCCACTAGTAATCACTATACTGTGTGAAGGGCCACTAGTAGTCATTATACTGCATAGGGGCCACTGGGGGTCATTATACCGTGTGGGAGCCACAGGGGGTCAATGTAAAAAAATGTCTCATGGGGGCCCACTGGGATTTATCGCCCAAGGGCCCACATGAACCTGGTGCCGGCCCTGCCGACATGTCAGAGCTGCTGCATAAAGCGCGGGCCATCTGTTCGCGCTTCCGGCGTTCACATCCTGCCGCTGCTCGCCTGTCTGCGCTACAGCGTAACTTCGGCCTTCCCGCTCACCGCCTCATATGCGACGTGCCCACCAGGTGGAACTCCACCTTGCACATGCTGGACAGACTGTGCAAGCAGCAGCAGGCCATAGTGGAGTTTCAGCTGCAGCACGCACAGGTCAGTCGCACTGCGGAACAGCACCACTTCACCAATGATTGGGCCTCCATGCGAGACCTGTGTGCCTTGTTGCGCTGTTTTGAGTACTCCACCAACATGGCCAGTGGCGATGACGCCGTTATCAGCGTTACAATACCACTTCTTTGTCTCCTTGAGAAAACACTTAGGGCGATGATGGAAGAGGAGGTGGCCCAGGAGGAGGAGGAGGAGGAGGAGGAGGAGGAGGAAGAGGGGTCATTTTTAGCACTTTCAGGCCAGTCTCTGGCAGGGAGGTTTTTTGCAACAGCAGAGGCCAGGTACAAATGTGGCCAGCCAGGGCCCACTACTGGAGGACGAGGAGGTGGAGGAGGATGAGGATGAAGCATGGTCACAGCTGGGTGGCACCCAACGCAGCTCGGGCCCATCACTGGTGCGTGGCTGGGGGGAAAGGGAGGACGATGACGATACGCCTCCCACAGAGGACAGCTTGTCCTTACCTCTGGGCAGCCTGGCACACATGAGCGACTACATGCTGCAATGCCTGCGCAACGACAGCAAAGTTGCCCATATTTTAACGTGTGCAGACTACTGGGTTGCCACCCTGCTGGATCCACGGTAGAAAGACAATGTGCCCACCTTACTTCCTGCACTAGAGCGTGATAGGAAGATGCGCGAGTACAAGCGCAAGTTGGTAGACGCGCTACTGAGAGCATTCCCAAATGTCACAGGGGAACAAGTGGAAGCCCAAGGCCAAGGCAGAGGAGGAGTAAGAGGTCGCCAAGGCAGCTGTGTCACGGCCAGCTCCTCTGAAGGCAGGTTTAGCATGGCAGATATGTGGAAAAGTTTTGTCAACACGCCACAGCTAACTGCACCGCCACCTGATACGCAACGTGTTAGCAGGAGGCAACATTTCACTAACATGGTGAAACAGTACGTGTGCACACCCCTCCACGTACTGACTGATGGTTCAGCCCCATTCAACTTCTGGGTCTCTACGTGGCCAGAGCTAGCCTTTTATGCCTTGAGGTGCTGGCCTGCCCGGCGGCCAGCGTTTTGTCTGAACGTGTATTCAGCATGGCAGGGGGCGTCATTACAGACAAACGCAGCCGCCTGTCTACAGCCAATGTGACAAGCTGACGTTCATAAAAGTGAACCAGGCATGGATCCCACAGGACCGGTCCATCCCTTGTGCAGATTAGACATTAACTACCTCCCCTTAACCACATATTATTGTACTCCAGGGCACTTCCTCATTCAATCCTATTTTTATTTTCATTTTACCATTATATTGCGGGGCAACCCAAAGTTGAATGAACCTATCCTCTGTCTGGGTGCCGGGGCCTAACTATATGACAATGGACTGTTCCAATGTTGGGTGACGTGAAGCATGATTCTCTGCTATGACATGAAGACTGATTCTCTGCTGACATGAAGACTGATTCTCTGTTACGGGACCTCTCTCCTCTGCCTTGGTGCCTGGGCCTAAATAACTAAAAATGGACTGTACCAGTGTTGGGTGACGTAAAGCATAATTCTCTGCTATGACATGCAGACTTATTCTCTGCTGACATGAAGCCAGATTCTCTGTTATGGGACCTCTCTCCTCTGCCTGGGTGCCTGGGCCTAAATATATGACAATGGACTGTTACAGTGGTGGGTGATGTGAAGCCTAAATCTCTGCTATGACATGCAGACTGATTCTCTGCTGACATGTAGCCAGATTCTCTGTTACGGAACCTCTCTCCTCTGCCTGGGTGCCGGGGCCTAAATATATGACAATGGACTGTTCCAGTGTTGGGTGATGTGAAGCCTGATTCTCTGCTATGACATGCAGACTGATTCTCTGCTGACATGAAGCCAGATTCTCTGTTATGGGATTTCTCTCCTCTGCCTGGGTCCCTGGGCCTAAATATCTGATAATGGACTGTTCCTGTGTTGGGTGACGTGAAGCATGATTCTCTGCTATGACATGCAGACTGATTCTCTGCTGACATGAAGCCAGATTCTCTGTTATGGGACCTCTCTCCTCAGTATGGGTGCCGGGGCCTAAATATATGACAATGGACTGTTCCAGTGTTGGGTGAAGTGAAACCTGATTTTCTGCTATGACATGAAGACTGATTCTCTGCTGACATGAAGCCAGATTCTCTGTTACAGGACCTCTCTCCTCTGCCTGGGTGCCTGGGCCTAAATATCTGACAATGGACTGTTCCAGTGTTTGGTGATGTTAAGCCTGATTCTCTGCTATGACATGCAGACTGATTCTCTGCTGACATGAAGCCAGATTCTTTGTTATGGGATTTCTCTCCTCTGCCTGGGTGCCTGGGCCTAAATATATGACAATGGACTGTTCCAGTGTTGGGTGACGTGAAGCCTGATTCTCTGCTATGACATGCAGACTGATTCTCTGCTGACACGAAGCCAGATTCTCTATTATGGGACCTCTCTCCTCTGCCTGGGTGTCGGGTCCTAAATATATGACAATGGACTGATCCAGTGTTGGGTGATGTGAAGACTGATTCTCTGCTATGACATGCAGACTGATTCTCTGCTGACATGAAGCCAGATACTCTGTTATAGGATTTCTCTCCTCTGCCTGGGTGCTGGGGCCTAAATATATGACAATGGACTGTTCCAGTGTTGGGTGACGTGAAGCCTGATTCTCTGCTATGACATGCAGACTGATTCTCTGCTGACATGAAGCCAGATTCTCTGTTATGGAACCTCTCTCCTCTGCCTGGGTGCCTGGGCCTAAATATATGACAATGGACTGTTACAGTGGTGGGTGATGTGAAGCCTGATTTTCTGCTATGACATGCAGACTGATTCTCTGCTGACATGAAGCCAGATTCTCTGTTACAAACCTCTCTCCTCTGCCTGGGTGCCTGGGCCTAAATATATGACAATGGACTGTTCCAGTGTTGGGTGACGTGAAGCCTGATTCTCTGCTATGACATGCAGACTGATTCTCTGCTGACATGAAGCCATATTCTCTGTTATGGGACCTCTCTCCTCTGCCTGGGTGCCGGTGCCTAAATATATGACAATGGACTGTTCCAGTGTTGGGTGACGTGAAGCCTGATTCTCTGCTATGACATGAAGACTGATTATCTGCTGACATGAAGCCAGATTCTCTGTTACGGGACCTCTCTCCTCTGCCTGGTTGCCTGGGCCTAAATATCTGACAATGGACTGTTCCAGTGTTGGGTGACATGAAGCCTGATTCTCTGCTATGACATGCAGACTGATTCTCTGCTGACATGAAGCCAGATTCTCTGTTATGGAACCTCTCTCCTCTGCCTGGGTGCCTGGGCCTAAATATATGACAATGAACTGTTACAGTGGTGGGTGATGTGAAGCCTGATTTTCTGCTATGACATGCAGACTGATTCTCTGCTGACATGAAGCCAGATTCTCTGTTACGAAACCTCTCTCCTTTGCCTGGGTGCCTGGGCCTAAATATATGACAATGGACTGTTCCAGTGTTGGGTAACGTGAAGCCTGATTCTCTGCTATGACATGCAGACTGATTCTCTGCTGACATGAAGCCATATTCTCTGTTATGGGACCTCTCTCCTCTGCCTGGGTGCCGGTGCCTAAATATATGACAATGGACTGTTCCAGTGTTGGGTGACGTGAAGCATGATTCTCTGCTATGACATGAAGACTGATTCTCTGCTGACATGAAGCCAGATTCTCTGTTATGGGACCTCTCTCCTCTGCCTGGGTGCCGGGGCCTAAATATCTGACAATGGACTGTTCCAGTGTTGGGTGACGTGAAGCCTGATTCTCTGCTATGACATGAAGACTGATTCTCTGCTGACATGAAGCCAGATTCTCTGTTACGGGACCTCTCTCCTCTGCCTGGGTGCCGGGGCCTAAATATATGACAATGGACTGTTACAGTGGTGGGTGACGTGAAGCCTGATTCTCTGCTATGACATGCAGACTGATTCTCTGCTGACATGAAGCCAGATTCTCTGTTATGGGACCTCTCTCCTCTGCCTGGGTGCCGGGGCCTAAATATATGACAATGGACTGTTCCAGTGTTGGGTGACGTGAAGCCTGATTCTCTGCTATGACATGAAGACTGATTCTCTGCTGACATGAAGCCAGAATTCTCTGTTACGGGACCTCTCTCCTCTGCCTGGGTGCCTGGGCCTAAATATCTGACAATGGACTGTTCCAGTGTTGGGTGACGTGAAGCCTGATTCTCTGCTATGACATGAAGACTGATTCTCTGCTGACATGAAGCCATATTCTCTGTTATGGGACTTCTCTCCTCTGCCTGGGTGCCGGGGCCTAAATATATGACAATGGACTGTTCCAGTGTTGGGTGACGTGAAGCCTGATTCTCTGCTATGACATGCAGACTGATTCTCTGCTGACATGAAGCCGGATTCTCTGTTATGGGACCTCTCTCTTCTGCCTGGGTGCCGGGGCCTAAATATATGACAATGAACTGTTACAGTGGTGAGTGACGTGAAGCCCGATACTCTGCTATGACATGCAGACTGATTCTCTGCTGACATGAAGCCAGATTCTCTGTTATGGGACCTCTCTCCTCTGCCTAGGTGCCGGGGCTTAAATATCTGACAATGGACTGTTCCAGTGTTGGGTGACGTGAAGCCTGATTCTCTGCTATGACATGCAGACTTATTCTCTGCTGACATGAAGCCAGATTCTCTGTTATGGGACCTCTCTCCTCTGCCTGGGTGCTGGGGGCTAAATATATGACAATGGACTATTACAGTGGTGGGTGACGTGAAGCCAGATTCTCTGCTATGACATGCAGACTGATTCTCTGCTGACATGAAGCCAGATTCTCTGTTACGGACCTCTCTCCTCTGCCTGGGTGCCTGGGCCTAAATATCTGACAATGGACTGTTCCAGTGTTGGGTGACGTGAAGCATGATTCTCTGCTATGACATGAAGACTGATTCTCTGCTGACATGAAACCATATTCTCTGTTATGTCACCTCTCTCATCTACCTGGATGCCGGGCCCTAAATATATGACAATGGACTGTTACAGTGGTGGGTGACGTGAAGCCTGATTCTCTGCTGTGACATGAAGACTGATTCTCTGCTAACATGAAGCTAGATTCTCTGTTATGGGACCTCTCTCCTCTGCCTGGGTTCCGGGGCCTAAATATCTGACAATGGACTGTTCCAGTGTTGGGTGACGTGAAGCCTGATTCTCTGCTATGACATGAAGACTGATTCTCTGCTGACATGAAGCCAGATTCTCTGTTATGGGACCTCTCTCCTCTGCCTGGGTGCCGGGGCCTAAATATATGACAATGGACTGTTACAGTGGTGGGTGACGTGAAGCTTGATTCTCTGCTATGACATGCAGACTGACTCTCTGCTGACATGAAGCCAGATTCTCTGTTATGGGACCTCTCTCCTCTGCCTGGCTGCCGGGGCCTAAATATATGACAATGGACTGTTCCAGTGTTAGGTGACGTGAAGCCTGATTCTCTGCTATGACATGCAGACTGATTCTCTGCTGACATGAAGCCAGATTCTCTGTTATGGAACCTCTCTCCTCTGCCTGGGTGCCGGGGCCTAAATATATGACAATGGACTGTTACAGTGATGGGTGACGTGAAGCCTGATTCTCTGCTATGACATGCAGACTGATTCTCTGCTGACATGAAGCCAGATTCTCTGTTATGGGACCTCTCTCCTCTGCCTGGGTGCCGGGGCCTAAATATATGACAATGGACTGTTACAGTGATGGGTGACGTGAAGCCTGATTCTCTGCTATGACATGCAGACTGATTCTCTGCTGACATGTAGCCAGATTCTCTGTTACGGAACCTCTCTCCTCTGCCTGGGTGCCGGGGCCTAAATATATGACAATGGACTGTTCCAGTGTTGGGTGATGTGAAGCCTGATTCTCTGCTATGACATGCAGACTGATTCTCTGCTGACATGAAGCCAGATTCTCTGTTATGGGATTTCTCTCCTCTGCCTGGGTCCCTGGGCCTAAATATCTGATAATGGACTGTTCCTGTGTTGGGTGACGTGAAGCATGATTCTCTGCTATGACATGCAGACTGATTCTCTGCTGACATGAAGCCAGATTCTCTGTTATGGGACCTCTCTCCTCAGTATGGGTGCCGGGGCCTAAATATATGACAATGGACTGTTCCAGTGTTGGGTGAAGTGAAACCTGATTTTCTGCTATGACATGAAGACTGATTCTCTGCTGACATGAAGCCAGATTCTCTGTTACAGGACCTCTCTCCTCTGCCTGGGTGCCTGGGCCTAAATATCTGACAATGGACTGTTCCAGTGTTGGTGACTGTTAAGCCTGATTCTCTGCTATGACATGCAGACTGATTCTCTGCTGACATGAAGCCAGATTCTTGTTATGGGACCTTCTCTCCTCTGCCTGGGTGCCTGGGCCTAAATATATGACAATGGACTGTTCCAGTGTTGGGTGACGTGAAGCCTGATTCTCTGCTATGACATGCAGACTGATTCTCTGCTGACATGAAGCCAGATTCTCTATTATGGGACCTCTCTCCTCTGCCTGGGTGTCGGGTCCTAAATATATGACAATGGACTGATTCCAGTGTTGGGTGATGTGAAGACTGATTCTCTGCTATGACATGCAGACTGATTCTCTGCTGACATGAAGCCAGATACTCTGTTATAGGGACCTTCTCTCCTCTGCCTGGGTGCTGGGGCCTAAATATATGACAATGGACTGTTCCAGTGTTGGGTGACGTGAAGCCTGATTCTCTGCTATGACATGCAGACTGATTCTCTGCTGACATGAAGCCAGATTCTCTGTTATGGAACCTCTCTCCTCTGCCTGGGTGCCTGGGCCTAAATATATGACAATGGACTGTTACAGTGGTGGGTGACGTGAAGCCTGATTTCTGCTATGACATGCAGACTGATTCTCTGCTGACATGAAGCCAGATTCTCTGTTACAAAACCTCTCTCCTCTGCCTGGGTGCCTGGGCCTAAATATATGACAATGGACTGTTCCAGTGTTGGGTGACGTGAAGCCTGATTCTCTGCTATGACATGCAGACTGATTCTCTGCTGACATGAAGCCATATTCTCTGTTATGGGACCTCTCTCCTCTGCCTGGGTGCCGGTGCCTAAATATATGACAATGGACTGTTCCAGTGTTGGGTGACGTGAAGCCTGATTCTCTGCTATGACATGAAGACTGATTATCTGCTGACATGAAGCCAGATTCTCTGTTACGGGACCTCTCTCCTCTGCCTGGGTGCCTGGGCCTAAATATCTGACATGGGACTGTTCCAGTGTTGGGTGACAGTGAAGCCTGATTCTCTGCTATGACATGCAGACTGATTCTCTGCTGACATGAAGCCAGATTCTCTGTTATGGACCTCTCTCCTCTGCCTGGGTGCCTGGGCCTAAATATATGACAATGGACTGTTCCAGTGGTGGGTGATGTGAAGCCTGATTTTCTGCTATGACATGCAGACTGATTCTCTGCTGACATGAAGCCAGATTCTCTGTTACGGAACCTCTCTCCTCTGCCTGGGTGCCTGGGCCTAAATATATGACAATGGACTGTTCCAGTGTTGGGTAACGTGAAGCCTGATTCTCTGCTATGACATGCAGACTGATTCTCTGCTGACATGAAGCCATATTCTCTGTTATGGGACCTCTCTCCTCTGCCTGGGTGCCGGGGCCTAAATATATGACAATGGACTGTTCCAGTGTTGGGTGACGTGAAGCATGATTCTCTGCTATGACATGAAGACTGATTCTCTGCTGACATGAAGCCAGATTCTCTGTTATGGGACCTCTCTCCTCTGCCTGGGTGCCGGGGCCAACGTATCTGATAATGGACTGTTCCAGTGTTGGGTGACGTGAAGCCTGATTCTCTGCTATGACATGAAGACTGATTCTCTGCTGACATGAGGACAGATTCTCTGTTACGGGACCTCTCTCCTCTGTCTGGGTCCCTGGGCCTAAATATCTGATAATGGACTGTTCCTGTGTTGGGTGACATGAAGCATGATTCTCTGCTATGACATGAAGACTGATTCTCTGCTGACATGAAGCCAGATTCTCTGTTATGGGACCTCTCTCCTCTGCCTGGGTGCCGGGGCCTAAATATATGACAATGGACTGTTACAGTGGTGGGTGACGTGAAGCCTGATTCTCTGCTATGACATGCAGACTGATTCTCTGCTGACATGAAGCCAGATTCTCTGTTATGGGACCTCTCTCCTCAGCCTGGGTGCCGGGGCCTAAATATATGACAATGGACTGTTCCAGTGTTGGGTGACATGAAGCCTGATTTTCTGCTATGACATGAAGACTGATTCTCTGCTGACATGAAGCCAAATTCTCTGTTACGGGACCTCTCTCCTCTGCCTGGGTGCCTGGACCTAAATATCTGACAATGGACTGTTCCAGTGTTGGGTGATGTGAAGCCTGATTCTCTGCTATGACATGCAGACTGATTCTCTGCTGACATGAAACCATATTCTCTGTTATGGGACTTCTCTCCTCTGCCTGGGTGCCGGGGCCTAAATATATGACAATGGACTGTTCCAGTGTTGGGTGACGTGAAGCCTGATTCTCTGCTATGACATGCAGACTGATTCTCTGCTGACATGAAGTCGGATTCTCTGTTATGGGACCTCTCTCTTCTGCCTGGGTGCCGGGGCCTAAATATATGACAATGAACTGTTACAGTGGTGAGTGACGTGAAGCCCGATACTCTGCTATGACATGCAGACTGATTCTCTGCTGACATGAAGCCAGATTCTCTGTTATGGGACCTCTCTCCTCTGCCTAGGTGCCGGGGCTTAAATATCTGACAATGGACTGTTCCAGTGTTGGGTGACGTGAAGCCTGATTCTCTGCTATGACATGCAGACTGATTCTCTGCTGACATGAAGCCAGATTCTCTGTTATGGGACCTCTCTCCTCTGCCTGGGTGCTGGGGGCTAAATATATGACAATGGACTATTACAGTGGTGGGTGACGTGAAGCCAGATTCTCTGCTATGACATGCAGACTGATTCTCTGCTGACATGAAGCCAGATTCTCTGTTACGGAACCTCTCTCCTCTGCCTGGGTGCCTGGGCCTAAATATCTGACAATGGACTGTTCCAGTGTTGGGTGACGTGAAGCATGATTCTCTGCTATGACATGAAGACTGATTCTCTGCTGACATGAAACCATATTCTCTGTTATGTCACCTCTCTCATCTACCTGGATGCCGGGCCCTAAATATATGACAATGGACTGTTACAGTGGTGGGTGACGTGAAGCCTGATTCTCTGCTGTGACATGAAGACTGATTCTCTGCTAACATGAAGCTAGATTCTCTGTTATGGGACCTCTCTCCTCTGCCTGGGTTCCGGGGCCTAAATATCTGACAATGGACTGTTCCAGTGTTTCGTGACGTGAAGCCTGATTCTCTGCTATGACATGAAGACTGATTCTCTGCTGACATGAAGCCAGATTCTCTGTTATGGGACCTCTCTCCTCTGCCTGGGTGCCGGGGCCTAAATATATGACAATGGACTGTTACAGTGGTGGGTGACGTGAAGCTTGATTCTCTGCTATGACATGCAGACTGACTCTCTTGTGACATGAAGCCAGATTCTCTGTTATGGGTCCTCTCTCCTCTGCCTGGCTGCCGGGGCCTAAATATATGACAATGGACTGTTCCAGTGTTAGGTGACGTGAAGCCTGATTCTCTGCTATGACATGCAGACTGATTCTCTGCTGACATGAAGCCAGATTCTCTGTTATGGGACCTCTCTCCTCTGCCTGGGTGCCGGGGCCTAAATATATGACAATGGACTGTTACAGTGATGGGTGACGTGAAGCCTGATTCTCTGCTATGACATGCAGACTGATTCTCTGCTGACATGAAGCCAGATTCTCTGTTATGGGACCTCTCTCCTCTGCCTGGGTGCCGGGGCCTAAATATATGACAATGGACTGTTCCAGTGTTGAGTGACGTGAAGCCTGATTCTCTGCTATGACATGAAGACTGATTCTCTGCTGACATGAAGCCAGATTCTCTGTTACTGGACCTCTCTCCTCTGCCTGGTTGCCTGGGCCTAAATATCTGACAATGTACTGTTCCAGTGTTGGGTGACGTGAAGCCTGATTCTCTGCTATGACATGCAGACTGATTATCTGCTGACGTGAAGCCAGATTCTCTGTTACGGGACCTCTCTCCTCTGCCTGTGTGCCTAGGCCTAAATATCTGACAATGGACTGTTCGAGTGTTGGGTGACGTGAAGCCTGATTCTCTGCTATGACATGCAGACTTATTCTCTGCTGACAGGAAGCCAGATTCTCTGTTATGGGACCTCTCTCCTCAGCCTGGGTGCCGGGGCCTAAATATATGACAATGGACTGTTCCAGTGTTGGGTGACATGAAGCCTGATTTTCTGCTATGACATGAAGACTGATTCTCTGCTGACATGAAGCCAAATTCTATGTTACGGGACCTCTCTCCTCTGCCTGGGTGCCTGGACCTAAATATCTGACAATGGACTGTTCCAGTGTTGGGTGATGTGAAGCCTGATTCTCTGCTATGACATGCAGACTGATTCTCTGCTGACATGAAACCATATTCTCTGTTATGGGACTTCTCTCCTCTGCCTGGGTGCCGGGGCCTAAATATATGACAATGGACTGTTCCAGTGTTGGGTGACGTGAAGCCTGATTCTCTGCTATGACATGCAGACTGATTCTCTGCTGACATGAAGCCGGATTCTCTGTTATGGGACCTCTCTCTTCTGCCTGGGTGCCGGGGCCTAAATATATGACAATGGACTGTTACAGTGGTGAGTGACGTGAAGCCCGATATCTCTGCTATGACATGCAGACTGATTCTCTGCTGACATGAAGCCAGATTCTCTGTTATGGGACCTCTCTCCTCTGCCTAGGTGCCGGGGCTTAAATATCTGACAATGGACTGTTCCAGTGTTGGGTGACGTGAAGCCTGATTCTCTGCTATGACATGCAGACTGATTCTCTGCTGACATGAAGCCAGATTCTCTGTTATGGGACCTCTCTCCTCTTCCTGGGTGCTGGGGGCTAAATATATGACAATGGACTATTACAGTGGTGGGTGACGTGAAGCCAGATTCTCTGCTATGACATGCAGACTGATTCTCTGCTGACATGAAGCCAGATTCTCTGTTACGGAACCTCTCTCCTCTGCCTGGGTGCCTGGGCCTAAATATCTGAAAATGGACTGTTCCAGTGTTGGGTGACGTGAAGCATGATTCTCTGCTATGACATGAAGACTGATTCTCTGCTGACATGAAACCATATTCTCTGTTATGTCACCTCTCTCCTCTACCTGGATGCCGGGCCCTAAATATATGACAATGGACTGTTACAGTGGTGGGTGACGTGAAGCCTGATTCTCTGCTGTGACATGAAGACTGATTCTCTGCTAACATGAAGCTAGATTCTCTGTTATGGGACCTCTCTCCTCTGCCTGGGTTCCGGGGCCTAAATATCTGACAATGGACTGTTCCAGTGTTGGGTGACGTGAAGCCTGATTCTCTGCTATGACATGAAGACTGATTCTCTGCTGACATGAAGCCAGATTCTCTGTTATGGGACCTCTCTCCTCTGCCTGGGTGCCGGGGCCTAAATATATGACAATGGACTGTTACAGTGGTGGGTGACGTGAAGCTTGATTCTCTGCTATGACATGCAGACTGACTCTCTTGTGACATGAAGCCAGATTCTCTGTTATGGGACCTCTCTCCTCTGCCTGGGTGCCGGGGCCTAAATATATGACAATTGACTGTTACAGTGATGGGTGACGTGAAGCCTGATTCTCTGCTATGACATGCAGACTGATTCTCTGCTGACATGAAGCCAGATTCTCTGTTATGGGACCTCTCTCCTCTGCCTGGGTGCCGGGGCCTAAATATATGACAATGGACTGTTCCAGTGTTGAGTGACGTGAAGCCTGATTCTCTGCTATGACATGAAGACTGATTCTCTGCTGACATGAAGCCAGATTCTCTGTTACGGGACCTCTCTCCTCTGCCTGTGTGCCTGGGCCTAAATATCTGACAATGGACTGTTCGAGTGTTGGGTGACGTGAAGCCTGATTCTCTGCTATGACATGCAGACTTATTCTCTGCTGACAGGAAGCCAGATTCTCTGTTATGGGACATCTCTCCTCTGCCTGGGTGCCGGGGCCTAAATATATGACAATGGACTGTTACAGTGGTGGCTGACGTGAAGCCTGATTCTCTGCTATGACATGAAGACTGATTCTCTGCTGACATGAAGCTAGATTCTCTGTTATGGGACCTCTCTCCTCTGCCTGGGTGCCGGGGCCTAAATATATGACAATGGACTGTTCCAGGGTTGGGTCACGTGGAGCCTGATTCTCTGCTATGACATGCAGACTTATTCTCTGCTGACAGGAAGCCAGATTCTCTGTTATGGGACCTCTCTCCTCTGCCTGGGTGCCGGGGCCTAAATATATGACAATGGACTGTTACAGTGGTGGGTGATGTGAAGCCTGATTCTCTGCTATGACATGCAGACTTATTCTCTGCTGACATGAAGCCAGATTCTCTGTTATGGGACCTCTCCCCTCTGCCTGGCTGCCGGGGCCTAAATATATGACAATGGACTGTTCCAGTGTTGGGTGACGTGAAGCCTGATTCTCTGCTATGACATGCAGACTGATTCTCTGCTGACATGAAGCCAGATTCTCTGTTATGGGACCTCTCTCCTCTGCCTGGGTGCCGGGGCCTAAATATTTGACAATGGACTGTTCCAGTGTTGGGTGACGTGAAGCCCGATTCTCTGCTATGACATGCAGACTGATTCTCTGCTGACATGAAGCCAGATTCTCTGTTACGGGACCTCTCTCCTCTGCCTGGGTGCCTGGGCCTAAATATATCACAATGGACTGTTACAGTGGTGGGTGACGTGAAGCATAATTCTCTGCTATGACATGAAGACTGATTCTCTGCTGACATGAAGCCAGATTCTCTGTTACGGGACCTCTCTCCTCTGCCTGGGTTCCTGGGCCTAAATATCTGACAATGGACTGTTACAGTGTTTGGTGACGTGAAGCCAGATTCTCTGCTATGGGACCTCTCTTCAATTGATATTGGTTAATTTTAATTTATTTTATTTTTATTTTAATTAATTTCCCTATCCACATTTGTTTGCAGGGGATTTACCTACATGTTGCTGCCTTTTGCAGCCCTCTAGCTCTTTCCTGGGCTGTTTTACAGCCTTTTTAGTGCCGAAAAGTTTGGGTCCCCATTGACTTCAATGGGGTTCGGGTTCGGGACGAAGTTCGGGTCGGGTTCGGATCCCGAATCCGAACATTTCCGGGAAGTTCGGCCGAACTTCTCGAACCCGAACAGCCAGGTGTTCACTCAACTCTACCCACAATATTAATGGCATCACAAGTTCCCGATGCAGATCTGGAGTTGGTAGTTCTTTGAGAGGTTCTGGCGGTACATCACCCTTGCTGTTTATTGCTGGCTCTCCTGGCCTGTCCACCACACAGTTAATCATTAGAGTCCTCACCCTCCATGCCACTTTTAATAGACTTTGAGATTTCATTGTGGGCATTTTATCCTCCCTCCCAATTCCTCAACCGTAGTGGGGTTTTCTTGCCACTTCTTGGGAAAAAGGAGTGCTGCCCACGAGGAAGAGGCAGTAAAGACAGAGAGGACTACTGAAAGCCTTCTCTGAGGCTGCAAGGACGAGGAGCAGGAGGAATGCTGTGACCCTTGGCTCCAAGGCACAATGTCAGACTGAAAAGTCATCTCCACGTCATCCTGCTGTGACTGAGTGGATGAGTGAGCCATCCAATCCACAATCTCATTCTCTTTCTCCTCAATGAAAATGTTATGCTTTTTCCGAAGCCAGGGAGAACTGCAGCCTACTACTACTACGAGTTCTGGCCGGATAGCTGGTACTGCTAGTCTGCTACTACCCACATTCTGGCTCTGGGTTTTTCATTTGGAACCCTTCCGTATTCATACAGTTGGCCTAATCTACACAGTCACACAAAGTATGGAGCAGTTTGCAAGTCTGTTTTGTCGAAGTAAATTTTTCTTCTTTCTAGCCTTTCTCTGAATGGTCCCTGACACAAGAATAGAAGCTTGATTGTGACTGTAAACTGTCCCTAAGATTGCTTTCTGTCAGATTCTGTTATACCCATCCCCTGTCAGTCCCAGCCCAACAAAGAATTGCATTCTAGTCATTCTGCAAGGGCACCTCCCTGTCTGCTGCTAACATGTATTGGCTCATCCAGGCTGTCTGTCAGTCTGTGAGTTAATCAGGGCAAGCCCTCCCCTCACTTCTGCCCAGGGTCATGTTCGTATCTATACTTACCTTAATCTCAATGTCATGATACTAGTGGAATACTGCTGGAATCCAATGGCAGGGACAAGGCCTGTACACAGGAAACACTGGAGTCTTGAATAGAAGGTTGCAGGACTGAAGGATGCAGCAGAGCCAGGCAGGCGGAGCCGTTACCAGTAGTAACAGTGCATGACTGAAGGATGCAGCAGAGCCAGGCAAGCAGAGCCATTACCGGTAGCAATGGTGCAGGACTGAAGGATGCAGCAGAGCCAGGCAGGCGGAGCTGTTACCAGTAGTAACAGTGCATGACTGAAGGATGCAGCAGAGCCAGGCAAGCAGAGCCATTACCGGTAGAAATGGTGCAGGACTGAAGAATGCAGCAGAGCCGAGGTCAGACGAGCAATGGGTCAGGGCAGGTGGCACAGGAACCTAGTCAAGCAATACGGGTCGGCAACGCGAGGTAGCAGGATCTCGCAAAGTAGCAGGGTAAACCGCAAGTAGGAGAAACAAGCCAGAGAGCCAGTTCCAAGCAAGAGCAGAAGCTAAACTCAATACTCAAGCAATTAGTAACAGGCTTGAGAGGTTTAAATGTGAAACAGGAAGTAAGATGGCACCCAGCTGAGACACAATCCACCATATTAACTGAGGGAGAACTTGAGGGCAAGACTGTCACTGCCAGCTCTGTGAGAAGATCTGGCAGACCTTCTTCTCTACCTGTTGTATGATGTTCTTTGTTTTGGTTTCACTTTCTTATCTCTTTTCCTTCTCCCAGCTGTCACCTATTTGCACTGATTGTCTCCCTTTATATTCCCTCCCATACTGCCTCACTTTGCGATTTATACTTCTTCCTGGATTGTGTTCACTGCTGGAGGCTGCTTCTCCTGATTCCTCAGATAAGTCTGTTTCCTTTATTTGTGTTTCCTTCCTGGCTTGATTGTAGGTGACCCTGAGTGCAGGGAGCCGATGGTCGTGTCCCCTCACTATTATAGGGTTTTCAGGTGTCACATAGTAAAAGGTACGAGGGCATGCAATCGTCTACCATTAAGACCCTGGCATGGGCATAGCAGTCAGGGAGAGCTCTCAGGGTTTTATAGGGCTCACCCATATGCTCCTTAGTTTGGGATCAAGCCAGTCGGATGTTTATTTATAAGTTCCAGCTTTCTGCAACACCATCCATGACAAAGACAATCTGAACTAAACAGACGTAGCAGGATGATTCCTAACACTCAAACTGAAACTACTCAGTCATGATTGCTTACCTTTTGTCCCTTTTACAAATACGAGATGTCATGTTCAATTCTTCTCAGGCTTTTAGAAACACTTTATCGAAAGAGGCAATGGCACTGCAACTCTCAGTTGAGGCTCAGTTGAGATACCGCTACTACAGAGGAACTTAGGAACCACCTCTGTTTGAACTGTCTTTCTATGTTTTGCATCCACCATACAGTATTTTGAAAGACATCAAATCATGCAACACCCTGCCTCACACATCTTCTAAGTTGACTGTTTTTGAGAATTATACTTTGCTTAAAAAAAGCCCACAAAGAAAAATCTTCACTATATCAAGTTCTAATCAAAAGAATTTGGGATTTATATCCTTATAGGAAAAGGACTTGGAGACTGATGTTTCACATCTGCTGTCCAGGACACCAGGTCTCTAGAACTTTATTACAAGTCTCCCACTCCACTTTTTAAGCCATGGTCAATGATGGATTAATGGCTCATGAAAAATTAGACTCTTATGCCAAATACTGTTAGCTGCAGCTAGACCTCTAATAGCAACAAAATGGAAACAAAAAGGTGCATTCCTTCATCTCCCATTGGATTAACAGATCTTAACAATTATACAAAATGGAACAGATAGCCCACTGGGAATCTTGTACACATCACCATGAAGGATGTTCTGGGATTTAATTGGTCTCTAGATCATCATATGTATCCACATTAAAGGGTTTATGCAGTGGGTTTATATTGATGTCATCAATATCAGATCAGCCGGGTTCTGACTCCCAGTGCTCCTGCCAATCAGCTGTTTGAAAGTAGTTGCGCTAATGCAAGCTTTGCTTCCTCTAAAAAATTGATTGCGCATAGAGGCGGCACAGTGTAATTACAACTGCTCATCCCTTTTAGGTGAACTGGACAAGCAGTTGCAACTACACTGTGCAGCTATTGCAAATGAGATGGGACACAAGAACTTTTGATAAGGAAGCAACACATGCACAATCACAGCTGTGATTGTGCACGTGTTGCTTCCTTATCAAAATTTCCCGTGTCCCATCTCATTTGCAATGGCTGCACAGTGTAGTTGCTTCAAACAGCTGATCAGCGGAGGTGCCAGGAGGAAGACTCCCGCTGGTCTTATATTGATAACTGTCACATACGGGGACCTCCCTGTCACATGATCCGGGTGTGACTGCCAAGTGTTGATCTATTGCACACACTCAATCTTAAAAATACACCTTTCATACACCCAAACACACTGCCACCATCTATAATATTTAAACTAATATACAAATCAATTAGGGACTACTAGAATACCCCACAGTGCCCTACTCACAAGTAGCAGTAGCCACGTTTATAGCACACACTTAAAATGGAGCTTAATGGGCTCATTCCAGATCACAAGGCACACCATTACCGATGTATCTTTAATGTAATAAAAATGTACAGTACTTAGGTTACAAAATTTTTTAAGAAATAACATATATAGACGTGCAGAAACAGGTATAAAAATTATTTAGAAAACCCCTTGATAAGAGTCAGTTTCTTGTCCCGGAGATAAGGGGAAGGCGGAACACAACTAGGGATGAGTGCACCCATGGATGTTCGGGTTCACCGGGTTTGGACAAACTTCGGGTCAAAGTTCGGGTTCGGAACCCTAACTTGACCAGAACTCGAACCTGAACCCCATTGAAGTCAATGGGGACCCGAAATTTGGTGCACTAAAATGGCTTTAAAATAGGGCAAGAGGGCTGCAAAAGGAAGCAAAATGGGGGTAAGAGTAGAACAGTTACCCTGCAAACAAATGTGGATATGAAAATGACTTAAAATAACAGAATAGAAAAAAATAAAAAATAATAATCTTGAACTAGGAGGCGGAGGAGGCGGTGAACATGGTGGTGTAGGTGGAAGTGGCAGTGGAGGAATAGGAGGAGGTAGCCAACACTGTTTTTGTTGTTATTTTATTTGTATTTTATTTTTATTTGGGAAGACCCCAAAACATTGGGAAATAGAAAAGAAAATGCAAAGAGAAAGTGGGCTGGAGTATAACAATGGAATATAACTTGTTGTCACGGTGGGGAGTGGGGGGAACCCCCCACCATGCAGTGTCAAAGGGTAAGGAGTAATAAGGGAGCAGGTCACCTCCTACAGCGTCCCTAATCCTCTCCCTGACTCCTCACCGTATGAGCGGACCCCGATGGTAGGGCGACTCATACTCCTAGAGACCCTAAGTTGCCCTGGTAATCCCTCACTGAGGAGCAGGGAAGAGAAAATCTGTTCATCCTAGTCATGGAGGAACAGGAGTCTCTATCTGAGGCCAGGCTGCAAGGGGAGGGGAACACATACAGCATAAGGAGATGGCAGGTAAACGAAACCAATAACACACTTACCTGCCACAGACACACTGACTGGAACCCGTGCACTAGTGCTGCTCTCCACACCAACATTAAAGGACACAGCACACACCACAAACCACACAGGAACCCAGGACAACCATAGCTGCAATAAACATGAGACATGGGAATGTCTAGCAAACATGCTGGACACCAAATACCACCAGACATGTAACACCAAACTAGACATACAAACACCCTGAACATAACCCACTCCATACAAATAGGGACAGGAAGGGAAGGAAACACCGGGATGATATTGGTGACCACAAGGGTGGCCCTCACTCGACAGATGGAACACCCTGGACCTGAGCAGAGCTCCAGCACAACCACAGCTGAAGTACAACTCACTCCAGCCAGAAAACCACAGAAGATATAAGCTAAGTGACCACACTCAGGGAGTTAACCCTTACAGCACCAGACAGAGGGAGGCTACAACTTAAAGGGGAAGTGCACATACAAGCATACCAAACACGTAACCACCGGCAACAGCATGCATGGAAACCATGTCACGGCAATCACCCAGAAGGCAGAGACACTGCCACAGCATGCTCTCACAGCAACACATTGCCGCGGGCAACCGCAAGTGTGTTAACACTGTCACAGCGTGCACCATAGGCGGTGACACTTGTCTACTCAGCAGAATGTACAGTCCTGTGGGATCCATGCCTAGTTCATTTTAATTGACGTGAGCTTGTCCACATTGGCTGTGGATAGGAGGCTGTGCTTGTCTGTGATTGCCCCCCCCACCGTGCTAAACACACGTTTGGACAATACACTTGCTGCAGGGCAGGCCAGCAGCTCCAAGGCATAAAGGGCAACCTCAGGCCCAATTTGGAGACCCAGAAGTTGAATGGGGCAGACCCATCAGTCAGTACGTGTAGGTATGTGCACACATACTGTTCCACCATGTTGCTGAAATGCTGCCTCTTGTTATGACGTTTCCTATCAGCTGGAGGTGCTGGTTGTTGTGGCATGCTGACAAAGCTTTTCCCCATTTCTGCCATGCTAACCCTCCCTTCTGAGGTGCTGGCGGTGCCTCAGCTGCGTTGGTGACTTCTTCCTCCTTCTCCTCTGCCTTAAACTTGAGCTTCCACTGAGCCCCTGCTCTCAGGTGTGAATGCCATTAGCAGCCTGTCTATCAGCGTGCGCTTGTACTCGTGCATCTTTCGATCACACTCCAGTAACGGAATTAAGGACAGCATGTTTTCCTTGTAGTGGGGACTCAGCAGGGTGCCACCCAGTAATCAGCACTAGTTACAATGTGGGCAACTCGGCGGTCGTTGCACAGTCACGGCAGCATGTAGTCGCTCATGTGTGCCAGTCTGCCTAGAGGCAACGTCAAGCTGTCCTTTGTGGGAGGTGTATTGTTTGTGTCCTCTGTAGCCCCCCAGCCACGCTCCATTGATGCCCATAAGCTGCTTTGGGTGCCACTCTGCTGTGAACACTGTTCCGCCTAATCATCATCCTAATCATCCTGCAGAACTGTGCCCCGGCTGGACAGTTGTGTACCTGGCCTCTGTTAGTGCACGAACCCACCTACTGGCCATGTTGGTGGAGTACTCGAAACAGAGCAACATGGCACACACGTCCTGCATGGAGGCCCACTCGTTGATGGGGAAGTGGTGCTGTTCTGCAGAGCGACTCACCCGTGCGTGCTGCAGCTGAAACTCCACTATTGCCTGCTGCTGCTTGCACAGTCTCTCCATCATGTGCAAGGTGGAGTTCTGCCTTGTGGGTACATCGCATATGAGGCGGTGAGCGGGAAGGTCGAAGTTACGCTGCAGTACAGACAGATGAGCAGCAGCAGGGTGAGAACGATGAAAGTGCACATAGATGGTCTGCACTTTCTGCAGCACGTCAGGGTTATTTTTCAGGAACCTCTGCACCACCAAATTCAGCACATGCGCCAGGCAAGGGATGTGCGTAAAACCGGCTAGCCCCAGAGCTGCTACGAGATTTCGCCCATTATCGCACACCACCAGGCTGGGCTTGAGGCTCAGCGGCACCAACCACTCATTGGTCTGTTGTTCCATGCCCATCCACAGCTCCTGCTCGGTGTGTTTTTTTTCTCCCAAACAGATGAGTTTTAAAACAGCCTGCTGTCGTTTCCCCCTGGCTGTGCTGAAGTTAGTGGTGAAGATGTTACGCTGACCAGATGAGGAGGCAGTAGAGGGGGAAGCAGAGGAAGAGGAGGAGGCAACAGGAGGCAACGAGAAAAGTGCCTCAGGCCCAGCCACCAATGCATTTACCCAGTGTGCAGTTAGGGAGATATAACGTCCCTGCCCGTGCTTACTGGTCCATGTATCGTTAGCTATGTGGACCTTGCCACAGATGGTGTTGCGCAGTGCACACCTGATTCTGTCAGTCACTTGGTTGTGCAGGGCAGGGATTGCTTACCTTGAAAAGTTGTGGCGGCTGGGAACCACGTACTGTGGGACAGCCAATGCTATAAGGTTTTTCAAAGTCTCTGTCTCCACCAGATGGAATAACAGCATTTCAAAGGCCAGGAATTTTGAAATGCTGGCATTCAGGGCCAGGTATTGTGGGTGGGTAGGGAGGTACTTCCTCTTTCTCTCCAGTGTTTAGGGGATGGACAGCTGAAAGCTTCCATGGGACAGTGTGGACGAGCTGGGTGACGGTGGTTGAGGTGGTGGTCTTGCTGCCACATCCTCTGTTTGCGTGGTGGCAGCTGCCACTGTCACTCCAGAGGGGGTGGAAGAGGCCGAGACTGCAGAAGAAGAGGGAGCAAGAGGAGCCTGAGATCTTTTGTGGTCTTTCAGGTGTGTACTCCACTGCAGCTCGTGCTTTGCATTTAGATGCCTGATCATGTAGGTGGTGTTCTGGTTTAGAACATTTATGCCTCGCTTCAGGCTCTGATTGCACAGCATGCCAAATTACTCGCGTCTTGTTGTCAGCACATTGTCTGAAGAACTACCAAGCCAGGGAACTCCTTGGAGAAGGCTTTGGTGTTCTCAGTCCCTGGGTGCGGTGGTAAGTAGCAGGCAAACTGGCTAGCGGACGGCCACTCTGCTTTTGCACCCTGCTCCCTCTTTTGCTGTGCGGTTGGCGCTATGTGACCACCACCTCTTCCTTCAAACTTCACACGTCACTCGCATGACCTTGATTCCATGTGGGGTCTAAGACCTCATCATCCTTCACATCGTCTCCCACCCACTATTCACCCCTGCCCTCCTTGCCGGTCTGCACATGGCAGAAAGCCGCAGCAGTTGGCACCTGTGTTTTGTCGTCATCATCAGAGACATGCTGTGGTGGTCCTCCTATGTCCACATCCTGAAACATAAGTGGTTGTATAACGCTACCAAACCACAGGGGAAAACACGTGAGGCTCATGGTGGGCCGATGGGTGGAATAGTTCATGTACTCATGGTTAGCTGGATCTTTCAACAAGACAACGACCCTAAACACTGCTCAAAATCCACTAAGGCATTTATGCAGAGGAACAAGTACAATGTTCTGGAATGGCCATCTCAGTCCCCAGACCTGAATATAATAGAAAATCTGTGGTGTGACTTAAAGAGAGCTGTCCATGCTCGGAAGCCATCAAACCTGAATGAACTAAAGATGTTTGGTAAAGAGGAATGGTCGAAAATACCTTTAACCAGAATCCAGACTCTCATTGGAACCTACAGGAAGCGTTTAGAGGCTGTAATTTCTGCAAAAGGAGGATCTACTAAATATTGATTTCATTTTTTTTTTTTGTGGTGCCCAAATTTATGCACCTGCCTAATTTTGTTTAAACAATTATAGCACACTTTCTGTAAATCCAATAAACTTCATTTTACTTCTCAAATATCACTGTGTGTGTCTCCTATATGACATATTTAACTGACATTTTTACAGAAAAATCATGACGATTAACAAGGTTGCCCAAACTTTCGCATCCCACTGTATATATACACTCACCTAAAGAATTATTAGGAACACCATACTAATACAGTGTTGGACCCCCTTTTGCCTTCAGAACTGCCTTAATTCTACATAGCATTGATTCAACGAGGTGCTGATAGCATTCTTTAGAAATGTTGGCCCATATTGATAGGATAGCATCTTGCAGTTGATGGAGATTTGAGGGATGCACATCCAGGGCACGAAGCTCCCGTTCCACCACATCCCAAAGATGCTATATTGGGTTGAGATCTGGTGACTGTGGGGGCCATTTTAGTACCGTGAACTCATTGCCATGTTAAAGAAACCATTTTTCCAGTCTTGAACAGTCCAATTTTGGTGAGCTCGTGCAAATTGTAGCCTCTTTTTCCTATTTGTAGTGGAGATGAGTGGTACCCGGTGGGGTCTTCTGCTGTTGTAGCCCATCTGCCTCAAGGTTGTGCGTGTTGTGGCTTCATAAATGCTTTGCTGCATACCTCGGTTGTATCGAGTGGTTATTTCAGTCAACGTTGCTCTTCTATCAGCTTGAATCAGTCGGCCTATTCTCCTCTGACCTCTAGCATCAACAAGGCATTTTCGCCCACAGGACTGCCGCAGTACTGGATGTTTTTCCCTTTACACACTTTTCTTTGTAAACCCTATAAATGTTTGTGCGTGAAAATCCCAGTAACTGAGCAGATTGTGAAATACTTAGACGGGCCGTCTGGCACCAACAACCATGCCACGCTCAAAATTGCTTAAATTACCTTTCTTTCCCATTCCGACATTCAGTTTGGAGTTCAGGAGATTGTCTTGACCAGGACCACAACCCTACATGCATTGAAGCAACTGCCATGTGATTGGTTGACTAGATAATCGCATTAATGAGAAAAAGAACAGGTGGTCCTAATAATTCTTTAGGCGAGTGTATATATATATATATATATATATATATATTCAGATGTTTGAAGTATCCCATTTACACATATATGTGGGATGCTGTAGTTGGGCATTAGTGCACTCAATCTCTTTCACTTCTGAGGCATGGCTAGGTGGATGGCCCACGAAAACCACGCCAGCAGAGTCATCAAAAAGCACAAGAGACTGCTGCATGACTTAGGGCTCAAAATGCTTGGCTGATTTGCAAGGGGGTGAGGTGAAAGACTGATGCCCATGGGCTGCAGTTTCAGCAGGGGACAGGGTGGGAGACAATGTGAAGGAACTGGAGGCGCTGTCAGCCACCCAATCTACTACCGCCTCTACTTGTTCTAGCCTCACCATTCGTACACTGGTATTCAGGCCTACAAAATGAAGCTGAACGTCCTGTCGCCTACGTGCACCTGAGGAAGGCATTTCATTTGGGCGTGTAGCTGCACAGATCGACCATGTCCTCTCCTAGCAACAGGAGCTACACCAACCCCAGCAGCACCACGACCTGGACCACGTCCCTTATTTGATGCTCTGCTCATACTTTGAGGTCACCCACCAATCTAACAGACAGATTAACAATATTATTTTCCCTGGCTCGTATGCAGTGCAGATGTACCTTACACCAAAAATGGGAATATGTCACCCACCAAACTAACGGATTACCTATATACATTTTTCTACAAAACAAAAGGGGGTCAGCACATCCCAATGCGTAGGTGCACATCGCTATGGCTGAAAATACATATAGAACACCAAATAGTGCAACAGCACTCTACAAACCAAATAAAGTACAAAAGGTATATTATATTGCAAATGCTATGCTAATAAATTAGAGATGCTTAGCAAATACATTTTGTACAAAATTATTTGAGCCCGTCTGCCGCACGCCAAGGCGATCTCTATAAGACGGGTCCTAACACTAAACTCACCTGTTATATGCCATGACAGCGACCATGAAATTAAGGAAGTGTAGGTCCCACATGTATGCTGGGCCCCTTTTGGTTTATATCTCTGTGGTGCCAAAATGGCCTCCATTGAATCCAGGGACTACAAATACCAGCATGCATTGGGTCTCCACATCATCACTAATTCAGCGTTTCCTCATCTGATATCACTTGTAACCATAATGTCATAGAAATATTCAGCATCTGGTAAAAGGCACTAGGCTTACTTTATCATGATATCCATAAAAATATATGGGATCACTTACTCGGTGGCACACGCGTTTCGAGCACTAAGTGATCTTGTTCACAGCAAAAGATTAAGATAACTTTACATGTAAAACAGGACTTACCAGAGAGTCCGAGATGTATGATTAGAGAGAGGAGGAGCGGAGTCACCAAAATCCCTCACGCTGGACTCATATGGTATCACGTTGAAAACATGCAATCTATAATGCACGCGTAACTAAATGTCTACTCAGAGCGACATTCAAGCACGCCACTGGGACTACACTCCTAAACTTACACATAACTTCCCATCTCAGATTTAACCTATTTAGATACAGTACCTACGGCTAAAATGAAATCAAGCAATGAATCACTAAGTGAAAAGTATAATTACATTCAGCTGATCTATACCTAGAGGCAGAGTACCTGGTGTAACAGTGGAATTCCTTGTGACAGATCCCTTTAAAGAGAAAGTCACCTCTCCTGGCGTGTTTGTTTTAGTCACTACTTGCATTCCCCATGTAATAACAATTCTGGAGCATCTGTTTCCATGGCTCTATGTTACGCCATTTCTCTGTTATTTCTACTAGAAGTTTATGAATGAATTGCTACCAGCTTGCAGCAATGGTACAGCTAGGAGTTACCAGCTGGGGGTGTGTCTCTGCACAGTGTGTCACCAGGAGCACTGATTGGACAAAGTCAGACCCAACTGCTATTGGTTACACCCAGCATTACCTTTACTGCAGACTGATGGCAATTTTTTGTAAACTTCTAGCAGGAATAATACAGGAGGATGCAACGTTATTTGTCAGTAGCCATGACTACAGGATGAACAACGTCATTCCACTGCTTCATGTCCTGGAACAGATGGTGGTAACAATGGCTGGTCAGAGGACTGGAGACGTGGTGCCTAGATCTCACGGGCACATGAGCCCTGTGGGGGCTGAACTGGAAGAGGAGGAGGAGGACATTGGAGCACATGCAATATGTAGCGAAATGGGTGGTTTTTCTACTCAGGTGACAGGAGAGGAGGAGCAGCCGGAGGAGCTACAGGGCGATGAGGAAGACGAGACAGAGGACCCAGACACACCGTGGCAGTATGCAGTGGAGATGGAGGCAGGGAGTTCCTCCGAGTCACTTGCACAAATGGCCGGATGCATGCTCACTTGCTTGCTTAGTGACAACCGAATTTGGATGACTTCTGGCTCTCCACCTTGTTGAACCCTCGCTACCGGTCCAGAATGGGGGCCTTTTTTACACTCACTGAGAGGGAGGACAAATTTAATTACTACTGAGACATCCTATGTAGTAAGTTGGCCACTGGGGTGGGGTGGCAAGAGCAGTACCAGCTCCATGAGCAGCAACCTGAGTCTACAGTCGCTGTTGAGTAGCTTTCTTCACCCGCATAGTGAAAAAACTACTCACCAGCAGCAGCAGGTAGACCTGGAGCAGAACCCAAACCAGCAGGTGGTGGCATACTTGGACAGCACCCTGCCACCCCACATTGAAGATCCGCTGGACTATTAGGCAGCCAAACTGCCTAATAGTCCATGCATCAGTTACTACTCTGATTCTGCAACCCACCTGATGCCACACATCTGATGCCAAGTGCTCCTTCTTTTATCCACCTTCTCCAGCAGGTACTGGTATTGCCACCCACTGCCCACTCTGTCACCGGGTCACTTTGTGGTCTCCTGATGCAGCTGCTGCTGCCATCTCTACACTATGTCACCTTGCCACTCTGTGGTATCCTCCTGATGCTGCTTCTGCCATCTACACATTCAGTCATTAGGCTACTCTCCCCATGCTGCTGCCAACTCCAGACTCTGTCATTGTGCCACTCTGTGGCCTCCTCCTGATTCTGCTGTTGCTGCCGCCACCTTCACACTCTGTCATTGGGCCACTCTGTGGTTTCCTCATCCTGCTTTCACCTCATTTATATGTCATAGGTCCACTCTGTGGACTTCTCATGCTGTTCCCACCCTCCCCACTTCATGACTGGGCCACTATTTTGCCTTTCGTCCTGGCTGACATCATCATTTATTTGACATTTCTTCTGATCAGTAGGAAGGAAAAATGAGATGCACAATGGATCCTCTATGTGTAGCAGCTGTAAAGCCTGTATGGTCCGATCAGAATTGGCTTATGATTTGGTAGCCAAAAGCAGGAGTGAGTACAAAACACAGAAGACATGCAAATATTCCATTCACTTGTCTTGCGTGTTTTGGATCCACTCCTGTTTTTTTGGGGCATTAGCAATACTGATGGATTATTGACCAAATGCTGACCGAGTGAAGGCGGATGCTCCACAGACAGGATCATTTTTTTGTGGGTTATTGTTCTGACGGATCAGAGGAAAGACAAATGAATCAGTGACGTCAACACAAACTTACTGCTGACACCCTCTCCACTATGTCCGGGGCGCTCTACTTGTATACACGTTTAATGGGATTCTTCTTGGCACTAACATCGACCTGTTATATGCCATGACAGCGACCATGAAATTCAGGAAGTGTAGGTCCCACATGTATGCTGGGCCCCTTTTGGTTTATATCTCTGTGGTTCCAAAATGGCATCCATTGAATCCAGGGACTACAAATACCAGCATGCATTGGGTCTCCACATCATCACTAATTCAGCTTTTCCTTGTAACCATAATGTCATAGAAATATTCAGCATCTGGTAAAAGGCACTAGGCCTTCTTTATCATGATATCCATAAAAATATATGGGATCACTTACTCGGGGGCACACGCGTTTCAAGCACTAAGTGATCTTGTTCACAGCAAAAGATTAAGATAACTTTACATGTAAAACAGGACTTACCAGAGAGTCCGAGGTGTATGATTAGAGAGAGGAGGAGCGGAGTCACCAAAATCCCTCACGCTGGACTCATATGGTATCACGTTGAAAACATGCAATCTATAATGCACGCGTAACTAAATGTCTACTCAGAGCGACATTCAAGCACGCCACTGGGACTACACTCCTAAACTTACACATAACTTCCCATCTCAGATTTAACCTATTTAGATACAGTACCTACGGCTAAAATGAAATCAAGCAATGAATCACTAAGTGAAAAGTATAATTACATTCAGCTGATCTATACCTAGAGGCAGAGTACCTGGTGTAACAGTGGAATTCCTTGTGACAGATCCTTTTAAAGAGAAAGTCACCTCTCCTGACGTGTTTGTTTTAGTCACTACTTGCATTCCCCATGTAATAACAATTCTGGAGCATCTGTTTCCATGGCTCTATGTTACGCCATTTCTCTGTTATTTCTACTAGAAGTTTATGAATGAATTGCTACCAGCTTGCAGCAATGGTACAGCTAGGTGTTACCAGCTGGGGGTGTGTCTCTGCACAGTGTGTCACCAGGAGCACTGATTGGACAAAGTCAGACCCAACTGCTATTGGTTACACCCAGCAGTACCTTTACTGCAGACTGATGGCAATTTTTTGTAAACTTCTAGCAGGAATAATACAGGAATGGCACAACATAGAGTCATAAGTAGAGATGAGCGAATCGACTTTAGATGAAAGATCCGAAGTCGATTTGCATAAAACTTTGTTTCAATACTGTATTAGAATGTATTGGCTCAGATGAGCCGGAGTTATTACTTTGCGAAGTCTCACGGGACTTTGCATGATAACTTCAGAAATTGATTTATACTGTAAAAAAAAAACATTTTCCGAACTCAGGAAAAGGGGACACTTCAAACTTTTGTATATGTCATCTTATGCCATTGTATAATTTCTCTTGTAATAGATAAAAATTCCTCACAACAGGCTGGTAACTGCATTTACACACTTTCACCACTAGGTGTAGCTGTCTCGTTATTTATGTAGGTCAAGCACAGGAAGGAAGTTAAAGGGGTTGTCTGGGTTGAGAGCTGAACCCGGACATACCCTTATTTTCATCCAGGCAGCCCCCCTGAGGCTAGCATCGGAGCATCTCATGCTCTGATGCACTCCCTTGCCCTGAACTAGATCGCGCAGGGCAAGCCGTTTTACTGGCTAGGGCAGCGGTAAATCCCGCCCATCTGTAACAGTGACATCACCGGGCTTCCTGGCAGCGCCATGAAGAGCCTGGTACGTCACCTGATCTCTGAAAAAAGCCTTTGCCCTGCGTGATTTAGAGCAGGGCAAAGGAGAGCATTGGAGCATGAACTTCTCCGGTGTTCAAGTCAAGGGGGCTGCCGGAGTGAAAATGGAAGTATGCCCGGTTCAACTCTGAACCCGGACAACCCCTTTAAGAGTTAGCTATGAGTTGGAGGAGGTTAGGAGAGGCCAGCCTGTAACTTAAGAAGTGTGCCCCTGGGTAACCCCCAGGAGAAAGGCAAGATAGATTGGAAACCAAGCCCAAGGACTACTGGATCTGTTCTTTTTGTAGTGCCACTTTGTGAGAGACAAAGTGGATTAATGGCATTGAAGCAACTTGTTCAAATAATAGAACAGATGACTGATGCCTGCCGCTAGGGAGACCGCCCTTTTGGTTGCCAAGTGCTAGTTCAGAAGATCCAAAGCACAAAAAAAGATGAAGTTTCAGAACAAGTTGAGCAAGATAGGGAAAGTATCAACCTTTCCATCAGATTGAGTTGGAACCTGCAGTTTACCACTATTCCACCATGCCTGTTGTCTAAAGTCTGATTTCAGCCAGTGGCAACTCATGCGTGACACCTGCCGTTTTCTCAGGCTCTTTTGAGGATGCAACGTTATTTGTCAGTAGCCATGACTACGGGATGAACGACGTCATTCCACTGCTTCATGTCCTGGAACAGATGGTGGTAACAAAGGCTGGTCAGAGGACTGGAGACGTGGTGCCTAGATCTCACGGGCACATGAGCAATGTGGGGGCTGAACTGGAAGAGGAGGAGGAGGACATTGGAGCACATGCAATATGTAGCGAAATGGGTGGTTTTTCTACTCAGGTGACAGGAGAGGAGGAGCAGCCGGAGGAGCTACAGGGCGATGAGGAAGACGAGACAGAGGACCCAGACACACCGTGGCAGTATGCAGTGGAGATGGAGGCAGGGAGTTCCTCCGAGTCACTTGCACAAATGGCCGGATTCATGCTCACTTGCTTGCTTAGTGACAACCGAATTTGGATGACTTCTGGCTCTCCAGCTTGTTGAACCCTCGCTACCGGTCCAGAATGGGGGCCTTTTTTACACTCACTGAGAGGGAGGACAAATTTAATTACTACTGAGACATCCTATGTAGTAAGTTGGCCACTGGGGTGGGGTGGCAAGAGCAGTACCAGCTCCATGAGCAGCAACCTGAGTCTACAGTCGCTGTTGAGTAGCTTTCTTCACCCGCATAGTGAAAAAACTACTCACCAGCAGCAGCAGGTAGACCTGGAGCAGAACCCAAACCAGCAGGTGGTGGCATACTTGGACAGCACCCTGCCACCCCACATTGAAGATCCGCTGGACTATTAGGCAGCCAAACTGCCTAATAGTCCATGCATCAGTTACTACTCTGATTCTGCAACCCACCTGATGCCACACATCTGATGCCAAGTGCTCCTTCTTTTATCCACCTTCTCCAGCAGGTACTGGTATTGCCACCCACCGCCCACTCTGTCACCGGGTCACTTTGTGGTCTCCTGATGCAGCTGCTGCTGCCATCTCCACACTATGTCACCTTGCCACTCTGTGGTATCCTCCTGATGCTGCTGCTGCCATCTACACATTCAGTCATTAGGCTACTCTCCTCATGCTGCTGCCAACTCCAGACTCTGTCATTGTGCCATTCTCTGGCCTCCTCCTGATTCTGCTGTGGCTGCCGCCACCTTCACACTCTGTCATTGGGCCACTCTGTGGTTTCCTCATCCTGCTTTCACCTCATTTATATGTCATAGGTCCACTCTGTGGACTTCTCATGCTGTTCCCACCCTCCCCACTTCATGACTGGGCCACTATTTTGCCTTTCGTCCTGGCAGACATCATCATTTATTTGACATTTCTTCTGATCAGAAGGAAGGAAAAATGAGATGCACAATGGATCCTCTATGTGTAGCAGCTGTAAAGCCTGTATGGTCCGATCAGAATTGGCTTATGATTTGGTAGCCAAAAGCAGGAGTGAGTACAAAACACAGAAGACATGCAAATATTCCATTCACTTGTCTTGCGTGTTTTGGATCCACTCCTGTTTTTTTTGGGCATTAGCAATACTGATGGATTATTGACCAACTGCTGACCGAGTGAAGGCGGATGCTCCACAGACAGGATCATTTTTTTGTGGGTTATTGTTCTGACGGATCAGAGGAAAGACAAATGAATCAGTGACGCCAACACAAACTTACTGCTGACACCCTCTCCACTATGCCCGGGGCGCTCTACTTGTATACACGTTTAATGGGATTCTTCTTGGCACTAACATCGACCTGTAAGGCTGAGTTCATACTTAGTTATTTGGTCATTTTTTGCCCCGTGACCGCCCAATTAAGTGAAGTGTACAGTGATTCTAAGAGCGACGACTGTCGTCTGCATGTCATACGGACTCACAGTATTATTTCACTACCACAGCAGACTCCCTATGTGTGTTACTGCAAGGCACAGTGTTCTACACCACTATAAAGGCTCTCAGAAGCCAGGAAATAGCAATTTTTTAATGTAATTCACTGCGAATACAGTATATCCGGATCAATTTTCAGCGAAAAATTCGGCAAATCAAATATTTTTTTTAATTCGCTCATCTCTATTCTTGTTGGTTTAACTGCTGACTCTCTCCTTATTCCATACCATCTCTCAACGCACCTTACGGTGCTAGCGTCACAAACACCAGGGACCCTGCCAACAAGGCATCCCAAGCACCTACACCACCAAGGGCACCTCAACTATCATCTGGCTTGGAATCCCTGGACAAATAGAGAGTTCCCCAAAGGATTTTGTGACATCCTTCCCTTCACTGCACGCCGGTCCAGGTAGCTACGGAACAGTGAGTAATTCTACTACCCCCATCGGCCCACCACACCATAACTCACACATATTGCCCCTGCGGCCCGGTCGCTGGATAAAACTGGCGTCACGAACAAGATCAAAACTCTCTGCGCCTAGTGTGAATAGAATCCCAATGTGCATTGAGAAGGACTTTGAATGTGCTTTAACTCATTATTGACAGTGGGAAATACAAACGCCTTTATTGAGCCGCAAAAGTGTTTATGTGGATTAAAATTGCATGGAAATAGTTTACAAGAACCCTACAGCAAAAATGCATTGTCAAAAGTTGAAAAAGCTAAAAAAAAATTGTGTCTCTAAAACTGCTTTCTGTCACTGAATGGTCTGTTAAGTTCCATCAAAATGGCCGCCTGAGGGCTTTCTTGTTGTTTTACTGTGCCATCATTGTGCCAACGCCCTGCTGCCAACGGGAAAAAGTTAGTGACACCCCCTCAAAAGCGGGAAAATTGAGTTGCTGCCCCTTTAAGAGTGGGAAGATAATTATTACTGCAGCACTATAGACTTTTCATGATGTCTCCAAATGTCTGCGCCGCACACCTTATACAAGTGAACCTAAGGGGTGGGCTGGTGAGAAGGCAGAGTCTGTGATATGGTTGGATAGACATGCTCAACGTCTATCTTTGTGCCAGGACTGAAAGATCAAGCGTTATGGATGAATACCTGCCACCAGTATTGGAGGAAAGTACTCCCAGGGTGAGGTCATCGAGGAGCAGCCGAAGGCTCGTTTTTAAGCCACACGGGCGGGGTTCTGGGGAACCGAACCTCCACCCTATGCCAAACCCAATGAGCAGGCTGACTCCCGTTCTTTATTGTGCCCGCTCTTGACGAGAGAGGTACAGTCACCAAGCCTTACCGTCCCTCCAACCGAAGAGCTAGATGACCCCTACTCTGCCGCATGGAGATAGCGTTTCTCCCAATTTGGTTCCTATTGGCCCCGGACCCCACCTCATATGCCCCAGGAGATCCTGGCTGGACTGAACCGCACGGTTAATCAAGTCGGGGACAGGGAGGGTCCACCAACCAGTGCTCCACCAGAAGACCCCCCACTGGCCTGGAACCTATTTTTGCAGGGTCAGGGCCATGGTAATCTCCGGAATCATTCTGGGCAGAATGTGAGTCCTGGAACCCTCAAGAGGAAGAAGTTCCATCTTCACCTGATCCATATCTGTAAGTAGGCCGGCTGGCAAAGTTTATATGAAGTAACTTCTGGGACGAAGCTGGACCTACCAGTTAAGTAGAGACTCTCATTGCTAGTTGTTTGACAGTTCTCACGCCATAATAGAGCCTACTGCACTTCTGAGGAATTCCAGCAGTTCTGCTATGTCCCAGTTGCACCAATTTTGTACAATTTTTATCCCTTTTTACTCCCTTCTTGAGTTTTCTCAGACTCTAACTGAGTTTCAGCCCAGTTCCTAGGAGGACATTCTTCTGCGTTTTATCCTATGTAACGCATCTGTTTTTACAAACTTAAAGACTTAGCACTTTATTTGCCTATTGCATTCCAAATATTTATGGACTTTGCATTAGAGGACTTTTTCATGAACTTTATTGCGGCATTATAAGATCAACACTCATTTTTGTCACAGTTCATGCAAACTGTTTTGCATACTGAAGTAACTTAATATTATTATGCAAATGTTGAATTGGCAGGTATATATGTGTGCAGCGTATGTATGGTGATTTTTAGGTGACAGCAAAGAGATCCACAGTGTCCAACAAGTCAAAAGCCGAGGACGGCTTAGCTTAAAGTAGAGGGGAATGCAGTGTCCCACTACGTGTGAAAAGGGGAAACTTCAAACTTTAGTATATGTCATCTTATGCCATTGTATAATTTCTCTTGTAATAGCTACAAATTCCTCACAACAGGCTGGTAACTGCATTCACACACCTTCACCACTAGGTGTATCTGTCTCATTATTTATATAGTGAAGGTCAAGCATAGGAAGGAAGTTGAGAGTTAGTTGTGAGTTGGGAGGAGGTTAGGAGAGGAAATCCTGTAACTTAAGAGGTGTGCCCCTGGATAACCCCAAGGAGAAGGGCAAGATAGATTGGAAACCAAGCTCAAGGACTACTGGATTCCTTCTTTTTGTAGTGTCACTGTCCCAGAGTGTGAGACAAAGTGGATTAATGGTATTGATGCAACCTGTTCAAATAATGGAGCAGATGACAGATGCCTGCAGCTAGGGAGACTGCCCTGTTGGTTGCCAAGTGCTAGTTCAGAAGATCCAAAGCACCAAAAGGCTGAAGTTTCAGAACAAGTTGAGCAAGATAAGGAAAGTATCAACCTCTCCATCAGATTGAGTTGGAACCTGCAGTTTACCACTATTCCACCATGCCTGTTGTCTGGAGTTGCAGCTGACCTCTATCTTATGTACCAAGGTATTGCGTGCGATAATGTTATCTACCTCAAGGCAAATATTTCAAGTAAAGTTCTTGTTGGTTCAACTTGTGACTAGGGATGAGCGAATTTTGGTGTGTTCGTGACACGGACCCGAACATTTACGCAAAAGCTCGGGTTCGGTGTTCGGCGCTTTCTTGGCGCTTTTTGAAAGGCTGCTAAGCAGCCAATCAACAAGCGTCATACTACTTGCCCCAAGAGGCCATCACAACCATGCCTACTATTGGCATGGCTGTGATTGGCCAGTGCAGCATGTGACCCAGCCTCTATTTAAACTGGAGTCACGTAGCACCGCACGTCACTCTGCTCTGATCAGTGTAAAGAGAGGATGCAGCTGCTGTTAGGGTGAGATTAGGCAGTGATTAACTCCTCCAAAAACACTTAATGAAGTGATTGATCTACAGCTGTGAATCATTCAACTTCTGCTAGTTAATTGCTCACTGTTTTTAGGCTGCCCAGAGCGTTTTTCTGTCACTTTTTTCTGGGGTGATCAGCGGCCATTTTGTGTCTTGTGGTGCGCCAGCACAAGCTGCCACAGAGTCCATTTAACCATCAATAGTGTGTTTTTTTTTTTTTTGCTATATCCTACATCAGGGGCTTGGCTGTGCTTATTGTCACCCCTTGAAACTCAGGATAGAATTTTCTATATTTTATTGAGGGGTGAAATTCACTTGCAAAAATAGCAATCCCCTAAATCTGGTGTTCCAGCTGTGGCTAGCCAAGTGTAATACCGTCTGCTATCTGGCAATTTTTTATTTATTTTTTCTGGGGTGAAATACAATTGCCAAAATAGCAATACCCTAAATCTGGTGTTTCAGCTGTGGCAGGACAAGTTTTTTAGTGTCCGTCAAAGCATAGTTTTTGTTCTGGGTTGAAATTCAATTCCCAAAATAGCAATACCCTAAATCAGTGGTTTCTGCTGTTGCAGGCCAAGTTTAAATCTGTCCGTAAAAGGGTATATTAAACTCAGCGTGCATCTCCAAGTATATTTTTGTTCCGTAAAAGGGTATATTACACAAACTGTTAAATTACAATTGCTGAAAGCATAAGCCTTGAAATTTGCACGCACTATTGTGCATCTCACATAGTGTATTTCTGTCCGTAAAAGGGTATATTACATTCAAGGTGCAAATTCAAGTGTTGATAGGGTCATCCTCAATAACTTCACACGCTACAGTGCATCTCCAAGTCTAATTCTGTCCGTAAAAGGAAACCTGTCATCCAGGGCCTAAATACTAGGCCTACAAAAAATATTCCCCTAAATCTGTGCTTACTGTTGTGCCTGTATTAGTGTAATACAGTACTTAAATAGATAGCCAGATAGTGTTAGGTGCCTGTAAAAAAAGGCCTGAATTTGAATTGGTATGGCTGGTACGGCCTGAGCAGGTACAGGCATTAGTCAATTGGGTGGCCGACAGTGGATCCAGCATGTTCACATTATCTCCCACCCAGTCTTCTGCAGAAAACGCACAGATGGCGCCTGAAAACCAAGCCCATCAGTCTGTCACATCACCCCCATGTATATCAGGGAAACTGTCTGAGCCTCAAGTTATGCAGCAGTCTCTTATGCTGTTTGAAGACTCTGCTGGCAGGGTTTCCCAAGGGCATCCACCTAGCCATTCCCCAGCGGTGGAAGACATAGAATGCACTGACGCACAACCACTTATGTTTCCTGAATATGAGGACATGGGAATACCACCTCAGCACGTCTCTGATGATGACGAAACACAGGTGCCAACTGCTGTGTCTTTCTGCAGACTGAACAGGAGGTCAGGGAGGAAGACTGGGTGGAAGACGATGCAGGGGACGATGAGGTTCTAGACCCCACATGGAATGAAGGTCGTGCCACTGACTTTCACAGTTCAGAGGAAGAGGCAGTGGTGAGACCGAGCCAACAGCGTAGCAAAAGAGGGAGCAGTGGGCAAAAGCAGAACACCCGCCGCCAAGAGACTCCGCCTGCTATTGACCGCCGCCATCTGGGACCGAGCACCCCAAAGGCAGCTTTAATGAGTTCCCTGGCAGTGGCACTTCTTCAAACAATGTGCTGACGACAAGACCCGAGTGGTTTGCACGCTTTGCCATCAGAGCCTGAAGCGAGGCATTAACGTTCTGAACCTTAGCACAACCTGCATGATCAGGCATCTGCATGCAAAGCAGTGGAGTAAACACCTTAAAAACAAGGAACTCACTCAGGCTCCCCCTGCTACCTCTTCTGCTGCTGCCGCCTCGGCCTCTTCTGCTGCTGCCTCGGCCTCTTCCTCCGCCTCGGGAGGAATGTTAGCACCTGCCGCCCACCAACACCACCACCTCTGTCACCAAGCATCTCCACCATGTCACACGGCAGAGTTCAGCTCTCCATCTCACAAACATTAGAGAGAAAGCGTAAATTCCAACCTAGCCACCCTTGATCCCTGGCCCTGAATGCCAGCATTTCTAAACTACTGGCCTATGAAATGCTGTCATTTAGGCTGGTGGACACAGACAGCTTCAAACAGCTTATGTCGCTTGCTGTCCCACAGTACGTCGTTCCGAGCCGCCACTACTTCTCCGAGCCGTGCCTTCCCCGCACAACCAAGTATTCGATAAAATCAAGTGTGCACTGCACAACGCCATCTGTGGCAAGGTCCACCTAACCACAGATACGTGGACCAGTAAGCACGGCCAGGGACGCTATATCTCCCTAACTGCACACTGGGTAAATGTAGTGGCAGCTGGGCCCCAGGCAGAGAGTTCTTTGGCGCACGTCCTTCCGCCGCCAAGGATCGCAGGGCAACATTCTTTGCCTCCTGTAGCCTCCTCCTCCTACTCGGCTTCCGCCTCCTCTTCTTCCACCTGCTAATCCAGTCAGCCACACACCTTCACCACCAACTTCAGCACAGCCCGGGGTAAACGTCAGCAGGCCATTCTGAAACTCATATGTTTGGGGGACAGACCCCACACTGTGCTGGAGTTGTGGCGGGGTATAGAACAACAGACCGACGAGTGGTTGCTGCCGGTGAGCCTCAAGCCCGGCCTGGTGCGATAATGGGCGAAATCTCGTTGCAGCTCTGGGACTAGCCGGTTTGATGCACATCCCTTGCCTGGTGCATGTGCTGAATTTGGTGGTGCAGAAGTTCATTCACAACAACCCCGACATGTCAGAGCTGCTGCATAAAGTGCGGGTCGTCTGTGCGCTCCCGGCGTTCACATCCTGCCGCTGCTCGTCTGTCAACGCTAACTTCGGCCTTCCCGCTCACCGCCTCATATGCGACGTGCCCACCAGGTGGAACTCCACCTTGCACATGCTGGACAGACTGTGCGAGCAGCAGCAGGCCCTAGTGGAGTTTCAGCTGCAGCACGCACGGGTCGGTCGCACTGCGGAACAGCACCACTTCACCACCAATGACTGGGTCTCCATGCCAGATCTGTGTGCCCTGTTGCGCTGTTTTGAGTACTCTGCTAACATGGCCAGTGGCGATGACACCGTTATCAGTGTTACAATACCACTTCTATGTCTCCTTGAGAAAACACTTAGGGCGATGATGGAAGAGGAGGTGGCCCAGGAGAAGGAGGAGGAGGAAGTGGGATCATTTTTAGCACTTTCAGGCCAGTCTCTTAGAAGTGACTCAGAGGGAGGTTTTTTGTAGAGGCCAGGTACAAATGTGGCCAGCCAGGGCCCACTACTGGAGGACGAGAATGACGTGGAGGAGGATGAGGATGAAGCATGTTCACAGAGGGGTGGCACCCAACGCAGCTCGGGCCCATCACTGGTGCGTGGCTGGGGGGAGACAGACGATGATGACGATACGCCTCCCACAGAGGACAGCTTGTCCTTACCTCTGGGCAGCCTTGCACACATGAGCAACTACATACTGCACTGCCTGCGCAACGACAGCAGAGTTGCCCACATTTTAACGTGTGCGGACTACTGGGTTGCCACCCTGCTGGATCCCCGGTACAAAGACAATGTGCTACTGAGAGCATTCCCAAATGTCACAGGGGAACAAGTGGAAACCCAAGGCGAAGGCAGAGGAGGAGCAAGAGGTCGCCAATGCAGCTTTGTCACGGCCAGCTCCTCTGAGGGCAGGGTTAGCATGGCAGAGATGTGGAAAAGTTTTGTCACCACGCCACAGCTAACTGCACCACCACCTGATACGCAACGTGTTAGCAGGAGGCAGCATTTCACTGACACGGTGGAACAGTATGTGTGCACACCCCTCCACGTACTGACTGATGGTTCGGCCCCATTCAACTTCTGGGTCTCCAAATTGTCCACGTGGCCAGAGCTAGCCTTTTATGACTTGGAGGTGCTGGCCTGCCCGGCGGCCAGCGTTTTGTCTGAACGTGTATTCAGCACAGCAGGTGCGTCATTACAGACAAACGCAGCCGCCTGTCCACAGCCAATGTGGACAAGCTGACTTTCATAAAAATGAACCAGGCATGGATCCCCAGGACCTGTCCATCCCTTGTCCAGATTAGACATTTATAACTACCTCCGCATAACAATATATTCTTGTACTCCAGGGCACTTTTTCATTCAATCCTCTTTTTTTAATTTTACCATTATATTGCGGGTCAACCCAAAGTTGAATGAACCTCTCCTCCGTCTGTGTGCCAGGGGCATAAATATCGAAAACTGGCCTGTTCCAATGGTGGGTGACATGAAGCCTGATTCTCTGCTATGGGACCTCTCTCCTCTGTCTGGGTGCCGGGGCCTAAATATCTCACAGTGGCCTGTTCCAGTGGTGGGTGACACGAAGCATGATTCTCTGCTATGGGACCTCTCTCCTCTGTCTGGGTGCCGGGGCCTAAATATCTCACAGTGGCCTGTTCCAGTGGTGGGTGACATGAAGCATGATTCTCTGCTATGACATGAAGCCTGAATCTCTGCTATGGGACCTCTATCCTCTGTCTGGGTACTGGGGCCTAAATATCTGACAGTGGCCGAACTTCTCGAACCCGAACACCGAACATCCAGGTGTTCGCTCAACTCTACTCCTGACTCTCTCCTTATTCCATACCATCTCTCAACGCACCTTACGGTGCTGGCATCACAAACACCAGGGACCCTGCCACCAAGGCATCCAAAGCACCTACATCACCAAGGGCACCTCAACTACCATCTGGCTTGGAATCCCTGGACAAATAGAGAGCGTCCCGAAGGATTTCGTGCCGTCCTTCCCTTCACTGCACGTCGGTCCAGGGAGCTACAGAACAGTGAGTAATACCACTACCCCCATTGGCCTACTGCACCATAACTCATACATATTGCCCCTGCGGCCCGGTCGCTGCATGTGCAGTATAATGTTTGGATGTGCAAAAGGAACAAAGAAGCATTTTGTCTCTTAAAATTAATTAGTTATTTATATTTCTCATAAGCAGCTCCTACGTCCCTACTAGTTATTGTAAGGTATATGGTTCAGAGATATACCCTGGGAGACTATGAGTGAGAGAGAGGAAGACTCCCCTCACACAGTGGTGGTGTGGCTGAAGACAAGGGTTAACTCCGTACTGTTTGCTGAATTTTGTTTTGTTCCCTGTTCATAGTTTTTTTGTATTTTTTATACACCCCCCCCCCCCCCCCCAAAAAAAAGGGCACCATTCCTTGTGGACTTAAAATTGACATTTCTTTTTTCAGCGGTGTATGGAGTACAGAGATGACATTTTATGAATGGGGCAGTAGCGCACATTGCTTCTCCTACCTGTGCCCCCCAGAGGTTTACTAACTCCTGGCATAGCATATGGGTACCCATGTGCTATGCCAGGATTAGCTGAGCTGGATAGGCTTCGCTAAGCAAAGAGCTGACATGCAGAAAACTGGCATATATCAGTTAGTGTGATGGGTTTCAGCCCGCACTACCTGTATGCAGGTGCTCATTGCTATGGCGAAATACAGATACAAACGTAAAAACACAAATGCAATCGCACTCTGCAAACCAGCACTCTGCCCTGCCTTTAAGCTGGATGTTAAATGAGGCATTGGTGTACATTTTGGCCAAAGCGTAATAAGCCACTCACCACGTCAAGGTAGTGCGGGCTGAAACCCATCACATTTTTTTCTTTGCAGTATATATTGGAGGCGTGGCGATCTCCATGCAGCCGTGCACACCTGACTAGTTAATTTGCCCTGGCGGCTGGTTTTAAAGTCAGTATAAAACTGAGTCTGCTTATATAGCACCTACCAGTAGCCATTTTGGCTCCAGGAGAAGTATATAGTGGGTTCAGCAAGCATGTCGGTACTTGCATCCCTGGATCCGATGAAAGCTGTAATGGCACCGGACGGGGTTAGAAGCAGAGTGTGCTTGGCGTGTATGCTGTACCTGCGCTCCCTGGATTTTGTGTGGCTGCCGTGGCCAACAACAGGTAGGAACTAGTGTTAGGGACCACTCATGAGGCGACCTTGACGTGGTGAGTGGCTTATTACGCTTTGGCCAAAATGTACACCAATGCCTCATTTAAAGGGGTTGTCCAGGTTCAGAGCTGAACCTGGACAGCCCTCCATTTTCACCCCGGCAGCCCCCCTGACAGGAGCATTGGAGCAGTTCATGCTCCGATGCTCTCCTTTGCCCTGCGCTAAATCGCGCAGGGCAAAGGCATTTTTCTGAGTTCCGGTGACGTACCGGAGCTCTCTATGGGGCTGACAGGAACCCCGGTGACGTCACCGGCACTGATGGGCGGGATTTGGCTCTGCCCTAGCCAGTAAAACGGCTAGGGCAGAGCTAAAGCCCGCCCCTCAGAGCCGGTGACGTCACCGAACACACTGCTGGGCGGAAGTTACCGCCCGGCAGTGTGTTATTGTAAACACAAGAGCCTGTGCCCTGCGCGATCTAGCGCAGGGCACGGGAGCGCATCGGAGCATGAGATGCTCCGATGGTAGGCTCAGGGGGGGCTGCCGGGGTGAAAATAAGTGTATGTCCGGGTTAAGCTCTGAACCCGGACAACCCCTTTAACATCCAGCTTAAAGGCAGGGCAGAGTGCTGGTTTGCAGAGTGCGATTGCATTTGTGTTTTTACGTATATATCAGTTAGTAAATGACCTCCTTAGTTTATCTACATCTACACAATATAAAAAACACCAACTCAAAAACGAACATATGATATTACACAAAAATGTATTAGTAGAACAGATCATACAGCAAACAACATATCACAGAATCAAATAATTAGCATCAATACATGAAGGTATATTGGATAGTATTCCAACTTATCAGGCAATTCCTGTTGGGATTTTTCTCTGTAAGGTTACAGTAGCTACTGGTATTGCTACTTATGGGACTTGTGTAATATTATTTGTAGCTAGATGGGTACATAGGTGCACTTTATAAGATTTTAATTGACATGTGTATAATAATTACTGACACAGCATACCCTATGTATATGTGACAATGCGGCCTTGAATGGACAGGGTGAACTTATACTGTCATAGTACCTTCATATATTGCTGCTAATTATTTTATTCTGTGATATGTTGTTTGTTGTATCATTTGTTCTACTAATACATTTTTGTGTAATATCACGTGCATTTTTGAGTTGGTGTTTTGATATATATTTCTGCACATGTTGCAGTCCCCTTGGATTGCTATATTTGGTGGATCTACACAATATAGTCCATCGTTATCAGAGTTTGAGGAAATTGTCAAATGTAGTGACCCAGCGGATCACTGCTAAAGAGTTGATTTCACGCTAGAGAGTTAATTCCACACTAAAAAGTTAAATGTTGGGCTTTACTGTCTAAACACTAAAATGGTAGTGTTCTATTTTATTTGTGTACTGTGAATCTCTAATAGTTATGTATCGGCAGCATATAGTTGAAACCTACAGAGTTGCCAGGGTGATAGGCTGGTCTCACTCCTAAGGTTAGACAGTATTCTGAGCAGGCCTAGAGCGAGGACATCCTTATGTGAGCTCCTGAAAACTAGGCCTAATCCAGGGAACCTCATACCAGAGACTGAAAGTTGCCAGAAGAGCAATTGAACTTAGTAAATACCCCTGACAAAAAGGGAACAGTCATTTATAGATGGTTGAGAACCAAGGCCGTGCTGGATAAAAACAGTAAGGTAATGCTCGTTTTTAGCAAAATACTTTACTGCATGTGAAAAGGGTTGTCTCTGGCACCCAGTGTCAGACTGTGGTGCGTAGGGCCCACCAGTAAAATGTATTTTGGGGGCCCACAGCAGCAAGATGCTACCAGATGATTGAATATGGGGGTCCCTGCAGCAACTTTGAGAAGGTAGGTCCTTGGGAAAAGAGGACACTGGTAGGTTTCCTCTATACCTAGAAGTCATCTCAGCTCTGATCGTGTCTATAATAATAAACTGGGGAGATTATTTAACCCCTTCACGCATTGTCATGTACTTGTACGTGAGGGAATGCGGCTTCTTGCCGCATCCTCACATGCATGTATGTGGTGTGATCTTCACTCAACTGATCAGTAGCACGGGCCCAGCTGTTACTGATAGTAAGGCCCCTGCTGCATCCGCCGGCATCGCTGTATGCGGTAATGCCGGCGGATTAACCCGTTCACATATTTTCATTGACGTACTCCAAGATAGCATCTCTTAGAAAACCTTCAAACTGTTTACACACGACAGATGTTAAAGGGAACCTGTCACCAGTTTTATGGTGTCCTAACTAAGGCTACTTTCACACTAGCGTTCGGGCGGATCCGTTCTGAACGGATCCGCTCATAATAATGCAGACGGAGGCTCCGTTCAGAACGGATCCGTCTGCATTATTTTTAGCATAGAACAGCTAGTGTGAAAATAGCCTAGTACGGATCCGTCCAGACTTTCAATGTAAAGTCAATGGGGGACGGATCCGCTTGAAGATTGAGCCACATTGTGGCATCTTCAAACGGATCCGTCCCCATTGACTTACATTGAAAGTCTGGACGGATCCGCACGCCTCCGCACGGCCAGGCGGACACCCGAACGCTGCAAGCAGCGTTCAGCTGTCCGCCTGTCCGTGCGGAGGCGAGCGGAGCGGAGGCTGAACGCCGCCAGACTGATGCAGTCTGAGCGGATCCGCTCCATTCAGACTGCATCAGGGCTGGACGGCTGCGTTCGGGTCCGCTTGTGAGCTCCTTCAAACGGAGCTCACGAACGGAAACCCGAACGCTAGTGTGAAAGTAGCCTAAGGGCAACATAAATAAGTGACTGATTCTGTTAGCAAAATGCTGGGTCACTTTCTTTAATTGACCCAGTCAATCTGCCAACATCTTGTATTGAAAAGCTCCAGCTGATAATGATGAGTCCTGAATATTCATGAGCTCCTGACTCTCCCCGCCCACCTGCTGCTGAATGACAGTTATTTTCCATATGAATCAGCAGCAGGTGGGCAGGGGAGTGGCTATAGCTCTGAATTAAATATACGCTGGACTCAATGAATGACATCACGCTGGACTCCAATCAGCTCATTAGCATGCGGCATCTTTGTGCGCATATTATGAGGTAACCATCTGTCATACCAGTAAGTGAATGCATCTAAGGTACTTTTTAGTAGTTAATGATTGTATATAATTTGTTAGATTATAATCAAATATCCACATGACAGGTTCCCTTTAAACTTACCAGCCTATACTTTCCGTGTACTGTTTTTGGACCCTTTATGAATATTGGCACCTCCTTTGCTATGTCAGTATGGAGTCCTTAAATATCAGAAATAAGGGTCTGGTTATGACATTACTTAATTCCCTTAGTATACGGGGGTGTATGTCATCCGGTCCTGGCGATTTGTTTATTTTAATCTGTTTAAGTCGCTGTTGTACTTCTTCCTGGGTCAGACAGGACACTTTTAATGGGGAATTAACTTTTACACTCTGCATTTCATCTGACAGTTTATTTTCTTCAATGAATACAGTAGAGAAAAAATATTTAACAGCTTTGCTTTCTCCTCATCGCTCTCTGCGACTCCCCCCTCATTACTCTGTAGAGGGCCGACACCTTCAGATTTATACTTTTTACCATTTATATAATTGAAGAACATTTTAGGGTTAGTTTTGCTCTCTTTGGCAATTAATCTCTCGGTCTCTAGTTTGGCTGCTTTTATTAGTTTTTTTTACATATTCTATTTTGTTCCTTATAGTTTTTCAGTGCTTCCTGGCTGCCCTACTGTTTTAGTGATTTAAATGCTTTCTTTTTGTCATTTATTGCTTTCTTTACAGTTCTATTTATCCACATTGTTTTTTTTCTTGTTCCTTAACCTTTTATTCCCATAAGGTATGTGCCTCTCACAATTAGATTTTAGGATGCTTTCAAAAATATCCAATTTTGTCGCTGTATTTTTATTTTGTGGCTGTATTTATATCTTAGCCCTAGTTAGTTCGGCCTATGGCCTCTCTTAGTTGGCTAAATTTAGTTTTTTTTGAAGTTTGGTATTTTTGTTCCTTTCAGAAGAAACACTCTTTTGAATGATAATTGGAAGGTTATTACTTTATGGTCACTATTTCACAGGTGTCCCCCAACCTGCACATCTGTTGTTCTGTCAGGTCTATTGGTTAAGTCCAGTATGGCCGTCCCTCTATTCGGGTCCTGAACCAGTTGGGAGAGGTAATTGTCTTTGGTTATTGCCAAAAACCTGCTTTCTTTGTCAGATATACAACTTTTCGTTTCCCAGTCTATATCTGGGGAGTTGAAGTCCCCCATAATAACGACCTCATTATGATCTGCAGCCTCGTCTATTTAGTTTAGTAGTAGATTTTCTGTGGACTGTGGTATATTAAGTGATTTATAATAAACTACTATTAGTAATTTATTATTGTTTTTAGCTCCATGTATCTCTACCCACAGTGACTCCACATGTTCATGTCCCTCACTTATATCTTCACGGACTGGGGGCTTTAGACAGGACTTTACATAAAGGCAGACCCCTCCCCCTCTCCGGTTTTTCAATGCTTTCTAAACAGACTGTAACCTTGTACATTAACTGCCCAGTCATAGCTATCATCCAGCCATGTCTCAGTTATTCCCACTATGTCATAGTCCTCCTCACACATCACTAATTCCAGTTCACCAGTTTTATAAGTCAGACTTCTGGCATTAGTATACATACATTTAAAAGGTTTATGTATATTTTGTTACCCTAAACTTTTCCTTCTGAGCTGTTCTAGTCCCTTCTTCCATTCCTCCCTCAGTCCCACTACCTTGACCCCGGTCTCTATCTGCACTATCTTCCCATCCTATAACATAATTACCCTCCCCCAGTCGCTAGTTTAAACACTCCTCCAACCTTCTAGCCATCTTTTCCCCCAACACAGCTGCCCCTTCTCCATTTAGGTGCAGACCATCCCTACAATAAAGCCTGTAGCCGACAGAAAAGTCGGTCCAGTTCTCCAGGAACCCAAACCCCTTCTTCCTACACCAGTTCTTGAGCCACTTGTTAACCTCACTAATCTCCCGCTGCCTTTCTTGTGTGGCTTGTGGTACAAGTAGTATTTTGGAAAATGCTACCTTTGAGGTCCTTGCCCTAAGCTTTTGACCTAAATCCCCCAAATCATTTTTAAGGATGCTCCACCTACCTCAAACTTTGTAATTGGTTCCGATATGGGCCATGACAGATGGATCTTCTCCAGCCCCTCCCAGTAATCTGTCAACCCTATCCGCCATGTGTCGAACTCGAGCGCCAGGAAGACAACACACCGTTCGACGATCCCGGTCTTTGTGACAGATTGCCCGATCTGTACCACTAATATTTGAGTCTCCCACCACCAGCACCTGTCTGGCCTGCCCTGCTTTTCTGGTCCTCTGCTTACTGGAGCTGGCATTTCCCTGACTGGCAGAGGAAGTGTCTGGCTGCAGCAGTGCTCTCCCTGAACTGACATCCCCCTAATCTGCCAATCGTGCAAACTTGTTGGGGTGTGTCAGATCAGGGCTAGACTCCAATAGCCTCCAATATAGAATGTATTGTACTAAATAAAAACAGGGATCAAACCCTGAAAAGGTGAAGTTCCACAGTGGTACAAATATAAAAGGTAAAAAAAAAGTGGGAAAAAGTATTTTTTTATAATAAAAAAAAATAAAGATTCAAGTAAAGAAGAAAAAAAAGCCCCCTCACCATAAAATCGTGTTTAAAAAAATAAAAATTATACATATTAGGTATTGCCACATCCGTTATTACATGCTCTAATAAAAATGTCCCAAAATCTACCACCTCAGATGAACGCCGTAAAAAAAAAATATGGCTTTCAGAAAATGGAGATGCTAAAACGTGATTTTTTTTTTCAAAAATGCTTTTATTGTGTAAAACTGAAATACATTTAAAAAGTTGACATATTAGGTATTGCCGCGTCCATAACAACCTGCTCTATAAAAATGTTACATTATCTATCCCCTAATGTGAATTCCATAAAAAAACTCTAAAACAACCAATTTTGTGGTCACTTTGCCACATAAAGTGTGATATTGAGTGATCAATAGAATCATATGTACCCAAAAATGCTCCCTTTAAAAAAAGTCAACTCTTTCCTCAAAAAATGAGCCCTCACACAAGATAATCGGCAGAAAAATAAAAAAAATATAGCTTTCAGAAAATGTTGACACAAAAAAAGATTTTTTGGACAAATGCTTTTATTCTATAAAACTGATATAAAAATTAAAAATAGACATATTAGGTATTGCTACATCTGCAAAGACCTGCTCTATAAAAATATCACATAAATGACCCCCTCAGTTGAACGCTGTTAAAAATAACTGTGCCAAAATAGCCATTTTTTTGTCACCTTTTTTTCTGTCACCTTGCCTCAAAAAAGTGTCATCATGAATGATCAAAAAATCGTATGTACCCAAAAATGGTACCAATATAAATGTCAGCTCTTCCTGCAAAAAAAGACCCCCTGCACAAGATTATCCGCAGAAAAATAAAACAAATATAGCTTTTAGAAAATGAAGACACAAAAACATTTTTCTGGTTTTTAAAAATGCTTTACAATATAAAACTGAAACAACAACAAAAAAATGCACATATTTGGTATTGTCACATCCGTATCAACCTGCTCTATAAAAGCAACACATGATCTATCCTGTCAGGAGAACTCCATATAAAACTAAAAATTTAAATATTTTTGGTTACCTCATCTCACAAAAAGCGTAATATCGAGCAATCAAAAATTATATGTATTCCAAAATAGTACCAATATGACTGTCACCTCATCCCATAGGCGGTCACTTTTTGGGAGTTTCTACCATAGGGGTGCATAAGGGGGTCTTCAAATGTGACATGGCAACTTCAAATTATCTCAGCGACATCTGCCCTCTAAAATCCTTATGGTGCTCCTTTCCTTCTGCTTCTTTAAACTGGAGAATCGGGGTAATAAATATTGAGTTTTATTTCACTGTTAACCCTTGCTGGGTTACAGGGAAAAATAGATTAAAGTGGAAAATTCACAAAAAAAGTGAAATTTTGAAATTTCACCTCCAATTTCCTTTCATTCTTGTGGAACACTTAAAGGGTTAACAAAGTTTGCAAAATCAGATTTGAATAACTTATGGGTTATAGTTTCTAAAATAGGGTCATTAATGGGTGGTTTCTACCATGTAAGCCCTACAAAGTGAACTGGTCCTTAACCCCTTAAGGACGCAGGGCGTATCGGTACGCCCTATTTCCCGAGTCCTTAAGGACTCAGGGCGTACCGGTACGTCCTAACTTTAAATGCAGATTCCGGCGCCGCGGGGGTTAATGGAAACGGGATGCCGGCTGAAATCATTCAGCCGGCATCCTGTGACAATGCCAGGGGGGGTCATGTGACCCCCCCCTATCGGCGATCGCCGCAAACCACAGGTCAATTCAGACCTGCGGTTTGCTGCGCTTTTTGCAGTTTCTGACCGCGGGGATCAGAAACTTTAGTGTACCTCAAATATAGATTTTACATCCCCCCCTGCACCCCTGCATGATTTTTTGCCGGCGGGTGGTGCAGGGGGGGGAGTTGTGGGCGGTGGGGGCGGTGCGGGCGGCGGGCGGTGCGGCAGGCGGGATCGCGATCCCCCGCCCGCCTCCCCTTGAAAATTCGTTGGTGTAGAGTGGGTATACCAGGGTGCCAGCACATTGCTGGCACCCTGGTATAAACGGCTGACATCGGTGATGCGATGTCAGCCGTTTAACCCTTTCCATACAGCGGTCCGTACGGACCGCTGTATGAAAAAAGTTAACAGTAAGAAGTAGCTCCCTCCCTCTCCCATCGGGGGGCTGCAGTGCCTTTGCAGCCCCCCGAATGGAGAGGGAGGGAGCTCCTAGACAGCCCCCCCCCAGAGCCCCGTCCTTACCCTTCCCCGTCTGCGCAGTTCTGACCACTACTGAGCAGACGGGGAAGGTTCCCATGGCAACAGGACGCCGTCTCAGGCATCCTGCTGTCCATGGTGCTGAACAGATCTGTGCTGAAGGCAGAGATCTGTTCAGACAAAGTGTAAGTAAAATACAGTACTGTACAATATATATTGTACTGTACTGTATTATACAGACATCAGACCCACTGGATCTTCAAGAACCAAGTGGATCTGGGTCAAAAAAAAGTGGAAAAAAAAGTAAAAATCAATAAAACACATTTATCACTGAATAAAAATGAAAAAAATAAAATTTCCTACACATGTTTGGTATCGCCGCGTCCGTAATGACCTGATCTATAAAACGGTCATGTTACTTTCCCCGCACAGTGAACGCCATAAAAAAAAAAAAAAAAAACTATTAGGAAATTGAAATTTTGCCCACCTTAGTTCCCAAAAAAGGTAATAAAAGTGATCAAAAAAGTCGCATGTACGCCAAAATAGTACCAATCAAACCGTCATCTCATCCCGCAAAAATCATACCCTACCCAAAATAATTGCCAAAAAACTGAAAAAACTATGGCTCTTAGACTATGGAAACACTAAAACATGATTTATTTTGTTTCAAAAATAAAATCATTGTGTAAAACTTAAATAAATAAAACAAAGTATACATATTAGGTATCGCCGCGTCCGTATCGACCGGCTCTATAAAAATATGACATGACCTAACCCCTCAGGTGACCACCGTAAAAAAATAAAAATAAAAACTGTGTAAAAAAAGCCATTTTGTCATCTTATGTCACAATAAAGTGTAATAGCAAGCGATTAAAAAGTCATGTGCACCCCAAAATAGGGCCAATCAAACCGTCATCTCATCCCGCAAAAAATGAGACCCTACTTAAAATAATCGCCCAAAAACTGAAAAAACTATGGTTCTTAGACTATGGAGACACTAAAACATTTTTTTTGTTTTAAAAATGAAATCATTGTGTAAAACTTACATAAATAAAACAAATTGTATACATATTAGGTATCGCCGCGTCCGTGACAACCTGCTCTATAAAATTACCACATGATCTAACCTGTCAGATGAATGTTGTAAATAACAAAAAAAAAACGTGCCAAAAAAGCTATTTCTTGTTACCTTGCCACACAAAAAAAGTGTAATATAGAGCAACCAAAAATCATATGTACCCTAAACTAGTACCAACAAAACTGCCACCCTATCCCCTAGTTTCTAAAATGGGGTCACTTTTTTGGAGTTTATACTCTGGGGGTGCATCAGGGGGGCTTCAAATGGGACATGGTGTCAAAAAAAACAGTCCAGCAAAATCTGCCTTCCAAAAACCGTATGGCATTCCTTTCCTTCTGCGCCCTGCCGTGTGCCCGTACAGCGGTTTACGAACACATATGGGGTGTTTCTGTAAACTACAGAATCAGCGCCATAAATAATGAGTTTTGTTTGGCTGTTAACCCTTGCTTTGTAATTGAAAAAAAAATATTAAAATGGAAAATCTTCCAAAAAAGTGAAATTTTGAAATTGTATCTCTATTTTCCATTAAATCTTGTGCAACACCTAAAGGGTTAACAAAGTTTGTAAAATCAGTTTTGAATACCTTGAGGGGTGTAGTTTCTTAGATGGGGTCACTTTTATGGAGTTTCTACTCTAGGGGTGCATCAGGGGGGCTTCAAATGGGACATGGTGTCAAAAAACCAGTCCAGCAAAATCTGACTTCCAAAAACCAAACAGCGCACCTTTCATTCTACGCCCCGCTGTGTGGCCGTACAGCAGTTTACGGCCACATATGGGGTGTTTCTGTAAACTACAGAATCCGGGCCATAAATAATGAGTTTTGTTTGGCTGTTAACCCTTGCTTTGTAACTGGAAAAAAAATATTAAAATGGAAAATCTGCCAAAAAAGTGAAATTTTGAAATTGTATCTCTATTTTCCATTAAATCTTGTGCAACATCTAAAGGGTTAACAAAGTTTCTAAAATCAGTTTTGAATACCTTGAGGGGTGTAGTTTCTTAGATGCGGTCACTTTTATGGAGTTTCTACTCTAGGGGTGCATCAGGGGGGCTTCAAATGGGACATGGTGTCAAAAAACCAGTCCAGCAAAATCTGACTTCCAAAAACCAAACAGCGCACCTTTCATTCTACGCCCCGCTGTGTGGCCGTACAGCAGTTTACGGCCACATATGGGGTGTTTCTGTAAACTACAGAATCCGGGCCATAAATAATGAGTTTTGTTTGGCTGTTAACCCTTGCTTTGTAACTGGAAAAAAAATATTAAAATGGAAAATCTGCAAAAAAAGTGAAATTTTGAAATTGTATCTCTATTTTCCATTAAATCTTGTGCAACATCTAAAGGGTTAACAAAGTTTCTAAAATCAGTTTTGAATACCTTGAGGGGTGTAGTTTCTTAGATGCGGTCACTTTTATGGAGTTTCTACTCTAGGGGTGCATCAGGGGGCTTCAAATGGGACATGGTGTCAAAAAAACAGTCCAGCAAAATCTGCCTTCCAAAAACCATACGGCGCACCTTTCACTCTACGCCCCGCTGTGTGGCCGTACAGTAGTTTACGGCCACATATGGGGTGTTTCTGTAAACGGCAGAGTCAGGGCAATAAAGATACAGTCTTGTTTGGCTGTTAACCCTTGCTTTGTTAGTGGAAAAAATGGGTTAAAATGGAAAATTAGGCAAAAAAATGAAATTCTCAAATTTCATCCCCATTTGCCAATAACTCTTGTGCAACACCTAAAGGGTTAACAAAGTTTGTAAAATCAGTTTTGAATACCTTGAGGGGTGTAGTTTATAGAATGGGGTCATTTTTGGGCGGTTTCTATTATGTAAGCCTCGCAAAGTGACTTCAGAGCTGTAGTGGTCCCTAAAAATTGGGTTTTTGTAAATTTCAGAAAAATTTCAAGATTTGCTTCTAAACTTCTAAGCCTTGTAACATCCCCAAAAAATAAAATATCATTCCCAAAATGCTACAAACATGAAGTAGACATATGGGGAATGTAAAGTCATCACAATTTTTGGGGGTATTACTATGTATTACAGAAGTAGAGAAACTGAAACTTTGAAATTTGCAAATTTTTCTAAATTTTTGGTAAATATGGTATTTTTTTATGCAAAAAAATTCACTTTTTTGACCCAATTTTAGCAGTGTCATGAAGTACAATATGTGACAAAAAAACAATCTCAGAACGGCCTGGGTAAGTCAAAGCGTTTTAAAGTTATCAGCACTTAAAGTGACACTGGTCAGATTTGCAAAAAATGGCCAAGTCCTTAAGGTGAAATAGGGCTGAGTCCTTAAGGGGTTAAAGTGGGTTTTGGAAATTTTCTTAAACATTTTAAGATTTGCTTTTAAAATTCTAAGCCTTCTAACGTTCTAAAAAATAAAATGACATTTACAAAATGATGCCAACATGAAGTAGACATCTGGGAAATGTAAAGTGATAACTATTTTATGAGGTATCACAGTCTGCTTTAAAAGCAGAGACATTCAAATTTCAAAAATTGCAAATCTTTCAAATTTTCTGTAAATTATGGATTTTCGTTTTATAAATAACGGTGAAACATATTGACCCAAATTTACCACCACCGCGAAGTACAATATGTCATGAGAAAACAGTGTCAGAATCGCTTATAAAAGTAAAAGCGTTCCAGAGTTATTACAACATGAAGTGAAACATGTCAGATTTGCAAAATGTGGCTTGGTCCTTATGGTGAAAACTAGTTTGGTCTTGAAGGGGGTTAATAATCTATTGAGTTTTTTATATGAACATAAGCTGGGTGAGGTACTGTACATTGAATATATGTATGAAGTGCAGTAAGTCTACTGTGTTATGTGCCACTTGTGCAGGGGGTGGGGGACTAGGGGCCCACCTTCCTCAGAGGCCCACCGGGGGATTCACCTGTACCCCTGTGTGCCAGTCCGAGCCTGCTGGCACCCATCACACTTTAAGATTAAGATTGACTGACCACCCGTATTTAAGATTAAGGGGACAACCCTTATTATTCCTCTTTTCTTTGCCACCTTTTTTATTGCAATGTAAAATCATGTTCTAGAGCAGGAGCAGAAAACCGTGGGGCCCCACAGAAAAACTTGCAACAGGGCCCTACACTATCAAAACCACCTTCAGAAGCAAGTATGAAAACTATATGATTATTTTGTTCTCCTAAGGATAAAACACATAATGATTGCACCTTTGGGTATTGTCTTGACATACATTATAATATGAAATCATCATGTGATCCCCAGAGAACAGAGAAGTTGATGGAGGAGGGGAGTTATAAGGAAGCTTCTATCAAGATGAAAAATGTTTATTAACCCCTTAACGCAAAATGCTGTACATGTCATTTGCATTCAGGGTACATATGCAGTAGGCTCACGAGCTGAGACCTCTCCATACATGGCAGGTGCCAGCTGTGTGATACAGCTAACACCTGTAACACCCCGTAGTGGCATTATGACTCCTACGCCCTGCTCCTATCTGTGTTTGCTGGTGTGATGTCATTCTACATATTTTGTCCAGGTCCTCCACATTGTGCATTTCCTATGTTTGAAATTGTTAATGTTCATGTAATGTACCTGGTTCCCCAGAGGTGTCAGCAGACTTGGCACTGCTACTGTTAGAAGAGAGTGGAACCTACTTTCCATTCTGAACCTCTCTAAAAAAGGGAGCAGACTAGTTGGTTAGAGGTCAGTTCAGCTTACCCCCTTCTAAGGGAAAGTCCTAGCTTACCCCAGCTAAGCAAAGTAAGCCAGCAGAACACCTTCAGCTTTGCTGGATATAGAGTACACAGCTTGGAGCCTCATGCAGCAAAAGAAAAGTGCCCTGTTAGATAATCTAGAGACAGACAACAAAGAGAGACGTTGCAGCATACAGCAAAGGAAAAGTTTCTGTTTAAACCTGTCAGCATAGAAAAGCTAAGATTGTTATTGCCTGCCAGTTTATGCTAAAACCTGCTGAAAAGCAAGAGAAAGCCTGTAAATCGTCTGGAGACACGTTTATGCAAAGTAAAGCTGCTTCAACTTCAGCACAAGGTATGGACTCAATTTATTCTACAAATCCCTCAACTATTCACCCTATTTGCTCTGCTTTGGACAACAACGCCTGGGGTTCCAGGATATCCAGGTAGGAGCACCGTGACACGTGCACAGCCACATCTACAGAGACATTATAGGCTATCATTACACCATCTGGCATTCCTACACCTGGGTACCACTAACACCATCTACTTAAGGGGACTGTAACCCTTGTTGGTTCAAGGCAACTGGCATCACAACATATTTACTTAAAAACAACCCCAGATGCATGTGGGACATTGCAAGTGGCGTCATGAACAGGATTACGTGTGTACCCCTATACAGCAAGGACTACAGAGGATCTATTTTAGTGCCTGTAAAACCCCCTACAAGAGACCTTATTGCATTTACTCACTGCTGGAGAGTGTGAATCTACATCGATTGCAGCACTGTGACAAAACAGGGGTTAATAGGCCATCTTGGATTTGGACCTCGTGTGTTGAGATGAAGACATTTACCCAGCAGAGGGGAGGGAACCAAACAACCCACCTCCACAGAGGAACCATTCTGCCAGCAAAAGGAACTAAATTGCTCAGTACAAGTTCCTAGGAGGACAAAGAGGAAGTGAAGCGATGGCCATTTTAGAAAAGGGAAAATGCAGTTCCTTCTCCCCTGGATCCTGAGAAGCAATATCCAGAGGTCTGAGTGAGTACTTCTGGGGAAAATAACCTTGCTAAAGACTGTTTGGGACTATTATCTGCCTGCCAGGGCATCATACTCCTTAAAATCGCGCAGCTGCAGCGACTCTTAAAAGAGCCACACACCAATTCTGCTGCCGTCACCCATAGCAACTTGTACTTAAATAGAATTTTAGCTTACGCTGACCCCTCTAGTCTGGTACAGGGTATCAAAAGCCATGTCTGACAGCAAAGATAGCACCAACTTGGATTGCAGTGATCCACCAGCAGCAGCTGCAGCCACTTGCATCATTCCTCTTACTATGCCATACTACTTTGGAGCACCTTGGCTCCCACGTTATTCAGGAGAACCTCATTCACTCAGGGAAGTCCGTGATAAAATTTTGGCCACCTTTAAGCTGTATCCAGTATCTCAGGACCAGAAAGTGGAAATCCTGATTGGCCGGTTACAGGGAGCCACGCTCCGGGAGGTCAAGTCCTGGCCTCGGCCAGAGCGAAAAACAGCTGAGCAGATCCTAGACCGACTCAGTACCACATTTAAAACTTGGACCGTCTCTGAGCTTAAGGTGCACTTTGAGAGACTTTGCCCTGTCCCTGCAAGAAGCTCTGTGGGCAGTTATCCACATAGATCTCCGTGAAGCTGAGGGACAAGATCAGACCTTCAGAGACCAGTTTATTGAAAGTGTCCTAGACTAACCTCTCAAACATCAGCTGAAGATGCTGTCAGCTCAGCACCCAGATAATCCTTTCTGGGATTTTAAGGAACTTACTATTGACATCCTTGGTTAGGGTCACCGGTCTGAACCTCTTGAAGACAAGAAGACATGGTCCGTCATACGACCTGCTGCCCATGGCCAGATAGCTGAGCATGAGGCTCAGGCGCCTGTTCCAGATGCTGTCACAGCTCTGACTACTCAAGTCTCCCTCCTAGCTGAGAATTTGGAGAGGATGAGAAAGCAGCTAGAGCAACTGGAACACCAAGGCTGAAAAAAGGACTACTACACCAAGATACCGTTCTGCACCCGGTCCATGAGAAGATCGACGTCAGCCTACCGGTAGGTTGCCAGACCCTGGGTATCGAGACACCAGAAAGCGTGTATGTTGCCAGTGACACAAGAGTGGACACACCAAAAAGAACTGCTGGTATCCCCTGAGGCCGAGGACCTCCCCTCAGGAGGAAGAATACTAGGTCGCAAAGATCCTGCCTTTATGCCTAGGTATGTGGGCACCCACCCCGTGGTTGAAGTTAGCATCAATGGAGTAATGTTTTCTGCTTTGATAGATACAGTATCTTAAGTGACTACGATTCGTCAGTCCGCATTCGAAGGTGCCGGAACAGAGCCCAGCGGACGCAACCCCCGGAATCCTGGCTCCACAATCATAGCTACCAATGAGCAACCAGTGCCTATATTAGGCTATTGGGAACCTACCTTACAGATTCAAGATACCAAACTCCCACACCAAGGGGTAGTCGTAATCCAAGTCCCGGAAGATGACAATTGCCCTGTGGTCCTGGGGATGAAACACGTCATAAATCAAACCATCCAGGTGCTAGCTGCCCAACAAAAATTCAGCAACCGACAAGGTGAAATCTGCCGTGTTCACATCAATGATGCTCAGCCTATTAGACTCCAGCCTGGAGCATAGACCCTAATATGGTGCAAGGCTTGCATAGGTATCTGAGGTCAGTACTACACTTGTCCTAGCTGCTAGGAGCTTGGTCACTGTGTCACGCGGAAATGTACCCATACACTTACATCAATGTAAGTGATGAAGCTGTAAAATTAAAAATGTACTATCCAGTGGCGAGTCTACATCATGTCTGTCTGCAAGATGTCCTGGATCCCCCTACTGCTGCTGCACAACAATGTCTACAAACAGCGGACGCAGCCAAACACCTGCCTGAGCAGCCCTGGTGGACTGAACTACATATTGGAGATGCCACCACCTCTGCAGAACAGATCAAAGGTGTCCTGGACTAAGGCTACTTTCACACTTGCGTTCGGGGCTCCGCTTGTGAGTTCCGTTTGAAGGCTCTCACAAGCGGCCCCGAACGGATCCGTCCAGCCCTAATGCATTCTGAGTGGATGCGGATCCGCTCAGAATGCATCAGTCTGGCACCGTTTGTCCTCCGCTCCGCTCAGCAGGTGGACACCTGAACGCTGCTTGCAGCGTTTGAGTGTCCGCCTGGCCGTGCGGAGGCAAACGGATCCGTCCAGACTTACAATGTAAGTCAATGGGGACGGATCCGTTTGAAGTTGACACTGTATGGCTCAATTTTCAAATGGATCCGTCCCCCATTGACTTTCAATGTAAAGTCAAAACGGATCCGTTTGCACTATCATGAACAAAAAAAAAAAAAAATTTTTTTTTATTTTTTTTTTTGGTTCATGGTAATGCAAACGGATCCGTTCTGAACGGATCTAAGTGTTTGCATTATAGGTGCGGATCCGTCTGTGCAGACACCAGACGGATCCGCTCCGAACGCAAGTGTGAAAGTAGCCTAAGCCAAAAAACACCACCAAGTATTCAGCAAACACCCTCTGGACTATGGTCAAACTAGCCTAATACAGCACACTATTCCAACCGGCACTCATTCTCCAATCAAAGAGAGATATAGGCCAGTGCCTCCAGCAGGTGAAGAAGAGGGTTCGCGATATGAAGACAGCTAATGTCATCCAGGATAGTCACAGCCCCTGGGCTGCCCCTCTGCTCCTGGTAAAAATGAAGGATGGAACCATCTGTTTCTGTGTGGATTACCACAAGATCAACAACATAACACACAAAACTGTGTACCCCCTGCCACGAATTGAGGAGTCTAACAGCCCTGGGATCTGCTGCTTATTTCTTAACCCTGGATCTAACCAGTGGCTATTGGCAAGTCCCCATGGCACCAGAAGATAAAGAGAAAACAGCTTTCACTACCCCAAAGGGTTTGTTCGAGTTCAACTACATGCCATTAGGGCTGTGCAATGCCCCTGGAACATTTCACTCATGGAGAGATGTCTTGGACACAAAACCTTTCACACCGTATTACTGTACTTGGATGATGTGATCATCTACTTAAAGACCTATGAAGAGCATTTACAGCACTTGGCAGAGGTATTCCAGACTCTGACCCAATATGGATTGAAAGTAAAGCCTTCAAAGTGCCACTTACTGAAGCCCCAAGTGATGGTAACGCCATCCTGGCACTCAGATCCTATGATCCTTAGGTGAGTCTCTTGCATTCACATATTGTGTAGAGCATTAGTCTGCTTGTAGGACCCCAGGCCATATTATATTTCATTGTGATTTGGATTGCATATACTCTTGCCACCAGGTGTTTCGCACCATATGGTGTCTTTCATAGAACTTTTGCAGTCTTTGGCCGTACTGCCATTTGCTGTTTTTTTATGTCATTTATTTTTGTGGGTTCACCTTTAAAATCCATTATCATATAATGTAACTGATGAATTTACGACTGTATACACTTTACTTGGATTTAGTGGTCTGTATTGTGCCAGGATGGTGTTTCCTGTTCCCTACCCTTCTTTTTTTAATGGTACTATATGCATTATTTATTATAAAACAATAAAGTATTTTCTCATAAATTGGATGTTCACGAGCTTCAGTTTTTCTAGCTTTTTGTTCCCTACTCATACAGGCAGAGAACTAGTGGTAGCTGTTGCTATATCTGTTAGTAATAGAAAAATAGTCTCATGTAGCACTCTAACCTTCCTTGGGTACCTTTGGAGCACCTCCTAAGCACAAGCCAAAGACGGCTTGCCTTTCAGTAACGGGGAATGTAACACCCCCGGTGTAGCATTACCACTCCTATGCCCTGCTCCTATCTGTGTATGCTGGTACGGTGTCATTCTATGTATTTTGTCCAGGTCCTCCACATTGTGCATTTCCTATGTTTGAAATTGTTAATGTTTATGTACTGTACCTGGTTCACCAGAGGTGGCAGAAAACTTGGCAGTGCTACTGGTTGAATAGAGTGGAACCTGCTTTCCATTCTGACCCTCTCTAAAGAAGGGAGCAGGATATCCAGGTAGGAGCACCGTGACAGGTGCACAGCCACATCTACAGGGACATTATAGCTTACCCTTACACCATTCTGGCATTTCTACACCTGGGTACCACCAACACCATCTACTTAAGAGGACTCTGTCCCCTGTTGCTTCAATGCAACTGGCGTCACAACATATTTACTTAAAAACAACCCCAAACACATGTCGAATGTGGCACACCCATCCGCAAAGACCAAGAATAGAGATAATTCTGATCCCAGGTATTTAACCATTCAAAAGCCATGAGCAATAGCGATCATGGTACCTGAGGGAGCTCCTCTGTCCACTGATCACAGCACTGATGGTAAAATCATGGGGCTATGATTGATTGTTATGACCTCCTGGAGCTTGTGAAGGATCCCCAACCTTCTATAGTAAGATGCCTGTTAATCTGTGCCTGCAGCATGGCTTGACATGAAGCCAGTAAAAATCCTATAGACTGCAATAGTATTTTATTGCTGTCTATGACACAAGGGTTCTGGAGATCATATATTTAAAGGGACTTTGTTATCAGAAAATGACCTATTGTTGAAATCATGTTTTTATGTTTAACATATTTTTAAAGAACTTTTGGTGATGTTATTTTTAATTTTCCATGTCAATATCTATATTTCAACGGAAAACACAACATATCCTGCAGTTTTCACACTGGCCACTGAGCCTAATTATAGGTGACACTTCTTGTTCTGTACAGATAACGTTACTGCAGTTACTGCTTATCTGTATACAGAGGTGATATCATTACAGACAGAATTAGAATGACAGATAAGACAGGATCCTCGATTCACAATGGGTGGTTGTCAAATCTTGTCTAATTTTCCTCGTAAAATGACCTCTGCACAGGTCACAGATCATGCCTAGAAGACTCTCCTATAGAAGTCAATGAGGTCCCCTCCAGACCATTGTGTCTATGGACCATGAGACTGCTAACAAGCCATATTCTTAATGCATTCTAAATGCTGTTAAAAACAGGTCACAAAAACACAAAAGTAAGGCTACTTTCACACTTCCGGCAGAGTGATCCGGCAAGCAGTTCCGTCGCTGAATCACTCTGATCAGGATCCTGATCGCAGGATCCTGATCAGTCTGAAAAATGCCTGATTAGTCAGAGAAATGTATTGAAATGTCGGATCCGTCTTTCCGGTGTCCCCCGGAAAAATTGATCCGGCATTTATTTTTTTCACCTTTTTTCTGCTCCGGCACTAATACATTACTATGGAAAAAATGCCGGATCCAGCATTCAGGAAAGTCTTCAGTTTTTTTGACCAGAGATAAAACCGTAGCATGCTACGGTTTTATCTTTTTGCCTGATCAGTCAAAAAGACTGAACTGAAGACATCCTGATGCATCCTGAACGGATTACTCTCCATTCAGAATGCATGGGGATAAAACTGATCAGTTATTTTGCAGTATAGAGCCCCTAGGACGGAACTCTATGCCGGAAAAGAAAAGCGCATGTGTGAAAGTACCCTAAGTACATGCACAAATAGGATGCCGGGTTATATATCCATCAATCTGATATTGTCTTGACAAAACCCCATAAAAGTGCCCTCTCTATAGTCTGAGTGGCCCCAGCACAGCAGGGGTCCTAACGCCCTAAACCTGGTCAGAAACTTCAGAGAAAAATTACAGATCCTTATCACACAGCTGGTTGGTACAAGAAGGAAGATGACCTGAAAATAACCTCTAATCCATAGATTTCATTTTTTTTTCTTCCATATTTTCCTGATATTTCATGGGTTAGGAAAATACGGAATGAACAATCTCTTCCGAAATGGTTGATTAAAAGATTTAATTTTTTATAATTCATGTACAAAAGAAGTGCGCTTCAGATCACAAGATACAAGTCATGCGTATTCAAAAAAGACATTGGCCCAGATTCAGGTAGATTTGCCCATTACTTACACCTGAGCCGCTCAGCTGAATTTCTCTGCGCTGGAGCAATTTTGCCAAATTGCCACCTGATTCAGGAATCGTTTGTTCATTTAATTTGCTCCTGTTTAAGGCAAAGCTGAGGGCGCAAGGCCGTGCAAGTCAAAGTGGGTGTGCCCCTATGTAAATGAGGAATTTTCGGCTCAGCAGAGGTTTGCTAGCATAATTTCAGGGCAAATCCTGCTCAGCTGCTTGCACTGAGCAAATAAATAGGAGCAGACTTGCGCAGGTTCTTTGCTGAATTTCATCCTGCTTTTTCCTACCCCCCCCTGAGCAAGGAAATTCAGCCCTTTTGCAAGACATGGCACCTCCCAAAGGGACCAAAATAAGGAAGGCCAACTTTGTGGCTGCAGAGATGGACATCCTGATTGCTGCACTCCAGCAGCATAAGGAAGTCCTATATGGTGCCCAGCGGGCAAACACCACCATTGCCCAAAGGAGGGCTATATATGAAGCCATTGCCCTGGACATCAATGCCCTGGGTAATGAAGTGCGTACCTGGGATGACATCCAGAAGAAATTAAATGATATGAGGCGCAGGGTCCGTGAAAAACTGGCTCTTATCAGGAAGCATACCGGTGGCACGGGAGGTGGTCCGCGATGTATGATCCGGCTCAATCAGGAGGAGCAGCTTATTGCACAAACGTTCGTGCAGGAGCAGGTGGAGGGACTTGAAGGGTACGACTCCACTGTTGGGAACTTGGGGACTGGTAAGTTATTTTTCTTTCATATCTGCTGTGCATCATGGGAGGGGGTACAAGTGAACATATGAGAAGTGTGTTGCACCAGCAAAATATGTCGTTTTGGTGTCATCCACAGGTGGTGATGAGGAAGAAGAAGCTGGGCCGTCTTCGGCTGCGGCTCGACCCAGCCCATCCAGACCAGAGCCAGGGGTCCAGTCAGGCCCCATGGACATTCTGGCTATGCTGGTCCAGGAGGAGATCATACCGGGGCCAAGTATGGAGGAGCAAGTGGTATTGGAGGAGGATTCCTTTTTCCTCATCCAGGAGGACTCTGGCTCCCTCCAGGAGGATACCACCATCCCTGTGCAACCCACCACCCCCCCGCCCAGCACGTCATCCCCCTCCAGGGCAAGCCCCTCCAGGGCAAGCACCTCCCTTGTGGACCCCTCCCCTTCTCCCTCTGTCCGTGGCCGAGCCTCTCCTCCCAGGAAGGCTCTGTCCAAAACGAGGCATATATCCTCCAGCCTCCGTGACGGTCTGCTGGAGGAGCAGGCCCTGCAGACCCGCCATATAGGGGCCATGGTGGGAGAGGTGCGTCGTCTGGCGGACAGCATGGCATCCACCTCCACCTCTATGCAGCATGCCCTCACCCTGCATGAGGACCGGGACAAACATGTGGCACAGAGCCTGGGGGAAATTAGTGGCAACTCTAAGGCCATAGTCACCTGCTTGGTGGCTCTGGAGACCACACCAGCTTTGTTAAGCAGGATGACAGCTGCGGTGGAGGCCAATACCGCTGCTGTGCAGGCCAACACCGCTGCAGTGCAGGAGGAGGCGAGAGTTACCCGCCGGCATCAGCGGGATACCACCACCCGCCAAATGCGGATGTTGGCCCAGACCAACACCATCCTTGCCCGCCTGGCCAACGCCATGGAGGGCATGCAGCCACCACCTGCAAGGAGTGTGGAAGTAGGGGTTGATGCTCCTCCCCCCCCTCCTCCCCCCACCCCTCCATCCCCACCCCATGCCTCCTCCGCACCACGGAGATTGAGGAGCCAGAGCCGGGGCACCCTTGGCCCAAAGAAAAAAACAAAAAAATAATTTTATGTCTACATTTTTTTGCTCAACACAATATGATTTTTTTATTATTTTTCGATATGCTCAGGGTATGAGATTATTTTTTTTTTATATGCTCAGGATATGAGTTTTTTGATTTATTTGTAGTCCCTACACACGGTGAGGAGTGTATACTACAGTGTGACTGGTGTGTGAATGGGGGGGGGGGGGGTGGCACTCCTGCTGGAAAAGGGGTGTCACCCTCTGCCATGTGAAAGGTGTATGAATGGACAGCAACATAATTGGAGCCTTGACGCGGCGTTGCTGCTCCCTAATACCATGGGGTATTGTTGGGTCTAATCCAATTGGGGGTGCATGTGTCGGGTGTGTGCTAGGGACTACAGTGGTGTACATACATGCATTATACTTGTGACAAGATCAGGGTGTGTTTAATGTGCAAAGAGACGTTCCACAAGACCATTCCGGATTGCTCTTCCCTCAGAAGATCCGGTAGTGTTTCTTGGGGGGGGGGGGTTGCGTGGTTCGGGGGTAAGGTCATTGCGTAGCTCAATGTGCATGCCCCTTCTTTGAGCTAAATTGTGGAGAATACTACATGCCCCTACGATTTGGCATACAAAGTTGGGTGAATACAATAGGGTCCCCCCTGATTTATCCAGACATCTGAATCGAGATTTAAGGATGCCAAATGTGCGCTCCACCACCGCACGGGTACGTGCATGGGCTTTGTTATATCTTTCCTCTCCTGGTGTTTGAGGGTTACGAAATGGGGTCATCATGTGAGGTCCCAGGGCATAGGCAGAGTCACCTGGAAGGGAAAAGACAGGAGGATGTTAGTCGTGCATGTGCCCCTTGTGATGTGTGCATCATGGGGGGGGGGGGCAGTCATACCTGACACCCATGTCACTCACCAATCAGCCAGCTGTCTCCATACATGTTCTGGTCAAACTCGGTTGGGATGGGGCTGTGTCGGTAAATAAAACTGTCATGGCTTGACCCTGGGTGTTTGGCACGGACATGCCATATGAGGCCATGTGCATCCACAATCATCTGCACATTTATCGAATGCCAATGTTTCCTGTTGCAGTAGATATGCTCGAGGTGCCGGGGGGGGGGGGGGGCGTAGTGCCACATGGGTACAATCTATTGCACCCACAGTGCGTGGAAATCTGGCTAATAAATAAAAATCACTGATTGCCTTCTGCCGCACGTCAGCCGTGGTTGGTTTGATAAATTGTGTGCCCATTCGTCTGAGTATTGCAGGGATCACTTGGTGCACACACCTGCTCATGCTGGATTGGGACATCCCCGCCACCACTCCACCTGTGCGCTGAAATGAGCCAGTTGCCAAAAAATGAAGGGTTGCCACTACCTTCACCAGTGGCTGCACTGCCTGTCCCCGATGGGTCGGGCTGCTGATGTCATCCTGCAGGATTGTTACCAACTCAAGGATGACTTCAGGGCTAAAGCGAAACATGCGATACACCTCAGTATCAGTCATCTGAAAAAGGTTGTAGCGCCCTCTGTAAATCCTCTCCCGTGCCCTCCTACGAGTCGGCTCAGTCAATAGAATATCAAGAACCATAGCTGCCCCTGGCATGTTGGTGCACAGATGTGAGGTCCCGAAAATGTGGGTGCTCTGCTTGTTCAGATCGTCTGTCTAGGTGCTGCTGAAGTTGCGCGCTCCTTCAGATGACATTTGGCCATCTTTTGCTAACTTGCCCCTGCTTTTAACAGGAGCAAGTTTGCCCAGGGAAAAAAGCTTGCACGCTTCCAGCGCAAGATGCGCATCACCTGCGCATGTTTCTGAATCATCGGCAGTACCTAATTTGCATATTCGCTGAGGGAATTCCATGAAGGCGCAACTTACACCCCGCGCAAAATTGCACGAAAATTGCGCAGGAACAGCTAGGCTGCGTGCGCGGGAAAATGGCCGCATTTCAGGCTTAACTGGTTTACAGAATCAGCCGCAAATTTGCATAGGAGCAAATCAGTACTTGCGCGGCGCAAATCACACTTGAATCTGGGCCATTGTGTAGGCAATTCAATCATAATTAGTTAAAGAGTAAACCATGAGTGCCAACAACAACAAATCCCTCCCCCCTCCCCCCTAGACGGAAAACATAACAGTCTTTAACCAATATAACCCATACATAAATAGCAGCAGACTAGAATAGCATACATTTCTTTGTCAGTTAATGAAAAAACACGGGCGGTGACGCCCCCCAGGGGCAGCGGCACCGGCAGTATTCCAACAATAGCCTCCACTCACCTAACATATTGAGCAATGTTATCCCATAATGCGTACCATGCCTCTATTAAGAGCCAGCCAAGGACTACTTTCTCCGGATCTGTCTATCCAGAGACCCCAAATACTCTCAAATTTTGAAAGGCTATTTCGTTTGAAATATACCCCCCTTTCCAATCAAATCACTACATTCAGCCTAGCAATAAACTCTACTATAACTGGAGGAAGCGGCCGAATCCACTTCGCTGCCAATGTTTTACGTGCCTGGTATAGCATTCTATTAATACATATACCGTATTTTTCGCCCTACAAGACGCACCGGCCCATAAGACGCACCTAGGTTTTTGGGGAGGAAAATAAGAAAAAAAACATTTTTAACCAAAAGGTGTGCTGTGGGTTTGGAACTAATGGTGGTCTGTGGATGGCACTATTACTGGGGATCTGTGGATGACTGACACTGTTATGGGGGGGATCTGTGGATGACGGACACTGTTATAGGGGGGGATCTGTGGATGACGGACACTGTTATAGGGGGGATCTGTGGATGACGGACACTGTTATGGGGGGATCTGTGGATGACGGACACTGTTATGGGGGGATCTGTGGATGATGGACACTGTTATGGGGGGATCTGTGGATGACGGACACTGTTATGGGGGGGATCTGTGGATGACAGACACTGTTATGGGGGGATCTGTGGATGACGGACACTGTTATGGGGGGGATCTGTGGATGACGGACACTGTTATGGGGGGGGGGATCTGTGGCTTGCACTGTTACAGGGGGGGGGTCTGTGGCTGACACTGTTACAGGGGGGATCCGTGGATGGCACTGTTATGGGCTGGGGGGGGTCTGTAGGTGGCACTGTTATATATGTGCCATCCACAGACCCCCCAGCCCATAACAGTGTCATTCACAGATCCCCCCCCCCCGTAACAGTGCCATCCACAGATCGCAATCCGAATCGTCGACCCCCCCCCGCCCGTCGCCGCCGCCGCACAAAATATAAGTTATCATATTGAATTAATTTCATAATTTTGTGGTTTCTGCTGTATCAGAGCTATTTGAAATCTATCCCTAAAAGGGTATATCATATTCAAGGTGCACATAGGGTCATTCTGAATAACTTCACACACACGCTACAGTGCATTTCCAAGTCTAGTTCTGTCAGTAAACGTATACCTGTCACCCAGCGCCTAAATACTAGGCCTCAAATTTATATCCTGCTAAATCTGTCGTTACTGCTGTACTGTTGTGGCTGGGCAAGTTATTTAGTGTCCGTCCAAGCACAGTTTTTGTTCTGGGTTGAAATACAATTCCCAATTTAGCAATTTCCTAATTTAGTGGTTTCTGCTGTATCAGGCCTACTTTAAATACATCCCTAAAAGGGTATATCAGAATCAAGGTGCTGATAGGGTCATTCTGAATAACTTCACACACACGCTACTGTGCATTTCCAAGTCTAATTCTGTCAGTAAACATAAAAACCTGTCACCCAGCGCCTAAATAATAGGCCTCAAATTTATAGTCAGCTAAATCTGTGGTTACTGCTGTGCCTGTATTAGTGTAATACGGTACCTAAATAGATAGCCAGATAGTGTTAGTTGTCTTTTAAAAAAGGCCTGAATTTGAATTCAATACATTGGGTCAATTAATATTTTTGTTGTTGTGGTGAACGATAACAATGAGGAAAACATCTAGTAAAAGACGCGGACGCGGACATGGTCGTGGTGGTGTTAGTGGACCCTCTGGTGCTGGGAGAGGACGTGGCTGTTCTGCCACAGCCACACGTCCTAGTGTACCAACTACCTCAGGTCCCAGTAGCCGCCATAATTTACAGCGATATTTGGTGGAGCCCAATGCCGTTCTAAGGATGGTAAGGCCTGAGCAGGTACAGGCATTAGTCAATTGGGTGGCCGACAGTGGATCCAGCACGTTCACATTATCTCTCACCCAGTCTTCTGCAGAAAGCGCACAGATGGCGCCTGAAAACCAAGCCCATCAGTCTGTCACATCACCCTCATGCTTACCAGGGAAACTGTCTGAGCCTCAAGTTATGCAGCAGTCTCTTATGCTGTTTGAAGACTCCGCTGGCAGGGTTTCCCAAGGGCATCCACCCAGCAAGAGGAGGTGGCCCAGGAGGAGGAGGAGGAGGAAGAGGGGTCATTTTTAGCACTTTCAGGCCAGTCTCTTCCCCAGCGGTGGAAGACATAGAATGCACTGACGCACAACCACTTATGTTTCCTGATTATGAGAACATGGGAATACCACCTCAGCATGTCTCTAATGATGACGAAACACAGGTGCCAACTGCTGCGTCTTTCTGCAGTGTGCAGACTGAACAGGAGGTCAGGGATCAAGACTGGGTGGAAGACGATGCAGGGGACGATGAGGTCCTAGACCCCACATGGAATGAAGGTCGTGCCACTGACTTTCACAGTTCGGAGGAAGAGGCAGTGGTGAGACCGAGCCAACAGCGTAGCAAAAGAGGGAGCAGTGGGCAAAAGCAGAACACCCGCCGCCAAGAGACTCCGCCTGCTACTGACCGCCGCCATCTGGGACCGAGCACCCCAAAGGCAGCTTCAAGGAGTTCCCTGGCATGGCACTTCTTCAAACAATGTGCTGACGACAAGACCCGAGTGGTTTGCACGCTGTGCCATCAGAGCCTGAAGCGAGGCATTAACGTTCTGAACCTTTGCACAACCTGCATGACCAGGCACCTGCATGCAAAGCATGAACTGCAGTGGAGTAAACACCTTAAAAACAAGAAAGTCACTCAGGCTCCCCCTGCTACCTCTTCTGCTGCTGCCGCCTCAGCCTCTTCTGCTGCTGCTGCTGCCGCCTCGGCCTCTTCTGCTGCTGCCGCCTCGGCCTCTTCCTCCGCCTCTGGAGGAACGTTGGCACCTGCCGCCCAGCAAACAGGGGATGTACCACCAACACCACCACCTCCGTCACCAAGCATCTCAACCATGTCACACGGCAGCGTTCAGCTCTCCATCTCACAAACATTTGAGAGAAAGCGTAAATTCCCACCTAGCCACCCTCGATCCCTGGCCCTGAATGCCAGCATTTCTAAACTACTGGCCTATGAAATGCTGTCATTTAGGCTGGTGGACACAGACCGCTTCAAACAGCTCATGTCGCTTGCTGTCCCACAGTATGTTGTTCCTAGCCGGCACTACTTCTCCAAGAGAGCCGTGCCTTCCCTGCACAACCAAGCATCCGATAAAATCAAGTGTGCACTGCGCAACGCCATCTGTGGCAAGGTCCACCTAACCACAGATACGTGGACCAGTAAGCACGGCCAGGGACGCTATATCTCCCTAACTGCACACTGGGTAAATGTAGTGGCAGCTGGGCCCCAGGCGGAGAGCTGTTTGGCGCACGTCCTTCCGCCGCCAAGGATCGCAGGGCAACATTCTTTGCCTCCTGTTGCCTCCTCCTCCTACTCGGCTTCCTCCTAGAGGGAGGTTTTTTGCAACAGCAGAGGCCAGGTACAAATGTGGCCAGCCAGGGCCCACTACTGGAGGACGAGGAGGACGAGGATGAGGAGGAGGTGGAGGAGGATGAGGATGAAGCATGGTCACAGCGGGGTGGCACCCAACGCAGCTCGGGCCCATCACTGGTGCGTGGCTGGGGGGAAAGGCAGGACGATGACGATACGCCTCCCACAGAGGACAGCTTGTCCTTACCCCTGGGCAGCCTGGCACACATGAGCGACTACATGCTGCAGTGCCTGCGCAACGACAGCAGAGTTGCCCACATTTTAACGTGTGCGGACTACTGGGTTGCCACCCTGCTGGATCCACGGTACAAAGACAATGTGCCCACCTTACTTCCCGCACTGGAGCGTGATAGGAAGATGCTCGAGTACAAACGCACGTTGGTAGACGCGCTACTGAGAGCATTCCCAAATGTCACAGGGGAACAAGTGGAAGCCCAAGGCCAAGGCAGAGGAGGAGCAAGAGGTCGCCAAGGCAGCTGTGTCACGGCCAGCTCCTCTGAGGGCAGGGTTAGCATGGCAGAGATGTGGAAAAGTTTTGTCAACACGCCACAGCTAACTGCACCACCACCTGATACGCAACGTGTTAGCAGGAGGCAACATTTCACTAACATGGTGGAACAGTACGTGTGCACACCCCTCCACGTACTGACTGATGGTTCGGCCCCATTCAACTTCTGGGTCTCTAAATTGTCCACGTGGCCAGAGCTAGCCTTTTATGCCTTGGAGGTGCTGGCCTGCCCGGCGGCCAGCGTTTTGTCTGAACGTGTATTCAGCACGGTAGGGGGCGACATTACAGACAAACGCAGCCGCCTGTCTACAGCCAATGTGGACAAGCTGACGTTCATAAAAATGAACCAGGCAAGGATCCCACAGGACCTGTCCATCCCTTGTGCAGATTAGACATTAACTACCTCCCCTTAACCATATATTATTGTACTCCAGGGCACTTCCTCATTCAATCCTATTTTTATTTTCATTTTACCATTATATTGCGAGGCTACCCAAAGTTGAATGAACCTCTCCTCTGTCTGGGTGCCGGGGCCTAAATATATGCCAATTGACTGTTCCAATGTTGGGTGACGTGAAGCCTGATTCTCTGCTATGACATGCAGACTGATTCTCTGCTGACATGAAGACAGATTCTCTGTTACGGGACCTCTCTCCCCTGCCTGGGTGCTGGGCCTAAATATATGCCAATGGACTGTTGCAGTGGTGGCTGACGTGAAGCCTGATTCTCTGCTATGACATGCAGACTAATTCTCTGCTGACATGAAGACAGATTCTCTGTTACGGGACCTCTCTCCTCTGCCTGGGTGCTGGGCCTAAATATATGACAATGGACTGTTACAGTGGTGGCTGACGTGAAGCCTGATTCTCTGCTATGACATGCAGACTAATTCTCTGCTGACATGATGACAGAATCTCTGTTACGGGACCTCTCTCCTCTGCCTGGGTGCTGGGCCTAAATATATGACAATGGACTGTTGCAGTGGTGGCTGACGTGAAGCCTGATTCTCTGCTATGACATGCAGACTGATTCTCTGCTGACATGAAGCCAGATTCTCTGTTACGGGACCTCTCTCCTCTGCCTGGGTGCCGGGGCCTAAATATCTGAGAATGGACTGTTCCAGTGGTGGGTGACGTGAAGCCAGATTCTCTGCTATGGGACCTCTCTCCAATTGATATTGGTTAATTTTTATTTATTTTATTTTTATTTTAATTCATTTCCCTATCCACATTTGTTTGCAGGGGATTTACCTACATGTTGCTGCCTTTTGCAGCACTCTAGCCCTTTCCTGGGCTGTTTTACAGCCTTTTTAGTGCCGAAAAGTTCGGGTCCCTATTGACTACAATGGGGTTCGGGTTCGGGACGAAGTTCGGATCGGGTTTGGATCCCGAACCCGAACATTTCCGGGAAGTTCGGCCGAACTTCTCGAACCCGAACATCCAGGTGTCCGCTCAACTCCACTGATGAGTCCAAATTTGAGATCTTTGGTTCCAACAACCGTGTCTTTGTGCGACGCAGAAAAGGTGAACGGATGGACTCTACGTGCCTGGCTCCCACCGTGAAGCATGGAGGAGGAGGTGTGATGGTGTGGGGGTGCTTTGCTGGTGACACTGTTGGGGATTTATTCAAAATTGAAGGCATACTGAACCAGCATAGCTACCACAGCATCTTGCAGCAGCATGCTATTCCATCCAGTTTGCGTTTAGTTGGACCATTTATTTTTCAACAGGACAATGACCCCAAACACACCTCCAGGCTGTGTAAGGGCTATTTGACCATGAAGGAGAGTGATGGGGTGCTGCGCCAGATGACCTGGCCTCCACAGTCACCGGACCTGAACCCAATCGAGATGGTTTGGGGTGAAGGCAAACAAGTGCTAAGCATCTCTGGGAACTCCTTCAAGACTGTTGGAAGACCATTTCAGGTGACTACCTCTTGAAGCTCATCAAGAGAATGCCAAGAGTGTGCAAAGCAGTAATCAATGCCAACGGTGGCTACTTTGAAGAACCTAGAATATGACATATTTTCAGTTGTTTCACACTTTTTTGTTATGTATATAATTCCACATGGGTTAATTCATAGTTTTGATGCCTTCAGTGTGAATCTACAATTTTCATAGTCATGAAAATAAAGAAAACTCTTTGAATGAGAAGGTGTGTCGAAACTTTTGGTCTGTACTGTAGGTGCCGTGCATGGCACACGTCCTGAACTTAGTCATGCAGTGATTCGTTGCCAAATACCCTAGGGTCCAGGACGTCTCGCGACAGGCCAGGAAAATCTCTGGCCATGGCTCGCCTTGCTGACATTCAGCGGCGACACCACTTGTCCGTCAGACGTCTCATTTGTGACGCGCTGGAACTACACCTTGTATACAGGGAGTGCAGAATTATTAGGCAAGTTGTATTTTTGAGGATTAATTTTATTTATTGAACAACAACCATGTTCTCAATGAACCCAAAAAACTCATTAATATCAAAGCTGAATATTTTTGGAAGTAGTTTTTAGTTTGTTTTTAGTTTTAGCTATTTTAGGGGGATATCTGTGTGTGCAGGTGACTATTACTGTACATAATTATTAGGCAACTTAACAAAAAACAAATATATACCCATTTCAATTATTTATTTTTACCAGTGAAACCAATATAACATCTCAACATTCACAAATATACATTTCTGACATTCAAAAACAAAACAAAAACAAATCAGTGACCAATATAGCCACCTTTCTTTGCAAGGACACTCAAAAGCCTGCCGTCCATGGATTCTGTCAGTGTTTTGATCTGTTCACCATCAACATTGCGTGCAGCAGCAACCACAGCCTCCCAGACACTGTTCAGAGAGGTGTACTGTTTTCCCTCCTTGTAAATCTCACATTTGATGATGGACCACAGGTTCTCAATGGGGTTCAGATCAGGTGAACAAGGAGGCCATGTCATTAGATTTTCTTCTTTTATACCCTTTCTTGCCAGCCACGTTGTGGAGTACTTGGACGCGTGTGATGGAGCATTGTCCTGCATGAAAATCATGTTTTTCTTACCTTGCAGACTTCTTCCTGTACCACTGCTTGAAGAAGGTGTCTTCCAGAAACTGGCAGTAGGACTGGGAGTTGAGCTTGACTCCATCCTCAACCCAAAAAGGCCCCACAAGCTCATCTTTGATGATACCAGCCCAAACCAGTACTCCACCTCCACCTTGCTGGCATCTGAGTCGGACTGGAGCTCTCTGCCCTTTACCAATCCAGCCATCTGGCCCATCAAGACTCACTCTCATTTCATCAGTCCATAAAACCTTAGATATATCTAAGATATTTCTTGGCCCAGTCTTGATGTTTCAGCTTGTGTGTCTTGTTCAGTGGTGGTCGTCTTTCAGCCTTTCTTACCTTGGCCATGTCTCTGAGTATTGCACACCTTGTGCTTTTGGGCACTCCAGTGATGTTGCAGCTCTGAAATATGGCCAAACTGGTGGCAAGTGGCATCTTGGCAGCTGCACGCTTGACTTTTCTCAGTTCATGGGCAGTTATTTTGCGCCTTGGTTTTTCCACACGCTTCTTGCGACCCTGTTGACTATTTTGAATGAAACGCTTGATTGTTCGATGATCACGCTTCAGAAGCTTTGCAATTTTAAGAGTGCTGCATCCCTCTGCAAGATATCTCACTATTTTTGACTTTTCTGAGCCTGTCAAGTCCTTCTTTTGACCCATTTTGCCAAAGGAAAGGAAGTTGCCTAATAATTATGCACACCTGATATAGGGTGTTGATGTCATTAGACCACACCCCTTCTCATTACAGAGATGCACATCACCTAATATGCTTAATTGGTAGTAGGCTTTCGAGCCTATACAGCTTGGAGTAAGACAACATGCATAAAGAGGATGATGTGGTCAAAATACTCATTTGCCTAATAATTCTGCACGTAGTGTATGCTTGGTAGGCTGCTCCAGGAGAAACGTGCCATTAACGACTACCTGTACGAACTCTGCAGGAGAGGTTCTGGGGAACTTTGTTTCTTTTCACCGCGCCAGTGGCTGCTCATGCGAGACACATGCAGCCTTCTGCGGCCATTTGATGGGATGACCAAACTGGTCAGTCACAGCCAAGGCGCCATCAGTGACATTGTACCTTACCCCTTCTTTCTGGAGCGTGCATTGCGTTGTGTCATTGATCAAGCCGTCGAGGAGCAGGAAGATGAGGAAGTCGTAATGCTGAATTAATTCCCAGGGGGGGCTACTCCATCTGAGACAAGCCAGCAGGAGTCTGAAGAGGAGTCAGAGGAGGATGGTGGCTGGGGGGAGGAGGAGGAGCAAGAAGAGCAGGCTTTAAACTTTTCGGGGATCCCTGTTGTTGTCCGTGGCTGGGGGGAATTGACCGAGGATGACATTCTCCTGGGCGATGAGCAGGAGCCAGGGCACTCCACTGCTTCCAATTTAGTGAAAATGGGAGTATTCATGTTCCAGTGTTTGAAGAGTGACCCCTGTACAAAAAGCATAAAGGGCAAGGACAAGTACTGGGTGGCAACGTACTTGAACCCCCGGTACAAACACAAAATGGCAAACATATTACCAGCATCACAGAGTGCTGACAGAATGCAGCATTTCCAGGCCTTGCTGCTAGAGATGCTGCATTCTGCTGTTGCGGGCACTGGCAGAGGAATTTTCACCCACAGTGAAACAGGTACGGGTACCAATCCTACCGCGCCTGAAAAAGAGGGTGGTTTGAAGATGTGTTGGTCACTTCGGATATGAGATCATTCTTGCAGCCAACCCATCAACAGCTGCCCCCCGGACCCAGTCTCAGGGAATGCCTAGACTGACAGGTGTCTGACTACATCGGGTTAACGGCCGATGTGGACCCTCTGAGAAGCGAGGAACCCCTTGACTACTGGGTGTGCAGGCTTGACCGCACAATTTGCCATGGAACTCTTGGCTTGCCCCTTGTCGAGTGTCCTGTCCGAAAGGATGTTCAGCGCAGCAGGGGGGATCGTGATCAATAAGTGCACTCGCCCAGCTTACGACAGTATAGACTTCCTTATACTTTTAAAATGAATGAGGCATGGATCTCGGAGTAATTCAACACCTGTAATGATGACGTGTAATTGAATTTCATCATGCCAGCCCACACATATCTGCCACCACCCAGAACAAAGAATGGTCCTTGACTTATGTATATACAGCGGCATAAAAGGCCTTTTATGTCAGGTGAATGTCTAATTTTTTGGGCCGCATTCACCATACGGATCCAAAGTTCTTTGCTGTCAGGTGAATGCCTATTGCCTAATTTTTGGGGCCTGTACTGGCCAACAGTTGCATATTTATTCTGTGACCACCTAATGTACCTCCAGCCACAGAATCCAAAGTTCTTTGAATGCCTATTGCCTAGTTTTTGAAGCCTATACTGGCCAACACTTACATTTTTACCCTGTGACCACCTAATTTACCTCCATCCACAGAATCCAAAGTTCTTTGCTGTCAGGTGAATGCCTAGTGCCTAATTTTTAGGGCCTGTACTGGCCGACAGTTAAATTTTTTTTATCTCTAGCCACATAATCATGCCTCTCTTTATTGTGGCGTATGAACCGCATTCACCATACGGATCTTTTAATGTCACAGGGTCATGTGACTGTGCCCCCCCACCATGTACTGTGCCCCTCACCCCGTACTGTGCCCCCTTATACTCTGGATTGTGCCCTCTTACCACACCCTGTGCAGTGCCCCTAGTCATTCCCTGTACTGTGCCCTCTTATACCCTTTTATCCTGTCACTGTACAGAGGTGTTATTTGGTCAATTTATGGCGGTGGTATCCAATAACTGGATGGCCATAACTGTATCCCTTTCCCTGCCCACGCCATCCTTTTTTTAGACCTGGCATGAGCGTGAAAAAAATGCAGATTGCGGTACTAAGGACCTTTGCGCCACAATCTGTGTCAGAAATACGCCTAACATAGACGTATTTCTATATAATAAATTAGCACCTAATTGTATTATTATTTGGGGGTAGGGCTAATATCTTTATATTCTAGTGTATTATACTGTGCCCTGTATTTACCAGTAGAAAATTTTCCTTGGGAAACACGGTCCTTATCCCTGACCACCAGGACCAAGTAGCGGTCTGTCAGTATATGGCGGCCTCCCCTCTCTGCCACACTGCTTCGCTGTGAACTGGTGCTTATTCTGACACTAGGGCTGGGTTCACATCCTATTTTTGCCATCCATTTAATGCATACCAAAAATGTATGCCTTAACAGATGCCTCAGACTGCCGTTCGCCATACAGTTAGAAAAAATATTTATGTTAACGTACAGTATGCATTTCTTTAATGGACTCTGCAGGATACAAAAACTTGGAGTGCTGCACATTTGTATACATCAAGCCGAATATTTTCCTAGGCTCCAGCAGGGCACATTTTTGAGTTTCCCTTTAAGACGCATAAAAATGGCCCCTATTAAAATACATATTTTTTGTGGGAATTTTTGCCAATGATCCCCCTCTGGTATATCACTGTCCATGTTGTGGGACTATTTGTGTACTTCTAGTAAGAGTTTGTTGGCTGCAAATATGACCTGAAGGTTTTTCAGGTTCGCCTGCCATTAAAGTGGATGGGGCCCACCGCGAATGCGCGGTTTGCGAACATTTGATCGCGGACGCACTGATGTTCGTCCATCACTATCTGTGAGTACTATGACCAACACCATAGCCACTACCTCTGTAATACACAAATTATGTTTCAAGGTCTATTGTTACTTCTTTTTTTGTGCAAATTACTTTCTGCATCAGATCCACATTTAAAAACCACACAAAACACATAAAAACGATAAATAGTGTGGATTTATGTGCTTTTTTGTGCTATTTTGGTGCAGGTTTCTTGCAGATTTACTGAACTTTCACACGCTGCAGATTTTTTTGGAAGCATTTTCTGCAACTGAAAACCAGTTCCCTTCACTTGATTTGGGAAAGCACATGGATTGATTCATTCCATTCACGTGAATGGAACTGATTTTCAGTTGCAGAAAATTCTGCAAAAAAATCTGCACCGTGAGAAGTCGCCCTTATACACTCACCTAAAGAATTATTAGGAACACCTGTTCTATTTCTCATTAATGTTATTATCTAGTCAACCAATCACATGGCCGTTGGTTCAATGCATGTAGGGTTGTGGTCCTGGTCAAGACAATCTCCTGAACTCCAAACTGAATGTCAGAATGGGAAAGAAAGGTGATTTAAGCAATTTTGAGTGTGGTATGGTTGTTGGTGCCAGACGGGCCGGTCTGAGTATTTCACAATCTGCTCAGTTACTGGGATTTTCACGCACAACCATTTCTAGGGTTTACAAAGAATGGTGTGAAAAGGGAAAAACATCCAGTATGCGGTAGTCCTATAGTCGAAAATGCCTTGTTGATGCTAGATGTCAGAGGAGAATGGGCCGACTGATTCAAGCTGATAGAAGAGCAACGTTGACTGAAAGGCGGATGGTCTACAACAGCAGGAGACCCCACCGGGTACAACTCATCTCCACTACAAATAGGAAAAAGAGGCTACAATTTGCACAAGCTCACCAAAATTGGACTGTTGAAGACTAGAAAAATGTTGCCTGGTCTGATGAGTCTCGATTTCTGTTGAGACATTCAAATGGTAGAGTCTGAATTTTGCGTAAACAGAATGAGAACATGTATCCATCATGCCTTGTTACCACTGTGCAGGCTGGTGGTAGTGGTGTAATGGTGTGGGGGATGCTTTCTGGGCACACTTTAGGCCCCTTAGTGCCAATTGGCCATTGTTTAAATGCCACGGGCTACCTGAGCATTGTTTCTGACCATGTCCATCCCTTCATGACCACCATGTACCCATCCTCTGATGGCTACTTCCAGCAGGATAATGCACCATGTCACAAAGCTCACATCATTTCAAATTGGTTTCTTGAACATGACAATGAGTTCACTGTACTAAAATGGCCCCCACAGTCACCAGATCTCAACCCAATAGAGCATCTTTGGGATGTGGTGGAACGGGAGCTTCGTGCCCTGGATGTGCATCCCTCAAATCTCCATCAACTGCAAGATGCTATCCTATCAATATGGGCCAACATTTATAAAGAATGCTATAAGCACCTTGTTGAATCAATGCCACGTAGAATTAAGGCAGTTCTGAAGGCAAAAGGGGGTCCAACACCGTATTAGTATGGTGTTCCTAATAATTATTTAGGTGAGTGTATATAATCAATCTGCAACATCTGCCTAAGGCATGTGTTGCGCGACAATAAGTCACGTGACAGATAGGGCACAACTACACTGCAACATTTGTCACTCAACATTTTGTCACACCAATGTTGTGCGACAATTTTTATAATGATAGTCTATGGTGTTGCAATGCGACATGCTGTGAATGCGATGCGACAGTTGCAGAAAAATCCATGTCGCATGAAAAAATGACAAAATGTTGTGTGACAAAAGTCATTGTGTAGACTGAACCTAAGGGTGCCTTCACATGCAGCAGATCCATTCTTCTGAGTTGATTTGGTGGCAGGCACATGGATTTCTGCAAGCCCTACTCAGGCGAATGGGAATGATTTTCAGTTGCAGAAAATTTCTGTAGCAAAATCTGCCGTGTGTGATGGCGCCCTTATATGTAATCAACACATACAGGACATAATATAATAATATAAGGTTGTGCATGGTCTATGGCTATACTCCAATTCACTGAGCTTCTTTTCTCCAAATATACCATCTGCTGAAAGCAGATCCATAAGATCAAATGGACCGATATTGAAGTATGTAAAGTGAAGAATACCTGTATTCAGATGTAGCAGAGCTGAGCTTGTGATACCATTACACTTACATGCGGAATTAAATAACGCATTTTCTTAGGTTCTAAAGAGATAAACATCTCTACCTGATGCATTTCTCCCTGTATATCTGCCCTTGAACATTTGCTTTATCAAATTTTTTCATCAAACTTTCAAGTGAATGTTTAATGGAAAAAACGGATGATGTCGTCTTATGTACCCCCAATCATGACCACTACCATCACCATATAGACACTTGCAGTGCAGTGTGATCTTACCTTGTAAAGACCTTCTGATGGAATGTTTTATGGCTGGAGAGCTACTGGTCTGTCTTTTGTGTCATACCAGGTCAGAGACTCCATCCAATAAGGACTTCATTCTAAAACTTCCAGAATTTGCCCTGAAGCCTGCATGTTAATCATGAGAACATATAGGGAGATGTGAATAAATGATTAGTGTGTTTGCTTTTCCCTAAGAATCCCTGGGACATGTTGACATGCTCAGTTTTTTTGTGCCTGAGGATGACAACAGAAAATGAAAACTTTATATGAGCAGACATAAGGATCTGGCATATGACATACATCAGGGGAAGAGGCCACAAGGCAATAATTAAGCTGGAGGACAGGAGAACCCAACATTCCTTCTCCCTTTTCTGGAAAAGGTGGCACGAGACCCACATTAGTCTTTCCTCCTTTACAATGGCTAAACCCTTGGCACATTTCAAAGCATCAATGAGAAAAGGCCAACTTGAGCCAAGGTCTCCTTCTTCATGGGCCTGATTCCATGCACAGTGGGTGCACATGTCCATTCGTTTTGGATACTATAGCAATTTATCAACCACCCCCTAACCCCTTATTGGATTCCAGACTAGTCTACCCACACCTTTGCTTTGCCTACAGAAACAAGAAGCACTGGGTAATGTAGGAAAGAGCAAGGGGCCGTCATTAACGGAAGTATTGTGTCACCGAGGTTCCTGGCCTCGGTGAGGTAAGAGCTGGTAATTTTAAGTGTCAGCGGCATCTAGTGCTGACTGACACTATTGATTATTTAGTGTGTCTGTAAAGCCGATCCGGACCGGCTCTTACTGGGAGCAGCCATAGTGCAGGGTGGGTGGTTGTTCCCCACGTTCCAGAACGGGTTTTGGTTTGGGTTAAAAACCCAGCCAGCAGTCTCAGCTGGGTGGATTATCCTCCATCTGATAGTGAAGCTTTATCAGTCTGGGTGTTGGAGCCTGAGAGTTTGGGCCGGGACTAAGGCCTGCTATATTGTTTGGGAAAAAGCACGTGGACTTCTGCTTCACCCAAGGACTTATGTGCTGCAGCCTGTGTGAACAAATACCAGACTCAAGGTGACTGCTTTTCCCTGAAACTGCCTTTTTTGTTGTCACTTTACGTATGTGTGAATAAAACACTGCACTGTTTAAGTTAAAGAAGCTGTCATTGCACCTGTACTGCGTCCGCAAGCCTGTCTACCAGAGAAAATCCCCACAGTAGGTTCATACTGCCAAGAGGAAAAGGCCAACTTGATGAGACTCCCCAAGGGTCTCCCTTTCCATGTACCGAATTCCACACACAGTAAGTACATATATCCCTTCAACCGTTGCGCATCCATTAGATTGCAGACTAGTCTCCCTTCTCTTTTCCAATGTCTATGGAGGCTATAAAACATGGGAAGATGCATACTGCCAAGGGGAAAAAGTCACCTTGAGCCAGGGCCTCCTTCTACATGGGCCTGAGGTGGACATGTGGTAAAAAAAATAAAAGGGTCAGTGAATGGTAAACCTTCATAAACTTTATTTTTAATCTTAACACGTGACATTGGTTGGGGCAATTATCAGTAAGGATGGTTTCTACGAGATTGATCCTGATAATTGCCCTTTGTAAATGTGCCACTGATCACCCAATGAACGAGGAAACGCTGTATTATTGGGTGAAAGCATCGCTGATGCGATCACCTACAGCAAATCATCATTTCTGCTCAGAAACAATGAATATGTATGGCATGTATGACTCCAGTGATCGCTCGTTCCCATACAGCAGAGGTGATTGCTGCCTGCAAATTGGTTTATTCCCAAACATTTGCCTGCTGTGTCATGTAAAAGAACCTTACTAATAAACTTGCCGTATTAGTACTTGCCTTCTCTAGAAACCTGTGTCTGGATTTAGAGAACATCTCTGTGGGATCAAAAGATCATTGCATACATCATAGTGTGTGTCAGACAATATCCTGAGGGACTCCTCATGACAGTAAAGTGAATTTATCACCTCTATCCCTGACCCCAACAGCATTTTTTATTGCAGTGTTTTGGATTGTGGAAAGTTTACAGCTGGTAAGAACCATGTTGTAAAATGGGAATCTCTCCTTTCAGCTGGATAAAAAGTGTTTCAGGTCAGAGAGGGAATGGGATCCAAAAATTAAATTTGACTTTAAATACATCTACATTTTATGCAGTGGCCTGGAACGGGGGAATAATATTCTGTATTTCTCATGACGCCAATTGCAGCGTGCGCTGGGTACTATCCCAGGGACCTTCCAAGGTGTTATAACGCACGTCCCAGATTAAGAATGCCAGAGTGGTGTAATGGCCTATAATGTCTCTAAAATTTGGTGCTAGTTGTGTCACAGTGTCTCCTACCTGGGTACGGCCGGACTCATGGCTTCCTGGCTCACTTGCAATAAATTTGAGTGTAGTGATAGTAGGAGTAATAGATGAATTCTGCTGAAGAAATGATGTCCAGACCTTTAGATGAAGTTCAAATGTTTCTTTACTTGAAGTAACTTTCATCCAAGCAGTATACAACTTTGATCTCTTGGTCCCAGCAGGTTTTGGCAATGATTGGCAGGAATGAGTGCTTCTGCTTTAAATGTTACCTCTGCTGTGTGGGGGACAGACTATCTGAGGAGGGAATAACTTCTCCTAGGTCTCTGGACTTATCTCTCAGATGGATTCTCAAGGGATGCTTTCTTCTTTGAACTCTGGAGGTTGTCTGTAGTTTTCTGCTTTTGTCATCCAGCTGAGCTGAAGGTGCTCAGACTGGGTATATGGCAAAGTCTCAGCCGAGACAAGGTCCTTGCTGTCTTCCCTATACAGGGGAACTCCTCACACACACACCCTACCCCTAGCAGGGGTGGCTGGTACACTAACTCCAACTTCCTTCTCCACCCATGCTGCAGGATGTGGGAACAGCCCACTCTCTCCACAGAGGGGGGAGTAAGCTGGAATAATCCATCCCAGCCTAGATTCACTAAACTGTAGCTTGTACTTGCCAATGGGTTGCTGCCACCTACTGGTAACCAGGTAAATTACATGAACAATGACATTTATTTACAAATGCCTATCCAGGCAATATAACCTGTCTTGACCCAGGTATAAATTAATAATTCACTTTTATTTAAATACAAGTAAAACCTGAATGCTAAGTATGTGCGAGGTGCACTCTTTAATTGAACTTAAACAGAACCAAAAAATTAAGGGGTGTTAAAAACACAGTACACCACTTCACTGATAGGTGTATTGCTTTGACAATTAAGCAGGGTGAAGAGATGTGCACTATCTCTCACCCTTACCACTGTAAGGGCAGAACACTACCGTACCACCGTCCGCGCTGACTCTGCCAGCTGAGAATGGTTGTGATAACAACCATATAGAGTGGTGGGAGAAATGGAAATATCAACCCACTATGTGAATGGCGCATAAAGCGTCTCAGTTGATCTCAGACTTGGATTAGTGGCAACTAACACCGCAACACGGACTCGGTGCACAGTAGCCAAAACCACAACTAACTTGATTGCTAAACCAAACCAAGCAACGTCGGCCAGCCTGACCGCTAGTTGCTGGTTAACAGTGGAGTGGTGCACAGCAATTAAAAACTAACACTGCCCCGTGACATGTTTTGCCAGTATTCTGGCTTCTTCAGGGGTTAATGGGCAGCCATGAGTGACCCCGGCCACCTGGAGGTTTAAATAGTGTGTAAACTAATTGACAGGTTAGCCATCCTATCAGTTACAAAGGACAAAGCACTGCCAACCAATAGTTTCCTTAGACACACCCCTACAATCTGATTGGAGTGCCGGACACCGTCGCCCACTATACACATCATCAGGAAAAAAAAATTAAAAAGTCTCCTGACGTCTTGGGAACCAGAAAAACTGGTGAGTAGATCCCTAAGCCCAGTTCCCCTGCCGGAACCTCCTTCAGAGCCCCCTTGTGGATGTAAGCCTCCAGAACTGACTGCTTGGCAGCTTGTAAGAGTTTGGTCTTGATGAACTTGTCTGGAGGAAGAGAGATGAGATTGATTTAATACCCCTCAGAGAAAATAGTTAGGACCCAGGGATCCAAAATATTTTGGATCCAATTCTCCTTGAAGTGGGAGAAATGGCCCCCGATGGCTAGATAAGGCAGAGGAATGGGGAAGCTTTCTGGCAAGACGGCAGGAGTAACGGGATTCATCCAAGAGCCTCGAAGAGGCCCGTAATCAGGAGGTGGATTTTCTATCCTTGGCTCCTTTGCAAAAGCGATTCGAACCGCTTCGCTGCGCCCCCCAGTCCCTTCGAGCTCTTGACTGCTGGCCAGACCTACCGCCACTGTTCTGTCTGCCCCGCCCTCGAAAGGACTGGTTGGGAAGACTCTCCCCTTTCTTTTTTTTTTTTTTATTAACAATTTTTATTGTTTTTACTAGATGATTGCAAATATCCATGAGTAGAAATCATACATTCAATCTTGTACATGCAAGTTACAGATATAAGTGTAAGAAGCGAGAATGAACCTATGACATTCCCACCACGGGGGTATAGGTATTATATCTATTACAAATAATAACATAACTGTAACAACAAAAGGTAGACATGAAAAGGTACCAGCAAGTTCTTGGCGGAGTTAAATTGCATGGCAAACAACTTGTCAATATTGTTGCAGGCAAAGACATTCAATGTAGGAAGATGAACTATGTGAATTCCCTATATTTTCTCCAGGGTGACCATATTTGAAGAAAAATGTGTCTTGATCTCAACTCCCAGTGGGAAATCTCCTCTTATCTATAAATCTGGTCAACTTTGTTGATCCACTGCTGAATCTTTGGAATTTCGGGGGAGAGCCAAAGGGATGGCAAGAGGATTCTGGCTGCTGCTAAAAGCAGAGAGAAAAGGGAGGATTTATGTGTGTTACTACCTTCCAGTCCCAGAGTGAGTAGTACCAGTTCCGGGGTACAAGGGAAGGATGTTTTACATATCTGGTTGCTAATTTTAACTATCTCTGACCACCAGGTACCTATTAATTTGCAGGACCACCATATATGAAAGAAAGTGCCCTTCTCCTCCCGACATCTCCAGCAGGCATCAGAAGAGCCAGGTTTATACAGGCTCGTTTTGTCTGGGGTTTTATACCAACGTAACAGTACCTTGTAGCTATTTTCCTGTATACGGATACACCTGGAAATCCTATGGGGGGTAATTAGTATCTTTGTAATTTCCGAAGTTGATAAGGATCGCTCCAAATCTTTCTCCCATGGGCCAATTGCCGCAGGTTTGGTAATGGAAAGGAGGGACTTAAGAGATTTATAAATTGTTGATATTACTTTGGGAGGAGGGCGTAAGCTGGCTATCAACCTCTCAAACCAGTCTGTATCTTTCGGACGGGGAGTGTTTTTTGTGAGGCTGAGAGTTTCTTTCTTAATAAATTGCATCAGCATAAAGTTTTGAGCAGATAGCCCCAATTTTTTTGTGAAGCTCAGGATCAGAGGGAATACATCCCTCAGAGTCCAGGATCTCAGAAACAGGTTAGATGTTTTCAGGGCAATGGGACAGCTATCCCTAAGTTTCTTAGGAGCCAGATCTAAGATGTATTTTAAGAGTAAAAGGGGGGGATGGCAGCGCTAGGGCCCGACCACTAGCCAAGAACCACCCCCAAACCCTCAGTGTGCTACAGATCATGGGATTAGGTATAGAACTGAAAGTCGGAGGTGATCTATCGGCCAATAGAAGGGCCCGAGCCGGAGTGGGTAAGAAGGAGTTTTCCAGGGCAATCCATGTTTTGTGGGGCGGGCTTCTTATTCAGTCCACTGCTCTGGAGAGCTGGACAGCCCTCATATACATTTCGGGGTCAGGTAACCCAATGCCACCCTGTGTTCTGGGCTTAGTGAGCGTGTGACAGGAGATACGCAAACATTTCCCTTGCCATATAAATTCGCAAATTGTTTTGTTTACGGAAATAAAGAATGTCTTAGAAATCTCAATGGGTAATACCTGCATCAGGTAAGTTAACCTTGGGATGGCTTCTTTCGCCCGAACCACGATAAATATGGGAGGCTCAATGAGTCCAGCTGAGTAGTTATGGATTGAAGTAACGGTTTATAATTAAGATTAAATAACTCTGGTAGGGAAGGAGTAATTTTCACTCCAAGGTAGGTTAGTTGTTGAGAGCGCCAGTTAAAAGGGGAGTCTTTCTGAAGAGAAGAAAGAGCTAGGGGAGAGAGGCCAATATGAAGAACCTGAGACTTGGAAGGGTTAATTTTAAAGTTAGACAGGGAGCCAAAGCGGTTTAATATCGATAGAATGATACCTATGGATTTACAGGGATTGGTCGTGAGGATTAGTAAATCATCAGCAAAGGCAGCAAGTTTAAGTTCTAAACCCTTAACAAGAAGACCTCTGATGTCCCTCTCCTCCCTGAGAGCCTGTAATAAGGTTTCCATGACTATTACAAATAAGAGGGGGGAGAGGGGACATCTCTGCCTCGTACCATTCATGATCCGGACGGGGGAGGATAAAGTTCCATTGACTAACATGGATGCCGAGGAGCAGCAGTACATGGAGAATACCGCATTAATATAGGGCTCAGGAAACCCGAATTTAGCCATGGTTAACCTGATGTAGGTCCAATCTACTCTATCAAATGCTTTCTCGGCATCCGTGCCCATCAGAACCAGGGGGATGGATTTATGGGAAGCATAAAATAGGGCATCAAGTACTTTCGTAGTGTTATCTTTTCCCTCTGATCAGGATTAATTAAATGGGGTAAGAAGGTCTGTATTCTAGAGGCTAGCATTTTAGCTAATAATTTGAGATCTACGTTGAGTAGTGAGATCGGGCAATAGCTAGAGCATGCTGAAGGGTCTTTTCCTTCTTTGGGGATTACTGTGATAGTGGCTCTAGTCATATCTGCAGAAATAGGATGGTTGCGCATAGATAGGTTACATAAAGGGAGCAGAAAAGGGAGAAGGGAATTTTTAAAGGCTTAGTAATAGGATATGGGGAGGCCATCTGGGCCCGGACATTTACCTTTGGGGGTGGAGTTAATGGCTCTCGTCAGCTCTTGGATAGTAAACGGTTTTGTTAGGGAGTTACGCTGGGTCAGTGTAAGGCTCGGTAGGTGGAGAGAGTCAAGGAACTTGCTGATATTGGCTTCTCTTCCCAAGGAGGGGTCAGGGAGATCAGAGGAAGGCAGATTGTACAGCTCCGCATAAAAGAGCTTGAATTGTTCAGCAATCTCTTCTGCTTTGAAAATTAGTTTTCCACTCGGAGCTTTAATGGACTGGACATGTCTGGAGTCCCTTCTCTGTTTAATTCTCTGCATCATAAACTTAGATGCCTTGTTTCCATGGGCATAAAACTTTTGCTGCGCAGACAGAAAATATTTAGCTGAGCGCTCATTTAAGAGGTTCTTTAGTTCAGTCCTGAGAGAAGTGAGTTTGTCTAACTGTTGAGCAAGAAGAGATTGCTTGTGGGCTTTTTCAAGTATGTGAACTACCCTCTGGGTCCTGAGTGTGGGCCTTGTATTGGAAGGCCAAACCCTTGCTAAAACCAATACTAACACCTCTTGAGGTGGCGCCCCCAGCTCCATAGTGATACCAGTCAGGGAATTTGGAAAAAGTAAGATTAGGGAAGTTGCTCTGTTTAAAGTGGGTTTCTTGTAAAAAGGCAATGGAACATTTCTCTTTATGTAGTTGGGAGAAAATTTGGCTTCTTTTGGAAGGGGATCTCATTCCCTTAACATTGTAGGGAACAATTCTGAGATTGTTCATGTTGGATCATATTGAAAGAGGGAAAGGGGGATAAGGGACAGTCTCACCTTACAGGTATGTATAACTGATAGCAGTGGAGGGGGAACACCGCCTCGAGGTAGAGAAGCATCTAGCAATTTTCCTGGAGTATGATATATTTGCCTGCTGCTGAGCCAGTCATGTTTAGGAACCAGAACATAATTAAAGAAAACATTACAATAAAACAGTAAATGCACTGACTTAAGGAAAGGCATATCTGAAAGCCAGAGAGTGTGGGAAGGATTTGAGTAGAGAGAGAAGAGGGGGGAGGGCACACAGTGAAATGTTGTATCACCCATAATGAAAGATGGGATCCAAGACAGGATCCAATAGGAGATATCAAAGAGAAATGAAGCAAGGAGAGAGGCTGTGGCATAAGAAAGAGGTTGTAGAAGAAAATAGGGAGAGTAAAGGAGATGCTGTCCCTATGATAAGGATCTCGCTATATGGGTTCCTCTTGTTCTCCCAGGGCTAATCTTCTTGGCGTCGATTTGGAGATTCCTCTTCTGCCCCTTTCTGGTTTAGGGGTCCGTTGTTTTTCCCAGGGTTCCAGGGGAGAAAGGGTTGGTAAATCTGTCAGATCTTGGACAGGGTCCCAGTTTTGTATGTCTAGGGGCTTAATCCCCAGGAGGGCATAGGCCTGGTTCAGATCTTGGAATGAAGAAATGCTGATCCTGCGGCCATCATATGTGAACGAAAGGCCAAAAGGAAACAACCACCTATATGGGGTATTTCTTGGTCTGAGCCATACGGTAAGAGGCTTTAGGGAGCGTCTCTTTTTTAAAGTAGACTGTGCCAAATCTTGAAAAATCAGGATGTCGTGGTCATCCCATATGACTGATCTTGCCTCTCTTGCTTTACTTATAACTGCCTCCTTAACTTGAAAATGCAGGAACTTACATATGCTGTCCCTAGGAGGTGCCGTGGGAGCAGGTTTAGGCTTTAAGGCCCTGTGGGCTCTTTCCAGAAGCACTTCATGTGCCGAATCATGGCCCAGGAGGGAGAGACAGATCTGGACAATGGTGTTGGGAATGTCCCCAGGGACGACAGTTTCTGGTACACCCCTGAAACGCAGATTGTTCCGCCACCCACGATTCTCCTGGTCCTCCACTGCCTCATATAAAGAAATGATGTTAGCTGGATCTTGTGGAGGGAATGCTGAACAGCGCTCTGGTGCTGGATAATCACTGGCCCAGATTCAGGTAGATTTGCCCATTACTTACACCTGAGCCGCTCAGCTGAATTTCTCTGCGCTGGAGCAATTTTGCCAAATTGCCACCTGATTCAGGAATCGTTTGTTCATTTAATTTGCTCCTGTTTAAGGCAAAGCTGAGGGCGCAAGGCCGTGCAAGTCAAAGTGGGTGTGCCCCTATGTAAATGAGGAATTTTCGGCTCAGCAGAGGTTTGCTAGCATAATTTCAGGGCAAATCCTGCTCAGCTGCTTGCACTGAGCAAATAAATAGGAGCAGACTTGCGCAGGTTCTTTGCTGAATTTCATCCTGCTTTTTCCTACCCCCCCCTGAGCAAGGAAATTCAGCCCTTTTGCAAGACATGGCACCTCCCAAAGGGACCAAAATAAGGAAGGCCAACTTTGTGGCTGCAGAGATGGACATCCTGATTGCTGCACTCCAGCAGCATAAGGAAGTCCTATATGGTGCCCAGCGGGCAAACACCACCATTGCCCAAAGGAGGGCTATATATGAAGCCATTGCCCTGGACATCAATGCCCTGGGTAATGAAGTGCGTACCTGGGATGACATCCAGAAGAAATTAAATGATATGAGACATTTGGCCATCTTTTGCTAACTTGCCCCTGCTTTTAACAGGAGCAAGTTTGCCCAGGGAAAAAAGCTTGCACGCTTCCAGCGCAAGATGCGCATCACACGCGCATGTTTCTGAATCATCGGCAGTACCTAATTTGCATATTCGCTGAGGGAATTCCATGAAGGCGCAACTTACACCCCGTGCAAAATTGCACGAAAATTGCGCAGGAACAGCTAGGCTGCGTGCGCGGGAAAATGGCCGCTTTTCAGGCTTAACTGGTTTACAGAATCAGCCGCAAATTTGCATAGGAGCAAATCAGTACTTGCGCGGCGCAAATCACACTTGTTCCCGCGCAAGTGCTTCTTGAATCTGGGCCACTGTCTGTGACTCCTCCAATGATTCAACACTGCGTCCTATGTGTCGGACATCTTGTTTTATGACCAGGAGGTCAGAGCTCAGGGGCTCTAGCGCTGCTGCTAGCGAGGAAGTGAGGGCATCTCTGAGGTACGTGCAGGAGATGGGTAGGGAGTCTAAATCTTCCTCACCTCTATGGGAAGCACCTGAGGATTCCGTCAGTTTATGTGCAGCGGCGTGCGGCGAGGTTGGCGCCATCTTGGTTTCTCTGGCAGCGTATGCAGAGGCTGCTTTCTTGATGAATTTATCCATCTCTCCTTAATTTGATGTGGATTTGTGCTGGTTAGAGGAGTCGGCTGCTTTAGAGCCTCCTATCTTGACCATCTTGAATCCGACAGGCTGAAAAATCAATATAATGACCGGAGCTACTGCTGCATGCGACCGAACGGTTCAGGCACTAGCTCCGCCCCGACTCATCCCCTTCTTATCTGATAGGCCTTCCATAATTCTATCAAGCTCCGAGCCGAACAAACAGCTGGGCTCAAAGGGGAAGCCACATAAGTTGTATTTAGAGGAGTTGTCAGCGACCCAAGGCTTAAGCCACAAAGGCCTACGGGCCGCTGACACAAGGGTCATGGATTTGGCTGTCAATTATAGCTGAAGCTGAGCAGTATCGCACATGAAATTCATAGCCAGGTTAATGGTAAGCTCCTCCTCATCTGAGGAGGAAGAAACTAAGGAGACCACAGAGGGTCTCTCCACTGAAGCAGAGGTCTCCATAGGCGTATGAACAGGTGTAGGAAGCCTTTCATCAAGCAGGTTCACGACTCCCTTGATGGACCCATCCACATAGCTCTTCACCCATGCAAACATGTCCTGCATGGTAGGTTCACCTGAAAGTTTGACCCTCGGATGGCAGCTGTCACACTTGGAGTAGGGATAGCTGTCCTCCAAAGGAGTGCTACAATCGTAGCAGGATAAATGCTTCCTCTTAGAAACCGAGTTTCTGCTATCAGGATCCCACAGAGTAGACATAACTGCGAGAAGAAAAGACAAATAAAATATTTGTATATTAAAAATAAATGTTACTAATCAGAAAAGGTAAGAGGCAGACCAGAGGAAGCTGAAAAAAAAGGCTAGACGAAGAACAAAGCACCAATAAGCAGAGAAAACACCAGCTTATAGGGATTCTGGGAGCAAGCTGAGAAGCATGTGCAGCCAGAGACCAAGCTGGTGCACAATGCTTCCTTAAATAGGGAAGAGGCTGGACCCAGAGAAAAAAAAAATTGCCCCAGGTGGGGGAAGAAGTGACCACTGTATAAACATATAAACTGATGCTACATATAAAAACATACAGGGAGTGCAGAATTATTAGGCAAATTAGTATTTTGACCACATCATCCTCTTTATGCATGTTGTCTTACTCCAAGCTGTATAGGCTCGAAAGCCTACTACCAATTAAGCATATTAGGTGATGTGCATCTCTGTAATGAGAAGGGGTGTGGTCTAATGACATCAACACCCTATATCAGGTGTACATAATTATTAGGCAACTTCCTTTCCTTTGGCAAAATGGGTCAAAAGAAGGACTTGTCAGGCTCAGAAAAGTCAAAAATAGTGAGATATCTTGCAGAGGGATGCAGCACTCTTAAAATTGCAAAGCTTCTGAAGCGTGATCATCGAACAATCAAGCGTTTCATTCAAAATAGTCAACAGGGTCGCAAGAAGCGTGTGGAAAAACCAAGGCGCAAAATAACTGCCCATGAACTGAGAAAAGTCAAGCGTGCAGCTGCCAAGATGCCACTTGCCACCAGTTTGGCCATATTTCAGAGCTGCAACATCACTGGAGTGCCCAAAAGCACAAGGTGTGCAATACTCAGAGACATGGCCAAGGTAAGAAAGGCTGAAAGACGACCACCACTGAACAAGACACACAAGCTGAAACGTCAAGACTGGGCCAAGAAATATCTCAAGACTGATTTTTCTAAGGTTTTATGGACTGATGAAATGAGAGTGAGTCTTGATGGGCCAGATGGATGGGCCCGTGGCTGGATTGGTAAAGGGCAGAGAGCTCCAGTCCGACTCAGACGCCAGCAAGGTGGAGGTGGAGTACTGGTTTGGGCTGGTATCATCAAAGATGAGCTTGTGGGGCCTTTTCGGGTTGAGGATGGAGTCAAGCTCAACTCCCAGTCCTACTGCCAGTTTCTGGAAGACACCTTCTTCAAGCAGTGGTACAGGAAGAAGTCTGCATCCTTCAAGAAAAACATGATTTTCATGCAGGACAATGCTCCATCACACGCGTCCAAGTACTCCACAGCGTGGCTGGCAAGAAAGGGTATAAAAGAAGAAAAACTAATGACATGGCCTCCTTGTTTACCTGATTTGAACCCCATTGAGAACCTGTGGTAAAAATAAATAATTGAAATGGGTATATATTTGTTTTTTGTTAAGTTACCTAATAATTATGCACAGTAATAGTCACCTGCACACACAGATATCCCCCTAAAATAGCTAAAACTAAAAACAAACTAAAACTACTTCCAAAAATATTCAGCTTTGATAATAATGAGTTTTTTTGGGTTCATTGAGAACATTGTTGTTGTTCAATAATAAAATTAATCCTCAAAAATACAACTTGCCTAATAATTCTGCACTCCCTGTATAAACTGATGCTACATATAAACTGATGCTAATAATAATATCCCCGGCAAACGTGAAACACACTGCGAGGAAAACCCAGAAGTGACGTTAGAGGACACTCCGACGCCACCTCTGGAATTTGGCAGCGCCGAACGGCCGCGGAAAACTGTACCGAGGACGCTGTCGAGAGACGGGAAAACAAAGCGCAAACGTTCAGAGCCAACAGTAGGTAAGCTGCCTGCCAAAGGAGCTAAAAGAGAAGTGTGAGGAATATGGATTAATATTTACTGTCAGCCATGTCCTCACACCCCCCATTTGCTGACAGACAGCAGAGGTAGGGAAATCCACAGGATTTCCCTGCTTCAAAGCCCCCAGCCCTGATTGTAATTTTATGCACCTCTTGGCATGATTCAGTGTATATGCAAAATAAGTTTCCACGGTTTTCCGTTCACATCTGGTCCCATATTGGTGAGTGTCTGATCACAGGTTCCCATCCATGGCTATGTGCTGCCAATGTTGAGCTATTTCACTTGGTCCATCATTGTTTATTTATTGGTACACTGTCTACACCTCGTATGACCCAGTCTTTTGTACCATATATTATGCACTACAGCCATGGCGGCTTGACCACTTTTTGATCTCCACTCACCCTCTACAGTAAATTATTCATCAGGTCTGCACCTATGGGTCGGTCATTGTACCATACATTATTAGTTCTTTTCCCATATCTGCAGTAACTCTATTGATAGACTATTATACGTTGTGACCAGTGTGTCCGTCCAGGGTGGCGCTCGTCTTCTCTTCCCCTGCTCCCTTACCCTGTCCTTGGCATTCACTATATGTGTGTTTTTTATCATGAATTTAATAAAAGCGTATATATTTTTCTAATTATTGGTACTCTAAGCTCTTTTCTTCTGTTTTCTGCCACTAAAGACGACCAGCAGTAGCTCTTGCTGCTGGAGTCTTAAGATCAGCTCAACACTAGACAGTCTGAGTGCAGATACAATAAGGTGTGTGTGCATCAGGTTGCAGTGGTGTCAGTGACCATCCGTTGCAATGCCGGCCAGTATCACAAGGAGCAAATCGAAGGAGATGGCCGATGCTTTAATTGGGGGCAGAGAGGAGGTAGAAGGCGAGGGGGAGCACAGCCAAAGCTCCCCAAGGAGCCAGTCGCCAGAAGTGAGGTCCGCGGTGGGCCTCACTCCACCTGCCCATCCCCCCAGCCAAGCTGGCTCAGCTGCTCTCCTACAAGCTGCCATGGACCGTCTCCAGGCTGGAGACCAGGCAGCCTCTGAGCTCCTACTGGCGGCTGCAGAGCGTCACGAGCAAGCAGAGGCTGCAGAGCGTCGCGAGCGAGCAGAGGCTGCAGAACGTCGCGAGCAGGCCCAGGCCGAGCGTGAGCACCAGCTACAAATTCTCCAGCTGAAGCTTCAATTCCAGCAGCCCTCCCCAGCCCAATGTGAGTCTCCAGAGGTCCGGATTCCCAAACTGCGGGCGGAGGACTTTCCTCTACTGGACAAAGATGGGGACCTGGACACCTTTTTGTTGGCATTTGAGACAGCCTGCCATCAATACCAGCTGCCAGAGGACCAGTGGGTCAGATTCCTCACGCCACGGCTCAGGGGAAAAGCCCTTGAAATCTTCGGGTACCTGCCCAGCGAGACCATCCTTAGCTATGAGGACATCAAACAGGCTCTGGTCAGGCAGTATAACTTAACCCCTGAATCGTACCGGAAAAGGCTCAGGAATTTGCACCGGGGTTCTACCCAGAGCTGGGCCGATCACATGCGGGCCTTGCTGAGAGCGGTCGACCAATGGACCACAGGATTGGAGCTCAACACCGTCCAGCAGCTGAAGGAGCTCATCGCCACAGAACAGTTCTTGTGGAACTGCCCAGAGGATCTCCAGCAGTACCTCCGTGACCGGAAGCCAAAGGGGGCCTCCGCAACAGCAGCCCTGGCCGATGAATACACCAACAACAGGACTTCAGAGGCCCGGAAACCTGTCGGATGGAGAGGGGGTAAGACGCACGCTGCCCCTGCTACCCCTGCCCCTAGGCCCAAGTGGGCACCGGCCCCTGCTGCACTTTCCACGTCGGTGGGGGAACCCCGACTTTGTCACCTGTGTAAGCAGACAGGACACTTCAAAGCCATGTGTCCCCAGCGCCCGAGGGATCCGTCCCAGTCATCAACCCGGAAACCGTCCACTGTGTTGTGTGTGAGTGGGGGTGGTGGGAGGTCCCTTGACAATGTTCAACCGGTCACCGTGGGCCAGGCCGTGGCCATGGGACTTAGAGACACCGGCGCTGAAATGACACTGGTACGGCCTGAACTGGTGACACCCCATGATTTACTGCCCGGGAGATCCCTCACTGTCTCCGGGATTGGAGGAGTGGAACCGGCGCTGCCCATCGCCAAGGTCTATCTGGACTGGGGCGCCGGTCGAGGAGTAAGGGAGGTGGGGGTATCCGCAAATATCCCTGCCAGTGTTTTGCTGGGGACGGACCTGGGGCGGCTTGTGTCTAAGTACGTGGCCGCTGACCCCCCAAGGTCCGATTCCCCAGAATGTGATGTAATGTCCCCCCCTGATAATACTGTGAATGTACCCATTATGCCTGTTGATGGGGAGGTGGGGGATGTGATGTGGGCCTCTCCCCTCAGTGGAGAGGGGGTCATTCCTGCCAGCTGGGCTGAAGCCCCAGGGTGTAGCCAGCAAGCCTGCTGGACCCTGTTGTCCTCCAGTGTGGTGACTGGGGGGACAAGCAGGGGGCAGACAGCTGCAGGGGGGAGGATGCAAATGAGGTCAGGGCTGTCCCAGGAGAAGTAGGACTGCCAGGTGAACTCTCAGTGCACTGGTGACTTGGTCAGGAGCCGAGGGAAAGCAGGCACTACCAGCAGTGGCAGCAGCCATAGCTGCTGTCACGCGCAGTGGGAGTGCTGGGGCCCTAGGGGCCCCTCAGGGGTCTGATGGCTTTCCCCCTGCCGACCAAGTGGCTGCCGAGTCAGAGGGAGGCCAGGAGACAGGTCCCAGGGACCTGACAGGGGACGTGGCAGTCTCGTCTATTCTGGCCACGTCCAGTCAGGAGTTTCAGGCAGCGTTAGCGGCTGACGCCAGCCTGAACGCTCTCAAGGAGCAAGCGGAACAGCCCCCCTCGGACTCAGACCTCGAGCGGATGGTCTGGGACCAAGGACGGCTGTACCGGGTCATGGTCCAGCCGGGCTCACAGGAGGCGTGGCCTAGGGACCGACAGCTAGTGGTACCCTATCAGTTCAGGATGGAGTTGTTGCAGGTTGCGCATGAGATTCAGATGGCTGGACACCTAGGGATCGCTAAGACAAGGGCCAGATTAGCCCAGCATTTCTACTGGCCAAAGATGGGGGCTGATGTGGTTGCCTACTGCCGTTCATGTGACACCTGCCAGCGGGTGGGGAAGGCGGGGCGACGCCCCAAAGCCCCACTGGTAACGCTGCCCATAATTGAAGAGCCTTTCAGGAGGGTGGCTGTGGATCTAATTGGACCGCTGTCCATTCCCAGCAGCTCCGGGAAATGCTTCATATTGACGGTAGTAGACTATGCCACCCGGTACCCGGAGGCGGTAGCCTTGTCATCCATTCGGGCCGACAAGGTGGCTACTGCTTTGCTGGAGATTTTCTCCAGAGTTGGATTTCCCCAGGAAATGCTCACCGACCGGGGGACCCAGTTCATGTCGCAATTGATGGAGTCCCTCTGTAGGCAAACACAGGTGCAACATCTGGTGACCAGCCCGTACCACCCACAGACAAACGGCCTGTGTGAACGATTTAATGGAACCTTAAAGCAGATGCTTAGGATGTTGGTCGACTCCCACAGGCGTGACTGGGAGCGGTACCTCCCACATCTGCTGTTTGCTTACCGAGAGGTCCCACAGGCCTCCACGGGGTTCTCTCCCTTCGAGCTCCTGTACGGGCGACGTGTGCGGGGGCCCCTGGCTCTGGTGAAAGAGGCCTGGGAGGGAGAGGTAGTCACCCCTGAAGTGTCGGTCGTCGAATATGTCATGCGCTTCCGGAACAAGATGCAGGCCTTGTCGCAGCTGGTGCACGATAATATGGAGCAGGCCCAGGCCAACCAGAAGCGATGGTATGACCAGAACGCTTGTGAGAGGACCTACCAGGTGGGTCAGAAGGTATGGGTACTGGTCCCCGTACCTCAGGACAAGCTTCAGGCGGCCTGGGAAGGCCCGTACCTTGTGCATCAGCGCCTCAATGCCGTGACGTACCTGGTCACCCTGGACCACGCCCGAGGAAGGCGGAAGGCCTTCCACGTGAACATGATGAAGGCCCATCATGAGAGGGGGGAATGTGCCCTCCCTGTCTGCAACCTCCCCGAGGAGGGGGAGGAGAAAACCCTCCTGGACATGCTCACCCAGGTGAAGGCGGGTGGGTCCATCGAGGATGTGGAGGTGGGCCAACAGCTCTTGACTGACCAACGGTCCCAGCTGTGGGCCACCCTTCACCCCTTCCGGGAGTTGTTCAGCAACAAGCCCGGAAGGACGGAGTTGGCTGTCCATCACGTGGACACTAGGGATCACCCCCCCAATCCGGCATTCAGCATATCGGGTTTCCCTGGAGGTGCAGCAGCACATGCGCCAGGAGATTGACGAGATGCTGAAGCTGGGGGTCATCCAGGCATCCAACAGCGCTTGGGCCTCGCCTGTGGTCCTCGTCCCAAAGAAGGACCGGACCACCCGGTTCTGCGTGGACTACAGGGGACTCAACGCTGTCTCGGTCACCGATGCGTACCCTATGCTACACATCGATGACCTGTTCGATCAGTTGGCCGGGGCCCGGTACCTGACCATCATGGATCTGAGCCGGGGGTACTGGCAGATTCCCCTGACCCCGGAGGCGCGGGAACGCTCTGCCTTCATCACCCCCTTTGGATTGTACGAATCCACAGTGATGCCGTTCGGCATGAAGAATGCCCCTGCCACTTTTCAGCGGATGGTCAACACGCTGCTTAAGGGACTTGAAAAGTACGCGGCCGCGTACCTAGATGACATTGCCGTCTTCAGTCCCACCTGGGAGGATCACCTGCAGCACCTGACGCAGGTGCTGGGGCGGATCCACCAGGCAGGCTTGACTATCAAGCCGGAAAAGTGCCAGCTGGGCATGAGCGAGGTCCACTACCTGGGGCACCGGCGGGGGGACCCTTAAGCCAGAGCCCGGGTAAGTGGATGCTATCGCATCCTGGCCCACCCCCAGGACCAAGAAACAGGTGATGTCCTTCCTGGGCACCGCCGGGTACTATAGGAGGTTCGTTCCCCACTATAGTAGCCTGGCGAAGCCCTTGATGGATCTCACCAAGAAGAAGCTGCCCTCCGCAGTCGATTGGACGAACGACTGCGAGACGGCCTTCCGAGCGCTGAAGGCCGCCCTCTCGAGCTTCCCTGTACTAGAGGCGGCCCACTTCACGCTGCCGTTTATAGTGCAGACTGACGCCAGTGATTTCGGCCTCGGTGCCGTACTCAGCCAGGTTGACACTACGGGCCAGGAACACCCTGTTCTGTACCTGAGTCGGAAGCTCCTGCCGAGGGAGGTGGCGTACTCCACAATGGAGAAGGAGTGCCTGGCAATTGTCTGGGCACTGCAACGGTTGCAGCCGTATTTATACGGGCGCCGCTTCACGGTGGAGACCGACCACAACCCCCTCAGTTGGTTAACCACCATATCCGGGACGAATGGGAGGCTGCTACGCTGGAGCCTAGCTCTCCAGCAGTATCACTTGACCATTCACCACAAAAGGGGCCGTGACCACGGGAACGCCGATGGGCTATCCCGACAAGGAGAGGGCGCAGATGGGCGCACGGGGGAACACAGGAATGTGCTGCCCCCTGGCGCCCTCTAAAAGGGGGAGGTGTGAGGAATATGGATTAATATTTACTGTCAGCCATGTCCTCACACCCCCCATTTGCTGACAGACAGCAGAGGTAGGGAAATCCACAGGATTTCCCTGCTTCAAAGCCCCCAGCCCTGATTGTAATTTTATGCACCTCTTGGCATGATTCAGTGTATATGCAAAATAAGTTTCCACACCCCCCCCCCAGCCATCTGAGTGTCAGTGGGCCAGGAAGACGCCCCAGGGGGTCCAAGCTTCAAGGAGAAGTTCACACCTCCAGGCACCAGTTTGGAGCCACCTGAATCCAGCAGGAAAACTCTCAGCAGGGGGGTATCTGCTCTTGCCCGGATCAATGAGAATCCCCAGACATATTGGCACCTACCTCTCATAAGGAGTTATGAAGTGCCCGGCCATCGCAGGCGCAAACCGGATACATATTTGTGTCCCGGTGGCCACGAGGTACGGTCCCATGGTCTTGGTTTACTCGTACCCAGTCGGGGTAGGGAGATACCCATATCTCCCCTTAGAAACCACCTACCGGTACCAGGTTTGGGCTCTACTTGTAGGCAGGCAGGTTCATTAGTCCCAGAACCATCTCCCTGTGACCCTCTGGTCTGGAGCTATGAACCCTAAAGGGTTTTGTGGGTCATTCACCGTCAGCCCAGAAGAGGGGGAGTTGACCCCTCCCTGAGGCAGGTGTAAGAAACAGTCATGTAATGTCTCTAAGTTTCATTATCCTGGTAAACTGTGTTAAAATTTAATGTATAATGCTATTTCATTAATACAGATAAATGTAAATGCCTGCAGTATTTCGTTTGGTCAGTAGATGGCAGCATAGGACCAATTTGCATTGAAGTTTACCATAGAGAAAGTGTATTAATGTGATACTGGCTCTTTAAGGCAGCAGTTAAGTGTTGAAGTGACACGCCCCTTATGATGTCAGCCTGCCTCAGTGTGAGCGGGAAGAAAGAGGAAGAGAGACTGGAACTATAACGGCTGCCATATTGGCTAGATTGAAAACAAGTTCTGTGCTGTGTAAGACGTGTGTGGAGATACTAAAGGACTTTCCTGTGCAGCCAAGCTGTGTGAACTTCAGTCTAGAGACGGATGGAGTATAAATAAACCGTGCATTTAGTGAAGCCAAGTTAAAAAGGACTGTGCAGCAACTAACCTGTGGAGCCGACATTGGGCTGAGTGGATTGCCCCAAACAGTAAAGAGACTCACAGTGCTGTCGAGGTACCGGACAGTAACTGTAAAATTCTGGATTATATTCATCTGGTTTTCCGGCCTGCTGAGGAGGACTTCTTTGTTGCGGATCCTGCGCTGGTTAAAGGAAAAGGACGACATCGGGCCCCACCGTGCACTTCCACAAACTGTAAGAGGTCCACTTGGACCACTGGGATAAGGGGGGTGCGCACCCGCTTGAAAGTTAGGGTCAGTTAGGGATAGTTCCTGGGACTGTTATTTCTTAGTGTCCGCACTGCGAATACGGACACAGCAAAGGTGAAAATTGTTGCAGTATTTGACTCGTATTGTTCATACTGTTTTGAATATTTTGCTTGTCTTTATCTCTGTAACTTCACTGTTAACCTGCTTTTATTAATTTATAGTAAATGCAATTTTCTTAATCTTGACTTCTGCGTACGCACTCTTTTCTGGTTGCGGAGTCAAACCACCTGCCTTGCTCTCGGTTCACACAGGGAGGGGATGGGCCGGCTACGGGTTAAAAGCCTGGTGCCAGCAAGTAGGCGCGGTCTTTATCTGAAGAGGGGTCACATCCTACACATGTGTTTAGAGGGACCCAGGAAATAGCAGGAGATCACAGCCCCTCGTGTGGACTCCAGCTCAGGACATCACAAGGAACTTTCATCATACTTGGTAACTTACTTTTACAATGCTTAACCCAGTTGTACCCATATAATCTGTATCTGTAATCTCAGACCACTGTATATATTGTCTGTGTATATTGTGTCATATCTAGTGTGCTCTTACAGCGATTAAATCTATAATTTAATCTTGTGCTATCTTGTATCTCGATCACGAATCCCCACGTCCATGTTTTGGCCTAGTTATAAGCTACCGCGGGTTAGTTTCTGACCCTATATAATCCCGTTAGCGGACCGGGCTTATATCAAACGAGAAACTGGTGGCAGATACCCGGGCTGAGTGTGGGCTGTTTTCACTGTGGCAGTGAAAAGGCTCTCCCAGCTTGTTGCCTCTCTGTGCCTGCGTGGACAGGAGGTGTGTGTGTAAACTATACCAGCCTGACCTTACGTGCTCCTCTGGAGGGCGTAACTTCACGTTTTTGGTAAACCCTGTGATCATACCGGGTCTCGTGAGCTCGACGTGGTTGACGTCAGCGGGCACGAGGGGTGGTATTCATCACAAGAAGACTGGGCAAAAACCCTGGAAAAATATTTCCCCAAGGGGAAAAAAATAGGGGCTAAAACCCCTAGGCACCCGGGAAAAGAGAAATACCCCCTAGAAAGAGGGGATCACCGCCAGTTCACCTGTCCGGGAGGACAGAAAAAAACAAAGTGGGCTGGGGTGATTCCCTCCTTTATAGGGGATACTTAATTGTTTAATTGTTTTATTTACTTGGGCTCATTAATAATTCCGCCGATCCTACCAGTCCACGGGGGGTGGTTAACCCCATCTGTGCTGCTGGTAGGACGTAAGGGAAATGTCTGTTTTTTGTTTCCTGCATGGTGAATACCATAATGTAAAAAAAATGTGTGATTCACCTTTTTTTTTTTGTCATCTTGTCAATACAAGATATGGTAAATGAAATGCCACTAAAAGATACAACTTGGATGGCCATAAATAATCCCTCATATGTTATACATTTACTATCCATTTATTATTATCCATTTGCCACTAGTTTAATTTGTTTTACCAAAAATCCACAAATCATTCCCCTGGGAGACCAGATAATCCAGACCACAGAAGAGATGTGGTGTTGCAGTGCTAGAGGGGATGGGAGTGGTGGCTGCAGCAACGAGGGTGGTTGTAGTCATTATAATGGCTAATCCCTCTCTCCAGGGCTGTCCCCAGGTCATGCATGCAATGAATGGTGGGGCACTTCCCCTTGGGGCTCACACTAAGCTTTTGGGGCCTTTTGCCTTGTAGTGGCTGAGATGCGCATAGATGTTAAGTGGATGGGTGCAAGGCAGGAGGGCGGATGATAATGGGAATGACCAGGCCTGTTTGATTATAATAAATAAAGTTATTTTTTACTGAATAAATGATGGGGGCTGTAGTACAATAGGCACAGTTCTCAGGTATTTCACTAAGTAGGCTTTTCCCAAAGAGTGTATATAGGAGGTGGCTGTAATGATGGTGGTCCTCTCTGAAGTTGTGCAATCACTCTCAATAAGCTTTCTGCAGTGCCCATTGGATGGCCAGTCCGTCTCGGTAGTGTGGCAGGTGCCAGAATCAAATAACTGTTTCCTCATGCATTAAAGTCTATTGCCATATGCATGCATTTACTTTACTGTCTCAGCACAGCACAGCCTTAAATTGGTCCTCAATCATCTGTAAACAAACAGTGCTTTCTTCCTCGGAGAATAATCCTTAGTAAATTTACCTTTCTAGCAGTTTTCACTCCCAGAATAGGGTTTACCTGGAGAATTTCTGAGATTAATTTTTTTAGGAAAAGAGGCTATTTTTATTTATTTTTTAAGGCATGGTTGATAGTGTTAACCAACAGCGTATTTAAAAACACACCACGTGGTTGCATGTGTTATCCTTTTTCCCAGTACAAAGGGGCAGATGGTGCCCATCCAAAGGTTATGCATTAACAGGACCAGAATGCATGCCCATATTTTTACATGCACAAGTGATAATAGTCAGAAGAAAGAGTAGTTGGTTCTGAATGTGCCTAGGAAAATTTTCACTTTTAATTGGGAGCAGCAGCAATAGAGTGTGAATTTGGAAAGGGTAGGCAGTGATGGCTAACATCTGGCACTCCAGTTATGGTGAAACTATGACTCCCAGCATGTTCCATTCATTTCTATGGAGTTCTGAGAACAGCCAAGCACGTGTGCATCTTGGGAGTTGTAGTTTTACCACAGCTGGAGTGCCGGAGGTTAGTCATCACAGGGTTAGTGTAATCATGACATGTGGCCGCAACTGTAGCTGCTACAGTAGTAGTTTTTGCCCAGAGTGCCACTGTCATTACCACTGCCCCTACTACTACCACCGTGGTTAGAATTGCCATCATCACTTCCACCAGCACGGCTTTGCATTGGGTCTCCTGCCTCCCACTGGACCTCCTCCTCATGACAGTCCAAATGCTGACTCTAGTATCCAAGGACTCATTTTTTATGAAAAGACAAATGTTTGCTCCCCACCACCACCTTTTTAAGCTTGAATGCAATAACAAATTATGTCAGAGTTACACTACTAACATATATATATATATATATATATATATATATAGCTATGGGTAATCATATGGTTGACAGTGTAAACAAACTGTGTTTAAAAACACACTGCGTTGTAACATGTATCATTAGTATTCATTTTACAAAGCTTCCAGAAATTTGCCTTTGTTAGGGGCAGATGTTTAAACATACACAGTGTTATGGGGAAAAACTGTTTCATGTTGGGACCAAGCATCCAAAAGTTAAGCCTTAATGGGGCAGATCCCTGCTTTTGTTTATACTCATATGTTTTTATTGTCAGAAGAAAGATTGACTTGTTCTGCACAAGCATCAAACTATTATGCCTTAATGGGGGCAGAATGGCTGCTTGCATTTATACACGCACAAGTATTAATTGTCAGAAGAAAGAGTGGCTTGTTATGAATGAGCCTGAAAAAATCCTCCCTTTTAATTGGGAGCAGCAGCAGTACAGCATACTTCCCAACTTTTAAGACAATCAAAGAGGGACACTTATGGTTCATTGTGTGAAAGATCCATTTTTCCTGCATTTCTATACTCTTCGATATACACAACACACACAGACCAGTACCTGCTATTTGATTCCCACCATCCTCTAGACCATAAACTGGGAGTTATCCAGACTCTACACCACTGGGCAGAGAAAAATCCCCACCAGCACAGAGGCCAAGGCGAAGGAATTCAAACGCCTCAGAGGGGCACTTAAAACTTGTGGGTATCCAGATTGGGCCTTTGTCAAAACAGAAGGAAGGAGAAGAAAGAGCACCAAGACTACCAGTGAGGGCGAGAAGCATGACAGACGCAAGAATATGGTTATCCCATATGTAGCTGGGGTGTCTGAGAAACTCAAAAGGATTTTTAATAAACATCACATCCCTGTCTGCTTTAAACCCAGCAACACACTGAGGCAACAACTGGTTCACCCTAAAGACCCAACGCCTAAACACAAGATAGACAACATTGTGTACGCAGTCCAGTGCAATGAGGAATGCTCAGAACTGTATATCGGCGAAACAAAACAACAACTACATCAGTGTATGGCTCAGCATAGAAGAGCCAAAACCTCTGGTCAAGATTCAGCCGTGTACTTAAATCTAAAAGAAACAGGTCGCACCTTTGAAGACAGTCAAGTACATGTTTTGGATAAGGAGGCCGATTGGTACAAACAAGGTGTGAAGGAGGCCATCTATGTAAAAATGGAGAAGCCAAGCTTGAATAGAGGCGGGGGAAGGGGGGGGGGTTAGACATCTATTGTCTGCCACATACAATGCTGTCTTGACACCTTTTTCTGGGGGGTCATTATCACCTACTGACTCCAATTAGGATAATGAAATCAACACCTTTGACCCCATGCTGGGTATAATGACCTCTGACCCCATGCTAGGTATAATTACCAGATGTTGATTCAGTTTCATATTTATTCCCAGAGAATTCTTGTACAGTCACTCAGAATTGAGAAGAAATCTACAGAAAGTCTGGTTGCCTTGATTTATTCTTTGCAGATATACCAAGAGCACGATAAATGAGAACCTTCAGATATACGCTTCGATAGTTTTCTCTTATAAAATGGCACAAAAATTATCTGAATATAGAAATTTATAAAATCCCAACTAAATCAAATAATTAAATAATATACAAGCAGGGCTCAAATATACAGAGAGGCATCAGAAAAACACTTTCTAGGTCAATATTGTAATAATGCGAATCTATAACTCAGATCAAAAAGAGGGAAATTTAAGGGACAAAGAGGGACAGAGGGACTTGAGTCAAAAAGATGGACTGTCCCTCCAAAAAAGGGACACTTGGGAGATTTGGTACAGTGTGAAAGTGGAAAAGCAACCACAGAAACAAGAATAGGTAGCTGAGCTCACCTGGGCCATTTTAAAATGGAAGCAAGAAGCATATAAAATCCAGTGATAACACAACATCTACGCATTTCATGTCAACACAAGAGACCTTTAATCATGACATAGTTGTGTCCGAGACTTATTTCAGCAAGCACCATGATGAGTGGTGGGGAGGAGAAAGCAAACCTGCAGACTGGGAGAATTAGCCCCTTCCCGACCAGCGCCCGATCAGATGCAAGGGACCGGCTGTTACCGTTAGCTGGACCCCTGCTTTATGCACTGGCATCGGTGAAAACACTGGTGCCGGCGCATTAACCCCTACTATGCCGCGGTCAGCGCTGACCGCGAAATAGAAGGGTTTTTTTGCAGGTGAGGGAGCCTTGCACGGCATCAGGACCTTCTACAGGTGTCCAGGAGATCCAGCCTCAGGCTGGGTCTCCTAGGCAACCAGTTAGTGTATTACTCTGTGTAATACACTAACAGGCAATGCATTACAATACAGATGTACTGTAATGCATTGCAGAGGGGATCAGAACCCCAAAAGTTAAAGCCAGAAATAAAGTAAAAAAATATAAAGTTTCAAGTGAAAAAATAAAAACGCCCCTTTTCCCTGATTTTCTAATAAAAAAATAAAAAAAACAACACACATATTGGGTATCGCCGGGTCCGTAACGACCGGCTCTAAAAATATATCACATGATCCACCCCATCCGATAAACACCTTAAAAATAATTAATAAAATCAAGCCGTAACCTCATCCTACAAAAAAAAAGACCCTACCTAAGACAATCAGTTATTAGACTATGGATACACTAAAACGTCATTTTTTTTGTTTCACAAATGCTATTATTGTGTAAAACTTAAAGGATAACTGTCACACTTAGACCCTAATTTCAATTTTCATATATGTAGTTACTAATAACATGATATTCCAGAATCAGTTACTATTAGACTGACTGCCCTTAGCAACCAGTCTGCATAAAACTGCAATTTCACTATTCAGTTAAGATGGCCGCCACTGCCCTCACCCTGAGGCTAATGCCGCCTGCCCTCACTAGCCAGTAACAATAGCCCCCCAAACGTGTCAGTAACTAGAGCTCTCCCCCCTAAAGGGTTATTCTCCTGCAGCACAAAGGGGTCCTCTTACCACATGTTGCTGTCATTTATACACTGAGCAGACGGCAGATCTCCCTTCCCTGGTCTGTGCTGGTTCAACACTGCATTGTCCCAGCTCTGCTGAGTGAGGGAGCGTCTGCCAAGCGCAGGGACAGGGAGAAGTGCACACAGCCCAGGCACTGTTATCAGCTGCTGGGGAGGACCTGGCTTTAATCATTTACTTACAGTCCCTGGCTGTCAGTAATCTGACCCTGCACGCTGCCTGCTTCTGCGTCCTCCATCCTTCAACACATAGACAGACCCTGCATAGCAACCCTATTTTAAGCACAGGTAAAAGAAGGCAGTACAGTGAACAAAAATGTGGAATTAAGGGGTAATTGAATACACAGTGAAAGGTTTAAATAGGGAGATAGTAATCACCACAATCCAATACTCCCCCCCAAAAAAAATGACAGTTATACTTTAAATAAATAAGAAAAAGTATATACATTAGGTATTGCCACATCTGTAAACGATTTGCTCTATAAAAATATCACATGACCTAACCCCTCAGGTGAAAACTGGAAAAGTAAATAAATAAAAACGGTGCCAAAATTACAAATTTTTTGGTCACCTTGCCCCATAAAGTGTAATAATGAATGATCACAAAATCATATGTACCCAAAAATGGTATCAATAAAAACCTCAACTCTTCCTGCAAAAAACAAGCCCCTGCACAAGACCACCGGCAGAAAAATAAAAACAACTTTTTTTCAAAAATGCTTTGTTATGTAAAACTGAAAAAAAAAAGAAAGTAGACATATTTGATATTATTGCGTCCGTAACAACCTGCTCTATAAAAATAGCACATGATCTACCCTGTCAGATGAATGTTGTAAAAAATAAAAACTTTGCCATAACAGCCATTATTTGGTTACCTTGCCTCACAAAAAACATAATATAGAGCAATAAAAAATCATATGTACCCCAAAATAGTACTACTAAGACTGGTACCTTATCCACTAGTTTCCAAAATGGGGTCACTTTTTGGGAGTTTCTACTGTAAGGCCTCTTTCACACGGGCGTCACATGTGAGGGCCGGATAGGATGCGGGTGCGTGTTGTGCATTTTCATAAGTGTACGATGTATCCGATGATATTATATTCAATGTGGATGATCATTGCCTTTAACAGCATGTGATCGGCATGAACCTGAAAAAAAACCAAGATGGGTTCATGGCAAGTTCAATATGTTAAAAGTGAATATATAGAAAACACTATATACTTTTATTATTGTTTAGAGACATGGATTTATCTGTACTGGTTTCTCTAAACATGTCTGTCTGAGGAACAATGGGTGTTTCATGGCTGAGCCATGATCTGATAAGGAAAGATATCCATAAAACACATCTGGTGTGGAATAGATATCTATTCATATATTCACATATATATATATATATATATATATATATATATATATATACAGTACAGACCAAAAGTTTGGACATACCTTCTCATTCAAAGAGTTTTCTTTATTTTTATGACTATGAAAATTGTAGATTCACACTGAAGGCATCAAAACTATGAATTAACACATGTGGAATTATATACATAACAAAAAAGTGTGAAACAACTGAAAATAGGTCATATTTTAGGTTCTTCAAAGTAGCCACCTTTTGCTTTGATTACTGCTTTGCACACTCTTGGCATTCTCTTGATGAGCTTCAAGAGGTAGTCATCTGAAATGGTTTTCACTTCACAGGTGTGCCCTGTCAGGTTTAATAAGTGGGATTTCTTGCCTTATAAATGGGGTTGGGACTATCAGTTGCGTTGTGGAGAAGTCAGGTGGATACACAGCTGATAGTCCTACTGAATAGACTGTTAAAATTTGTATTATGGCAAGAAAAAAGCAGCTAAGTAAAGAAAAACGAGTGGCCATCATTACTTTAAGAAATGAAGGTCAGTCAGTCCGAAAAATTGGGAAAACTTTGAAAGTGTCCCCAAGTGAAGTCACAAAAACCATCAAGCGCTACAAAGAAACTGGCTCACATGCGGACCGCCCCAGGAAAGGAAGACCAAGAGTCACCTCTGCTGCGGAGGATAAGTTCATCCGAGTCACCAGCCTCAGAAATTGCAGGTTAACAGCAGCTCAGATTTGAGACCAGGTCAATGCCACACAGAGTTCTAGCAGCAGACACATCTCTATAACAACTGTTAAGAGGAGACTGTGTGAATCAGGCCTTCGTGGTAGAATATCTGCTAGGAAACCACTGCTAAGGACAGGCAACAAGCAGAAGAGACTTGTTTTGGCTAAAGAACACAAGGAATGGACATTAGACCAGTGGAAATCTGTGCTTTGGTCTGATGAGTCCAAATTTGAGATCTTTGGTTTCAACCACCGTGTCTTTGTGCGATGCAGAAAAGGTGAACGGATGGACTCTACATGCCTGGTTCCCACCGTGAAGCATGGAGGAGGAGGAGGTGGTGTGATGGTGTGGGGGTGCTTTGCTGGTGACACTGTTGGGGATTTATTCAAAATTGAAGGCATACTGAACCAGCATGGCTACCACAGCATCTTGCAGCGGCATGCTATTCCATCCGGTTTGCGTTTAGTTGGACGATCATTTATTTTTCAACAGGACAATGACCCCAAACACACCTCCAGGCTGTGTAAGGGCTATTTGACCATGAAGGAGAGTGATGGGGTGCTGCGCCAGATGACCTGGCCTCCACAGTCACCAGACCTGAACCCAATCAAGATGGTTTGGGGTGAGCTGGACCGCAGAGTGAAGGCAAAAGGGCCAACAAGTGCTAAGCATCTCTGGGAACTCCTTCAAGACTGTTGGAAGACCATTTCAGGTGACTACCTCTGGAAGCTCATCAAGAGAATGCCAAGAGTGTGCAAGCAGTAGTCAAAGCAAAAGGTGGCTACTTTGAAGAACTAGAATATGACCTATTTTCAGTTGTTTCACACTTTTTTGTTATGTATATAATTCCACATGTGTTAATTCATAGTTTTGATGCCTTCAGTGTGAATCTACAATTTTCATAGTCATGAAAATAAAGAAAACTCTTTGAATGAGAAGGTGTGTCCAAACTTTTGGTCTGTACTGTATATATATATATATATATATATATATATATATATATATATAAAAATATCCAAAGGATGAGGCAGCACTTCAAGTAAAGTGAAAATGGTGGATCTTTTATTCCCCTCTGCGGTATGAGTTGCTTTTAACCTATTGATTTAATCACACTTTTTTATATACACACAGGTGATAGGCTGGTATATTGATGAAATGCATGTCAGTAATTAATTCACAGTTTATGCTGTCACTATGATTACTGTGTTTGTGCACACTGTATTGTACGGTGGAGATCATCATGTCATGTATCTTATCATGTTTTATAAATCACATTAGTTATATATATTGTATATTGCACTGTAGACTTTATTATACTTTGTATTGAATAATTGTCACTCTAATTGTTTGCTATGTATTGTGGGTATACACTCACCTAAAGAATTATTAGGAACACCTGTTCTATTTCTCATTAATGCGATTATCTAGTCAACCAATCACATGGAAGTTGCTTCAATGCATGTAGGGTTGTGGCCCTGGTCAAGACAATCTCCTGAACTCCAAACTGAATGTCAGAATGAGAAAGAAAGGTGGGCTACAACAGCAGAAGACCCCACCGGGTACCACTCATCTCCTCTACAAATAGGAAAAAGAGGCTACAATTTGCACGAGCTCACCAAAATTGGACTGTTGAAGACTGGAAAAATGTTGCCTGGTGTGATGAGTCTCTATTTCTGTTAAGACTATCAAATGGTAGAGTCCGAATTTGGCGTAAACAGAATGAGAACATGTATCCATCGTGCCTTGTTACCACTGTGCAGGCTGGTGGTGGTGGTGTAATGGTGTTGGGGATGTTTTCTGGGCACACTTTAGGCCCCTTAGTGCCAATTGGCCATCGTTTAAATGCCACGGGCTACCTGAGCATTGTTTCTGACCATGTCCATCCCTTCATGACCACCATGTACCCATCCTCTGATGGCTACTTCCAGCAGCATAATGCACCATGTCACAAAACTCGAATCATTTCAAATTGGTTTCTTGAACATGACAATGAGTTCACTGTACTAAAAGGGCCCCCACAGTCACCAGATCTCAACCCAATAGAGCATCTTTGGGATGTGGTGGAACGGGAGCTTCGTGCCCTGGATGTGCATCTCTCAAATCTCCATCAACTGCAAGATGCTATCCTATCAATATGGCCAACAATTCTAAAGAATGCTATCAGCACCTTGTTGAATCAATGCCACATAGAATTAAGGCAGTTCTGAAGGCAAAAGGGGGTCCAACACCGTATTATTATGGTGTTCCTAATAATTCTTTAGGTGAGTGTATATACCCTTGCATGACACCTTGTGGTATGGTTGAGAAAGACCGCATTGAGACGGTTGAAACGTTGCAGAGGGGAATAAAAGATCCACCATTTTCACTTTACTTGGAGTGCTGCCTCATCCTTTGGATATTTACTTACCTATAGCCGTCTGAGCCTGCGGCTGAGAAGACCTGCACCTGTATTTCTGTCTTGTGCTGCTGGGACCCGCTTTTTGTTTTCTGCATTATTGGACTTACCCAGTCTCTTTTTCACTGGATCTCCAGCATGGATCTCCCTGACGTGTTCACATACACCAGGGCGGACGAGGAGAGGATTTTACAGGGTTTGGTGAGTAAGCCTTCATTTCTATCTACACCTACCTTGATCAACTTAAAAAGAAGCTTTGAGGCAGTCGTTAAGAAGATTGTGTCCACTGACTTGCATTTGATGACTCTTGGTCAATATTTTAAGGAACATAGAATCCCTAGAGGTATTCGCTTACAACTTAAACCAAATCTTTTTCCTGCTGAATCTACCTATGCGCAGAAGTTTATTCAGATTTCAAATAAATATGCGTATGACATCATCCTTCTTAATTTGGAATATCTGCAACAGGAACTGGCGGACAGCAGGTCGCGGCAAGCTCAAACTAAGTCTGTTTTAGAAATCATGCTGGGGCCTAATGAATTCAAAATCTATGAGGACAGCTGTATGGAGTATTTGTCCAAATTTACTAAGGAACAAGAGGCCACTAAGAGGAAAAAATGGCAGCGGGACGCCGATGACTACGCCAAAGGCAAAATCTACACATGGCAAAATGATATGCCTAAGAGACAGTTCTCTCTACAGCGATCGACCAATAGTAAAAAACACTACCAGTCGGGACAGTCTGGGCCGTTGGCCACCCAAAACCCTATATCTGCAAAATCTTTTTTAGAGATGGGCCCCGGGACAGTCAGAGAACCAGACGGGGTGGCAATAGACACCACAGATGGCGGAAATCCCAAATCCCCAAAATGTATCAAACCCATGGCGCTGCGCAGGAAGGGGAATCAGGCCCAATGAATAATATTTCTACTGTGATAAATATTTCTTCCGTGCCTTTGTCTGATTTACAAACCAATGTGCTTTCTAAGGGCCTTTCATTTTGTCCCTCCACTAGGGTTGATTGGTTCCATTTGGAGGTCGACCTGCAGCGCCTGTTTAGGAACATCGAACTCAAGGTTTGGTTTGCAGGTCACCCTCCTATGGATCAATCGACTGTTGGTACTGAATTGAGATTTAAATCCTTTGGGTTGTTTAACAAAAGCGATTTTTCACCGCATAGTAATTCACCTGCTCTGGACACTTTTAAGAAGGCTGTCTCCATGGATATAGCTTCTTTACGTGATAAGGTCATTAATATGCCTCTAAAATATCCCAATATGACTAACTCTGAGGTTGTTACTTTGGAGGGTTTGTGCCATGACAACAGCCTCACCATCAAACCAGCTGATAAGGGTGGTGCGGTTGTTGTCATAGACACCTCTAAATATATCCAGGTGATTAGCAGACAATTGGGTGACCAAAGTGTATACAGGGTGTTGGCTGGTGATCCGAGGTTTGATATTGCACGACGCATCAAGAAGGTCCTTGACGCAGCTTTGGGTCAGGTCATTATTGATGGTGAGCTCCATTCCTTTCTAACCATGTCACAGCCACGTACACCAGTCATATATGTACTCCCGAAGATTCACAAATCATTGATTGATCCACCAGGTCGCCCCATTGTTGTGGGCACCGGATCAATTTTTTCCAACATCTCCATTTTGCTATACCGACTACTCTGACAATATGCGGTTAGTGCCAGGTCCTATATCAGGGACACTGGTGATTTTCTGGATAAGATCTCTGACATTGTGCTGCCTGATAATTGTCTCTTGGCGTCCTTTGACGTCACGAGTAGGGATGAGTGAACCCGAACTGTATAGTTCGGGTTCGTACCGAATTTTGGGGTGTCCGTGACACGGACCCGAACCCGGACATTTTCGTCCGGGTTCGGTGTTCGTCGCTTTCTTGGCGCTTTTTGAAAGGCTGCAAAGCAGCCAATCAACAAGCGTCATATTACTTGCCCCATGAGGCCGTCACTGCCATGCCTACTATTGGCATGGCTGTGATTGGCAAGTGCATCATGTGACCCAGCCTCTATTGAAGCTGGAGTCACAAAGCACCGCACGTCACTCTGCTCTGATCAGTGTAGGGAGAGGTTGCAGCTGCGACGTTAGGGCAAGATTAGGCAGTGATTAACTCCTCCAAAAGACTTCATTCATTGATCGATCTGCAGCTGTGGATGATTGAACTGCTGCTATTCAATTGCTCACAGTTTTTAGGCTGCCCAGAGCGTTTTTCATTCACTTTTTTCTGGGGTGATAGGCGGCCATTTTCTTGTGGTGCGCCAGCACAAGCTGCCACCAAGTGCATTTAACCCTAAATAGTGTGGTTGTTTTTTGGCTATATCCTACATCAGGGTGAATCTGTCACACCAAGTGCATTTAACCATCAATAGTGTGGTTATTTTTTGGCCATATACTACATCAGGGGCAAGCTGTCACCAAGTGCATTTAACCCTCAATAGTGTGGTTGTTTTTTGGCTATATCCTACATCAGGGTCAAGCTGTCACACCAGGTGCATTTAACCATCAATAGTGTGGTTATTTTTTGGCCATATCCCGGTCTAATTCTGACTGTAAACGTATACCTGTCACCCAGCGCCTAAATAATAGGCCTCAAATTTATAGTCATCCAAATCTGTCATTATTGCTGTAGCTGGTCAAGTTATTTAGTGTCCGTCAAAGCACAGTTTTTGTTCTGGGTTGAAATACAATTCCCAATTTTGCAATTTCCTAATTTAGTGGTTTCTGCTGTATCAGACCTACATTAAATCTATCCCTAAAAGGGTATATAAGATTCAAGGTGCACATAGGGTCATTCTCAATAACTTCACACACACGCTACTGTGCATATCCCAGTCTAATTCTGTCTGTAAACGTATACCTGTAACACCATCAATGGTCTCTACCTCAAGAGGTACACTCTTCAAATATATGAAATCACACAAACAAAGGAGTGCAACCACATCAATTTTTTAAGATTAAAAAATAACATTTTATTTATATCATGGTAAAACAACATGTATTATAGTACATAAATATGTGTACACGGGGACAAATCACAGATATGAATCACCTTTTCAACAGACCCATAGCACTGAATTATGCCGAGATCTACCCCCTTGCATTGTTCTCTCCGGAAACTCCCAGAAAAAATGGATCACACTGAGGGGATCTGGATCAAGGCAAATAATTAAACTGCACGCATGCTATCTATGTAGATTTGTGCCTCACTTATACAGCTCTAATCTTCAGATTTAACAAAGCCGAAAAGGTGCACTACATGACTATATTACATACCAAAATGCAGGGGCTGCTGGCAAGGTGAAGTTACTCCTCAACGCGCGTTTCGCGTATAGTTTGCTTCCTCAGGAGGAGTTGAAAGTCAGGGGACAGACAACAGATTAAAAAGCGGCCGCTCACCTGTCACCTGTATACCTGTCACCCAGTGCCTAAATAATAGGCCTCAAATTTATAGTCATCCAAATCTGTCGTTATTGCTGTAGCTGGTCAAGTTATTTAGTGTCCGTCAAAGCACAGTTTTTGTTCTGGGTTGAAATACAATTCCCAATTTTGCAATTTCCTAATTTAGTGGTTTCTGCTGTATCAGACCTACATTAAATCTATCCCTAAAAGGGTATATAAGATTCAAGGTTCACATAGGGTCATTCTCAATAACTTCACACACACGCTACTGTGCATATCCCAGTCTAATTCTGTCTGTAAACATATACCTGTCACCCAGCGCCTAAATAATAGGCCTCAAATTTATAGTCAGCTAAATCTGTGGTTACTGCTGTGCCTGTATTAGTGTAATACGGTACCTAAATAGATAGCCAGATAGTGTTAGGTGTCTGTAAAAAAAGGCCTGAATTTGGATTTAATACATTGGGCCAAATAATATTTTTGTTGTTGTGGTGAACGATAACAATGAGGAAAACATCTAGTAAAGGACGCGGACATGGTCGTGGTGGTGTTAGTGGACCCTCTGGTGCTGGGAGAGGATGTGGCCGTTCTGCCACAGCCACACGTCCTAGTGTACCAACTACCTCAGGACCCAGTAGCCGCCATAATTTACAGCGACATTTGGTGGGGCCCAATGCCGTTCTAAGGATAGTAAGGCCTGAGCAGGTACAGGCATTAGTCAATTGGGTGGCCGACAGTGGATCCAGCACGTTCACATTATCTCCCACCCAGTCTTCTGCAGAAAGCGCACAGATAGCGCCTGAAAACCAAGCCCATCAGTCTGTCATATCACCCCCATGCATACCAGGGAAACTGTCTGAGCCTCAAGTTATGCAGCAGTCTCTTGTGCTGTTTAAAGACTCCGCTGGCAGGGTTTCCCAAGGGCATCCACCTAGCCCTTCCCCAGTGGTGGAAGACATAGAATGCACTGACGCACAACCACTTATGTTTCCGGGTGATAAGGACATGGGAATACCACCTCAGCATGTCTCTGATGATGACGAAACACAGGTGCCAACTGCTGCGTCTTTCTGCAGTGTGCAGACTGAACAGGAGGTCAGGGATCAAGACTGGGTGGAAGATGATGCAGGGGACGATGAGGTCCTAGACCCCACATGGAATGAAGGTCGTGCCACTGACTTTCACAGTTCGCAGGAAGAAGCAGTGGTGAGACCGAGCCAACAGCGTAGCAAAACAGGGAGCAGTGGGCAAAAGCAGAACACCCGCCGCCAAGAGACTCTGCCTGCTACTGACCGCCGCCATCTGGGACCGAGCACCCCAAAGGCAGCTTCAAGGAGTTCCCTGGCATGGCACTTCTTCAAACAATGTGCTGACGACAAGACCCGAGTGGTTTGCACGCTGTGCCATCAGAGCCTGAAGCGAGGCATTAACGTTCTGAACCTTAGCACAACCTGCATGACCAGGCACCTGCATGCAAAGCATGAACTGCAGTGGAGTAAACACCTTAAAAACAAGGAAGTCACTCAGGCTCCCCCTGCTACCTCTTCTGCTGCTGCCGCCTCGGCCTCTTCTGCTGCTGCCGCCTCGGCCTCTTCCTCCGCCTCTAGAGGAACGTTGGCACCTGCCGCCCAGCAAACAGGGGATGTACCACCAACACCACCACCTCCGTCACCAAGCATCTCAACCATGTCACACGGCAGCGTTCAGCTCTCCATCTCACAAACATTTGAGAGAAAGCGTAAATTCCCACCTAGCCACCCTCGATCCCTGGCCCTGAATGCCAGCATTTCTAAACTACTGGCCTATGAAATGCTGTCATTTAGGCTGGTGGACACAGACAGCTTCAAACAGCTCATGTCGCTTGCTGTCCCACAGTATGTTGTTCCCAGCCGCCACTACTTCTCCAAGAGAGCCGTGCCTTCCCTGCACAACCAAGTATCCCATAAAATCAAGTGTGCACTGAGCAACGCCATCTGTGGCAAGGTCCACCTAACCACAGATACGTGGACCAGTAAGCACGGCCAGGGACGCTATATCTCCCTAACTGCACACTGGCTAAATGTAGTGGCGGCTGGGCCCCAGGCGGAGAGCTGTTTGGCGCACGTCCTTCTGCCGCCAAGGATCGCAGGGCGACAATTTTTTGCCTCCTGTTGCCTCCTCCTCCTACTCGGCTTCCTCCTCCGCTTCTTCCACCTGCTCATCCAGTCAGCCACACACCTTCACCACCAACTTCAGCACAGCCCGGGGTAAACGTCAGCAGGCCATTCTGAAACTCATATGTTTGGGGGACAGGCCCCACACCGCACAGGAGTTGTGGCGGGGTATAGAACAACAGACCGATGAGTGGTTGCTGTCGGTGAGCCTCAAGCCCGGCCTGGTGGTGTGCGATAATGGGCGAAATCTCGTTGCAGCTCTGGGGCTAGCCGGTTTGACGCACATCCCTTGCTTGGCGCATGTGCTGAATTTGGTGGTGCAGAAGTTCATTCACAACTACCCCGACATGTCAGAGCTGCTGCATAAAGTGCGGGCCGTCTGTTCGCGCTTCCGGCGTTCACATCCTGCCACTGCTCGCCTGTCTGCGCTACAGCATAACTTTGGCCTTCCCGCTCACCGCCTCATATGCGACGTGCCCACCAGGTGGGACTCCACCTTACACATGCTGGACAGACTGTGCGAGCAGCAGCAGGCCATAGTGGAGTTTCAGCTGCAGCACGCACGGGTCAGTCGCACTGCGGAACAGCACCACTTCACCACCAATGACTGGGCCTCTATGCGAGACCTGTGTGCCCTGTTGCGCGGTTTCGAGTACTCCACCAACATGGCCAGTGGAGATGATGCCGTTATCAGCGTTACAATACCACTTCTATGTCTCCTTGAGAAAACACTTAGGGCGATGATGGAAGAGGAGGTGGCCCAGGAGGAGGAGGAGGAGGAGGAAGAGGGGTCATTTTTAGCACTTTCAGGCCAGTCTCTTCAAAGTGACTCAGAGTGAGGTTTTTTGCAACAGCAGAGGCCAGGTACAAATGTGGCCAGCCAGGGCCCACTACTGGAGGACGAGGAGGACGAGGATGAGGAGGAGGTGGAGGAGGTGGAGGAGGATGAGGATGAAGCATGGTCACAGCGGGGTGGCACCCAACGCAGCTCGGGCCCATCACTGGTGCGTGGCTGGGGGGAAACGCAGGACGATAACGATACGCCTCCCACAGAGGACAGCTTGTCCTTACCTCTGGGCATCCTTGCACACATGAGTGTCTACATGCTGCAGTGCCTGCGCAATGACAGCAGAGTTGCCCACATTTTAACGTGTGCGGACTACTGGGTTGCCACCCTGCTGGATCCACGGTACAAAGACAATTTGCCCACCTTACTTCCTGCACTGAAGCGTGATAGGAAGATGCGCGAGTACAAGCGCACGTTGGTAGACGCGCTACTGAGAGCATTCCCAAATGTCAAAGGGGAACAAATGGAAGCCCAAGGCCAAGGCAGAGGAGGAGCAAGAGGTCGCCAAGGCAGCCGTGTCACGACCAGCTCCTATGAGGGCAGGGTTAGCATGGCAGAGATATGGAAAAGTTTTGTCAACACGCCACAGCTAACTGCACCACCACCTGATACGCAACGTGTTAGCAGGAGGCAACATTTCACTAACATGGTGGAACAGTACGTGTGCACACCCCTCCACGTTCTAACTGATGGTTCGGCCCCATTCAACTTCTGGGTCTCTAAATTGTCCACGTGGCCAGAGCTAGCCTTTTACGCCTTGGAGGTGCTGGCCTGCCCGGCGGCCAGCGTTTTGTCTGAACGTGTATTCAGCATGGCAGGGGGCGTCATTACAGACAAACGCAGCCGCCTGTCTACAGCCAATGTGGACAAGCTGATGTTCATAAAAATGAACTAGGCATGGATCCCACAGGACCTGTCCATCCCTTGTGCAGATTAGACATTAACTACCTCCCCTTAACCATATATTATTGTACTCCAGGGCACTTCCTCATTCAATCCAATTTTAATTTTCATTTTACCATTATATTGCGAGGCAAACCAAAGTGGAATGAACCTCTCCTCTGTCTGGGTGCCGGGGCCTAAATATATGACAATGGACTGTTCCAATGTTGGGTGACATGAAGCATGATTCTCTGCTATGACATGAAGACTGATTCTCTGCTGACATGAAGCCAGATTCTCTGTTACGGGACCTCTCTCCTCTGCCTGGGTGCCTGGGCCTAAATATCTGACAATGGACTGTTACAGTGGTGGGTGACATGAAGCCTGATTCTCTGCTATGACATGCAGATTGATTCTCTGCTGACATGAAGCCAGATTCTCTGTTATGGGACCTCTCTCCTCTGCCTGGGTGCCGGGGCCTAAATATCTGACAATGGACTGTTTCAGTGGTGGGTGACGTGAAGCCTGATTCTCTGCTATGACATGAAGACTGATTCTCTGCTGACATGAAGCCAGATTCTCTGTTAAAGGACCTCTCTCCTCTGCCTGGGTGCCTGGGCCTAAATATCTGACAATGGACTGTTAAAGTGGTGGCTGACGTGAAGCCAGATTCTCTGCTATGGGACCTCTCTCCAATTGATATTGGTTAATTTTTATTTATTTTATTTTTATTTTTATTCATTTCCCCATCCACATTTGTTTGCAGGGGATTTACCTACATGTTGCTGCCTTTTGCAGCCTTCTAGCTCTTTCCTGGGCTGTTTTACAGCCTTTTTAGTGCCGAAACGTTCGGGTCCCCATTGACGTCAATGGGGTTCAGGTTCGGGACGAAGTTCGGGTCAGGTTCGGATCCCGAACCCGAACATTTCCGGGAAGTTCGGCCGAACTTCTCGAACCCGAACATCCAGGTGTTCGCTCAACTCTATTACTGACCAAAGTTGGATGCTCAGCAGACAGGATCCGTTTTTTGTGGGTAATTGTTCTGACGGATCATAGTTGCTCGGGTTGAACACCTCGGGATGCTTGGGTGCTCTACCGAGCACCCGAGCACAATGGAAGTCAATGGGAGAACCATTAAACTAGGCACCCCCTGCTCTGAAGAGGGGAAGTTGTCTGGTTCATAGAAAAAGGTCAGAAATTGATGGAAACAACACCGAAATGGTACGGGAACAGCATAGGGAGGATGTCTGGATGCATCTTGGACTCCCAGGTCGTTGCTGGGAACGATGTTGTCCCAGTAGTATGCCACTTTTACAGACTGACACTAATGTGCACAAAACCGAAGATTTTAGAGGAACAATTCTTAGGAAGCATTCTTTCCTGTATAATTACTTGTATATAAAGTGCAAGTGCTGCCAAAAATTGCAAGGAAGAGGCACTCCAATACAACCTGTATATCACATAAAGGAGGGCCTCATTCACCTTGTGGTACAATTGTTCAGGTAGTGGGACTCCTACGCTCATAAAGTCTATGCATAAGGATGGCATCATAAAGGAGGGCATCATACACCCTTGAAAAATTATGATTGATGGCCTGCTGGTTACCCTCAAAAACATTAGGAACAAGGGCCTGCTGGTGACCCTCTAAAACATTATGGGCGAGGGCCTGCTGCTGAGCTAACTATCTAAAACTTTAGGGGTGAGGGTCTTCTGCAGAGCTGACTCTCTAAAACATCAGGGGCGAGTACCTGCTGCTGATCTGAGCATCAAAAAAATTATGGACGAGTGTCTGTTGCTGAGCTGACCATTGAAAAAATTATGGACGAGGGCCTGCTGGTGAGCTGACCCTGTTAAAGATTATGGTTGAGGATGTGCTGGTGAGTTGACCCTCAAAAACATTATTGTAATGGCGTGCCAAAGGCGCACTCGGTCTGCTATCAGCCGCAGACCTGCTGCTTAGCTTTCGGGAGCGAGGATCTGTGTTTGATCTCGTTCCCAGGGCGGCTTTGCTAGCTGGGAGGCTCCCTGCTCCTAGGTCTGCCTTGAGCGCCGAGCTGATCACTCAGTGCTCGACTGGTCGGTCTGTCGGTCATGTGATGCTGGCCACGTCACATGACCCTCACTCCCCAGTATAAATACAGGCAGCCTGCTGGCCACAGGTTGCCAGTTAATTTAGGTTCCTGGCGTTTGTTGGATACCTGTATACTTACCTGATACTGTTCCCTGACGATCCTTTGCCTGCTCCTCCTGTACTGCGCATCCCTCCTGGTATTTTTGACCTCGGCTTCCACCTGACTATTCTTTGCGGACTCCTTTGGTACTTCTCGACTCTCCTGGTATTTATGACCCCGGCTTCTCCTGACCATTCTTTGCTTATCCATCTGTACTGCTTGTCCTCTTGGTTTTGACCCAGTCCGTAAACTATCCGTTATTTGTCTTGTCTATCCTTCCCTCACGCATCCTAAGTTAGGGACTGCCGTCCAGTTGTCCCCTGTCATCAGGACTCGTGAGGCAAGTAGGCAGGGCCAGGGGTGAGGGTGGAGTGCAGTGGTCACTATCCTCCCCCCTGTGTGTGTACGTGACCGTTACTGATTAACAGGCCCAATAACCACTGTATAATGAATCCTCTGGTGACCCTAACTGACCATGTCTCTAATCTGACACAAATGGTGCAGGAGCTAGGGAAAAAACTCTGTTCTTTTGAGTTACGAAAAGGTTCTTCCACTCCTCAGGCCTCCAGTCCGCATTTTGAGCCCCAGATTAAGCTCCCAGAACCCTTTTCTGGAGACCGGAAGAAGTTTCTCTCTTTTAAGGAGAGTTGCAGACTTTACTTCCGTTTGCGCCCCGTGTCCTCTGGCCCCGAGAGTCAACGCGTGGGCATTATCATTTCCCGACTACAAGGTGATCCCCAGGACTAGACGTTCTCTTTACCTGCTGGCGCCAGTTGTTTAACTTCTGTGGGGGGGTTCTTTCAGGCCCTGGGTACCCTCTATGATGAACCAGACAGGGCTCTGGTAGCCGAGACGGCTCTAAAGGCACTAGTTCAGGGCAAGCTACCTGCAGAGGATTATTGCACCCAATTCAGAAGGTGGTGTGTCCCCTCAGGATGGAACCAACCAGCCCTGAAGAGTCAGTTCAGGTCAGGTCTGTCTGATAATTTAAAGGATCTTCTGTTCAGTTATCAACTTCCAGAAACCTTAGAGGAGATGATGACCCTTGTCCGACTTGACCGACGGGTTAGAGAGAGACGAAAGGAACGACAGTTCTCTTCCCAGATGGTGGTCCAGCCAGAGGCCTATCCCAGAGACAACGCTGAGGTCTCCACCGAGGAAACCATGCAGGTTGGCAGACGTGGAGAATTCTTTTACTGTGGAGATCCTGACCATTGGATCAACCAGTGTCCTAAGAAGGTCCTCTCTGTCAAGTCTCCTAAGGCAAGGCAACCTAAAGACCAGGTACACCCTGATTTTTCTAAATGTAAGCTTTTGGTACCCATTATGATTTCTCTGGGGGTAGATAAATGGCCGGGTAAGGCCTTTATTGATTCTGGCTCAGCGGACAGCTTTATTGACTATGAGTACGCTGTAAGATTGGGTATTCCAATGTTTGCTTTACCAACTCCTATCCATGTCATGGCTATTGATGCTACTCCTCTTATTGGTGGTACGGTGAGCTCATGTACATCAGAGATTTCTCTAACCGTGGGTGTGTGCCACTCAGAGAGATGTTCCCTTTTAGTCCTGGAGAACCTACCGGTTGAGGTGGTACTAGGGTTGCCTTGGCTCTGACTACATAACCCCACTATAAATTGGTCCAATAGGGAGTTGGTGAGATGGGGGCCTAAGTGTGACTCGTGCTTGTCCGTGGTACAGGCTGGGGTCTCAGTAAAGTCTGATACTTTACCCACTGTTAGGGAATATTCTGATGTATTCTCATCACCAATCCCGGAGGTTCTACCTCCCCATAGACCTTATGATTGTACTATAGAGCTAGTAGAAGGGGCCAAGTTTCCTAAGGGGCGAATTTATAATCTTTCTAAGCCCGAACGCAAGGCCATGGAAGATTATATTAAGGAGAGCCTAGGTAAAGGGCATATTAGACCTTCTGTCTCTCCTATGGGGGCAAAGATGGTGGTCTTAGAATTACCGGAGATTAAATAAAATCACTGTCCAGAATAGACACTCCCTCCCATTGATTCCGGATTTATTTAACCAGGTTCTGTGGCCAACCTAGTTTTCCAAGATTGACCTGAAAGGGGCATACAATCTAATCCAAATCAAGGAGGGAGACGAATGGAAGACTGCGTTCAATACTCCGGCAGGACACTTTGAATATCAGGTGATGCCTTTTGGACTCAGCAATGCCCCAGCTGTGTTTCAAAACGTTATGAATGATATTCTTAGAGAGTTCTTAAGTAAATTTGTTATTGTCTATCTTGACAACATTTTGATATTATCTCCTGACTTCGAATCCCATGTGTCTCATGTTAAACAAGTATTAGAGGTGTTGAGAGAGAATCAGCTATCCGCTAAGCAAGAGAAATGTCTTTGGTGTACTGGAGATTCTGTTTCTAGGGCATGTTCCGACTCCTCACGCCTTCAAGATGGATCCTAGTAAGGTACTAGCAATTAAGGAATGGGTAAGACCTTCATCCTTAAAGGCCTTACAACGGTTCTTAGGTTTCGCCAATTACTATCATAAATGTATTATGATTTTTTCTGTAATTGCTAAACCGTTGACCGACCTTACTAAGAAAGGGGCGGATTTGGAGAATTGGTCTACTGAGGCCATTTCTTCATTTGAAAAATTAAAAAAGGCATTCAGTAGCCTGATCAGGAGAGACATTTTATTGTGGAGGTGGATGCGTCCGAGGACGGCACAGGAGCAGTCCTTTCACAAGGTCCTGCTAGCCTCACTAACCTGAGAATTTGTGTGCGGTTCTGCTGAGATACCGCAGCTATACAGAGGGACAAACAATATTTAAACAACTAATTGCAACTGATGTAATATACCAGTTGCCCCCCAAAAAAATCTTATTGAGGCAGGTGTGTGATATACCTATAATATAATTTCTATATAGTTCATTTGTATTGTGCAGAATTTGTGATACCGCAGCTATACAGAGGGACAAACGCCATTGGAACAACTAATTGCAACTGTTGTGTTGTGATATACCAGTTATCCCCATAAAAATCTGATTGAGGCAGGGGTGTGATATATCTATAATATAATTTCTATATAGTGCATTCGTATTGTGCAGCATTTGTGTGCGGTTCTGCTGAGATACCGCAGCTATACAGACAGACAAACGCCATTGGAACAACTAATTGCAACTGGTGTGATACAGAGGGACAAACGCCATTGGAACTAATTGCAACTGGTGTGATATACCAGTTGCCCCCCCAAAAATCTGATTATGGCAGGGGGGTGATATACCTAGAATATAATTTCTATATAGATCAATTGTATTGTGCAGCATTTGTGTGCGGCTCTGCTGAGATACCGCAGCTATACAGAGGGACAAACAATATTTAAACAACTAATCGCAACTGATGTAATATACCAGTTGACCCCCAAAAAATCAGATTGAGGCAGGGGTGTGATAAACCTATAATATAATTACTATATAGTGCATTTGTATTGTGTAGAATTTGTGTGCGGTTCTGCTGAGATACCGCAGCTATACAGAGGGACAAACAATATTTAAACAACTAATTGCAACTGATGTAATATACCAGTTGCCCCCCAAAAAATCTGATTGAGGCAGGTGTGTGATATACCTATAATATAATTTCTATATAGTTCATTTGTATTGTGCAGAATTTGTGATACCGCAGCTATACAGAGGGACAAACGCCATTGGAACAACTAATTGCAACTGGTGTTATATACCAGTTGCCCCCCAAAAAAACTGATTAAGGGGTTCTATATACCTTCTTCCACAAATACTGCTATTCTATAGGTACTTTTGTCACAGGGCAATTTTGAAAATGACAGACAGAGTAAGAGGCAGGCCATTCCGCAGGGGTGGTAGGGTCAAGTAGGTGCACCAGACCAGAGCCTAAGTGGGAAGTTGGAGAAGGTGTGTGTGAATACGTCAAAGCACACACAAGAGTTGGCTGAGTGGCTCACTCAGCCTTCCGCTTCTGCACCCTCCTCATCCTCTGTATCTGCACCCTCCTCACTCTCTGCTGTGTGCACTCCCAAAGACACCACCACCACCATAGCCCCTCCACTTGAGTCAGAGGAATTATTTTCCCATCAATTCCCAGACCTCACCAATGCGCAGCCATTCTTGGCATCAGATGAGGAAGAGGAGGTAGCAACGGCCGCCACCCAGCGGTCTGACGACAGTACCAAGATCAGTCCAAGGAGGGTGGTCACAGCTGTTGCTGCCTACTCCGTGATCTCTACTGTCAGTGGTGGTGAAGGTGATGATGATGATGTGTCGATGGACGTCACGTGGGTGCCCACAAGAGGAAGAGAAGGGGAGTTGAGAGGGAGAGACGGAGCAGTATATAGAGAGGAGAAGGGGGAGAAGCAGGCAGAACTCGCAGTGCACAGGAGGCAAAAAGCAGACTGCAAATGTTTCTGGAGCGAGCCATCCACCATGCACGGTCACATCTTGCGCTCCCATGATGCCGACACATGGCTCCGCAGTGTGGGCTTTTCTTAACGTGTCAGCTAATGAAAATAGTGTTGACATCTGCAGCCTGTGCTGTCAACTCATAAGTCGCAGTAAGCCCAACACTCACCTAGGGACGACCACCTTAAGAAGGCACCTGGCCTTTTATCTCCGAGCCCAGTGGGCGCAACGCCGTCAGAACCCAAAAAGCCACACTCCTGGTGCTCCACGTCCTGCCTCTTCTCCTTCTCCTCTCTTCTCCCATTTGTCCTCCACTTCAACTTCCACTGGGCCGTCGTCACGTTCATCTGGCACAAGGCAGTCTTCCGTGGCCCAAAAGTTCGTAAAAAAATTATGACGTCGGATAATCCTCTTGCCCAACAGCTGACCGCTGGTTGTCGGAACTGCTAGCCTGCCAACTACTGCTATATATAGTGGTGGACTCAGAGGCCTTTAGACAATTTGTGGCCATTGGCACACCGCAATTGATGTTCCGTGGAAGGAAATATTTCTCCCTGAAGGGCATCCGTGAACTATATGGCCACGTTTAGCGGCAAGTTAATATATCTCTGGCACACAGTGTCAGTGCCAAGATACATCTGACCACAGACACGTGGTCTAGGAAACACGGGCAGAGAAGGTACATAACTTTTACTGCCCACTGGGTGAACCTTCTGACGGCCATCAAGCATGTAACCCGTGGCACCCGTGTGGATTTGGTGTTACCGCCATGGATTGCATGCAGGCCTGCCTCTTCTTCTCCTCCTCCTACTTCATCCTCCGTCTCATCCTCGGCTGAATCCTCCTTTTCCACTGCTACTGCCTCTTCCACTCCACTCCCAAGCTCCTCAGAACCTATTTGACATGCCAGGTGAGACTTTGCCATGCTGTGCTGTGGCTGTTGTGCCTGGAAGCCAAGAGCCACACCGGCCCTGCACTGCTTTCAGCTCTGTGGTCACAGGCCGATCAGTTGCTAACCCCGCTCAATTTGACAGTTGGTAAAGTGGTGCGCGACAATGGTGCCACTCTGCTGAGCGTGCCCAAACCAGGGCAAAATGACACATGTGTTGGCTACTTCGGATATGAGATCATTCTTGCACCCAACCCATCGACAGCCACCCTCCGGATCCAGCCTCAGAGAACACCTAGACCGACAGGTGTCTGACTACATTGGGTTAACGGCTGATGTAGACGATCTGAGAAGCGAGGAACGCCTTGACTTCTGGGTGTGCAGGCTTGACCTGTGGCCAGAGCTTGCACAATTAAGAGGTATGTGGTGCTGTATTAGGCTATGTTCACATCTGAGTTAATGATTCTGGCAGGCTGTTCCAGCGGAAAATTCACTGTCTCTGGCGCTACTGGATGCAGATGGAATAACCCAGCCCCATTAACTATAATGGGGTCCAACAGAGATCCGGACACAATCTGGCAATAATTGCTGAGAATAGGCGGGGGTGGGGTGCTATAGAGGCCACAGTTAAGGGGGCGGGGTGTTGTGGAGGTCACATTTTAAGGGAAAGGAGCTCTGTGGAGGTCACTGTTAAGTGAGCGGGTTTTTGTGGAAATCACTGTTAACAAGACAGGGTACTGTGGAGGTCACTGTTAAAGGGGAGGGTGCTGTGGATGTTATTGTTAAGGGGCAGGCCACTGTGAAGGTCACTGCTAAAGGGGCGGGTGTCGCGAGGGTGTCAAGAGCCGCGTCTGACTCCGTTATACCCGGGGTCAGGAAGTCGCAGCGGGTGGCTGCGCACTCTATGTCTAAAGATCGCGCTGGTAGCTTTCTGTGTTTGCCTTGCAATCCTTTTTGTCTCACTCAGGGATCCGTAGCTTCTTCTCCTCAGCTGTTTCTTGTCCGGCACTCCCAACCCTCTTCCACTTCTCTGGTTGCCAGATATGGAGCTACCTGCCTGGACTTCTATACTGACCCACTGGAGCTGTGATTCCTGGTTGTCATTCCAGAGCGTTACCTTCCGGATCCCTGTTGGGCTTTTGCTGTCCGCTGTTGTCGCCCACCTGGGATTATATGTTTTGTCTGTATTGTCTGTCCTCTCCTTGGTGTTTTCCTTTAGTGTTAGTGGTGAGGACTAGTGTCCTATTTACTACTTAGGGCTCATCTTAGGGAAAGCCAGGGTTTAGGCACGTGATTGGCGTACGGGTGAGAAACCCGTCTAGAGACGTCAGGGCAGTCAGGTGCCAGCCTCAAGGTGAGTTAGGGGTCACCATCTTTCCCTCTCTATTGGACAGGGCCTTCCATTTTCCCTCCCTTTGCGATCGGCACACCGCTCGTGATAGCGGGGTACTGTAGATGTCACTGTTATAGTGGATACTGTTGATATCTTTTAACAACACACACAAACATTAAATAAAGGGTTTCTGTCACCAGATTTAACCCTATTAAGCTAGATTAATGCTAATGTCAGCTAAATCTAACTAGCCTATTCCTACTTTGATCTATGCCCCCATTACACCAGAAATCTAACTTGTATAATATGCTAATTAGCCTCTAGGAGGAGGGGGGCGTTGTTGCTGCTCCTAGAGGCTCTGTTTTCCCACATTTGTCGCCTCCCTCCAAGTCCTGATTGAAAGGGTCAGGCATCGCTCGCATCTGTCTGCCAGACCTGTACTCTGGCGAAATCTCGTGCCGTTCAGCATGCGGCGCAGGTGCGGTGAGATAAAGAGGCTTGCAGGCTGCCAGCTTCCTCACCGTGCCTGCGCCGTTCATACTGAACGGTGCGAGATTTCACCAGAGCACAGGGCTGGTAGACAGATCCGAGCGTTGCCTGGCCCTGTCAATCAAGACTTGGAGGGAGGCGACAAAGGTGGGAGAACGGAGCCTTTAGGAGCAGGAACAAAGACCCCCTGCTCCTAGAGGCGAATTAACATATGATAAAAGTTAGATTTCTGGCGTAACGGGGGCATAAATCAAAGTAGGAATAGGCTAGTTAGGTTTAGCTGACATTAGCACATCGCTAATGTCAGCTAGTATAATAGGGTTAAATCTGATGACAGAATCCCTTTAAATAAATTAAATATACCAGTGCGAAGGCAGGTCCTTCTGCTAGTTACTAATGTTGGCCGAGCACCAAAGTGCTCGGGTGCTTGAGTAGAACACCCAAGCACAATGGAAGTCAGTGAGAGAACCTGAGCATTAAGCCAGGCACCCCCTGCTCTGAAGAGGGGAGGGTCTCTGGTTCATAGTAAAAGGACAGCAATTAATAGAAACACCACTGAAATGGTTCGGGAACAGCATGGGGGGATGTCTGGATACATCTTGGACTCCCAGATCGCTGCTGGGAAATGATGTTATCCGAGTAGTACGCTACTTTTACAGACTAACAATAATAGGCACAAAACCAAAGATAAAATCGATTTTAGAGGAATTTTTTTTAGAAAACATTCTTTCCTGTATATTTACTTGTATACAAAGTGCTATTGCTGCCATAAATTACAAGGAAGAGGCACTCCGATGCAACCTGTATATCACATAAAAGAGGGGCTCATTCACATTGTGGTACAATTGTTCAGGTAGTGGGACTCCCACACTCATATAGTCTATGCACTAAGGGAAAGGGCTTCCAAAAATTACAAGGAACTGGCACTCCAATACACCCTTTATTACACATAAAGGAGGGCATCATACACACACTTGAAACATTATGATTGCTGGCCTGCTGGTGACACTCAAAAACATTAGGGGTGAGTGCCTGCTGCCGAGCTGACCATCTAAAAACTTTTGTGGGCGAGGGCCTGCTGCTAAGCTGACCATCTAAAAATAATTGTGGGCGGGGGCCTGCTGCCGAGCTGACCATCTAAAACATTATGGGCGAGGGCCTGTTGCTGAGCTGACGATCTAAAAAATGTTGTGGTCAAGGGCCTGCTGCCGAGCTAACAATCTAACAAATGTTGTGGGTGAGGGCCTGCTGCCGAGCTGACCATCTAAAATATTTTGCGGTCAAGGGCCTGCTGCCGAGCTGACCATCTAAAAAATTTTGCGGGCGAGGGCCTGCTGCAGAGCTGACTATCTAAAATTTTTGTGGGCGAGGGCCTGCTGCCGAGCTGACCATCTAAAACATTATGGGCGAGGGCCTGCTGCCGAGCTGACCATTTAGAAAATGTTGTGGGTGAGGGCCTGCTGCCGAGCTGACCATCTAAAACATTATGGGCAAGGGCCTGCTGCCGAGCTGACCATCTAGAAAATGTTGTGGGGGAGGGCCTGCTGCCGAGCTGACCATCTAAAACATTATGGGCGAGGGCCTGCTGCCGAGCTGACCATTTTAAAAAAATTGTGAGTGAGGCCCTGCTGCCGAGCTGACCATCTAAAAAATGTTGTGGGCGAGTGCCTGCTGCCGAGCTGACCATCTAAAAATGTAGGGGTGAGGGTCTGCTGCTGAGCTGACCCTCTAAAACATTATGGTTGAGGGCCTTCTGGTGACCCTCAAAAATATTATGGGTGATGGCCTGCTGGTGACCCTGTAAAACATTATGGGTGAGGGCCCGCTGCTGAGCTGACCCTCCAAAACATTAGGAGCGAGAGCATGGAATTGTTCTGCGGTTGGAAATATGGAAGCCGTTATGCAGGGACATATATTGGCTGAATACAAGATGATTGAATAGGGAAGATCTCTAATGTATCAAAAGTTATGACTACTATCTATTTGTCCACAAATTTGCCCCCAAACAAGAGTGTGTAAATGAGGTGCGCGTTGCTCGGGATGGAGATGTTTGAACATGCGCATACGCATGATGCGCTGTGTTGTCTGCATATATGAGCGCACGCATTGTGGAGATAGACCATAGCGTAAGCGCTTAACATCGCGCCTGTTCCGTCTCCACCCCAGGTGACACTCATCCATTACGCTTCATAGGGGAGGAGGTGGATAGATTGACGCATGCGCATTGCGAATCAAGAGACGCGGAGATTACAGCGCGGAGTCCTACTGTTCACTATTGAGATCTAATTACCCTTATGGATCACGCAAAGTACAGCCACAATGCCCCACAAGGTAATTTTTAATGTGTGTGGTTCGCATTGAAGAGTGTTTTAGGCTGGGTTCACACCTGAGCGTTTTACAGCGCGCTCCTACACACTGTAAAACGCTCAACATGGAGAAACCAATGGAGAAACCAATGATTCCCTATGGGAATGGTTCTCACCTGGGCGTTTTACAGCGCGTACGACACAGCTTTCTCAAGCTTGAGAAAGGCTCTGGTTTGGAGCCGAAACGTTGCGCATGTCCCACTGGGGTAAATAAAGACTTTTTGTATCTTTTACTTTTTGGAGTGCTGCCCATCTTTTATATATTTTTATATATATATATATATATATATATATATATATATATATGTATAGAATGTCCCCAGCAACCAGTCATGTGTGAGAAACATAAGTTTTCCATTTGTCTTGTTGTCATTTGTCATCCCCTCCATGATTGTATCCCCTTTAGCACATCAACACCACTCCTTCTGGAAGGAGACACCACATGACTTAGGTATTCACACTTAAGCCATAAGGATGATGTGTAGTGTAGATTTTATTTTATTTTTTGTACTGCATGATGATGTTTTTATGTCCTTGAAATAAAAAATTTGAGTTTTTAGCCACAAGTGCCAGTAGATGTTTTCAGGATTCACAGCAAAAAGGGTGGACTGAACTGACACAGCCAGGCCTGGATTCCTCTAGAGCACTGTGGGGATCGTAGAGGTGCGATACTGCTGTAAAAGGCTACTGGGACATGGTTTTGCGGACATATAAGAACAAAATATAACTTTTTGGTTTAAATAAGAAGTGCTATGTCCGGAGAAAGGAAAACACTGCATTCAACGATAAAACCTCATCCCATCTGTGAAACACAGAGGCGGTAGTATCATGGTTTGGGACTGTTTCGCTGCATCTGGGCCAGGGCTAGGGTGACCACGTGTCCCGGATCGCCCGGGACAGTCCCGCATTTGGAGAGTCTGTCCCGGGTCCCGGTCACCCTCATTCCGGGACAATGCAGTGTCCCGGAATGACCTGAGCCGCCGACCGCTGCTGTTGTGACAGTCAGGGCTGGCGCTTCCATAGAGGCAAGGTGCCGGAGATGAGCGCTTCCATTGTGGAAGCGCTCATCTCCAGTCATCTGTATCGCCGTCCTCAGGACAGCGATACAGATGGCTGTGGAGCAGGGGAGGGAAAGGTGTGTCTCTTCCCCTTCTTCTGATAGGCTGCCGGCCTAGTGCCTGCAGCCTATCAGAGGCCAGTGCAGGCGTCGCGATGACGTCATCGCGTTGCCTGAGCCCTGGGCCGTACAGCGCGGGACACAGGCCAGAAGCGGCCTGCATCACATAGCTGCCAAGGAGGTAAGTATACCGTAAGTGTTTTTTTGTTTTGTTAATACTGGTGGCTACTGGCACATGATGGGGGGGGGGGGGGCTATGGCTACTGGGACATGATAGGGGGGGCCTTATGGCTACTGGCACATTATAGGGGGGTCTATGGCTACTGGCACATTATAAGGGGGCCCTATGGCTATTGGCACATGTTGATGGGGGGGGGGGCTCAGGCTACTGGCACATTATAGGGGGGTCTATGGCTACTGGCACATTATAGGGGGGCCTATGGCTACTGGCACATAATGGTGGGGGGGCTCTGGCTACTGGCACATTATTGGTGGGCACTATAGGGGCATCTATTGAGGCCACAAAGAATGGTTATTTATATGGGGGCTCTGTATAGGGGCATTTTATACTGGGACACGTTATGGTGGGTACTATGGGGAAGGTGGGAGAGGAGTACTATGGGGTCATCTATGGGGGCACTGAGAAGGGGTATTTTATACTTACAAATTATGGGGGACACTGAGGGCATCTACTGGGGCACTATATATGGGGCATTTTATACTGGTACATTATGGGGGGCACTAGGAGGGAGGGGGAGAGGAGCACTATGGGGGCATTTACTGGGGGCACTATATAGGGGTATTTTATACTGGCACATTATGGGGACATTAGCTCAACTGGGGGCATTTTCTGCACTGTCACATTATAAGAGGAATTATTTCTACTGGGGGGCATTATGGTGGGCTTTATTACTCCCCCATGGTATGACCCCCTAGTAGCAGCACCAGCCTCTCCCTGCTCTGCTATCCCTCTGCCCCTTCTACAAATCCTTATTATGAAATCTTTCTCATTAGGATAAAACACATCAGCTCCGCCGAGCCCCCGGCCAAAGTGTGGAAGTGGCGTCCGAGATCCCCAAGGGCCAAGCCAAGTAATTGTAAGTTTTCATATGAAATATGTTTGTTATACACATATAGCCTACACTGTGCCCCACAATATACAGTTTCTTCTGTAAAAGTCAAGTGTCATGGGGGGGGCCCTTATTGTTTTTCGCCCCAGGGCCCCTTTTCACCTAGAACCGGCCCTGGTGACAGTCACTTCTTTATACTATGCGATCGCCAAATCAGATAGGATAGTACTATGCGATGCCGATGTGTGTGTGGCTCCTTCACTGCCTTGCTGCGCGGCCGAGTAGCGTGACCGCGACCGTGTGATCTTAGGCCTCGTTCACACTTCAGTGTTTGGTCAGTGATTTCCATCAGTGATTTGTGAGCCAAAACCAGAAGTGGAGCCTCCACAGACATGAGGTAGAAGGGAAAGATCTGCTCCTGTTCTGTGTTTAGAGTTGCACCTGGTTTTGGCTCACAAATCACTGATGGAAATCACTGACCAAACACTGAAGTGTGAACGAGGCCATAGACTCACGTGACGTCGGCCTGGCCGAGATCTCTACTGTGCCTGTAACTGTGCGGCCGTTATCGGCATTAAAGAGGGCGAAATGTAAGTTTAACTTTGCAATGAATAATGATGTCTGCCTCTTCTTTGGGTTTAGGGCAGCAAAGTAGCCAGTTAATGTGCAGAAATACTGAAAAATGCACAGGCAGATATGTTTTTGCCAGTCTCAAGTATAAGTTTGACGAAATGCACTTGTGAATGTAAGTGTCCCTGAATGGCAGTTAGGAAATGTGGTCACCCTAGCCAGGGCAGCTTGCTATCATTAATGGAACAATGAATTCTGAACTATACTAGCAGATTTTGAAGGAAAATGTCAGGACATCTTTCAGTGAGCTAAGAGAACGTGGTTCATACAGCAAGACAATAATCCAAAGCACACAAGTCATTCTACCAAATAATGGTTAAAGAAGAATAAAGTTAAAGTTTTGGATTGGCCAAGTCCTCACCTTAATCTAATCTAATCATAGGAAGAAGCCCATCAACAAAACAGAGGTGAACATGTTTGTTACAAGGAAATGGGCTAAAATCCGTACAAGTTGGATTAGAGGAGTAATCAACAATTACCAGAAAAGCAGAAACATTTTGAAACATGCACATGGGCGTCACACCAGATACTCAAAGCAAAGGGTAACATACTTTTGCTACTCACAGATGGGATATTGGATCATTTTATCCAATAAATAAAGTATAACTTTTTTAACTCTTTTTTTATTTATTATTTTGACATCTTTATCTACTTTTAGGAGTTGTGTGAGTTATGTAGTTTTTTGTCAAAATGTATGCAGAAATATAGGAAATTTAAGTACCATTGTATATGGACACTGCACTGTACTACTTCTCTTGTCCTATATACTGGGTGTAAGGGGGGAGCCATTTCACTTTTCACCTCAGGCAGCAGAAAGGTTAGTTGTACCTCTGCCTAAGGGCTCATGCTCACAGTCGTGGCCGTATTGTGGCCCGCGATACATGGGCACCGGCCATGTGCACCCCCCCATCACGGATGTGGACCTATTCACCTGAATGGGTCCACAATCCAAGAGATGTGGCCAGTGCGGAACAGAGGGACGGATCGCAAGCACTACAGAGTGCTTCCGTGGGTTTTCTGTCCGTGCCTCGGTGCATGCACCACTTTTTTTGCGTTGCGGACAGTCAAATGCGGATCACTGACCCCATTCAAGTGAATGAGTCCGCAATCTGCATGTGGCGGCCCCACGGTCAGTGCCCGTGCATGCACCTGGACATCTGGTGAGTTCCTCTGGGCCAAACTTACGTTACAGTAACACTATACTGTATATTCTGATCTAAGTCCAGTTCAGTAGAACCAGCCACAGTCACAAGATCTTTAAACTAACGGGTGACTATTTCATTGTACAATTGAGTCACTTGCTCCATGGTCATCAGCTTCCTTTAGGACCTTTTACTTGACGACAACCCAAAGTTATGAGGGTGCTGCAAACTGAATTCATAGAAATCACTTGGGAGTCTGCTTTTGCATTTTACAAACATTATGAGGCATAATACAAGTGCATTTTAGCATAATTTTTCTGCTGCAATAATCAGACTTTCAAGGGTCACCAAAACCTTCCATATCTAAGTTTGCTTCAGTTGAGCTGGAGGAGTTGCTTGGGAGTTACCTTTCATACAGATGCGAAAATGCGCTGGTATTATGGGCAAGGGGAAATTGACCTTAAAGGGGTTGTCCGAGTTATGAAAAAATAATAATATAGCACTGAAAATCTGATATATAACCGAGCTAAGCAAGTTTTATGCAAAAAAAATATATATTTTTTCCTCATTTCCCTGGTCATTTTCTGGCCCTTTGTTTACATGCAATAAAAACAATCTCTGCCCCTCCCCCTGCTCTGCTAAGGGAGTGAATACAAGAGCTGCCCCGAGTGACAAAACTGCCTGCTGGGAGACTCTGCAGCATGTTGTATGTGTAGAACTACAAGTCCCAGCTGTATAATGACACTGCTAAGGGAGTGAATACAAGAGCTGCCCCGAGTGACAAAACTGCCTGCTGGGAGACTCTGCAGCATGTTGTATGTGTAGGACTACAAGTCCCAGCTGTATAATGACACTGCTAAGGGAGTGGATACAAGAGCTGCCCTGAGTGCTGGGAGAATCAACAGCAACTTGTAAGTGTAGAACTACAAGTCCCAGCTGTATAATGACACTGCTAATACACACAGGATCTTCCCCCTACCTTCTTGTGCAATGCTCTCTCTTGTTTCCTCACTGCTGTGCAGCTGAAGGGGTTAAGAATCCTAGCAGAGAGTAGACGGCAGTGAAGGGGGGGGGGGCGTGGCCAGCACAGTGACGTCTCGTTTACAGGCTTGCAAACGACCTTTATCAGAGCAGGGAGAGAAGCTGACATCACAGGTCATGTGACCCTCTGTGAAATCTGAGAAACCAGCCACTGGAGATAAAGTGAGTGAATTGGAAAGCTGTTACATTTGCTTAGTTAGGAACATAGAAAGAACAAAAAAATAACTCGGATAACCCCTTTAAGAATCACAAGATGACCAGTAAGGTCCCTTTCACACGAGTGTGATTTCTGCGCGGGTGCGATGCATGACGTGAACGCATTGCACCCGCACTGAATCCTGACCTATTTATTTCAATGGGTCCGTGTACATGAGCGTTGTTTTTCACGCATCAGTTCTGCGTTGCGTGAAAATCGCAGCATGTTCTTTATTCTGCGTTTTTAACGCAGCCCTGGCCCCATAGAAGTGAATGGGGCTGCATGAAAAACGCATTGCATCCGCAAGCAAGTGCGGGTGCAATGCGTTTTTCACTGATGGTTGCTAAGAGATGTTGTTTGTAAACTTTCAGTTTTTTATCACGCGCTTGAAAAACACATCAAAACACATTGTACCCGCGCGGAAAAAAAACTGGACAACTGAACGCAATCGCAGACAAAACTGACTGAACTTGCTTGCAAAATAGTGCGAGTTTCACTGAACGCACCCTGAACGCATCCGGACCTAATCCATCACGCTCGTGTGAAAGGGGCCTAAGAGGTCACTATATAATATCTTAACATTTATGCAAAAAATTTATCTCAGTCAATTCCCCAAAAACCAAAAAAGACACAAATTAAGTGATTTTAATAAGTAAAGGAAAAAAAAGTATTATCCTCTTAATATTATAGGTGGTGTTGAATTATGATATATTATGGTCCTGTCCAAACTCCAAGGCACCTCTGTACTATTGGCCCTACCGTACCTCTGTATACCTCCAATTCTATACATGTTATTCTTCTTCAGATGTGCTACACTAAGCACTGTGCGACCCTAAAGAGATTGTCTAGGAGAAACATGGCTAATTTCTTCTAAAAACTGCGCACAGTTTGTGTGCGGTATTACAACTTAACCAGTTTCACTTCAATGGAAATAAGCTGCAGTACCAGATATGAACCATGACCATCTGTGTGGCGCTGTCTTTGGAAGAAAGCATCTATATTTTTCTAAACCTGAATAACCCCTTTTTTTAATGTCTGGGTTAAAGTGCTCATTGTCCAATTCAGTCTAAGGCCCTTTTCACACGGGTGAGAATTCCACGCGGGTGCAATGCGTGAGGTGAACGCATTGCACCCGCACTAAATCCGGACCCGTTCACTTCAATGGGGCTGTGCACATGAGCAGTGATTTTCACGCATCACTTGTGCGTTGTGTGAAAATCACAACATGTTCTATAATCTACGTTTTTCACGCAACGCAGGCCCCTTAGAAATAAATGGGTCTGCATGAAAATCACATAGCATCCGCAAGCAAGTGCAGATGCAATGCGATTTTCACGCATGGTTTCTAGGAGATGATGTTAGTAAATTGATTAAAGTCAATTTACTGTATTATTTTCCCTTATAACATGGTTATAAGGGAAAATAATAGCATTCTTAATACAGAATGCTTACTAAAATGTTGCTTGAAGGGTTAAAAAATAAAAATAAATAGCTCACCTCATCCACTTGGTCACGCAGCCGGAATCGTCTTCTTTCTTCTTCTTTGAGGACCTGCAAAAGGACCTTTGATGATGTAATCGCCGTTGTCAGCGCAGGTCCTGCTGAATGAAGATAGAAGGTCTTCTATCTTTATTCAGCAGGACCTGCGCTGATGTCACCGCGCTCACCACGTGGTGAGTGCGATTACATCATCAAAGGTCCTTTTGCAGGTCCTCAAAGAAGAAGAAAGAAGACGATTCCGGCTGCGCGATCAAGTGGATGAGGCGAGTTATTTTTTTTATTTTTTTTAACCCTTCAAGCAACATTTAAGTAAGCATTCTGTATTAAGAATGCTATTATTTTCCCTTATAACCATGTTATAAGGGAAAATATTAACATCTACACAACACCGAACCCAAACCCGAACTTCAGTGAAGAAGTTCGGGTCTGGGTACCACATTCAGTTTTTTATCACACGCATGCAAAACGCATTGCACCCGCGCGATAAAAACTGAACAACGCAATGCAATAGCAGTCAAAACTGACTGAAATAGTGTGTGCACTCGCGCAGCTTTTCCACAATGCACCTGGGAGGCATCTGAAGCAAATCCGGGATGCCCGTCTGAAAGAGGCCTAAGGAACTTAGAAATCGGGGCCCAGTGACAGTCCAAAGGCTCATTTATATGACATGTCATCGAGGGATCTTCATAGTTCTGTTATTGGAGGGGCGGATGTCTTCATCACTACTGTGGTCAAAAATTGGTAGATCTAGGGTGTTGCACTGGGACATGTAGGCCTTGTTTTCCATAGGACATTTGGGGCTTACAATGGCCTGTAAACAAAAGATAAGTAATGTTACACAAAGACAATGAAGTCCACTATAGCGGCCCGTTGAGGTGGCCATTTCTTGTGCTAATTTTTCAGAGAATGACCAACTATCTTATATGTACATGGGTATACTGACTGTACCTGACAGATAACGTGACCCACCCATTGTCTTTATACAGACGTGGACAAAATTGTTGGTACCCTTTGGTCAATGAAAGAAAAAGTCACAATGGTCACAGAAATAACTTTAATCTGACAAAAGTAATAATAAATTAAAATTCTATAAATGTTAACCAATGAAAGTCAGACATTGTTTTTCAACCATGCTTCAACAGAATTATGTAAAAAAATAAACTCATGAAACAGGCATGGACAAAAATGATGGTACCCCTAACTTAATATTTTGTTGCGCAACCTTTTGAGGCAATCACTGCAATCAAACGCTTCCTGTAACTGTCAATGAGACATCTGCACCTCTCAGCAGGTATTTTGGCCCACTCCTCATGAGCAAACTGCTCCAGTTGTGTCCGGTTTGAAGGGTGCCTTTTCCAGACTGCATGTTTCAGCTCCTTCCAAAGATGCTCAATAGGATTGAGGTCAGGGCTCATAGAAGGCCACTTTAGAATAGTCCAATTTTTTCCTCTTAGCCATTCTTGGGTGTTTTTAGCGGTGTGTTTTGGGTCATTGTCCTGTTGCAAGACCCATGACCTGCGACTGAGACCAAGCTTTCTGACACTGGCTAGTACATTTCTCTCTAGAATTCCTTGATAGTCTTGAGATTTCATTGTACCCTGCACAGATTCAAGACACCCTGTGCCAGACGCAGCAAAGCAGCCCCAGAACATAACAGAGCCTCCTCCATGTTTCACAGTAGGGACAGTGTTCTTTTCTTGATATGCTTCATTTTTTCGTCTGTGAACATACAGCTGATGTGCCTTGGCAAAAACTTCGATTTTTGTCTCATCTGTCCACAGGACATTCTCCCAGAAGCTTTGTGGCTTGTCAACATGTAGTTTGGCATATTCCAGTCTTGCTTTTTTATGATTCGTTTTCAACAATGGTGTCCTCCTTGGTCGTCTCCCATGTAGTCCACTTTGGCTCAAACAACGACGGATGGTGCGATCTGACACTGATGTTCCTTGAGCATGAAGTTCACCTTGAATCTCTTTAGAAGTCTTTCTAGACTCTTTTGTTACCATTCGGATTATCCGTCTCTTAGATTTGTCATCAATTTTCCTCCTGCGGCCACGTCCAGGGAGGTTGGCTACAGTCCCATGGATCTTAAACTTATGAATAATATGTGCAACTGTACTCACAGGAACATCTAGTTGCTTGGAGATGGTCTTATAGCCTTTACCTTTAACATGCTTGTCTATAATTTTCTTTCTGATCTCTTGAGACAGCTCTTTCCTTTGCTTCCTCTGGTCCATGTCGAGTGTGGTACACACCATATCACCAAACAACACAGTGATTACCTGGAGCCATATATATAGGCCCAATGGCTGATTACAAGGTTGTAGACACCTGTGATGCTAATTAGTGTACACACCTTGAATTAACATGTCCCTTTGGTCACATTATGTTCTGTGTTTTCTAGGGGTACCATCATTTTTGTCCATGCCTGTTTCATGAGTTTATTTTTTTACATAATTCTGTTGAAGCATGGTTGAAAAACAATGTCTGACTTTCATTGGTTAACATTTATAGAATTTTAATTTATTATTACTTTTGTCAGATTAAAGTTATTTCTGTGACCATTGTGACTTTTTCTTTCATTGACCAAAGGGTACCAACAATTTTGTCCACGTCTGTAAGTGACAGAAGCTCTGGCAGCGACTTACTCTCCTCTCCACATGCATGTGTAGTACCTCAGTAAAGGGTATGCGCATATAATTTTTTGTTGCCAATGGTATGTAATGTTTTTAATGTATTGTGTTGCGCATAAATAGTTATGTATGGATCGGTCGGTGTTAATAATCCTAACTCTGCCCCTGTAGAAAGTTATGTGCTAGATCTAGATCTAGCCATAGCTTAGTTAGTTCTGTGGAAAAAGTGAGAGGAAGTTACATGTGCTCACTCCTGCCACTGTGAATAATTAATTCAGCCAGTATCACTCCCATCCTCCACTTTGCTCTTCCAGGAATTGTGTGGCAGGGGCAGGGCAGGCCGGGAGCTCTGTGAAAGGAACAAGGTATGTGGAGTTTGTCTTTTATTTTTTATTTTTACTGCCTGTGAAGGGGGCACAGCTGGGCATATTACTGCCTGTGAAGGAGCACAGCTGGGCATAATATTGTCTGTGAAGGGGTCACAGCTGGGCATATTACTGCCTGTGAAGGGGGCACAGCTGGGCATATTACTGCCTGTGAAGGGGGCACAGCTGGGCATATAACTGCCTGTGAAGGGGACACTTTACTGGGCATATTACTGTCAGGGGACACATAACGGCATATTACTGTGAGGGGGCACATATCTGGCCATAACTACTGTGAGGGGGCACCTATTTGGCCATAACTGCTGAGAGGGGGCACAAAACTTGGGATAACTACTGTGAGGGGGCACCTAATTGGCCATAACTACTGTGAGAGGCACATATCTGGGCATAACTACTGTGAGGGAGGACATATCTGGGCATCACTACTGTGAGGGGGCACATATCTGACCATAACTACTGTGAGGGATCACATAACTGGGCATAACTACTGTGAGGGAGCACATATCTGGGCATCACTCACTACTGTGAGGGGGCACATATCTGACCATAACTACTGTGAGGGGGAACATATTTGGGCATCACTACTGTGAGGGGGCATATATTTGGGCATTGTTACTGTGAGGGGGCACATATCTGGCCATAACTACTGTGAGGGGGCACATATCTGGGCATTGCTAGTGCTACTGTGAGGGAGCACATATCTGGGCATTGCTACTGTGATGGGGCACATATCTGGGCATTGCTACTGTGAGGGGCACATATCTAGCCATAAATACTGTGAGGGGGCACATATCTGGCCATAACTACTGTATGGGGACACAATGTGGGCATAACTACTGTGAGGGGGCAATGTTACTGTGAGGGGACACATATCTGGCTACTGGCATACATACAGGGGTCACAGTAGTGCTATGTGTACCATAGTACCCGGGGCCTGCCGCCCAGTGCTCCTCGTGCCCACCCCTTTAGTATACTTACCCTCCCCAGCCGGCAGTGGGGGTCTTTGGGCTGATCTGAGGTCTGATGGGGGCTAAGTGGGGGTCTGATAATAATGGGGGTCTTTGGGCTTATCTGATGTCGGATGGGGGCTGAGTGGGGGTGTGATGGGGGTCTTTGGGCTGATCTGAGGTCTGATGGGGGCTGAAGTTGTGGTCTGGGCTGATCTGAGGTCTGATGGGGCTGAGTGGGGGTCTCATAGGGGTCTTTGGGCTTATCTGAGGTCTGATGGGGGCTGAGTTGGCTGATATGAGGTCTCTCATAGTCAGATTACAGCCACTCTGCAGCTTTGGCTCTAATCTGACTGAAATGGCTGCTGCTGGCCTCAGTCTCTCTGCCACTGCTGCTCTTTGGGTGGCCAGATGTCCGTTTTTTAGACTCCTGGTCCGGCGCAAGGCCAGGACGGACGGTTGTTAAGGATGATGGGACGACAGCTCTTGCTCAGGCATGGTCACTTGGGGGGCAGGGGGCAGGGCCTGGCATCATGTTCAGATCACACTGCGCGCTTACGTGATGTCGCAAAGTTATTAGCGCTGCAGGTCCGGCAGGAGGTTGGGAACAGAGGAGCGCTGGAGCCACTGCTAGTCTAACTCTATACTACAGTCACTCACCCCACCTCGCCTCATTCTCTCTCTCTCTGCCAGACATTTCTGCCAGTCTGAGCCAGGCCCAGGAGCAGCACTCATTCTGCCGCCAGAGCTCACACTGAGCCCAGCCAGCCTCCACCATTTACCCTTGCCAGTTGCCATTGACTTTCAGCAGGTTGATTCAGCAGCTTTCAGCCTGAGCCAGCCCAGCAGGTAATAATTACCATCTGGCCTTGGTATGTTCTGTAGATTATTATATGTGAGCTGGCCTGGTATAAGTTATACATCTTCTGGTTTATTAAGATGTATAACTTATACCAGCTGCACATATACAGTATAATCATATAAGGAGATACCCAGGTTATACCAGCATGCTCCATATCACTATATACAAGATGTATAACTTATACCAGCTGTACATATATAATTATATACAGGAGATACCAAGGTTATATCATCAGCGTGGTCCACTATATCACTATATACTAGAAGATGTTATACCATATATAATCCTCTTGTATATAGTGATATACAGTATATAATATACAGTATATAATATATATATATATATATATATATATATATATATACACACGCGCATGGCAGGGGGTGAAGGCAGGCTGGGGGGCGGCAACGACGACAGGGAGGGGGCCCCATGGATCAGTTTCGCACCAGGGCCCCATGGATTGGCCACTGTATCTGGCCATTAGTACTGTGATGGGGAACATTTCTGGGCATTGCTACTGTGATGGGGCACATATCTTGGCATTGCTACTGTGAGGGGGCACATATCTTGACATCGCTACTGTGAGTGGCACATGTATGGCCATAACTACTGTGAGGGGGCACAATGTAGGCGTAACTACTGTGAGGGCGGCACATATCGAAGCATAACTACTGTGAAGGGGGCACAATGCTGGCATATCTACTGTGTGGTGGCTTAAAGGAGAAATAATTACTATGTGGGGGGTATTTAAGGGACTGGGTGGGATTAGGTGTTTATGTTTTCGGCGGAGTTAGAGGGGTGACCTAATGCACGCCACACATAATGTCCCTCTTCCTTCTTTTCAAAAGCTGGGAGGCACTGTATGGGTCAGTGATTGGCTAAGCAGATATTTCCTATAGACTGAGAGGGACAAAGAAGCAGACACAAAAAGTGACCAAGGAAACACCTTTACATACATACAAAAAATAATTGCTTACCATTTTCTCTTCTTTCGCTGAAGGGTTTCTAAGCAAAAGACAGAGAGGAGCAACAATAATGCCCAGTATTCCACAGATCCTGACTAACCAGGGGAATCCAATGGCTTCTGCAATAGCACCACCACACAGAGGTCCTGAAATGACAGATTACATTTAGTGTAGAGCATATGAGTACAATATACACTGAGGTACAGACTGTAGACCAGTCCTATTATATACATTATATATATACAGGTATATGCGTCCTATACACTGATGTACAGACTGTAGACTCGTCCTATTATATAAATTATATATATATATATATATATATATATATATACTAGCAGAAGGACCCAACTTCGCACAGGTATATTTAATCTATTTCATTTTATGTTTCCGTGTGTCGTAAAAAAACTGTTTCCCCCATAACAGTGACCTCTACAGTGCCTGCCCCTTTAAATGTGACTTTCACTGTGACTGCCCCTTTAACTGAGACTTTCATCGTGACCGCCCCTTGAACTGTGACTTTCACTGTGACCGCCCCTTTAACTGTGACTTTCCCTGTGACCGCACCTTTAACTCCAACCGCCCCTTTAACTGGGACTTTCACTGTGACCGCCCCTTTAACTGGGACTTTCACTGTGACCTCCCCTTTAACTGGGACTTTTTACTGTGACCTCCCCTTTAACTGTGACTTTCACTGTGACCGCACCTTTAACTGTAACCGCCCCTTTAACTGTGACTTTCACTGTGACCACCCCTTTAACTGTGACTTTCACAGTGACCGCCCCTTTAATTGCGACTTTCACTGTGACCGCCCCTTTAAGCAGTAAAGAAATATGGCTGGGTTGTTATGGAAACCTGGAGTAAAACTGTGTTTATAGCAGTTGGGATTTGAAGAGAAAGAATTGCAGGCTTGTATTTGGGGGGGGGGGGGCTAATTTTTTGGGAATATCTCAGTAACGATACGTCCTAGAGAGGTCTAAAACCTTCCCGGACACCTGTTGTATCTGTGTGCCAAATTTGGTGAAGATCGGTCTAGTCGCTTGGTTGCGCATAAAGAACGTCAGACAGAAACTCATTTTTATATATATAAGAGATATATACACCGGAGACTGCGTCCTATAAACTGATATACAGACCTGAGAAAAACCCATTATATAAATGATATATATATACAATGGAGACTGCGTTCTATACACTGATATAAAGACCAGATAACAGTCCTATTATATAAATGATATATATATACACTGGACGTTGTGTCCTATACACTGATATACAGCCCTAAAGAAAAGATTCTGGTTGGATACCAAGCAAGCCATGTCCCGTTCCTTGTCCTCACTGACGTAATTGAAGGTCTCTTCCTCCACCTAGCTACGTACAATACCAAGGGTCCACAAAAGGTGACAACAAGCCCCCTGGGATGCCTGCTGTGGTTGGTCTTCCACCTCCTCAAGCCACCTTCCTCCTCTGACCCCTCTTCTTCAGACTCCTCTCTCTGCATTGCCATAGTTCCATCAATCGACGACGACAAGGCTGCTTCTGGTGGTGATGGTGACTACAACTCTTCCTCTTCATGCTCATCTACGGCCTGATCCAGCACTCTTCACAGGGAACGTTCCAGAAAAAATGCATATGGGATGAGGTCGATGATGTTGCCTTGGGTTTGACTGACCAGGTTTATCACCTCCGCAAAAGGATGCATGAGCCTACAGCCATTGTGCATGAACGTTCAGTAACGCAGGCCAAAAAATACCCAGCTCCGCAGAGGCTGTCCTCTTTTTTTTTTAATTAAAAAAAATATGTTCTTAACAGTTTAATCTCTGTTTTGTCCCCATCAGGGGCCGGTGTATGGAATAGATTTTAGGAACCGGGAGATGGAAAAAGATGCTTGGTCGGTCCTCCTACTTCCAATTTGGGGCACTGCGTGTACGGCTTGCAATGTACTGTGCCATCAGATATGAGTGGTGTGTTTAAGTAGTACTATTCCTATTAGTTTAATCCCTGTTACGTCCCCTATCAGGGGACGTGTATGGAATAGATTTTAGGAACGGGAGATGGAAAAAGATGCTTGGTCTGTCCTCTTACTTCCAATTTGTGGCACTGAGCGTGCGCCGTGCAATGTACTATGCAATCCCAATATGAGTGGTATGTTAAAGAGGACCTTTCACTACTCTACAAACGAAAAACTAACTATACCTGTGGGCAGAGCGGCGCCCAGGGCACCCCCTGCACTTACTAGTAAGTTTGTAGAGTAGTGAAAGGTCCTCTTTAAGTAGTACTATTCCTATCAGTTTAATCCCTGTTACGTCCCCTACCAGGGGACGTGTATAGAATAGATTTCAGGAACTGGGACACTGCGCGTACGCCTTGCAATGTACTGTGCCACCAGATATGAGTGGTATGTTAAGTAGGATTATTCCTATCAGTTTAATCCCTGTTACGTCCCCTATCAGGGGCCGGTCTATGGAATAGATATTAGGAACCGGGAGATGGAAAAAGATGCTTGGTTGGTCCTCCTACTTCCAATTTGGGGTACTGCGCGTGCGCTGTGAAATGTACTGTGCCACCAGATAATAGTGGTGTGTTAAGTAGTACTATTCCTATCAGTTTAATCCCTGTTACGTCCCCTACCAGGGGACGTGTATAGAATAGATTTCAGGAACTGGGACACTGCGCGTACGCCTTGCAATGTACTGTGCCACCAGATATGAGTGGTATGTTAAGTAGGATTATTCCTATCAGTTTAATCCCTGTTACGTCCCCTATCAGGGGCCGGTCTATGGAAAAGATTTTACGAACCGGGAGATGGAAAAAGATGCTTGGTTGGTCCTCCTACTTCCAACTTGGGGCACTGCGCGTGCGCCGTGCAATATACTGTGCCACCAGATGTGAGTAGTGTGTTAAGTAGTACTATTCCTATCAGTTTAATCCCTGTAACGTCCCCTATCAGGGGCCGGTCTATGGAATAGATTTTAGGACCCGGGAGATGGACTTTTTTAATTAAAATATAAATAAATAACCTACACAATGGAAAACTTATCCAAACATAACAATGAACCAAACAAGTGACATAACACAGAGTCTAGCAAAATACTATTCCCTTACCCGACCAGTCTCCCACCCCAAAAAAAACCCTATTTTACATATTTACATATTTACAAAAAGGCTTTCATGCTCCTCTAAAAATCTATTCATTCAAACATATATACAAAAGTAATAATTATAGGCCAGTCATATATTAAAACAAAAAATACAAACCACAAGCAGAAACCTTAACTTAAATACTAACTATTAAACCCTTCACCAACCCCCACTGCAAACAGACAAACTGATCACCCTCAAAGTTCAAAGGGAAAAGAAAACCCTGAGCTCTGTCAGTCCATAAGTTCATCCCCAGTTGGACTGGGGTCGACCAGTTTGTATCACACACAATTTTTATTTATTTTTTTAATTTTTTTTTTTTTTTTTTTTTTTTTATATACACATATATATATATATATATATCCACACACATTATTTTTATATACATATATATATATATACACATATACACATCTATATCCCCCTTATATACACATATATACACATATACATATATCCCCCCCTCCCCCCGCACCCCCCCTCCCAACCTAACTAAGCCCCACTACACCTCTACTAATATAATACAACATAATACAACATAACATAATATAACATGATATAATACAGTACAAATGAACTACTTTCCAAAATCTGCATCTCCGAACACTCCCCACAACTTGTCGGCTATGGTTCAGTAGCCCGTAAACCTTTTCATCCTATTCTTATACAAAACAAAACAAAAATTCTAACTGTGTCTTCTAGATCAGCCCACCACCAGGACAAGGAGCATTACTCAGTCAGGGAACCCCAAAACAAAAGCCCCTCCACAGGCGAGAGGCCTTGGGGTCCCCCCACTTTTCATGCTCCAAAGAGCGCACCTTCACCAGGTCACCCATAATGTTCCTATATACCGTTTCCACTGGGAGGATTTTACGATTCGTCGACACTAGACACCGTGCACACCAGATGTGATGCCTAACCACTGCACTAACTAAAAATAAAGTGCGACGGTCCCTCCCACCAAGGTCTCTGAATGCGCCATAGGCCCATTCCGCATAAGACAAGGCGGCCAGCTTGGGCCAACCGATGGAAGCCCCCACCCTTTTGTACACCTCTACATTAAAGGGACAATGAAGCAGGAAGTGGTCCATGCTTTCTAGCATGCCCCCACACTCCTCCCGGGGACAACCCCTTTCCTCGGAGTTCCTGCACTTCATATTATCCCTTACATATAGCTTTCCATGAAAGCAGCGCCAAGTCACATCCCAAACCTTCTTAGGGATCCTTTCTGAATTAAGCAAAAGTAGCCCACCCTCCAGATCCTGACTTGGGCAATCCTTCAAGGCCAGCGGCGCCTGGAAGAAAGAAGACAGGACCCCCCTGTCAAGTGAACCCCTCGACATGGTCTCTATCTCAGTTCTCCTCAGGCCCCACCGCCTTATGATCTTCAGAACCGGAGCAACGTAAGCCGGGAGATGTCCATGTGACGCACGCAGGTCTTTCACACGCCCTCCTGTCTCCCATTCCTGGAAGAAAGGCCGGAACCATTCCCTACAGGAAATTACCCACAAAGGAGCCCTCTCTTTCCAGAGGTTTGCAATGTTTATTTTCAAAAAGATATTTGATAAAAATACCACTGGGTTGACCATATCCAACCCGCCTAGTCTCCTTGTGCGGTAAGTCACCTCTCTCCTGATTAGGTTCAGCCTATTTCCCCATAACATCTGGAAAAAGATGCTTGGTTGGTCCTCCTACTTCCAATTTGGGGTACTGCGCGTGTGTCGTGCAATGTACTGTGCCATTAGATATGAGTGGTGTGTTAAGTAGTACTATTCCTATCAGTTTAATCCCTGTTACGTCCCCTATCAGGGGCCGGTCTATGGAATAGATTTTAGGAACCGGGAGATTTAAAAAGTTTCTTGGTCGGTCCTCCTACTTCCAATTTGGGGCACTGCGCGTGCGCCGTGCAATGTACTGTGCCACCAGATATGAGTGGTGTGTTAAGTAGTACTATTCCTATCAGTTTAATCCCTGTTACGTCCCCTATCAGGGGACATGTATGGAATATATTTTAGACAACCGCAAAGAGTTGTCAATAGTTGACACACTCATGACATAAATTTTATTCCTCTATGCGTCAATCTTGATGTAGTGATGACTGTGCTTGTGCGCACGTTTGGGAGATTGCAGGCGATGGGGGTTTTCAAAGCCTATGGTCGTGCTGAGGTAGTTCAGTGACAGTTAAGTGACCCAGAAAACAATGATTCTGCAGTGTGGGCCCATTGTTGGCCTAGTAGGCTTTAATGATTACTTCGATGATCACAAAGAAAATTAATGTTTTTTCTATGTAAAATTATCCAGCCGATCGCTTTTGGTCTGTTCACAATGAAGCAACGACCTTATCATCTGGGGTGTGCCAACATTGCCATTGCCAACACACTCATAGAGGTGGTCGCTTCATTGTGATACGCAAGCCCCTTCACCCCAACAAGGTAACCATCACGAAGGGGAATTGACACATGTATGTGCTTTTTTTTTTTTTTTTTTTTTTTTGCAGCCACAGTGAAGCACCAGCAGACAGAAAAATTGATGTTTTCCAGGCAGAAGTGTCCTAAAACATTGTGGCTTGAACCCTAGTTGGTGGCGGATAAGTCACGCAAGTCATTTAGCATGCAGAGATAAAATACAGCAGCGTGTGGACCATTTTTAGACCAAGGCATCTCATCTCCTCAGCCCTTTTTTTAGTCAAACGTATCCCCTACTGTCAGTCCCTTCAGGATGCATGCCTCATTCATCTTAATAAAGGTGAGGTAATCTAGACTTTTTTGACCTAGGCGACTTCTCTTCTCAGTGACAATACCTCCTGCTGCACTGAAGGTCCTTTCTGACAGGACACTTGAAGCGGGGCAGACCAGAAGTTCTATTGAAAATTGGGATAGCTCAGGCCACAGGTCAAGCCTGCACACCCAGTAGTCAAGGGGTTCATCGCTCCTCTGAGTGTCGATATCTGCAGTTAAGGCGAGGTAGTCTGCTACCTGTCAGTCGAGTCGTTCTCTGAGGGTGGACCCCGAAGGGCTGTGGCGATGCGTAGGACTTAAAAAGCTCTGCATGTCCTCCATCAACAACACGTCTGTAAAGCTTCCTGTCCTTGCCGGCGTGGTCGTGGTAGGAGGAGGATTACTTTCACCTCTTCCTCTGTTAGATTCCTGTTGTGCTGTGATATCACCCTTATACGCTGTGTAAAGCATACTTTTCAATTTATTTTGGAACTGCTGCATCTTTTCCGACTTCCGGTAATTTGGTAACATTTCAGGCACTTTCTGCTTATACAGGGGGTCTAGTAGCGTGGCCACCCAGTACAGGTCGTTCTCCTTCAGCCTTTTTATATGAGAGTCCCTCAACAGGCACGACAGCATGAAAGACCCCATTTGTGCAAGGTTGGATGCCGAGCTACTCATGTCCCGTTCCTTGTCCTCACTGATCTCACTGAAGGTCTGTTCTTCCCCCCAGCCACGTACAACACTACGGGTACCAGATAGGTGACAACAAGCACCCTGGGATGCCTGCTGTGGTTGGTTTTCCTCCTCCTCAAAGCCACATACCTCCTCTGACTCCTTTTTCTCAGACTCCTCTTCCTGCGTTGCCACAGGTCCAGCAAGCGATGCTGATAAGGCTGTTTCTGGTGGTGATGGTGACCACAACTCTTCCTATTCACGCTCATCTACGGCCTGATCCAGCACTCTTCGCAGGGCACGCTCCAGAAAAGAAAACAAATGGGATGATGTCGCTGATGGTGCCTTCAGTGCGACTGACTAGGTTTGTCACCTCCTCAAAAGGACGCATGAACCTACAGGCATTACGCATGAGCGTCCAGTAACGTGGCAAAAAAATTCCCAGCTCCTCAGAGGCTGTCCTAGCACCCCGGTCATGCAAATATTCGTTGACGGCTTTTTCTTGTTGGAGCAGGAGTGTTGAATTCCACTAGCTTCTTGCAACGACCTCCCCTGCTTCCAACTCGTCTCCTCCTTCTCTCTGTCTCCTTATCTGAACTTTCCCCCTGTTCTTCTTCTCTTCGAGCGGGCACCCACGTGTCATCCACGGACACATAGTCATCACCAACCGCTTCATTTGTATCTGACAACTCAGCAAAGGAAGCAGCAGCGGGTACAACATCATCATCATCATCACACCGTATGTCCATGTGTGTAATGCTGCCTGAGACACATCCCTGTTATCTACATCCTCTGGCAATAATGGTTGTGCATTACTCATTTCTTCCAACTGATGTGTAAATAACTCCTCTGACAGATCAAGTGAAGCAGCTGTGGTGCTAGTGGTGGTGGTGGCGGCAGGCGGGTGAGTGCTAACTTGAGAGGTGCCCGAAGCTGAGCTGGAGAAGGATGGTGCGTCAAGATTCCGAGCGGAAGCTGTAGAAGATTGGGTGTCCTGTGTTAGCCAGTCAACTATGTCCTCAGAACTTTTCGAGTTCAGGCTACGTGGCCTCTGAACACTGGGCATTATTCTTGGGCCAAAGGGAATCACAGCACCACGACCACGACAGCCCCTGCGGGGTGGCCTGCCTCTGCCTGTCATTTTTTTTAGATTAGTTTAGTTGTACTATGCGTGCAAGCTACTGTGACACCAGATATGAGTGGTGGCACTGTGCACTGGCAGTAGTTGGCTGAGCAGATGCTGTAGGCCTGACACACACGCTTGCAGACAACTAACTGCTATTATATTACAGTCAAATTTTTTATTTATTTTTTTAAATGCAAGCTACTGTGACACCAGATATGAGTGGCACTGGCAGAAGTTGGAAGAGTAAACGCTGTAGGCATAACACACACGCTTTTTTTTTTTTTTAATGCAAGCTACTGTGTGTAACACCAGATATGAGTGGCACTGGCAGAAGTTGTCAGAGCAGACGCTGTAGGCCTGACACATACGCTTGCAGAAAACTAACTGCTATTATATTACAGTCAAAATTGTTTTTTGTTTTTTTTAAATGCAAGCTACTGTGACACCAGATATGAGTTGCACTGGTGGTACTGTGCACTGCAGTAGTTGGCACAGTACACTCTGTAGGCCTGACACACACGCTTGCAGGCAACTAACTGCAATTATATTACAGTCAAAAAAGTTTTAGTTTTTTTTTAAATGCAAGCTACTGTGACATCAGATATGAATGGTGGCACTGGGCAAGTGGGCACAGTATACGCTGTGAGCCTGACACACGCGCTGGCAGGCAACTTCAATTAGATTACAGAGGAAAATAAATAAAAGCAGACTGATGTACCAGCCCTAAAAAGGGCTTTTTGGGGTGCTGTCAGGACGCTGTCCTTATAGCAGAGATCAGATGAGTCCTTCAGGACTGCAGTGGACACTGAATACACTAGCCTAGCTATCGATTTCCCTATTAAATCAGCAGCAGCAGTACTGTCCCTCCTCTCACTAAGAATGCAGCTTCCGAATGAATCTAAAATAGATGCTGTCCAGGAGGTGGGAGGGTCTGGGAGGGAGGGTCTGCTGCTGATTGGCTGGAATGTGTCTGCTGACTGTGAGGTACAGGGTCAAAGTTTGCTCAATGATGACGAATAGGGTGCGGACGAACATTGCATATGTCCGCCCGCTGCGGCGAACGCGAACAAGCAATGTTCGTCGGAACTGTTCGCCGGCGAATAGTTCAGGACATCTCTATAGCTCATGAGCGCTTGCCACATCTCTTACTATGCTTAGTTTACAGGACAATGATGGAGAACGCGCAGGATGAGGGTTTTATCAGGCTGTGACATAGCAGGAAATAGTCATCTGTGGACTAGTTGGCTTCATGGCAATATGGGTAATCTCGCGTTCCTGGGCTTCTTACTTTCACTTTGTAACATGTGCAGCCACCAATTTAGTAAAAACTGATTTGTTACTACAAAGCGCTAGGAATTTTGGATTCATTGTGAATTTAAGTTTTCCTAAACTGTAGACCGAATTCCACTTCCCACTTCTTTTCACCATTTATATAACTGAAGAACGTTTTAGGGTTAGTTTTACTTTCTATGTAAGCGAGTCTCTCTGGCTCCAGCTTGGCTGCTTTTATCTGTCTTTTACATATTTTATTTGTCTCCTTATAGATTTTTAGCGCTTCTTCGCTACATTTATTGCCCTCTTTAAAGGGACACTGTCACCTGGATTTTACTTACTGAGCTAATAACATCACCACATCAGTCTCCACGATTTACATTAAAATATATTAATATTGCTGCCCTGTGTCTTTAATATTGTCTAAAAAAATCGGTTTTAATAATATGCTAAGTACCTCAATAAGGAGCCCAAGGGGACGTCGCCCGTGCGATGTCCTGCCATCGGCCTCACAGAAGTCATTGTGCATGTGCCAGCTTCGCAGATCCTGCTCCTCTGTCCTCGCCCACTCGGCAAGTCACGCCGCTCTGCTCCTCCTTTCCGGATCAAGCGAAGCTGGCGCATGCACAATGACTTCTGTGAGGCCGATGCCAGGACACTGCACGGGCGCTGACATGTGTAACCATGGCGCATGCACGGGATTACGGGCGCTGCACAAACATTTAATCGGTGAAGATGAGTGAATAAATTAGCAGTGGGAATGTGCTGGGCTCCGAAGTAATGGGCGCGGCTTGGCTGCCATAGGGACGTCCCCTCGTGCTCCATATTGGGGTACTGTGCATATTAATAAAACCGATTTTATAGACAAAATTAAAGACACAGGGGAGTAATACTAGTATATTTTAATGTAAATGGTGGAGACTGATGTTATTAGCTCAGTAAGTAAACTCCAGGTGACAGTGTCCCTTTAAATTTCTATTTATCCATATTTGGGGTTTTTAGGTTCCTTTTATTTCAAAATGAGTTTTTTTGGCTGTATTTTTTTTATATTTTTGAGGACATTGTGCCAGTTAGTGAGGCCGATGGACGCTCTAAGCTGGTCAAATTTAATTTTTTCAGAAGTTCAGCGTTTTTTGTACCTTTCAGAAAAAAAAAACATTTAAAATGACAATTGGAAGTTTATTATATTAGTGTTGAGCGAGCATGCTCAGCCGAACACCAGTTTGGTTTGAGCATCGCTATGCTCGTCACATTGCGGAGTTCGGCTGAACACCACGTGTGCTCGAGCGCAATGCTATATATGGAGTCAGAGCAGGGACTCCTAAGCCTCACACTGAGGGATTCCCTCACTGTACAGTGATCTTCTGTATAGAAATAAAGGCTAAATTAGATTTAAATACATGACTCGAGCATCACGCTCGAGCAAACGTGGTGTTCAGCCGAACGCTGCCATGTGCCGAGCATAGAGATGCTCGAGTCAGTGTATTTAAATCTAATTTAGTCTCTATTTCTATGCTGAATATCGCTGTACAGTGAGGGAATCCCTCAGTGCAAGTCTGTGGCTTAGAAGTCCCTGCTCTGACTCCATATATACAGGTCCTTTTAAAAAAATTAGCATATTGTGATAAAGTTCATTATTTTCTGTAATGTACTAATAAACATTAGACTTTCATATATTTTAGATTCATTACACACCAACTGAAGTAGTTCAAGCCTTTTATTGTTTTAATATTGATGATTTTGGCATACAGCTCATGAAAATCCCAAATTCCTATCTAAAAAAATTAGCATATCATGAAAAGGTTCTCTAAACGAGCTATTAACCTAATCATCTGAATCAACTAATTAACTCTTAAACACCTGTAAAAGATTCCTGAGGCTTTTAAAAACTCCCAGCCGGGTTCATTACTCAAAACCGCAATCATGGGTAAGACTGCCGACCTGACTGCTGTCCAGAAGGCCATCATTGACACCCTCAAGCAAGAGGGTAAGACACAGAAAGAAATTTCTGAACGAATAGGCTGTTCCCAGAGTGCAGTATCAAGGCACCTCAGTGGGAAGTCTGTGGGAAGGAAAAAGTGTGGCAGAAAATGCTGCACAACGGGAAGACGTGACCGGACCCTGAGGAAGATTGTGGAGAAGGACCGATTCCAGGTCCCTTGGGGGACCTGCGGAAGCAGTGGACTGAGTCTGGAGAAGAAACATCCAGAGCCACCGTGTACAGGCGTGTGCAGGAAATAGGCTACAGGTGCTGCATTCCCCAGGTCAAGCCACTTTTGAACCAGAAACAGCGGCACTGGACTGTTGCTTAGTGGTCCAAAGTACTTTTTTCGGATGAAAGCAAATTTTGCATGTCATTCGGAAATCAAGGTGCCAGACTCTGGAGGAAGACTGGGAAGAGGGAAATGCCAAAAGTCCAGTGTCAAGTACCCACAGTCAGTGATGGTCTGGGGTGCTATGTCAGCTGCTGGTGTTGGTCCACTGTGTTTTATCAAGGGCAGGGTCAATGCAGCTAGCTATCAGGAGATTTTGGAGCACTTCATGCTTCCATCGGCTGAAAAGCTTTATGGAGATGAAGATTTCATTTTTCAGCACGACCTGGCACCTGCTCACAGTGCCAAAACCACTGGTAAATGGTTTACTGACCATGGTATTACTGTGCTCAATTGGCCTGCCAACTCTCCTGACCTGAACCCCATAGAGAATCTGTGGGATATTGGGAAGAGAAAGTTGAGAGACGCAAGACCCAACACTCTGGATGAGCTTAAGGCCGCTATCGAAGCATCCTGGGCCTCCATGACACCTCAGCAGTGCCACAGGCTGATTGCCTCCATGCCACGCCGCATTGAAGCAGTAATTTCAGCTAAAAGATTCCCGACCAAGTATTGAGTGCATAACTGAACATAATTATTTGAAGGTTGACTTTTTTTGTATTAAAAACACTTTTCTTTTATTGGTCGGATGAAATATGCTAATTTTTTTAGATAGGAAATTTGGGTTTTCATGAGCTGTATGCCAAAATCATCAATATTAAAACAATAAAAGGCTTGAACTACTTCAGTTGGTGTGTAATGAATCGAAAATATATGAAAGTCTAATGTTTATCAGTACATTACAGAAAATAATGAACTTTATCACAATATGCTAATTTTTTTTAGAAGGACCTGTATATTGGCTGTTCAGCAGTGCAGTTATATGTTTTAAAGCCTTTTGTGGAGTGTGTAAGTGGAAAACATTATATATTGACTTTTCAGCAGTGCAGTTATATGTTATAAATCCCTTTTGCCATGTATTAGTGGCAAAAGAAAAATGTATTTGCCGTTCATTGGTGCAGTTATATGGTGTAAAGCCTTTTGTAGCGTGTATAAGTGGAAAAAGAAAAATATATTTGCAGTTCAGCGATGCAGTTATATGTTCTAAAGCCTTTGTGTCATGTATTAGTGGCAAAAGAAAAATATATTTGCCGTTTAGCGGTGCAGTTATATGTTCTAAATCCTTTTGTGGCGTGTGTAAGTGGAAAAAAAATATATATTGGCTGTTCACCAGTGCAGTTATAGGTTATAAAGCCCTTTTTAACGTGTATTAGTGGCAAAAGAAAAATATTTTTGCTGTTCAGTGGTGCAGTCATATGTTATAAAGCCATGTTTGCCGTATATTAGTGGCAAAAGAAAAATGTATTTGCAGTTCAGCGGTGAAGTTATATTTTCTAAAGCCTTTTGTGGCATGTATACGTGGAAAAAGAAAAATATATTTGCCGTTTAGCGGTGCAGTTATATGTTCTAAATCCTTTTGTGGCGTGTGTAAGTGGAAAAAATATATATTGGCTGTTCAGCGGTGCAGTTATATTTTATAAAGCCCTTTTTGCCATCTATTACTGGCAAAAGAAAAATTTATTTGCTGTTCAGATGTGCAGTTATATGTTGTAAAGCCCTTTTTGCCATGCATTTGTGACAAAAGAAAACGATATTTGCCGTTCAGCAGTACAGTTATATGCTCTCAAGCCTTTTGTGGCATGCATTAGTGGAAAAAAAATATATATACTTGCCAGTTCAGCAGGGCAGTTATATGTTCTAAAGCCTTTTGTGGCGTGTATGAGTAAAAAAAGAAAAATATATTTGCCGTTCAGAGGTGCAGTTATATGTTTTAAAGCCTTTTGTAGCGTGTATTAGTGGGAAAAGAAAAATATATTTGCCATTCAGAGGTGCAGTTGTATATTCTAAAGCCTTTTGTTTCATGTATAAGTGGAAAAAGAAAAACATATTTGCCGTTCAGCAATGCAGTTATATGTTCTAAAGCCTTTTGTGGCGTGTGTAAGTGGAAAAAAATATATATTGGCTGTTCAGCGGTGCAGTGATATGTTATAAATCCCTTTTTGCCATGTATTAGTGGCAAAAGATAAATATATTTGCCGTTCAGCAGTGTAGGTATATGTTCTAAAGCCTTTTGTGGCATGTATTAGTGGCAAAAGAAAAATATATTTGCTGTTCAGTGGTGCAGTTATGTTATAAAGCCCTTTTTGCCGTCTATTACTGGCAAAAGAAAAAAATATTTGCTATACAGAGGTGCAGTTATATGTTGTAAAGCACTATTTGTAGTTTATTAGTGGCACAAAAAAATAATAATTTGCCGTTCAGCCGTGCATTTGTATGTTGTAAAGCCCTTTTTGAAATGCATTTGTGGCAAAAGAAAACTATATTTGCCGTTCAGCGGTACAGTTATATGTTCTAAAGCCTTTTGTGGCGTGCATTAGTGGCAAAAGAAAATATATTTGGCGTTCAGCGGTGCAGTTATATGGTCCAAAGCCCTTTTTGTAGTGCATTAGTAGCTCAAAAAATATATTTTTGCCGTTCAGCAGTGCAGTTATATGTTGTAAAGCACTTTTTGACGTGTATTAGTAGAAAAAGAAATATATTTTCCATTCAGCAGTGCAGTTATATGTTCTAAAGCTTTTTGTGGGCTGTATTAGTGGCAAAAGAAAAATATATTTGCCATTCAGCGGTGCAGTTATATGTTCTAAAGCCTTTTGTGGCGTATATTAGTGGCACCAAAAAATATATATTTGTTTTTCAGCTGTGCAGTTATGCACTCACCTAAGGAATTATTAGGAACACCTGTTCTATTTCTCATTAATGCGATTATCTAGTCAACCAATCACATGGCAGTTGCTTCAATGCATGTAGGGTTGTGGTCCTGGTCAAGACAATCTCCTGAACTCCAAACTAAATGTCAGAATGGGAAAGAAAGGTGATTTAAACAATTTTGAGCGTGGCATGGTTGTTGGTGCCAGATGGGCCGGTCTGAGTATTTCACAATCTGCTCAGTTACTGGGATTTTCACACACAACCATTTCTAGGGTTTACAAAGAATGGTGTGAAAAGGGAAAAACATCCAGCATGCGGCAGTCCTGTGGGCGAAAATGCCTTGTTGATGCTAGATGTCAGAGGAGAATGGGCCGACTGATTCAAGCTGATAGAAGAGCAACGTTGACTGAAATAACCACTCGTTACAACCGAGGTATGCAGCAAAGCATTTGTGTAAGCCACAACACGCACAACCTTGAGGCGGATGGGCTACAACAGCAGAAGACCCCATCGGGTACCACTCATCTCCACTCCAAATAGGAAAAAGAAGCTACAATTTGCACGAGCTCACCAAAATTGGACTGTTGAAGACTGGAAAAATGTTGCCTGGTCTGATGAGTCTCGATTTCTGTTGAGACATTCAAATGGTAGAGTCCGAATTTGGCGTAAACAGAATGAGAACATGTATCCATCATGCCTTGTTACAACTGTGCAGGCTGGTGGTGGTGGTGTAATGGTGTGGGGATGTTTTCTGGGCACACCTTAGGCCCCTTAGTGCCAATTCACCATTGTTTAAATGCCACAGGCTACCTGAGCATTGTTTCTGACCATGTCTATCCCTTCATGACCACCATGTACCCATCCTCTGATGGCTACTTCCAGCAGGATAATGCACCATGTCACAAAGCTTGAATCATTTCAAATTGGTTTCTTGAACATGACAATGAGTTCACTGTACTAAAATGGCCCCCACAGTCACCAGATCTCAACCAAATAGAGCATCTTTGGGATGTGGTGGAACGGGAGCTTCATGCCCTGGATGTGCATCCCTCAAATCTCCATCAACTGCAAGATGCTATCCTATCAATATGGGCCTACATTTCTAAAGAATGCTATCAGCACCTTGTTGAATCAATGCCACGTAGAATTAAGGCAGTTCTGACGCAAAAGGTGTTCCTAATAATTCTTTAGGTGAGTGTATGTTGTAAAGTCAATTTTAGCCGTGTGATTGATAGTGGCAAAAGAAAGCTATATTTGCCGTCGTTCAGCGGTGCAGTTATATGTTCTAAAGCCTTTTGTGGCGTATATTAGTGGCAAAATAAAACTATATTTGCCATTCAGCGGTGCATTTATATGTTCTAAAGCCCTTTTTGCTATGTATTAGTGGCAAAGGAAAAATATATTTGCTGTTCAGAGGTACAGTTATATTTTGTAAAGCCCTTTTTTTCTGTGTATTAATGGCACAAAAGAAAACAATATTTCCTGTTCAGCGGTGCAGTTATATGTTCTAAAGACTTTTGTGGCATGTATTAGTGGCAAAAGAAAAATATATTTGCTTTCAGCAATGCAGTTATATTTTCTAAAGTATTTTGTGGCGTGTATAAGTGGAAAAAGAATAAATATATTTGCCGTTCAGCGGTGCAGTTACATGTTCTAAAGCCTTTTGTGGTGTGTACTAGTGGCAATGAAAATATACTTGCCATTCAGTGGGGCAGTTATATGTTCTAAAGCCTTTTGTGGCGTGTATTAGTGGCAAAAGAAAAATATATTTGCCATTCAGCGGTGCATTTATATGTTCTAAAGCCCTTTTTGCCATGTATTAGTGGCAAAGTAAAAATATATTTGCCATTCAGCAGTGCATTTATATGTTGTAAAGCTCTTTTTGCCGTGTATTAGTGGCAAAAGAAAAATATATTTGCCGTTCAACGGTGCAGTTATATGTTCTAAAGCCTTTTGTGGCGTGCATAAGTGGAAAATACAAATTTATTTGCCATTCAGCGATGCAGTTATATGTTCTAAAGGCTTTTGTGGCATCTATTAGTGGCAAAACAGAAAAATATTTGCCGTTCAACTGTGCAGTTATATGTTCTAAAGCCTTTTGTGGCATGTATAAGTGGATAAAGAAAAATGTATTTGCCATTCAGAGGTGCAGTTATATGTTTTAAAGCCCTTTTTACCGTGTATTAGTAGCAAAAGAAAAATATATTTGCTGTTCAGATGTGCAGTTTTTTGTTATAAAGCCTCTTTTGCTGTGTGTTAGTGGCAATAGAAAAATATATTTGCCGTTCAGCGGTGTAGTTATATGTTGTGAAGCTCTTTTTGCCATGTTTTAATGGCGCCCAAAAATATATATTTGCTGTTCAACGGTGCAGTTATATGTTGTAAAGCTCTTTTTGCCGTGTATTAGTGGCAAAAGAAAATATATTTGCCGTTCAACGGTGCAATTATATGTTCTAAAGCCTTTTGTGGCATCTATTAGTGGAAAAAGAAAAATGTATTTGCTGTTCAGCGGTGCAGTTATATGCTGTAAAGCCTTTTGTGGAGTGTATTAGTGGCAAAAGAAAAATAAATTTGCCATTCAGCGGTGCAGTTATATGTTATAAAGCCCTTTTTGCCGTGTATTAGTGACAAAAGAAAAATACGTTTGCTGTTCAGCGCTGCAGTTTTATGTTCTAAAGCCTTTTGTGGTGTGTATAAGTGGAAAAAGAAAACTATATTGGCCGTTCTGTGGTGCAGTTATATGTTCTTAAGCCTTTTTTGGCGTGTATTAGTGGTACGAAAAAATATAGATTTGCCGTTCAATGATGTAGTTATATGTTGTTAAGCCCTTTTTCACATGTATTAGTGGCAAAAGAAAAATATATTTGACCTTCAGCGGTGCATTTATATATTGTAAAGCCTTTTGTGGTGTGCATAAGTGAAACAAAATAAGGGCCTATTTGCAGTTCAGCGGTGCAGTTAAATGTTCTAAAGCTCTTTTTGTTGTGTAATAGTGGCAAAATAAAATTATATTTGCCTTTCAGCGGTGCAGTTATATGTTTTAAAGCCCTTTTTGTCATGCATTAGGGGCAAAAGTAAAATATATTTGTCGTTTAGTGGTGCAGTTATATATTCTAAAGCTTTCTGTGACGTGTATAAGTGCAAAAAATAAGGGCCTATTTGCCATTCAGCTGTGCAGTTATATGTTCTAAAGCCCTTTTTGTTGTGTAATAGTGTCAAAATAAAAATATATTTGCCGTTCCGCGGTACAGTTTTATGTTCTAAAGCTTGTTTTTTTGTGTATTAGTGGCAAAATAAAAATATATTTGTGGTTCAGTGGTGCAGTTATATATTCTAAAGGCAGATGCTCAACAGACAGGATAAATTTTTGGGGGGTTATTGTTCTGACAGATCAGAGGAAGGACAAAATAATCAGTGACGTCAACACAAACTTACTGCTAACACTGCTCCACTCTGTCGGGGGGCTTTGCTTATATAAGCGTTTAATAGAACAGAATTAGTAGACATCTATGTGGAATCAGCTGATGACGGTGTAAAAGGAGTGCGCTTCTCCATCGACCTGTAAGGCTGAGTTCATACTTGAGGTATTTGGTCAGTTTTGGCCCGTGACTGCCCAAAAGAGTAAAGTGTGCAGTGATTCTATGAGCGACGCCTGTCATATGAATTTCACTACCGGAGCAGACTTGCGTGTTACTGCAAGGCACAGTGTTCTACACCACTATAAAGGCTCTCTGCAGCCAGGAAATAGCAGTTTTTAATGCGTTTCGCCACAAATAAATTTGGATTGAACCCAAAAAATTTGGATCAAACCGGCTGAATCAAATTTTTTTTTAAATTAGCTTCTTTCTATAATGATGATCAACAAAAGAGCAAACTATCTTCTCTCTGGTGATCAAATTATTTATGCAGTTTCGTTACGTGTGATGCCCATTGCTGTATTCCAGACCGTATTTGCAGATCCGCAATACACGGCGCCTGCCCCATGAATAGTGCCCGTGCATTGCGGACCGCAATTTGCGGTCCACAGCACGGGCACGAGCTTTACACGTTCGTGTGAATGAGCCCTAATGCAGAAATTAAAGTGAATGCATGTGAATACAGCTAACAAGTGGGCAATTATCATGGGCATGAGTATTATAAGCCATCACATATACTGTAAAACGTAGACAATGTTAAAAAAAATCTTACCCAATGCATATCCCACGCATATAGCAGCATCTGAAATGGCATATATCCCACCGTACAAAGATGTATGACGTAGATCTACTAGTTGTCCCATGATAGAGAAGATTGATGTATCAACCATTCCAACAGCAATGCCCATGACAGCCACAGGACCAATGAGACCATACATATTGGAAGCTAGTGGAACCTAGATGGGAAAGGAGCATGTAGATGCACAATGTTCTGATTAGAAATATACATTTTGATTTTATGAACATTTATTTTCAAGCTAGTTGCCTGAACCATGTACATTTAAGGCATCAATAGGTGGAGGTCTAGTATCCATAGTTGCCAAGTTGACATTAGACCACTAAAAATCAGGTGCACCCATGAGGCAGAGGACTTTCTACCATGCACTGAGCTATCCATACTGACCAATAAAAGACCAATTCCCATGAGTATCATTCCGACAAGTGCACACAGCCACCTGAAAAAAGAAGGCACTGATTTAGTCTCCTGTGAATTCATAACAGTAAATATCTAGAGGTAGAATAGGAATAGACCAACCTCCCCATCTTGTATGCCAGAGTACCAAACAGGTTTGTGCATAGGAGGTACATAACACTGGCAGGTAGGAAAATCAAACCTGTTAGAAGTAAACATGAGCGGGTTATACCGGGGGGTTATACTCAACATGTAATTATTAAAGAAAAACGGCAACCAGTGTTCTGAATAATAGAATAAAGAAGGAGAATATTAAAGAGGCTGCGTAAAAAAATTTGGACATATGGATTTTTTAGAGAGGGTGCCCCATCCAGGTTACTGTGAAGAGAAGGGGAGTAGATAACTTGTGACCCTTCAACTATTGTGATTAGTGGACAGTGTGTTCTGTATACAGTACCACATGTATCCTACCTGCCGAGAAGTAATCTCTAAACAACAGGACATATTAGACTATTATGAGGCTCAGAGGCCTGATTGAACATGCAAAATTTCAGGATTTGTATTGTAAATATAGTGACATTGAAAATGTTAAAGAAAGTCACCAAAAATTCTTAAAAATATGTTTCAAGAGCAGACCAAAAAGAGCAATAATACCCCCCTCCATTTCAGCATCTCTAACTTTTGTTTTCACTGACATGGGATCTTTATGAGGTTTTAAACGTGAGAAATTAGTTTTTGGTATTGTTTAGGGTAGATGTCAATTACTGTGTAATTTTATTTTGTTTTTTAGACCTAAATATAGAAAACAGCTACTGTCATGTAGTGACACCTGTGCACCTAGGCAGTATAGTTTTTATGCACAAATAATGCAATAAAGTTGTTTCAGCTTACCAAGCCAGAAAAACAGTCCTCTTGTCTCATTGGAGTGGTGCACAGCTTCTCAACATGGTGTTAGTACTGGAAATAATTATTTATCCAATGCTCCTCCTCCCCCAAAAAAATAAAAAATCTATATTCTGTGGAAGTTTAAAACTGGCCTTAAATAAAGAATATTCATTTTTTTGGTGTTTTTTTTTTAGAATAGTGCTGGATAGATAATTATTTAATAGTTATTTTATGTAACATTTTTATATGTAATAAGTTTATCCATAATTGTCCATAGTTGCTTTTTTGGGGGAGCAGGTAACTCAGGGCCTTTCCTCAGCACCAAACCCTTCTTCTGCCAGGGAGGAGACGGGAGAAGCCAGCCCTATGCCTCGCCTATATTGTTTTGCACCTGAATTCCTCCAGTAAAGAAGCAAACTGGTTTACTGCAGACCCTGACTCTCTGGACTTATTTCCTATTGGGGTGAACCACGTCTTACCATCCCTTCCAGAGAGCACCAACACGTGGTGACACCTTGACGGTGTCTGGGGGAGTCATTGTAACATTGGGGCAACCCCAAACCCAGCCACTGCACTACCTTTACTGTTGTAGTCACATGCCACAAGTGTCCTATCCTTTCCATATCCACACTGTACTCCTGCTGTTCCCAATTAAAAGGAAGAATTTTTCTAGGTTTGTTCAGAACCAGCCACTTTTTCTTCTGACAATTATCATTTGTGCGGGTGTAAATATTGGCATGCATTCTGCCCCTGTTAATCCCTTCTACCCTAGGCCTATTTTTGCAAATCTGACCTGTGTCACTTTATGTGGTAATAACTTTGGAATGCTTTTACTTATCTGATTCTGAGATTGTTTTCTCGTGACACATTGTGCTTTATATAAGTGATAACTTTGAGTCAATATTTTTTTCCTTTATTTGGGAAAAACATCAAATTTACAGAAAATTCTGAAAAATGCACTATTTTTGAAATTTTTGATTTTCTACATTTAAGACAGATAGTAATGCCTAATAAAATAGTTATCAATCATAATTTCCCATATGTCTACTTTATGTTGGCATCATTTTGTAAATTTCATTTAATTTTTTTAGGATGTCAGATGGCTTTGAAATTTACAGTACATGCAAATTTTAGATTTTCCAATAAACAGTTTTTTTAAAGATCTAATTAAGTTATTAAGTCACTTTTAGGGGTTTACATGATATAAATTGACAATAAATGACATTTTAAAAACTACACTACTCAAGTTATTTAAAATTGATTCAACAAACTTTGTTAACCCTTTGGGTGTTTCATAAGAATGAAATGAAAAGGAGATGAAAAATCAAAATTTAGCTTTTTTAGGCAGATTTTACATTTTCATATATATTTTCCTGTGGCACAACAAGGGTTGACATCCAAACAAAAGTCAATATCTATTACCCTGATTCTGCAGTTTATAGAAACACCTCATATGTGTCCGTGAACTGCTGTATGGGCACACGGCAGGGCACAGGGTGCAAGGAGCAACATATGGATTTTGGAGTGCAGATTTCACTGGAATAATTTTCAGGCGCCATGTCACTATTGAAGACACCCTGATGCACCCCTACAGTAATAAATATCAAAAAGTGACCCCATTCCGGAAACTATATGGGCGTACCACTGGGGTCAAAAGGAAAGGAGCACCAAATGACTTCTGAAAGGCAGATTTCATTGGAATAATTGACAGGCGTCATCTTGCAATTGAGTGGAAACCCCCAAAAGTGACCCCTTTCTGGAAACTACACCCCTCAAGGAATCTTTCAAGGCATGTAGTAATCGCTTAGACCCCAAAAGTGTTTTTTAGAATTAGAAAACATTTGACTGTGAAAATGAAAATTTTTATTTTTTTCTAGCAAAAGTAACTTTAGGCCCAAATTTTTCAGTTTCAAAAGGGATAACTAGAGAAAATGCACCCCCTAATTTGTTGCCCATTTTTTCCTGATTATGGCAATACCCCATATGTGCTTGTATACTACTATATGGGTGTACCACAGTGGTCAGAAGGAAAGGAGCACCAACTGGCTTCTGGAAGGCAGATTTCTCCTGAATAATTGACAGGCACCATCTCGTAATTGAACACACCCTGATGTACCCTTAGAGTGGAAACCCCCCAAAAGTGATCTCATTCTGGCAACTGCACCCTTAAAGGAATCTTTCAAGATGTGTAGTGAGCACTTTGTCTTCAAAGGTGATTCATGGAATTGGCTGTGAAAATGAAAAATTGCAATTTTTTTCCAGAAAAATTGACTTTAGGCCCAAATTTTTCAGTTTCACAAGGGATAACTAGAGAAAATGCACCCCCAATGTATTGCCCTTTTTCTCTTGATTATAGCAATACTCTATATGTGCTTGTATACTGCTATATGGGTGTACCGCAGGGGTCAGAAAGAAAGGAGCACCAAATGGCTTCTGGAAAGCAGATTTCACCGGAATAATTGACAGGTGCCATCTTGCAATTGAACACACCCTGATGTACACCTAGAGTGGAAACCCCCAAAAATTGACCCCATTCTGGAAACTACACCCCTCAAGGAATATTTCAAAGTGTGTAGTGGGTACTTTGACCCATAACGCTTTTTTACAGAATTTTACAACCAAATTTTTACAGGGGGTAACAAAACAAAATGCACCCCAAATTTTGTAACCCATTTTCCCCTGAATATGGCAACACCCAACATGTGCTGAAAAAGGAATGCATGAACGCATGGCAGGGTTCAAAAGGGAAGGAGCGCCATAGGGCTTTTGGAGGACAGATTTTGCAGGATGTACTTCTAGAGTGGAAACCCCCAAAAAGTGACCCCGTTCTGGAAACTACATCCCTCAAGGAATATTTCAAGGTGTGTAGTGAGCACTTTGACCTATCAGGTGTTTTACAGAATTAGGAAACACTTGACTGATTAAGTTGCTTTACACCCACATTTTCCACTTTCACAAGGGGTAACAGGACAAAATGCACCTCACATTTTGTAACCCATTTTCCCCTGAATACAGCAACACCCCATATGTATTTGAAGCCTTCTGTTGTATGGGTGCACAACAGGGCTCTAGATTTAAACTGCAAAATATGAGTTTTGCAGGCCTGAATTGGCAGACATGGATTTTAGATACCATGTTGCATTCACAAAGGTCCCTAGAAATTAAACTCCCCAAAAAGTGACCCCATTTTGGAAAGTGCACCCCTGTATAAAAATTTTAAGGGGTGGAAAGGGTACTTTTCCGCAAATAGGTGTCTCACAGAAGGTAGAAACACTTGTCAAAGGATTTAAAAGCACTCGGCTGTGAAAATGAAAAAATACAACCAGACAATTTTTCACTTTCACAAGGTATAAGAGGAAAAAATGCACCCCAGTATGTGTTGTTACCCATTTTCTCCCCATTCTGGAAACAACCCATATGTGCTTGTAGCCTGCTGCATGGTCGCAGAGCAGGACTCTAGAGGCAAACTGCAAAATATGGATTTTGCAGGCATGAATAAACAGACATGGATTTTATGTGCCATGTTGCATGTTTAAAAATTCCGGAGATCCCCAGAAATTAAAATCCCCAAGAAGTGACCCCATTTTGGAAAGTGTATGAACATTTTAAGGGGTGGAAAGGGCAATTTTGACTTTGACAGTTGTCTCACAGAAAAGAATATGTAGTGGTTGTTGGAAAGTGGGTATGCAAGCAAGGGGGACTAAATGAGAAATATGGAAATATTACAGGAAGCATAAAGGATGAAATTAATAATCCATGGATGAATGGAAAGGTCGGAAACAATCCTTTATGCCAGGTTTATCAGGGCAGGTGTTGCACTTATAAATGGTTTCCTTTCGTATTCCCCTTTTGTAACAAACCTGGCATCTTTTTGTTTTTTTTTCCCTCTTCGCTGTTTGTGGGACTTCACCAGGGAAATGTTTTCCTGGTACTACACGGGCACCATGACCTGCTGAAGTACTCAGGTCCTCCCCTTCCTGACTTTGGAAAATTAGGTCCTTGATGACCACCGCTTGGAACTAAAGGAAGTTCCTGTGTGGCCGTTCCCACGACAGGTGGCAGAAGATCAGTAAGACTGGCAACACGTGGTTTGATATGACAGGTTTTCCTTGTGGATCAATAGGCGTCTGTGTGGTATCTGGTAATAGCCACCCCCCTTGCCTCAGGTGTTGCTAATGTGGTCATTTAACCTTCCTGATTTATTGTTGCTTTTCTCACAATGCTGTGCTGTTTATAGCTTCAGTTTCTGTTGTGGAAAGCTGGTGTGTGGATCTCGGCAGAGTTCCTGGTGCTTCCATTGCTCCTTTGAAGTTACGTTTTTACTTTCCCTTTTTGTATTTTGTTTGGGTTCTGTGTGTTGCATTTCCCTATTGTTTGTATTAGGCCTGAAGGAGACTCCTGCTTGTCCTTCCTTTTGGAGGAAGAGGTAGTCTCGTCCCTGCCATTAGTACTAGGGTCCTGTAGGGCTAGATAGGACTCTAGTTATTCCTGTGTATGAACACACCTACCTCTGGGGTCTGTTCATACTGATAGTCAGTCAGGATTTTGGTGAGGGTTTTACTATGAGGTGTCCATCTTCTTTCCCTAGTTCTTAGGCCTGATTCCCTGTTCCCCCCTTCCCTCTTATGCTCAGTGTGGTGTTTCCCTCCCACACTGAAGCGTGACAAAAATGTACGCATTGTACAGTGCCATCTGTAAAATGTATACGGCCAGCTTTTTGTACCACACCTTAGTTTTACGAACGGCTCTGCAGGGTTTCACAACTTAATCAGACAGATCAACCCCTCCTAGGTGCCTGTTTTAATCAAGGATGCAGTCTGGCTTGTTGACAGTGGTAGTGGTACCTCACACTCGGGTAGGAGAAGAGGTGTTAGTGTGAATAGTGGTCAGTACAAGGACATTCCTCTTGTCCTTGTTCTTAACCGCCAGGAAGTTCTCATGGCGTAGAGCATTACTGTCACCTTTTCGGAGTAGTTGCCCTACCAGGGATTTAGGGAGGCCTCTCTGACTTTTGCATACTGTGCCGAAAGCCACAGTACCTCTGACTTTTAGGGACATGAATAGTGGGATGCTGGTGTAATAGTTATCCACATAGAGGTAGTAACCCTTATCTAGCAATGGGTGCAGTTAATCCCACACCATCTTCCCAGTAACTCCTAGGACGGGTGGGTATTCAGGGGGTTGTATCTGGGAATCTTTCCCTTCATAAACCCGGAACCTGTAGGTATAATTCCTTATCGTGCCCGCTTGCAGGTCAGGTACTGGTGGTATTTAACCCTTCCTTTAAAATGTACAGATGTAGCAGCGCTAGCGATCACAGTAGAATTGTGTGAGTGCAGTGCGATTTCCTGTTTCATTAGAGAACGAAGCGTGTAAAAAGTGTAGTTAGAAAATTCATGGTGCAATTAGGGTTTGTAAACTGCAGATGGCGAATGGAACTGCAGTTTGTACAGCAGTATTTGTCCCTGCTTACAGTACGTGGAGGCAAAAGTGCTACTATACAGTATGTGATGGGGACATCATTTGTGACAGATTCTGCGCTGACATGGTAAAATCAGTTGATGTGTAATACCCCAGAGTGGCATTGCCACCTCCTTTGTACCCCCACTATCTTGGTTGGTGCTTCCTGTGTCATCTAATGTAATTTCCTGCGATGTGTATTTATTTCCCTGCTGAAGTAATATAAAAGTGTTATGTGCCTGGTTCACCAGCAGGTGGCAGCAAATCTGAGAAGAGATAGTTTCTATGGAGAGGAACTTTCCAGTTCCCTTCCAGCCCACTCTAGAGAGGGAGGAGTTTAGTTAGTCAGTGAGAAGGAGAGTCTCTAGTCCACCCTCCGTAGGGAGAGGTTGTGTGTCGGCTAGCAGAGCACTACATGGTTGCTTGTCCCCTCCTGGGCTTGCATTGCCTTCATCTTAGCTGAAGCTAGAGCTTGAGGTACTCCAAAGCTAGGACAAGAAGTTCCTAGGATTAAAGTAAGAGACAGACTACAGACAGCTAAACTACATTCCAGTAGAAGAGGAAAGTTCCTGTTTACTCCAGCTAGCATAGCAGGGATGAGATTGTTGTAGAGAAGTATTTGCATGCCAGATTAAGCCAATACCTGCTATTCACCAATATACAGTTTGGAAATTGTTTGTATTACCGTTTATGCCAAGTAAAGCTGTCTTTAACGTTACTACAAGTCTGGAATCCATTTATTTTACTTATTCATCATCCAAGTTCAACTAGCCTTTTTGCACTGCTTCAGACTACACCATGTCTGGGATCCAAGGATATCCAGGTAGGAACACCGTGACACGTGTATACAACATCTACAGAGACTGTAGGCCACTCTGGCAATCCTACCCTGGGTACCAACATTACCATCTACAAAGGGGACTTTATGTCCGCATTGCTTAACTGCAACTGGCTTCAAATTTACTCGCTCTATAAGAGGGACATATTTCGTAGAAACGTCCTAAGGGTCGAAGGATACCCCAGAGGCTGGAAATAGGCTGCTGCAGATGTGTGTACAACTCCTTACAGGCAGCTGGTGCTCAATATTTCTAATGGCAACCTGGCTGTCCGTTTCTGGCACTGGCTGGATCTCCATCCTTGGAGCGGTCACCACACGTTCAGCCCCAGAGACAGAACGAACTTCCAGAGCCCAGTATTCGATGCGCTAATTGTTCAGTGACTCAACAACAGAGGAGCGTGTGTAATAAGTAATGCACACGCTTCTGAACCGCTCCAGTGTCTGCACCAAGACCCGCACTCTGACTGACCAGTCACAGATTTTATTTTACCATGTCAGCACAGCATCTGTCACAATGCTGCATGTTCAATGTATCAGTTAGGCACCGGAGCAGTATATATATATATATATATATATATATATATATATATATACGCATGTGTACTAGGACATGTTTACATACACTCATACTGTATACAAACAAAGCTTGCCGTGCTAATTCAGTCTTTGGTTGCTTTTTTTTTAGTATTTCAGGTACACCTGATTTGCAATGCTTTAGGGTCATTAAATTCTAAACTTAAGAACTGGTGACCAATAAAATAGAAATCCATATTGTGACTATGTGAGGTCTCTGGCGCTGCGCAGAGACCTCAAGGGACCTCTGGATCTGTACCCAAGAAGCACGTAGGACGGAAAGGTGATCCTCCACAGCCGGAATATCCTGGGGAGAGAATATCTCCGGTAACACGGCAGGTTGGAACCCATAATTGGCCATGAAGGGAGACGTCCCAGAGGAAGAGTTCACCGCCGTGTTCCTGGCAAACTCAGCCCAAGGCAGGAGGTCAACCCAATTGTCTTGGTGATCGGAGACATAGCAACGAAGGAATTGCTCCAAGGCCTGATTGGATCGTTCTGCGGCCCCATTGGACTGAGGGTGGTAGGCCGAGGAGAAAGAGAGATGAATCCCCAACTGGGAGCAAAAGGCGCGCCAGAACCTGGACACAAACTGACTCCCCCGATCCGACACAATCTCCTTGGGCAAACCGTGCAACCGGAAGACCTCCCTGGCAAAAATCGAGGCCAACTCTTGTGCAGAGGGTAACTTCTTGAGAGGAACACAGTGGCACATTTTGGAAAACCGATCCACTATCATGAGAATGACCGTATGGCCTCGGGATGCAGGGAGGTCCACAATGAAATCCATCCCCAGGTGTGACCATGGACGCTCCCCGGTGGCTATGGGTTGCAAAAGGCCCAACGGAAGGTGCCGAGGGGACTTACTCTGGGCACAAACGGAGCATGCCGCTACATATGCGGCGATGTCGGAACGTAGGAAAGGCCACCAGAACAGACGTGAAACAGCCCAGGACAGCTGATTCTTTCCAGGATGCCCCGCGGCCTTGGAGTTATGGTAGGTTCGCAACAACCGAGTGCGCAACTCCTCAGGCACAAAACACCTGCCGTTGGGTCTCCCAGAGGGAGCACCAGATTGAGCCGCCAAAATCTGCTCACCCAGGGGAGAGGTCAGGCTGGTGCGAATGGCGGCCAGGATCTGATTCGGAGGTATGACCGAAGTCGGAATCGACTCCTCCCCGGACAGCTCGGAGTACTGCCGTGATAAGGCATCCGCTCTGATGTTCTTGGAACCGGGTAGGTAGGAGACCACGTAATTAAAACGTGACAAGAACAGAGCCCATCTGGCCTGACGTGGTGTCAATCTCTTGGCCTCAGAGAGGTAGGTCAGATTCTTGTGGTCCGTCAGGATGAGAACCGGAACCACCGAGCCCTCGAGCAAGTGCCTCCATTCTTTAAGGGCCTGCACGATGGCCAATAACTCCCTGTCACCAATCTGATAGTTGCACTCCGCGGAAGACAGTTTCCGGGAGTAAAACCCACAAGGAAGCAGAGGACCCTCCGGTGTTCTACGCTGAGACAGGAGGGCGCCTACTCCCGTCTCAGACGCGTCCACCTCGAGGACAAACGGCAACCCAGGGTTGGGATGCGACAGAATCGGAGCCGACACAAATGCGGATTTTAGAGCCTCAAAAGCTCGGATGGCCTCGGGCGGCCAGACCTGGGGATTACTTCCCTTCCTGGTCAGATCCGTGAGAGGCTTGGCTAGCAAGGAAAAGTCCCTGATGAACTTCCGATAATAATTGGCGAAGCCCAAAAAGCGCTGCAGGGCACGAAGACCACTGGGCTGGGGCCACTGTAAGACAGCCGAAACCTTCTCAGGATCCATGGAGAACCCCTCAGCGGAAATGATGTAACCTAAGAAGGTTACCTGGGATCGGTGAAATTCACATTTCTCAAGCTTACCGAACAGCTTGTTCTCTCGTAACCTTTGCAACACTCGTCTGACATCCAGAATGTGGGCCTCCATGGATTCAGAATATACCAAGATGTCATCCAAATAGACCACCACACACTGCTGCAACAGGTCACGGAAAACATCGTTGATGAATTCCTGGAAGACTGCGGGCGCATTGCACAACCCAAAGGGCATAACCAAGGATTCATAATGACCGGTCCTGGTGTTAAACGCGGTCTTCCACTCATCGCCCGCCTTGATCCTTACCAGGTTATATGCCGCCCTCAGGTCGAGTTTGGTAAAGACCGTGGCCCCTTTGAGGCGATCGAACAGCTCGGAAATCAAGGGTATCGGGTAAGCGTTCTTGATCGTGATGCGATTGAGACCCCTGTAATCGATGCAAGGCCTCAACTCACCGCCCTTCTTTTTCACAAAGAAAAATCCAGCCCCTGCCGGGGACGAGGATTTGCGAATGTGTCTGCGTGAAAGCGCCTCCCTCACGTACTCCTCCATGGCCTCATTCTCCGCTACCGACAGTGGATAGACTTTGCCACGAGGAGGAACGGCACCAGATTGTAACTCTATGGCACAATCGTATGGGCGGTGCGGAGGTAGGGCAACCGCACGCACCTTATCGAATACATCCCGGTACTCCTCGTATTCAGGAGGCAACAGAGAGTCCGAGGAAGTACTCAGCAACTTGACAGGCCCATGGATGCAACTAGCCCCACACTGCGGTGACCACGAGAGGATCTCGGCCGATTTCCAATCGAAAGTCGGATTATGCTTCTGAAGCCAGGGGTACCCCAAGACCACCGAGTAGTGTGGAGACGAAATAACCTGGAGACAGACCGACTCTCTGTGAACGGCACCAATGACCATCCCCACTGGAAGGGTCTCATGAGTCACGTGTGGCGGCAGAAGGGGTCTGCCGTCTATCGCCTCAAGAGCCAGTGGGGAACCTCGAGGCTGCAGAGGAATGGAATTGGCGGCGGCGAACACACCATCAATGAACAAACCACCAGCACCAGAGTCCACCAACGCCTGGGTCGTCACCGAGCCCCCGACCCAGGAGAGGACAACAGTAATCAGTGGTTTGTCAACACGGGAAACCGGGGACGAGGAGACTCCACCCAAGATCTGCCCCCGACAGGACCTCAGGTGCGAGCGTTCTCCCGGACGGTTCGGACATGCCAACCGAAAATGCCCACCGAGACCACAGTACATGCATCGGCCCTCGCGTCTCCGGAGTGCCCTCTCCCCCTCGGAAAGGCGAGCAAACCCCCGCTGCATGGGTTCACCCCCAGACAAGTCATCCCCAGGAGGCGTGGGAGGAGAGGGAGGCACGGGTGGGACAGCAAACGTAGGCGCCAATCTGTTAGGAGACCTCCGCAGGCTCTCCTTAAAGGAAGGTCTCTCCCTGAGTCTGGTGTCAATCAAAATCAGGAAAGAAATAAGAGACTCGAGCTCCACTGGTAGGTCCTTAGCTGCAACCTCATCCTTCAAGGCATCCGAGAGACCATGAGAGAAAGCAGCGACCAGAGCCTCATTATTCCAGCCCACCTCTGCTGCCAGGGTACGAAACTCAATGGCGTATTCAGCTACGGATCGTGAACCCTGTCTGATGGACATAAGGAGCTTCGCAGCAGAGGCAGCACGAGCCGGCACATCGAATACCTTCCGAAGAGAAGCAACAAAACCGGAAAACTCGGCAACCACCGGATTGTTGTTCTCCCATAAAGGGCTGGCCCAGGCCAAGGCCTTGTCCGAGAGCAGCGAGATCAAGAAGCCCACCTTTGATCTCTCAGTAGGAAAGGCATGTGGCAGCAACTCGAAGTAAATGCCCACCTGGTTAAGGAAACCTCGGCACTGAGTTGGCTCTCCCCCAAAGCGCTGTGGAAGGGGGGCAGAACCGGTCATACCCCGAAACACCACAGGCGCAGCAACAGGTGTCGGGGTAGACTCTGGCGCAACAACCGGAGCGGCAGTAGGAGCGGGCCCAGGAGCGACAACCGACCCATCGGCAACGGAAGCTAAATGAGCCGTGCGTTCAAGCAGGGTTTGCAACGCCACAGCGAACCGACCCAACAGGTGATCCTGCTGATCAAGTCTGGCAACCAGCGTAGGTAGCGAGGGTGGCCCTGTACCGTCAGAATTCATGGCTTGGTCCTAATGTCAAGGAACCATGAACCAGACGTACAACAGAGATAAGTGGAGAAGAAGAAGGTTTTATTGAAGAGCAAGCCGTAAGCAAAGTCCAAACGGATGGCTAGACCGAAGCAGGGTCTTGCGGAGACAGAGGTCAGGAACCAGAAGGGTAGTCAGACGTAGCCAGGATCAGGAACCAACGGGGTAGTCAGACGAAGCCGGAATCAGGAACCAACGGGGTAGTCAGACGTAGCCAGGATCAGGAACCAACGGGGTAGTCAGACGAAGCCGGAATCAGGAACCAACGGGGTAGTCAGACGAGGCCAGGATCAGGAACCAGAAGCAGCAGCAGTCTTGGAAGCATGTGAACACAGGAGGACCAAGCAAGGAACTGAAGCCACAGACCTCCTATATATATGAGCTGGGCATCCAGCTCCTCCCAGTGGGAAGGAGGAGCCGCAGGGTGGGAGGCTACAAGAAAACCCAGAAACCAAGATGGCCGCCAGCACATGTCAAACGAAGGGAACAGCAAGGAGGTAAGACCATGACACCTTTCCTGTTTTTGGTCAATTAGGATTACCATAATTATTATTATTTGCCAAATGCCAGAATATTATGAGAGAGAGATAGACAGATAGATAGAGATAGAGAATATTTTAAGGCATTTTTTATTACTTTCTGTCAAAAGTTTACATACACTAAGATTACTATGCCTTTAAACACTTCTGGACTGCCCATATGATGATGTCATGTGTTTGGAAGCTTCTGTTAGGTTTGTTGGTAACATCTGAATTAATTAGAGACACACCTGTGGATGTATTTAAAGGGTTTCTGTCACCACACTTTTCACTATTAAACAGGCTGACATTATAAATGTGCAAATGTCACCTGAATTTAACACTGCTATTGCTTTTTTTTCATTGTGCCCCCGTTTTTGTGCAATTAAAACTTTTATTATATGCCAATTAGCCTCTAGGAGAAGGGGGGCGGTGCACCTGTTCCTAGAGGCTCCATTTGCCCACCTCTTTCCACTCCCTTCTACTCTTGATTGACAGGGCCAGGCCAGCGTTGGTCTCCTCCTGCCGGCCCAGTCTGCCAGGGAAATCTCGCGCCAGTGCCGTCCCGTTCAGTATTTGGCACAGGCGCAGTGATGGTAGGACGCTCGCCGGCTGCTGGCTTCCTCACTAGAACATATTGGGCGCAGGCACATTGAGGAAGGCGGCGACCAGTGAGAGTCCATCCCTCAAACAAGGGGGTGGCAGCATCATGCTGTAGGGTTGTTTTGTTTCAGGAGGGACTGGTGCACTTCAGAAAATAGATGGCATCATGAGGAAAGAAGATTATGTGGAAATACTGAAGCAACATCTCAAGACATCAGCCAGGAAGTTAAAGCTTGAGCGGAAATGCGTCTTCGAAATGGACAATGACCCGAAGCATACTGCCAAACTGGTTACAAAGTAGCTTAAGGATAACAAAGTCAATGTTTTAGAGTGGCCATCACAAAGCCCTGATCTTAATACTATTGGAAATTTATGGGCAATGCTGAAAAGGCAAGTGTGAGCAAGGAGACCAACAAACATGGCTTAGTTACACAAGTTTTATCAGGAGGAATGAGCCCAAATTTCGACCAACTATTGTGAGAAGCTTGTGGAAGGATATCCAAAACATTTAACCCAAGTCATACATTTTAAGGGCAATGGTACCAAATATTAATGAAATGTATGTAAACTTTTGACTTTGCAGAAAGTAATAAAAATGCCTTTAAACATTCTCTCTCATTATTCTGGCATTTGGCAAATAATAATAATTATGGTTATCCTAACTGACCAAAAACAGAAAACGCTTATACTGATTTCATGTCAGATATTGAGAAAAACATGCATATGTATCTTCTTATATAGTGTATGTAAACTATTGGTTTCAACTGTATATATATATATATATATATATATATATATATATATTGTGACACAGTGAGGGGGTTTGGTCTGGGAAAACAGGTATTTCCTTCAAGCATGTGCTGCTGGGCTGATTTACAGCCAGGTGAGGTCAAATACAAGACTGGATTTTAAATGCCTGTCTGGGTTTTGGCAGCACCTAGCTGTCCTTTAATAGGCAGCTGGGCTCAGAAGCCATGTCTCCGTGTTGGGATCTGGGAGCCTTGTGTCTGAAAGAAGGCTTGCTACCCCCTCTTCCAAAAGTGGCTACAGCCTGATGTGCTAAGTCCCCAGGCCATGCTGGATAGACTATTACCCGATATGTTCTGGAGTCTTGCCTGCGAGATAACTAGCCCCCAGTCACATTTCCGTAGTCCCCTAGTACTTCTCCCGATTATTGAAGTACGGTTTGACCGAATAGCTATTGACCTCATAGGCCCAGTACCAAAGTCTGCCAGAGGGTATCACACATCTTAGTCATTCTAGACTACGCCACCCGGTACCCGGAGGTGGTGCCACTGTGAGATACAGTAAGTTCCGGGGTAGGTGGCAGGGGCCCTACGAGGTACTCGAGAAAATTGGAGATGTAAACTACAAGGTATACCAGCCAGGGCGGCGAAATCCGGAGCAGGTTTACCATGTGAATTTACTCAAACTGTGGAAAGATAGGGAAACCTGTACAGAAGACAGCCCACGGCCGGGTTTTCTAGGTGAAGAGGTACTGGCCCCTCTGTCTGATGCAAAAGAGGTGGCTGCCACAGTCAAAATTGCTGACAGCCTCTCCTCTAAACAGACTCAGGAGGCCAGGGAGTTCCTTAGTCGGAACACAGATGTTGTCTTGGATCTCCCTGGATGCACTTCCAAAATCCAGCATGACTGTCACCGAGCCTCAGGCAAAATTCCGATTAAAACCATACCGAGTTCCCGAGGCTGGGCGACAAGCAATATCAGAGGAGGTGCAGCTAGATGTCATTTAGAAGTCAAAAAGTGAGTGGGCCAGTCCTATAGTATTGATACCCAATCCGTATGGGACGTTGCGTTTTTTTTGTAACGACTTTCAAAATCTTAACGAGGTTTCCAAATTTTATGCATATCCCATGCCCCGGGTGGATGAGCTCATTTAAAGGTTAGGACAAGCCTGGTATTTTTCTGTTTTGGACCTTACGAAAGGGTACTGGCTAGTGCTGATCGAGCACCAAAGTGCTCGAGATGCTTGAATGTTCTACTGAGCACAATGGAAGTCAATGGGGGAACTCCAGGCACCCCCCCTGCGCTGAAGAGGGTATGGTGTTGGGACTCTAGTTCGGATTAGGAGTCCCTGCTCTGACTACATTTATAGCCATATCCATATATGGAGTCAGTGCTTGGGGACACCCCAGTGTATTTAAATCTAATTTCTGAAAAGTTTCTGCCAGGATTTGAACTCCCAACATTGTCCATTAGCAGCAAGGACCTTATCCACTCAGCTATAAAGCTGAACGCTAAACTGTATTAGAAAAACCTCATAGTAATTTCTGATGTAGTGTGTATTCCTATTCAGCAGTAGGCTTATTTTATATTTCTGTGCAGGTTACCATGTAGCTCTATAGTGTAGTAGTTAACATCCTTGCCTCTAATGTACTCGGGGTTGGGAGTTCAAATCCCAGCCGAAACTTTTCAGAAATAAATGATCTCCATGATATGCCGAGCATAGCGATGCTCAAGCTGAACTGGTCTTCGGCCAAGCATGCTCGCTCAACACTAGTACTGGAAGGTACCCTTAATGAAGGCTCCCAAAGAGAAAACTGCCTTCATAAAGCCTGAGGGGCTGTATCAATATAAGGTTTTACCCTTTGTTCTTCATGGTGCCCACGCCACATTTCAGCGACTAATGGACATTGTGCTTTGTCCACATCGTCAGAGCACTTTGGTTTACCTGGACAATATTGTAATCCACAATACCGACTGGGAAAGTCACCTACCCAAAGTGCGGGCTGCAGTGAACTCCCTTCGGAAGGATGGACTAACTGCTAACCCCTAAAAATGTGCAATAGGCTTAGAGGAGACTAAATACCTGGGGTATGTCATTGAGTGCAGAGTTATCAAACCCCAAGTGAACAAAATAGAGGCAATACGGAATTGGCCTCGACCTTTCACTACTAGGCAAGTAAAGTCGTTCTTGGGAATGGTGGGCTATTACATGAGGTTTTGTCCCCCACTTTGCTACAGTAGCCGCACCATTGACAGGGCTCTTGAAGGGATGCAAGACAGTGATGGTTCGTTGGGAGGATCAAGCGGAAGAGGATTTCTCCCCTTTGAAGTCGGCCCTTTGTGGGTCTCCGATTTTGGTGACGCGTGACTTCAAAAAGGAATTTATACACCATTGCCTCCGAAGTAGTCTCAGGAAGTCAACGGGGAGGAGCATCCCGTTGTCTTCCTCAGCCATAAGCTAACCCCAGCCGAGACCAGGTACACTATAGTGGAGAGAGAGTGCCTGGTTATCAAGTGGGCACTTGAGTCTCACCGTTATTATTTATTGGGGAGAATATTCCGCCTGGTGACTGACCACTCTCAAGTGGATGAGCCAGGCCAAGGACAGAAATGCCCGGGTCACCCAATGGTTTCTCTCTCTAAAAAACTTTATGTTTTTCGTGGAACACAAGGCAGGTCGGTTACAGGGAAATGAGGGTGCCCTGTTCTGGGTACACTGTCTGGCGTGTGTTCACCCCCTCAGGGTTGAACAAAGTGGGGGGGTTGTGACACAGTGAGAGGTTTGGTCTGGGAAAACAGGCATTTCCTCCAAGCATGTGCTGCTGGGCTGATTTACAGCGAGGTGAGGTCAAATACAGGACCGGATTTTAAATGCCAGTCTGGGTTTTGGCAGCACCTGGCTGTCCTTAAATAGGCAGCTGGGCTCACTAGCCGTGTCTCTGTGTTGGCATTTGGGAGCCTTGTGTATGGAGAAAGGCTTGCTACCTGTTTGTCATGAAAACAGGTTGGTGCTGCTATCAACAAGGACTCTTTGAGGCAGAATTGCTGCATTGTGTGAATTACCACCAACACCGCAAGGTAACTTTTTTTGAAATATGACTGCTTCTTTTGTCACTTACCTAAAGTGTGAATAAAACACTGACTGGTTTGATCCAAAGAACTTGTTGTTGCCTCTATACTGAGTCTGCTAATCCTGTCTACCAGAGCGAGTCCCCACAATATATATAGTAGCAGAAGGACCCGGATTCACATGGGTATATTTCATTTTTTGTTTGTGTAGTGGCCCCATAAAAATTGCCCAGTTTTGCATTAGTTTATTTTGTATGTCGTTTGTTTGTGCGGTTAAAACATTTGCTACTGGTTTAAGGACATTAGATAATAGAGAAAATAGTGGCTCACCCCATCATCAACAGGACCCAGTTGCTCCTGTTATTTGACTACCCCAAGGTCCTATTATATTTAGAAGTAATGTGATTCAGAATTTAACAGGCACTCTGTCACCTGGAGCTGCTGTTACGGTGTGGGGGAAACTCCCAACCATACGATAATAGGTAAGCGGGGAAGCAGCTAGGCCAGGATGCCGGGATCAGGGAGCAGGTCACCTCCTAAAGCGTCCCTAATCCTCGCCCTAACTCCTCACCGTGAGAGTGGACCTGGATGGTAGGACGGCTCATACCCAGTATACCTAGGACCCTGAGTCACCTTGATAATCCCTCACATAGGAGCAGAGGAGAGACAACTTGTTCTTCCAAGACAAGGAAGAGCAGGAGTCTCTGCAGGCCTAACAGCAAGGAAAGTAAGCCAACTGGATACGGCAGGCAAGTATCCAGTTGCGGGGATAACCACTGACCCAGGAAGGCATGGTAACTCACCTGCCGCAGCTGCTGGACGGCACAAAAGAAGACCACACCAAGGTGAACTGGAACACAAGCAAATATACTGACATCCGAACACAATACCGGACTCAGTACGTACTGACACACATAGGAACCTGCACTCCAGCAACAGCTCAAAAACTTGACTTTTGGTTCACCCCTCCGGGAAACCATGGAGCCCCCATCCGGAGGCACAACAAACAGGGTACGACTTGCATACATGCCAGACATAAAACACCAACTGACCAGACATGTAACAACAACAAGACAAGACACCACACCCTGAACATAAACCCACACAGGTAAGGAAGGAGAACATGGGGAGGATAGAATGGGAACATGGAGGATAGAATGGGAAGACAATTTATGTCCAACAAGGTGGCGCTCAAAGAAACTGGGCAGGTTCACCCAGGAAAGGAGCAGAGCTCCATCACCAAACAAGGCTCCAGCCTGGAAGCCACAGGTAATATAAACCTCATGGCCTCACCCAGGACACACCTAAATCCCCACCAGCTAGATAATTAACCCCTCTGGCACCAGACAGGGAAGGCCCAAGGAAAAAAGAGGAGGCACCTTCAATCTGTAACCACAACAGGTTGCCGCTGGCAACAACGTGCACGGCAAAGTGTCACAGCGCACACCAAAGGCCGTGACAGCTGCACATGAAGCAAGTTTTGTTAGTATATAACGTATCATTTTATTTAAAGTAAACCTATTACTACAAAATAGAAGTAATTGTACTTGTAAAGATTATATATTTATTTAATTATACAGGAAACAAATGAAACATTTCAACAATGTCGATAAGTGTGTAACAGTGGAAAACAAAAGGTAGAAAACGTTCTAATGTAGTAGAAATCTAAGACAGCATTCTTGGATAAACTACATTTGCTGTCTTGTTCTCTGGTAAAATTATGTAAAGGTTTCTGCCTGAGCCAACTCTAGAGCAGGCAACATATAGTTGTCCATAATGGAAGCATGGTAGTTCCAAGTTGACACCAGCAATTTTCAGGGTCTGACCTTGTGCCTTGTTAATTGTCATTGCAAAAGAAAGTCAAACAGGAAACTGTAGTCTCTTAAAATGCAATGGTGAATGCTTGTCATTGTGGATTAGAGGGATGCGAGGAATAAAGACATCTTCATTCTGAGAGCAGCCAGTCAGTATTGTAGCCTCAATCACATAAGGCATGCATGGTTTGACACAGAGTCGGGTTCCATTACAAAGTTGTGGTGCATCAACATTTCTTAACAGTATTATTGGAGATCCAACTTTCAATTCTAAGCCATTCCAGTCGAGTCTAAGGAATTAAAAAACTCAACAGGGTATTCTACGCTGTCTTCAAGATTTATAGTTGTGTCAACAGCAGTGTATGTGAAAATTTGTCCTGGTATGTCTATCAAAATGTCAGCATTCATCGCATTCACTGCATTGTTCCTGTGAGCCAAAATTGCCCATCCACAAAGCCAATGATAGTAAACCTCCCTCCCTTGTGCAAATATCTAAGCAACGCCAGGAAATAAATTGTTTTAAGTCAGCAAGTGATGGAACAATGTTGCAGAATTTTGCAGGAAAAGACACAATTCCACGTGCATCATTGAAATGGCCGCTTTCAAGCTGTAGCAACATTTGCACAAATTGCTGTGTAGTATTGTGGCCAGAAGTAAGAGCATGCATGTTTGAGTGTAAGCCTCTTAACAAAACGCTAAAGTGGTGAAGATTTCTCTTTGCACGATTGGCAATGTCTGCCTAAAGTCTCCAGCCAGTAAAAGCAATACTCCTCCCATCAGTTTCCTATTTTGTCTGCAGTCCTGAAGTGTTTTGTTGACTGCTTATAAGCCATGCTTATGTGCCATGATGCATTCCTCCCAGACAATGCATTTGCATATTCTGAGAACATCTCCCATGGCTGATTCTGCATTCAAATTGCAAATAGGTGTTTCCTCCGTGGTCAAATCAAGTGGCAACTTAAAAGTGGAGCGTCCTGCCTCCATTCAGTAAAGTGGCAGTTATGCCAGATGAAGCATTTGCAAGAGCAATGTCACCAGCACTTCGTACTTTGGCAAGAAGCAGATTAATGAGAAACGTTTTTCCTGTTCCTCCAGGAGCATCCAGGAAGTAGATGCCTTCGGTGTTTCTGTGAATATCTTAAAGAAGAGTATCATAAACATTCTTTTGTTCTGGCACATTGTCAAACATGAGCTCATTTGTAGCATCATATTGTGTTAGTTGGCTAAGATCATAAGTGGTTTCTCTGAGGAACACATAGCTCACTTGTTGATGTTGACCATGTCGTTGTGGTGATCGCAAGTCAAACTGTGACAAACATAAACCAGTCATTTGCAAGACTTTGACCTTCCCAAAAAAATCAGTGCCTGATTCTCAGTTAGAGGAGTGAGCTGCAGGGAATTATAATTGTTTTGTTTCTGGGCAAGGTGCAGGGCATCTTCAGCCATTTGTTTGTTTTGTTCCCAGAGCTCCTGAGGTTTAGGAGGATGGCAGCATGTGAGAATGATCGCAAACAGCTCTATGATTTTGACAGGTGATTTGCTTATTATTTCCTCCTGAAGGCAATCATGCCATTGTTGGTCATTATCAAGTAAGCCAAGTCTCAAACATGCTTCTTTGTATGAGTGACATAGAGTACTGTTGACCATTATGACTGCTTCAAAGGATGTTGGACCTCGAACAACATGAAGCAACATACAAAGATGAAAGCATTCTTCAAATTTAGGATTAACAGTGTAGACTCTGCCAAGTGCATTAGTAACAACAACATCTTGACCTGGAATGCGAGTGCCTTGTTTGCGAGATTGCCATGTCTAAGCAGTAGTCCACGTGTAGTAAGCAGGAACCTCAACATAAAGCAGCATCCTTCCAAATTCGCCTTTCTGACAGAGTTAAAAAAATGCAGTCAGAGTTGTTCTAGGTGGATTCTGAGCTCTTTGAGGTGCCTTGTCAGTAGTAAAATACACTCTCTGGCCATTTTCCAAGTGAACAGAGAGATGCTGAACCATCGGATGTCTCTTATGAATGGGAAATCCGATAATTCGACAGACAGATTTGTTGCTACTTATGCAGCGGCCATGTTGATACTGTTGAACTTCATTAGCAACGGTTTCATCATTTTGTAATAGCATAACTCGATTGATCAGAACCCTTATAAATATATTGGCAGATGTACTTAATAGCTGAGACGGAACTGCAGAACTCCACATTAATGCAAGCATGAATCACCTTGCACAAAAGTGGCGAATATGGGACAATATACCTGTTGTCAATTTCAACACTGGCCATGCGCATAACCTGATGACCATTTTCAACAGTCAGCGCTTTGACCCTTTTGATGAATGAGAAACCACCTTCGCCAGGCTTTCTACCCCGGTAAAATAGCCATCACCATCGGTGTGCATTTCAGATAAAAGCTGCCTTGTGTAACTCTTTGCATTTACCCAGCTCCACACAGCCTGGATTTGGGTAACCTGCTCCACAGTCGCCATGAATCATGTGCTTGGTGATCGTCTAGAAGAGTGCAGGATCCATTTCTTTGTTAGGTATTTCAGCACTAATTATTGAATCAATCTGGTTTGTCTGAATCTTTTCCTTAAGCCACAATAAAATGTGAGAGTGTGGCAATCCTCGCTTTTGCCATTCTATTGTATAGCACACACACTGGGGTTCTCCAAAAATACAACCCTTGTTGAGAAAATCCATTAGCTTGTTCACTTTTAGCTGAAAGACTCGTGCAACCAAGTCATGTCGCACAATGTTGGCCTGGCTAGGGAATTGAATGGTCTTAATTTCTGGCCAATCTGGATTACATGTTTAAAAAAAAAATGAAGAGGTGTGGCCAACCATATTTGCGGACATATGTCATGTAATCTTGGGCATACTCATGCATGTGCCTCGGGCTGCCAATTAAGCAAGAAGGCAGTGTAACCTGTCGACCAACAATGTCAGGTCTCCTGTCAGTACAATTTGCATCTAAGAGGTTGATATATTCTGTTGCATGTAGTTGTGCCTGATGTGTTGCAATATAAGTTAGCCTTTCGGATTCAACCTTGGCATAAATGTAGACCAACAGTTGGTGAGTCAAGTCACCAAAGGCCAGTAGCCAGTTTGTAATGCCAGGACTATATGTGGCTTAGTGAGGGGATTGTTTCTGTGACGGGTATTTACTTCTGCAGAGCTGTCACCCATGAAAAAAACCTGAAGACATAAAGGTAATGCTTCTAAATTGTCTTCATTAAATGGTGGCAAAAGGGATCCAATTGTGGGGGGCGGAGATTGTGCCTGACTGTGATGGCAGCTTAGTTGGGAGCGCTCCGTACTAGATTCCGCATAGCACCAGGTAACGCAAGCTAACAACCGGAGAAATGGTCAAGATTTGACAGCCTAGGTCTGGTGAGTCCTCCAGCACCAATAAGTCCGCTAATTCAGGCGGTGAAATGGATAAATTTATCCGAAAAGCAGCCGCCACTGCAGCGGCATGTGAGCCTAAGATGGCGCCGACACACGCGCTTAAGGCCTGTGAGCGCGCCACTGATCTCTCTGAAGGAGAGTCGGATAATGAGAAAACTCACAGCAAGACGGCTCTCCCGATCACCCGCCGATTCCTGAAACAAACGCTCAGCAAGGCCATGAAGCCGATTCTGAGCGAACTGTCAGCGCTCCGCCATGATATCCTGCATGTGGGAGATAGAGTGGTCACCCTCGAGACACATCAAGCTGCGATTTTAGCCCACTAAACAGCTACTGCGTCCTCCCTGCAGAAATGCCACACTCATCTTAATGACCTCCAAAATGCCCTGGAGGATCAGGAGAATCGAGGACATAGAAATAACCTAAGGTTCATAGGGATACCTGAGTCGATCCAAGATATGGACATCCCAGCCACAGTTCTAGCTCTATGCAAGTCACTATTGGGCCCAGATCATCAGGCTGATATTACCATCGAATATGCCCACAGAGCTCTGCGGCCCAAACCCAAACCCTCTGAGCCCCCCAGAGATGTCATTTGCCGATTCCTAAATTTCCAGCAGCCAGGAACCAGGAGAACATAATATGCAAAGGTTCGCCAGTCTCGGTTTACCAGGACTTAGCACCCTCAACGACTTAGCACCCTCAACACTCAGAAAACGGCGATCCCTGAAACCCCTGACAGACTGGCTCTGGTCCAACAAGATCTTATACCAGTGGTCATTCCCATTCGGACTTACCTTTGCCCATGCAGGTCGCCGGCTCTCTATTTCTGCGTATGCTGACCTTGCTGGAGTGTTCGATCATTTGCAGATTCCGCCTATGGAGATTGAGAACTGGGAGCTTTACCAGGACATCTTGGAACTTTCAGACCTTCCTGTGATCGTTCCATTCCGAAATCCAATCCACCCCGAAATCGCAGAGGGCCAAGCGAAGGAACATACAGTTCACCCCATAGGGTCTGACTCAGCTATGTTAACTATCTTCACGCAATGTTATGAAGCTCATTAGAGCTGGGTCTGCCTCTTTTCTCGCTTTCTAAATCTCACCTCCATCTCCCCTATTTCTTACCTTAATCCTCATCCATCCTTTACCAACTTCATTCCTGTGTCTGATTTCTCTATAATCCTGATAAGCTTATTTTCCTTTGGCCTAACCGACCTTTCTCTCCTGTCTGACAGCCTCTCCTCCGAGGCCATTTTTGGTGCTATGGGGATCGTAACCGGGTTGATCAACCATTTCCGCCCTTACGACCCTCATTTTACTCATTGTTTTGACCCTCATTTGCGGGCACACTTTGTTAATGTCATGGTCTTACCTTCTTGCTGCTCTCCTTCGTTTGACATGTGCTGGCGGCCATCTTGGTTTCTGGGTTTCTTGTAGCCTTCCACCCTGCGGCTTCTCCCTCCCACTGGGAGGAGCTGGATGCCTAGCTCATATATATAGGAGGTCTGTGGCTTCAGTTCCTTGCTTGGTCCTCCTGTGTTCACATGCTTCTAAGACTGCTGCTGCTTCTGGTTCCTGATCCTGGCTTCGTCTGACTACCCTGCTGGTTCCTGATCCAGGCTTCGTCTGACTACCCTGCTGGTTCCTGATCCAGGCTTCGTCTGACTACCCTTCTGGTTCCTGACCTCTGGCTTCGCAAGACCCTGCTTCGGTTTAGTCATCCGTTTGGACTTTTGCCTCACAGCTTGATTTTCAATAAAGCCTTCTTATTTCCACTTATCTCTTGTTGTACGTCTGGTTCATGGTTCCATGACATTAGGACCAAGCCATGAATTCTGACGGTACAGGGCCATCCTCGCTACCTACGCTGGTTGCCAGACTTGATCAGCAGGATCACCTGTTGGGTCGGTTCGCTGTGGCGTTGCAAACCCTGCTTGAACGCACGGCTTATTTAGCTTCCGTTGCCGATGGGTCGGTTGTCGCTCCTGGGCCCGCTCCTACTGCCGCTCCGGTTGTTGCGCCAGAGTCTACCCCGACACCTGTTGCTGCGCCTGCGGTGTTTCGGGGTATGATCGGTTCTGCCCCCCTTCCACAGCGCTTTGGGGGAGAGCCAACTCAGTGCCGAGGTTTCCTTAACCAGGTGGGCATTTATTTCGAGTTGCTGCCACTTGCCTTTCCTACTGAGAGATCAAAGGTGGGCTTCTTGATCTCGCTGCTCTCGGACAAGGCCTTGGCCTGGGCCAGCCCTTTATGGGAGAACAACAATCCGGTGGTTGCCGAGTTTTCCGGTTTTGTTGCTTCTCTTCGGAAGGTATTCGATGTGCCGGCTCGTGCTGCCTCTGCTGCGAAGCTCCTTATGTCCATCAGACAGGGTTCACGATCCGTAGCTGAATACGCCATTGAGTTTCGTACCCTGGCAGCAGAGGTGGGCTGGAATAATGAGGCTCTGGTCGCTGCTTTCTCTCATGGTCTCTCGGATGCCTTGAAGGATGAGGTTGCAGCTAAGGACCTACCAGTGGAGCTCGAGTCTCTTATTTCTTTCCTGATTTTGATTGACACCAGACTCAGGGAGAGACCTTCCTTTAAGGAGAGCCTGTGGAGGTCTTCTAACAGATTGGCGCCTACGTTTGCTGTCCCACCCGTGCCTCCCTCTCCTCCCACGCCTCCTGGTGATGACTTGTCTGGGGGTGAACCCATGCAGCTGGGGTTTGCTCGCCTGTCCGAGGGGGAGAGGGTACTCCGGAGACGCGAGGGCCGATGCATGTACTGTGGTCTCGGTGGGCATTTTCGGTTGGCATGCCCGAACCGTCCGGGAAACGCTCGCACCTGAGATTCTGTCGGGGGCAGATCTTGGGTGGAGTCTCCTCGTCCCCGGTTTCCCGTGTTGACAAACCACTGATTACTGTTGTCCTCTCCTGGGTCGGGGGCTCGGTGACGACCCAGGCGTTGGTGGACTCTGGTGCTGGTGGTTTGTTCATTGATAGTGTGTTCGCTGCCGCCAATTCCATTCCTCTGCAGCCTCGAGGTTCCCCACTGGCTCTTGAGGCGATAGACGGCAGACCCCTTCTGCCGCCACACGTGACTCATGAGACCCTTCCAGTGGGGATGGCCATTGGTGCCGTTCACAGAGAGTCGGTCTGTCTCCAGGTTATTTCGTCTCCACACTACTCGGTGGTCTTGGGGAACCCCTGGCTCCAGAAGCATAATCCGACTTTCGATTGGAGATCGGCCGAGATCCTCTCGTGGTCACCACAGTGTGGGGCTAGTTGCATCCATGGGTCTGTCAAGTTGCTGTGTACTTCCTCGGACTCTCTGTTGCCTCCTGAATACGAGGAGTACCGGGATGTATTCGATAAGGTGCGTGCGGTTGCCCTACCTCCGCACCGCCCATACGATTGTGCCATAGAGTTACAATCTGGTGCCGTTCCTCCTCGTGGCAAAGTCTATCCACTGTCGGTAGCGGAGAATGAGGCCATGGAGGAGTACGTGAGGGAGGCGCTTTCACGCGGACACATTCGCAAATCCTCGTCCCCGGCAGGGGCTGGATTTTTCTTTGTGAAAAAGAAGGGCGGTGAGTTGAGGCCTTGCATCGATTACAGGGGTCTCAATCGCATCACGATCAAGAACGCTTACCCGATACCCTATATTTCCGAGCTGTTCGATCGCCTCAAAGGGGCCACGGTCTTTACCAAACTCGACCTGAGGGCGGCATATAACCTGGTAAGGATCAAGGCGGGCGATGAGTGGAAGACCGCGTTTAACACCAGGACCGGTCATTATGAATCCTTGGTTATGCCCTTTGGGTTGTGCAATGAGCCCGCAGTCTTCCAGGAATTCATCAACAATGTTTTCCGTGACCTGTTGCAGCAGTGTGTGGTGGTCTATTTGGATGACATCTTGGTATATTCTGAATCCATGGAGGCCCACATTCTGGATGTCAGACGAGTGTTGCAACGGTTACGAGAGAACAAGCTGTTCGGTAAGCTTGAGAAATGCGAATTTCATCGATCCCAGGTAACCTTCTTAGGTTACATCATTTCCGCTGAGGGGTTCTCCATGGATCCTGAGAAGGTTTCGGCTGTCTTACAGTGGCCCCAGCCCAGTGGTCTTCGTGCCCTGCAGCGCTTTTTGGGCTTCGCCAATTATTATCGGAAGTTCATCAGGGACTTTTCCATGCTAGCCAAGCCTCTCACGGATCTGACCAGGAAGGGCAGTAATCCCCAGGTCTGGCCGCTCGAGGCCATCCGAGCTTTTGAGGCTCTAAAGTCCGCCTTTGTGTCGGCTCCGATTCTGTCGCATCCCAACCCTGGGTTGCCTTTTGTCCTCGAGGTGGACGCGTCTGAGACGGGAGTAGGCACCCTTCTGTCTCAGCGTAGAACACCAGAGGGTCCTCTGCTTCCTTGTGGGTTTTACTCCCGGAAACTGTCTTCCGCGGAGTGCAACTATCAGATTGGTGACAGGGAGTTATTGGCCATCGTGCAGGCCCTTAAAGAATGGAGGCACTTGCTCGAGGGTTCGGTGGTTCCGGTTCTCATCCTGACGGACCACAAGAATCTGACCTACCTTTCTGAGGCCAAGAGATTGACACCACGTCAGGCCAGATGGGCTCTGTTCTTGTCACGTTTTAATTACATGGTCTCCTACCTACCCGGTTCCAAGAACATCAGAGCGGATGCCTTATCACGGCAGTACTCCGAGCTGTCCGGGGAGGAGTCGATTCCGACTTCGGTCATACCTCCGAATCAGATCCTGGCCGCCATTCGCACCAGCCTGACCTCTCCCCTGGGTGAGCAGATTTTGGCGGCTCAATCTGGTGCTCCCTCTGGGAGACCCAACGGCAGATGTTGTGTGCCTGAGGAGTTGCGCACTCGGTTTTTGCGAACCTACCATAACTCCAAGGCCGCGGGGCATCCTGGAAAGAATCAGCTGTCCTGGGCTGTTTCACGTCTGTTCTGGTGGCCTTCTCTACGTTCCGACATCGCCGCATATGTAGCGGCATGCTCCGTTTGTGCCCAGAGTAAGTCCCCTCGGCACCGTCCGTTGGGCCTTTTGCAACCCATAGCCACCGGGGAGCGTCCATGGTCACACCTGGGGATGGATTTCATTGTGGACCTCCCTGCATCCCGAGGCCATACGGTCATTCTCATGATTGTGGATCGGTTTTCCAAAATGTGCCACTGTGTTCCTCTCAAGAAGTTACCCTCTGCACAAGAGTTGGCCACGATTTTTGCCAGGGAGGTCTTCCGGTTGCACGGTTTGCCCAAGGAGATTGTGTCGGATCGGGGGAGTCAGTTTGTGTCCAGGTTCTGGCGCTCCTTTTGCTCCCAGTTGGGGATTCATCTCTCTTTCTCCTCGGTCTACCACCCTCAGTCCAATGGGGCCGCAGAACGATCCAATCAGGCCTTGGAGCAATTCCTTCGTTGCTATGTCTCCGATCACCAAGACAATTGGGTTGAGTTTGCCAGGAACACGGCGGTGAACTCTTCCTCTGGGACGTCTCCCTTCATGGCCAATTATGGGTTCCAACCTGCCGTGTTACCGGAGGTATTCTCTCCCCAGGATATTCCGGCTGTGGAGGATCACCTTTCCGTCCTACGTGCTTCTTGGGTACAGATCCAGAGGTCCCTTGAGGTCTCTGCGCAGCGCCAGAGACTCCAGGCTGATCGCAGACGAGCGCCCGCTCCTTCCTATTAGGTCAGAGACCGCGTATGGTTGTCCACCCGCAACCTCAACCTTCGAGTGCCCACTCCCAAGCTGGCGCCTCGCTTTGTTGGTCCCTTCCGAGTGCTTCGCAGGGTAAACCCGGTAGCCTATGCCCTTGCGCTTCCTCCTGGCATGCGGATCTCCAACGTGTTTCATGTCTCCCTGTTGAAGCCACTGGTGTGTAATCGTTTCACTTCCTCGGTTCCTCGGCCTCGTCCGGTCCAAGTGGGCAATCGTGAGGAGTATGAGGTGAGCAATATCCTGGACTCACGCCTGGTCCGCGGTCGGGTGCAGTTTTTGGTCCATTGGCGTGGTTATGGTCCAGAGGAGCGTTCCTGGGTTCCCTCCGCAGATGTCCATGCTCCTGCCTTGCTCCGAGCCTTCCACGCACGCTTCCCTCAGAAACCGTTCTTTACTCCGCGGAGGAGGGGCCCTTGAGGGGGAGGTACTGTCATGGTCTTACCTTCTTGCTGCTCTCCTTCGTTTGACATGTGCTGGCGGCCATCTTGGTTTCTGGGTTTCTTGTAGCCTTCCACCCTGCGGCTTCTCCCTCCCACTGGGAGGAGCTGGATGCCTAGCTCATATATATAGGAGGTCTGTGGCTTCAGTTCCTTGCTTGGTCCTCCTGTGTTCACATGCTTCTAAGACTGCTGCTGCTTCTGGTTCCTGATCCTGGCTTCGTCTGACTACCCTGCTGGTTCCTGATCCAGGCTTCGTCTGACTACCCTGCTGGTTCCTGATCCAGGCTTCGTCTGACTACCCTTCTGGTTCCTGACCTCTGGCTTCGCAAGACCCTGCTTCGGTTTAGCCATCCGTTTGGACTTTTGCCTCACAGCTTGATTTTCAATAAAGCCTTCTTATTTCCACTTATCTCTTGTTGTACGTCTGGTTCATGGTTCCATGACAGTTAAAAGTTCATATTAGTGTTTTATACGCTACTGTTCTTGTTCTGTTCAAGGTACATGCTCCATACTCTCTTAAGAAGCAAAGAATTCCAGAGGTTCCTCTGTAATCCAATCCGCTCAGCCTGAAAGGTCAGATTCCACATGGAAGAAGTGTCTCCCTGGGAAGGAGATGCACCCCAGCTAGGTAACCCTTATTGTCCTAGATGCTATGGCTGACTTATCATTTGCGTCCTACAATGTGAGGGGCTTCAACTCCCCTTCTAAGAGGAGCCAGATCTTTACATTGCTGCGCAAATCAGGGGCCAGTGTCCTACTCCTACAGGAGACACACTTAAAATGTAATCATTACCCCAACTTATCCTTTGCTTACTATTCCCAGTGGTATTACTGTGGTGGTAATTTATCTGCTTCCGGGGGAGTGAGCATGGGATTCCAGAGGAATGTCCCGTTCAAGTACATCTCACACTTGCAGGATACAGAGGGGAGATACATCCTGGTCAAGGGCAGCATAGGTTCTCAAATAAACACCATCATAAACCTTTATGCCCCTAACTCTGGCCAGTCCAGATGGTTTTCCTCAATCTTCCCAATTATTGAGAAATTTGCAGAAGGTTTAGTGGTCTTGGGAGGAGATTTAAATTTCGCTTTAACCCCTCAACTTGACTCATCCACCCGGAGATCTGCCTTAACTGCCAATGCCTTACGCAGAATAAGGGAGGGACTTTGGAACCTACATCTTATTGATGTATGGCGAACGTTACACCCCAATTTGAGGGATTATAGTTTTTATTCTCATGTCCACGGGTCTTATCAAAGATTGGACTACCTATTTATATCTAAGACACATCTATCCACCTATCTGACCACGCCCCCATCTTCCTGAAAGTTTCAGCCCCAGTCCCGACCACAAATAAATTTAGATGACGTTTGAACGAATCACTCTTGGGGGACAAAACGACCAGTGAAAAAATATCCGAGCTTTTAAATGAATATTTTACGTTCAATACTAGCCCAGAAACATCTAACCAGTCATTATGGGATGCCCATAAGCCATTTATTAGAGGGCACTTTATTAGCCTGGGTCCATTCCTTAAAAAAAGAGAGGGGTAAAAAGTTAGACGTCTTATGTCAAAAAATGTAATCACTAGAATCCCTGCACAAATGCTCCCTGTCAGAATCCCACTTACAGGAACTGTCCAATCTTAGAGCAGAAATAAAATCCCTCCTTCAACACTCAACAACCAAATACTTTTTGAATTCACAGCACAAGTTCTTTGCCCATGGGGATAAAGCTTCACAATTTATCATGCATAGAATAAAAAATAGGAAAGCAGCAAACTATATCCACAAAATAGATTCCCCCCAGGGTACTCCACTATACTCTTCTAAGTTAATTGCTTCCCGCTTTAAGGAATTTTATGAATCTTTATATAATATACCCCCCTCACTTGCTCCAGATTCACACTCCACACTAACCTCCTCTTTTTTAGATACCCTCGATCTACTATCTCTTCCTCCGGATATCCAACAGCAACTATCTTCCCCATTCACTCTGGCAGAACTAACAACAGCTATAAAGCAGGCACCATCGAGCAAAAGCCCAGGCCCAGACGGGTTAACTGCCTCATATTGCAGAACATACCAACACCTTCTTCTCCCCCACTTGCTTTCAGTTTGTAACTCGACCCTACATGGGAGCCAGCTTTCAAAAGATATGACAACAGCCCATATCACGTTAATTCCAAAGGATGGGAAAAACCCCAATCAATGTGCTAACTATAGACCCATATCACTTCTTAACATCGATCTTATATTGCTGGCAAAGATGTTGGTGAATCGTTTGTCTACGGTTCTTCCGTCTTTGGTACATGGGGACCAGGTGGGCTTCGTCCGAGGAAGAGAGGGTAGAGATAACACAACTAGAGTTCTCAATGTTGTATATTACGCCGCCCTCCGATCCAAACCTCTACCCCTACTCAGCACAGATGTGGAGAAAGCATTTGACAGGATTAATTGGTCCTACCTGAACCTAGTCCTGAGGGGATTTGGCCTACCTGGTCCTTTTGTACAGGCCACCTTCGCCATGTATTTCCAGGCCTCAGCCTTGGTCCTAGTTAATGGAGATCTATCAGACCTCTTTAGTATACGAAATGGCACCCGCCAAGGATGTCCCCTATCACCCTTACTCTTTGTTTTAGCCCTCGAACCCCTTCTAACCTGTTTGAGAACAGATCCAGTTATTAAGGGGATAGTTTTGGGGGGTCAAGAGTATAAACTTGCCGCCTTTGCGGACGATATAATGATCATGACTTCGAACCCAGAAACATCACTCTCAGCGATTCAACATCACTTAGACAAATATAGTGCTCTCTCCAACTTTAAATTAAATAAACAAAAATCACTTATCATCTGCTTTGGTATCCCCCAAAAAACACAAAATCGCTTAAAAACCAACTCAGCATTTGACTGGTCATCCCCTTTCCTCACTTACCTGGGAATCAAGATAAACCCTAATATAGCTGATCTTTTTACCCCTAACTACTCACCTCTTCTGCAATCCATTTCCTCCAGTTTAGATAGATTAAACACCCACATATTATCATGGATTAGAAGGATAAACCTTCTTATGTCCTTAATTATCCCACGCCTCACGTACTTGCAGCAAGTGCTACCCATATACATACCCAAAACCTATTATGCTTCCCTTAGGAAAATGTTCCGTAAGTTTCTATGGAACGGGAAGAAGCCCAGATTAGCGTATGACACACTATCCCGCCCCAAACGATCCGGAGGGATGGCTCTTCCAGACCCCGAACTTTATGGAAAAGCAGTTCTTATGTCCAGGGTGGTGGAATGGCTTAGGATCTCAAACCCTAAACCATGGGTGGCAATGGAACAGGAGCTTTTAGGTAAACCATTCCGATCCACAGTATTGGGAAATTCCAGCCATATCAACATACCGTCCTCATCATACCCTATCATCCAAGCCACATTGAAGGCATGGAAATGGTTCCAAACTACCCATTGCTCAATACCCTTCCCATCTCCCCTCCTCTCTATGAGAGATATATTAGGTACAGTTCTTCCTCTGGTGATTGAATGTACCCCTAGATCCTTGATTCAGACATACCCGTTTCCTCTCTCTTCAACTCGGAGGGTCATGTATTACCCATTTCAGAGCTGCAAAAACTGCTCATTCCTCATCACCAGTGCATGTTTCCTATATCGTATCTCCATTCATACCTATCCCAACATACCTCTAGAAGTGATTTTCTTCGACCCTTAGTTTGGATTGAGGCCCTCATTAATACCCCAACCCAACAAAAAAGCTTATTTCCCAATTATTCCATAGACTAAACTTGCCCCCTATACTTGTCAAACCTGCTCACATAAGTCATTGGGAAAGAGATCTAGGGCGGGACTTTCCTTTCACCAGCTTGCAAAACATATTTTTAGCCCCTCACATTGCATCCAGATGTGTCCGCATACAAGAAAACAGATATAAGCTATTAACCAGATGGTATAAAACTCCAGACACTATCAGACTTTTTTCTGAATCAACATCTGATAGATGTTGGAGATGTCTGAGCGATAGAGGATCCTTTTTCCATATCTGGTGGGATTGCCCCATTGTAAACGACTGGTGGAAGGAAATATTTTGCCTAAGTAACCTAACTTGCCGAACCTCAGTGCCCATTTCTCCTCTCAAGGCTCTACTTAGCTTCTATGAAACAAACGAGTCAGGGGACTCCCATCCTCCCCCCTTTCTATTTAGACAACTGCTTATTGCAGCTCGTTTATTGGTTCCAAAACACTGGCTTTCAACTACTCTTCCATCTATGGAACAGTGGAAACTGAAAGTGGATCAACTTTATTGTTTTGAGGAACTATCCGCATGGAAGGCTAGGAATCACCAGAAATTTGCAAAACAATGGCGACTGTGGCGGGAGTTCAGGTTCACTAGTAGTCAGATTCAATCAAATGGTAGTCAGACGCACAGGATTGTTTAACCACCAACCGGGGTGCCCACAGTCGAGTAGTATCACCCCACTACTCGAAAAAGTGTAAAAGCAGTATATAGAAGACTGGGCACACATCAAAATATTGGGCCAACTACGTTTATTAAGTACAATATTTAAACAAATTCAAGGTAATTCCTCTTAGGATAACAATCACGAATCAACGACTTTAAAATAAAATGAATAATAAATTAATATAACTGTGCAATCACTCTAAAAACAATAGTAATCATGAATAGCAGCAGTATAGTCAATAAAAAACTGGATCATATAAGCGCAGCAGAGCAAATGGATTTGAATAGCTCGGTCCCAATAACAGAAAGTAACAACCGCAGATAGTAGGCCGTATTAGCAACAATGTTCTTTAGGAATAGCAGCAATAATGTAAATCCTAGCAGCAGAGCAGAAAGCAACAGAGTAGCTGTAAGTTCGTAGCACAGTTTCCAACAGCTGACAAAGCGATTTTGTACCACCTGTATAGCGCACACAGTGATACTGTTTGGTTTGGAAACAGACAAACTGGTATACAGCGGCGTCCCGCTGTATGTATAACTCAGCGGCGTCCCGCTAACAGTAGTTGTGTAGCTTAAACTTAGTCACACCGACCTCAATGTCGGAACGGTCTTACCCGCTCAATGCGACCCCGGCCGCCCTGCAGTCTTTAATGGAGTTTTCCTTTAGCTTCAGCAGGATATTTGTTTGCCGTGTCGTGGATCTGCACATGTGAGTCCGCCGGTTTGGCTTCGGACCCGATGTAGTGATGCCTTCCACGCGGACCTTTAAACAAATATTCGGCACCGGTCCTGATCCTTTGTGTAGTGCACTACCTTTTGGAGAGATGGGGGGTCTGACCAGATGCGTTTCGGGGTTGGAGTATCCCCTTCTTCAGTGGTTATCAGACCACCCCCCCATAGGTCTCTTTTATATGGTGGACAAGTTGGAATTAAAACCCGGCATGGATCATAAAACCGGAAATGCTCTAAATTTTTATGTTTCTCATATATGTATCACTTTGCCCCTTCTTATATATCAAATCTCGAGCATAGTATTTCATTATTTGCTAACTCCTCCACTCTGTGTTTGTCTGTACAGTTTTAATTTAATCTATGATTTTATCCTTACTTTATAAAACGCAGCTTAAGTTGCTGCGGTATATGTGCGCTTTCTGCTGCTGGTTGCCGTCTTGATTCTTTCAATTCGGAACGGTTGTATATTCAAACTGAGTTTTAAAAGTTTGGCACGAGCATTTTAAAATAAGAATATTCAAAATAAAAACATATATAAAAATATATAGATATATAAAATGTTCGGAACACATATCGAAAATACAGTGATCATAATAAATCTTTCCAAAAATGCATACATGTTCAAAGATAAATATATATTCAGAACAGTTATATTCAAGTGTAGACATAAGTTATTCGTGGTGGGAATATTCAACCTGATCCAAAAAGCCATAACACTAATTGCGAATAAAGATGAACTTAGCATTTCTCACATAAACAGTATTACTGCATATTTAAATCAATGTTCATCTGTACCACAAATCCATAAATATACCAATATTAAAAAACTTTTTTTATATAACAAAAAACTTTTTAAAATCTTATTATTTATATAAAAATCTATAAATTTATAAAAAGGGGGTAGAAAAATATTCTCTTATGAAACTTAGACCATGGGTGACTCAAAATCTGTAAATAAGACAGGATTAGAGTTTTTATTCCATATTTTGCTTGTTTCCAATTCCTATACGAGTCCCTCTATTCGGAATACGTGAGTGCCCGGAAGGACCACCGCCAAGGGGGAAGCCCGCCGAACCGAGAGCCTGCTCGGCGGAGATCACCCTCGGCGGGAGGCCCCCACCTGACCCTACAAGAAGCCGAATAGCTCGTACTCCGCATTCAGGCCTCCCGGAATCATGGTCTCTATTTCAAAAATTCTCTGTGTCTCCATCCTGGACATCTTGCTAATGTGATTGCCCCCTCTCCAACTTCTGGGTACCTTATCTATAGCAGCAAATTTTAAGCCTGATGGGTTACTGTTGTGGGCAATTTTGAAGTGTTTTGACAGTGAATGGGTTTCAACACCTTTTTTTAATATTTGCTACGTGTTCTGCAACACGTTTTCTAAGGGATCTTTTGGTCCTGCCTATATATTGCAATTTGCAGGGACACTCCATAATGTAGACAACATTCTCTGAATGGCAGGTTAAAAATTATTTTATACTGTGTCTGAACCCGTTGGTTGTTGAAATAACCTCCTTTAGTATGCTTAACAAAAGAGGTTAATTTGCAATTACAACACTGCCCACATCTAATAAATCCGATCAAATTGATCCATTTCTGTATAGATGGGTCTTTTGACCTGTCTTCCCTAACAGTTGGTGCTATTTTGTTACCCAGGTTGGGTGCCTTCGTAAAAACAATTAAAGGTTTAGGGGGAATAATTGTCCCCACCACCTTATCCTTTTAAATTATGTCCCAATGCTTGTATACAATATTTTTTACTTTCTTATGATCACTACTTGTTAAGCATACTAAGGAGGCTATTTCAACAACCAACGGGTTCAGACACAGTATAAAATAATTTTTAACCTGCCATTCAGAGAATGTTGTCTACATTATAGAGTGTCCCTGCAAACTGCAATATATAGGCAGGACCAAAATAACCCTTAGAAAACGTGTTGCAGAACACGTAGCAAATATTAATAAAAGATGTTGAAACCCATTCACTGTCAAAACACTTCAAAATTGCCCACAACAGTAACCCATCAGGCTTAAAATTTGCTGCTATAGATAAGGTACCCAGAAGTTGGAGAGGGGGCAATCATATTAGCAAGATGTCCAGGATGGAGACACAGAGAATTTTTGAAATGGAGACCATGATTCCGAGAGGCCTGAATGCGGAGTACAAGCTATTCGGCTTCTTGTAGGGTCAGATGGGGGCCTCCCGCCGAGGGTGATCTCCGCCGAGCAGGCTCTCGGTTCGGCGGGCTTCCCCCTTGGCGGTGGGCCTTCAGGGCACTCACTTTTCCGAATAGAGGGTCCCGTATAGGAATTGGAAACAAGCAAAATATGGAATAAAAACTCTAATCCTCTCTTATTTATTAATTTTGAGTCACCCATGGTCTAAGTTTCATTAGAGAATATTTTTCTACCCCCTTTTTATAAATTTATAGATTTTTATATAAATAATAAGATTTTAAAAAGTTTTTTGTTATATAAAAAAAGTTTTTTAATATTGGTATATTTATGGATTTGTGGTACAGATGAACATTGATTTAAATATGCAGTAATACTGTTTATGTGAGAAATGCTAAGTTCATCTTTATTCGCAATTAGTGTTATGGCTTTTTGGATCAGGTTGAATATTTCCACCACGAATAACTTATGTCTACACTTGAATATAACTGTTCTGAATATATATTTATCTTTGAACATGTATGCATTTTTGGAAAGATTTATTATGATCACTGTATTTTCGATATGTGTTCCGAACATTTTATATATCTATAAATTTTTATATTGTATATATATATATTTTTATATATGTTTTTATTTTGAATATTCTTATTTTAAAATGCTCGTGCCAAACTTTTAAAATTCAGTTTGAATATACAACCGTTCCGAATTGAAAGAATCAAGAAAAGGAAAACTCCATTAAAGACTGCAGGACGGCCGGGGTCGCATTGAGCAGTTAAGACCGACATTGAGGTCGGTGTGACTAAGTTTAAGCTACACAACTACTGTTAGCGGGACGCCGCTGTATACCAGTTTGTCTGTTTCCAGGTAGTGCACTACACAAAGGATCAGGACCGGTGCCGAATATTTGTTTAAAGGTCCGCGTGGAAGGCATCACTACATCGGGTCCGAAGCCAAACCGGCGGACTCACATGTGCAGATCCACGACACGGCAAACAAATATCCTGCTGAAGCTAAAGGAAAACTCCATTAAAGACTGCAGGGCGGCCGGGGTCGCATTGAGCGGGTAAGACCGTTCCGACATTGAGGTCGGTGTGACTAAGTTTAAGCTACACAACTACTGTTAGCGGGACGCCGCTGAGTTATACATACAGCGGGACGCCGCTGTATACCAGTTTGTCTGTTTCCAAACCAAACAGTATCACTGTGTGCGCTATACAGGTGGTACAAAATCGCTTTGTCAGCTGTTGGAAACTGTGCTACGAACTTACAGCTACTCTGTTGCTTTCTGCTTTGCTGCTAGGATTTACATTATTGCTGCAATTCCTAAAGAACATTGTTGCTAATACGGCCTACTATCTGCGGTTGTTACTTTCTGTTATAGGGACCGAGCTATTCAAATCCATTTGCTCTGCTGCGCTTATATGATACTATTGTTTTTAGAGTGATTGCACCGTTATATTAATTTATTATTTATTTTATTTTATTTTAAAGTCGTTGATTCGTGATTGTTATCCTAAGAGGAATTACCTTGAATTTGTTTTAATATTGTACTTAATAAACGTAGTTGGCCCAATATTTTGAGGTGTGCCCAGTCTTCTATATACAGTAGTCAGATTCCTCTTTCATAACCCAAGGATTGACTATAATAGGGTAAGCTACCTGTCTACTCATCCTTTTTAATTTGTTGCATATGCTTTAAAGCAGGCATCTCAAACTGCGGCCCTCCAGCTGTTGTAAAACTACAACTCCCACAATGCCCTGCTGTAGGCTGATACCTGTAGGCTGTCCGGGCATGCTGGGAGTTGTAGTTTGAGATGCCTGCTTTAAAGGGACTTGATTCCCCCTATAATAATAATAATAATAATAATAATAATGATATAGCTCACTATGATGTGCTTAACACTGCATACTCATATTTGCGGAACTCCTATATGTACTGTCATTTATCAGGAACCTCCTCGCATGTATAATATATTGTATGTGCGCTTATGATTGTGTCATGTTAGACGCCTTAATTATCAAATATGTACCGTGTATTGTTTTCTTATATTGAAAAAAAAAAAAAAAAAGGGATCCAATCGTGTGATAGACTTGACCCTGGATCTTAAAGGTGGGCATGTATCCCTGCTCCAGCACACGTCTTCCACATCCAAATGAGTTAATCTGCCAGGCATTATTGTATACCCGGATATGTTTGAGAAACTCGGCAGAGTGAGGGTAGGAACCATCAAGCAAAGTTATAAACTCTTCTGGTGGATCAGGTAAATCGGGTATTCTGACCTTTCCTCCAGAGCAGCGCATTCCTGGTGCTTCACCTTTGTACTTAAATGTACTGCAGTGTTTGCATTGTTTATTCATTTGGTCACTCTGAAGCAACCCAGCATGATCATGTTTAGTGTTGAGCACGAATATTTATCGCGAATATTTATCGCGAATATCGCCATTTTTGAGAATTCGCAAATATTTAGAATATAGTGCTATATATTCATTATATCGAATATTCAGCATTTTTTTTTTCCATCTGAACACGATTCCTCTCTGCTTGTGGGCCATTGAGAAGGAACCAATGTCAAATCCACAACAATACTTAGAGCACCAATCAGCAATCTGTAGTCAGACCTGCTAAAATGTGAAGTTGCACGTAGTGCGAAAAAATATTCTAATCACGACTATATTGGAGCACTTCACTCTATCTGCATATAAAGCTATTGTAATGTTCTGCCGTGCCAATCATTTTCTTTAGTCTCAGGAGAAACTCATGAAACTTCTAGCAGCTTAAAAAATGTAGCTAAAGTGACTCATGCCTGTATTTCGCATTACAAATTCGCATTACGCAATTTTTACATTGCTTATTTTTTGCATTCAATAAAGTAATCTTGAATTCTCAATATTCGCAAATGTATGACGAATGTTCTACAAAATATTTGTGAAATATTGCGAATTCGAATATAGCCCCTGCCTCTAATAACTAATCATGTTGGGATTGAGAATTATAATGGAATATGCATATCAGCCCAGGCAGTAGCTTGTCGATTAGAATATCACACAGGGTTATCCTGAAGACAGGCTTGGGTCTGCTGGGGAGTTTCAGCAGCTTGTTGCAGATTATGACGTAGCTTGTCATCCTGGAGATGGCCTTGGGTCTGCTGGGGAGTTTCAGCAGCTCGCTGTTGTCTGTGACATACCTTGTCAGATTGGAGATGGGCTTGGATCTGCTGGGGAGTTTCAGAAGCTCGCTGTTGTCTGTAACATACCGTATTTTTCACCCTATAAGACGCACTATTATGGGGGATCTGTGGATGACGCACTGTTATGGGGGTCTGTGGATGGCGCACTGTTATGGGGGTCTGTGGATGGCGCACTGTTATGGGGGATCTGTGGATGGCGCACTGTTATGGGGGATCTGTGGGTGACACTGTTATGGGGGATCTGTGGGTGACACTGTTATAGGGATCTCTGGATGGCTCTTATTGGGGTCTCTGGATGGCACTGTTATGGGAGGATCTGTGGATGACACATATATAGCATCTTATGCTATGTGTCATCCACAGATCCCCTCCATAACAGTGTCCCTGTAGTGTGAATGGCCCCCAATACAGGGTGTGGGGGTCGCATCTGCTTTTATAATGACAGCGGGGCCCGTGCAGTGACTGTATTCTACTATATGGTCCCCGCTCACTGTATATAATCGTATCTGTAATTGTTAATTGTTATGTACTGTATATAATCGGGTAATCAGCGCCTGCATACTTACAAGCACTCGGTAGCAGAGAGGAGGGAGGAGGCAGGCCTGGAGGACGGGCGCTGGCAGTGTGAGTTTCAGCAGCTCGCTGTTGTCTGTGACATGACTTGGCAGATTGGAGACGGGCTTGGGTCTGCTGATAGTTTTCATTAGCTCGAGCAGCAGCCATGCGTTTTACTGCAGGAGTCTTACGTCCAACTGCAGTTTTCCTTTTTGGAGGCATGAGTAGTTTCAAAATGTTTCAATTTATAAAAATGCTGACATCCAGTATGGCAGTCCAGTAGAGGTACAGTCTATTTATAGCTGTGTTATGAAAATCTGGTAAACTAAATGTGAACTTATATTGGCTGATGCACGTCATATGACTGAATATTTAAGGACCTGCAAACTGCTAAAACCTGTGATCAGTTGTTATGGAAACCTGGAGTAGGACCTGCGAGCTTCTATTGTCTGATAAGGGACATGTGACCGTGTGCATGGCAGTTGACATATAAAGAGAAACACTTGCAGGCTTGTATTGGCTAATGCAGGTCATTTTTTGGGAATATGTCAGAAACAGTACGTCCTAGAGGGCTCTAAAACCATCCCAGACACCTGATGTACCCGTGTGCCAAATTTGGTGAAGATAGGTCCAGTCGTGGTCACGCATAAAGTACAGACAGAAACTCATTTTTATATATATATATATATATATATATATATATACAGTACAGACCAAATGTTTGGACACACCTTCTCATTCAAAGAGTTTTCTTTATTTTCATGACTATGAAAATTGTAGATTCACACTGAAGGCATCAAAACTATGAATTAACATTTGTGGACTTATATACATAACAAACAAGTGTGAAACAACTGAAAATATGTCATATTCTAGGTTCTTCGAAGTGACTTTCACAGTGACCGCCCCTTTAACAGGGACTTTTACAGTGACCACCCCTTTAACAGTGAATTTTGCAGTGACCGCCCCTTTAACAGTGACTTTCAGTGGCCGCCCCTTTAACAGTGACTGCCCCTTTACCAGTGACCGCCCCTTTAACAGTGAATTTCACAGTGGCCGCCCCTTTAACAGTGAATTTCACAGTGGCCGCCACATACACACAGTTTTACTCCAGGTTTCCATACAACCCAGACATTTTTCTTCACTGCTGCAGGTCAGCTTTAGGCTTTGGCTACACGACGACAATGAGTCGCACGACACATAGGGCGCAACTACGCTGCTACACGCATCCATCTTGGATGGATTTTTTTCGACTGTCGTGTCGCAGTCGCAGCATGTCGCATGTCGCAGTGCGACACCATTGCCTATCATTATAAAAATTGTTGCGCAACATTCGTACAGTCATGTAGCCCTAGCTTTAAAGGGGCAAGGCGCTGTGGAGGTCACTGTTAAGAGGGCAGGGGCCACTATTAAAGGGGTAGCTGCTGTAGAGGTCACTGTTAAGGGGGCAGGGGCTACTATTAAAGGGGTAGCTGCTGTGGAGGTCACTGTTAAAGGGGAGTTCACTGTGAATGTTACTGTTAAGGTGGAGGCCGCTGTGGAGGTCACTGTTAAAGGGGCAGACACTGTGGAGGTCACTGTTAATGGGGCAGGGTACTGTTAGGTCACTGTAAGGGCAGCGGGGTACTGTGGAGGTCACTTTTAAGGGGGCGGGCCCCTGAGGAGGTCACTGTCAAGGGAGTTAGGTGCTGTGAAACTCACTGTTAAAGGAGCAGACTGCTATAAAGGTCAAAGTTAAGAGGATGGGATGCTGTGGAGGTCCTATTTTGAAGTGGTGGGGCACTGTGGGGGGGGGGGGAGGGGGGTCAGTATTAAGAGGTGGGGGACTGTGGAGTTCACACAGAAACATTAAATGAAATAGATGAAATATACAATGTGCGAAGCCGGGTCCTACTGCTAGTGTATATATATATAGCTAGCTGGCACTAACTAAAGTTTGTTTTATTTTTAAAGTGCTGATCAGCACTTGCTAGTCACAGCTCGCACGCAGAAAAAGTGGAGAGCTGGAAAAGCCCAAAAAAAATTAAAAAGCCCCCAAAAAAAGAAAAAATTCCCCCCCAAAAAAGGACAGACTGGAGTCCGCCGGGTAGGGAAGGGGGGGGAAGAAGAGACAGGGAATGAGGATCTGAAACTGCTGCAGATAAGCCAAAAATCACTGCAGCTGTTCCAGATCTTCTTGTTCTTCCTTGGTAAAAAGCACTGATTTATGTGGTAGCACCACAAGTCCCAGCCGACAACCAGCAGCACAGTGGGGAACAAGTCCTCTCTGCAAGCAGTCACCAAGCTGGAATGGCTGCCTGCAGAGAGGCGCCAACTGTTCTTTCAGCTGCATAGCGCTGCTTTTGCTGGAGCATTGTTCCAGTCAATCGCAGCACTGGGAGGGGACACCAGTGTCTGATGTCCCCTCCCTGACCTCGGGGTTGACATGAGCTGATGTAATCAGCCCCAATAACCTCTGTCCCAGCCACCAGCAGCACCACAGATTGGCTAATTGTAGAATAGCGCTGCCATTGGCTGGATGTAATCAGCCCCTGCCACCTCTAGCTAGGCCTAGCACCATACCATTGCGGCACTGCGATGGGCCGGTCTTCACTAACCGGCCAAACTCCTGCTCTCCCTCAGCTAAGATGGCAGTCTGCCGCTTAGAGCAGCCATATTATTCCGGTCACCTCGCGATGCTGCACGGTGACAAGAGTTAACCATGACGTACTATTATGTCAAGATGCAGGAACGCACTGACTTCTATGACGTAATACTACGTCATATGTCGGGAAGGGGTTAATCCATAATTTTTGAACCCTTGGTCCCAACACACCAAGTGTGTAAACAACATCTGCCACCCGATAAGGGACAATTTTTGGAACCTTAAGAGAAAGTAGCAGTGTCCAGCTCTCAGGTGGAGAGGTCAATTGAACAATTCAGCACGGATCTGGGTGGTATTCACACCCTGCAGTCATTCCTGAAACAGACGTAGGATCCAGCAAATATTTTTTTTTATCAAAAAATTATTTCTTTCTTCCATTAAAGGCATGTACAAAGGTCCATCCTGTACATAAGCTCTGACGTGTTTCAACCTGTACAGGTCTTAATCATAGATCAAGTAAAATGAAATTAGAAATATGGCTAAGAATGGATAGCTATTTAAAGGGACTGTGATCCTACGTCTGTTCCTACAATTTTTATTTTAAAAAAAGCATAATAACATGCAACGGAACAGGGTGTTATATAACATTTTACAGGGTATTTGGGTCCAGATGGATTACACCCAAGAGTGCTTAAAGAGCTCAGTTCAATCATTGATCTGCCCCAGTTTATAATTTTTAAAGATTCTCTCAGTGCTGGTACAGTGCCAAGTGATTGGCGCAAGGCAAATGTGGTGCCCATATTCAAAAAAGGATCTAGGTCCTTCACAGGTAATTATAGACCAGTTAGTTTAACTTCTGTAGTGGGAAAAATGTTTGAAGGACTCTTAAAAATGACTATATACAGGAGTATGTGACTGTAAATAACATTATAAGTGATAACCAGCATGGGTTTACCAAGATCAGCAGCTGTCAGACTAACCTGATTTGTTTTTATGAAGAGATGAGTAGATGCCTGGACAGAGGGGCGGCAGTGTTTCTGGATGTTGATACTGTCCCTCATAGACGTTTAACCTCTTCCGGACATAGGGCGTACAGATACGACCTTATGTCCTGGTACTTAAGGACACAGGGCGTACCTGTACGCCCTTTGTATTTTCGATCACCGCCGCGTGGCGGGCGGTGATCGGAACCCGGTGCCTGCTCAAATCATTGATCCCGTGACCCCCCCCCCCCGTGTGTTTAAATAGTTCAGTAAGTTACAGTAAAGTTATGTTGATGCAAAAGAAATTATACATCCCCTTCTGCCTTATTCTTATAACATTCAACAGAACCCCTAAAGGTGTCCGCAACCCCTCCCCCCCCCATTCCTCCCTGGTTGCCAACCTATAAAGTGTCTTTGTAGTCTTACATAATTTAATAATATGCAAGGAATCAGTTTGACATGACATGTACCTAATTGCCAGGTGGGCGAGCACATAGTTTCCATCATCCATATGGGCAGGGTGGGTTCCACAACTCCGAAAGCTGTATTAACAAGGCAAAGAACCACTAGGAAGAAATAACAAAATACGATTAGTGTTGGACGCAAATTTTAATCGCGAATATCTCAACTTCAAGAATTCGCGAAGATTCAGAATATAGTGCTATATATTCACGAATATTCTAGATTTTTTTTTCATCAGTAACCTTTCTTCTTGCTTGTGGGCCAATGAGAAGGCTGCAATGTCTTTGTCTGAGCTTAGCAACATTCCTAGCAACCAATAGGAAAGTTGCCCACCTCTTACTATATAAGAACCTCCCCGACAGCCATTGTATGTAGTTTTATGGAGTTCTGAGAGAGACAGCAATGTCATTGCTGTGCTCTGTGCTTTACTGTGTAATTACATTAGTTAGTTAGCTTATACAGGGAGTGCAGAATTATTAGGCAAGTTGTATTTTTGAGGATTAATTTTATTATTGAACAACAACCATGTTCTCAATGAACCCAAAAAACTCATTAATATCAAAGCTGAATATTTTTGGAAGTAGTTTTTAGTTTGTTTTTAGTTTTAGCTATTTTAGGGGGATATCTGTGTGTGCAGGTGACTATTACTGTGCATAATTATTAGGCAACTTAACAAAAAACAAATATATACCCATTTCAATTGTTTATTTTTACCAGTGAAACCAATATAACATCTCAACATTCACAAATATACATTTCTGACATTCAAAAACAAAACAAAAACAAATCAGTGACCAATATAGCCACCTTTCTTTGCAAGGACACTCAAAAGCCTGCCATCCATGGATTCTGTCAGTGTTTTGATCTGTTCACCATCAACATTGCGTGCAGCAGCAACCACAGCCTCCCAGACACTGTTCAGAGAGGTGTACTGTTTTCCCTCCTTGTAAATCTCACATTTGATGATGGACCACAGGTTCTCAATGGGGTTCAGATCAGGTGAACAAGGAGGCCATGTCATTAGATTTTCTTCTTTTATACCCTTTCTTGCCAGCCACGCTGTGGAGTACTTGGACGCGTGTGATGGAGCATTGTCCTGCATGAAGATCATGTTTTTCTTGAAGGATGCAGACTTCTTCCTGTACCACTGCTTGAAGAAGGTGTCTTCCAGAAACTGCCAGTAGGACTGGGAGTTGAGCTTGACTCCATCCTCAACCCGAAAAGGCCCCACAAGCTCATCTTTGATGATACCAGCCCAAACCAGTACTCCACCTCCACCTTGCTGGTGTCTGAGTCGGACTGGAGCTCTCTGTCCTTTACCAATCCAGCCACGGGCCCATCCATCTGGCCCATCAGTTTTGAGATATTTATTGGCCCAGTCTTGACGTTTCAGCTTGTGTGTCTTGTTCAGTGGTGGTCGTCTTTCAGCCTTTCTTACCTTGGCCATGTCTCTGAGTATTGCACACCTTGTGCTTTTGGGCACTGCAGTGATGTTGCAGCTCTGAAATATGGCCAAACTGGTGGCAAGTGGCATCTTGGCAGCTGCACGCTTGACTTTTCTCAGTTCATGGGCAGTTATTTTGCGCCTTGGTTTTTCCACACGCTTCTTGCGACCCTGTTGACTATTTTGAATGAAACGCTTGATTGTTCGATGATCACGCTTCAGAAGATTTGCAATTTTAAGAGTGCTGCATCCCTCTGCAAGATATCTCACTATTTTTGACTTTTCTGAGCCTGTCAAGTCCTTCTTTTGAACCATTTTGCCAAAGAAAAGGAAGTTGCCTAATAATTATGCACACCTGATATAGGGTGTTGATGCCATTAGACCACACCCCTTCTCATTACAGAGATGCACATCACCTAATATGCTTAATTGGTAGTAGGCTTTCGAGTCTATACAGCTTGGAGTAAGACAACATGCATAAAGAGGATGATGTGGTCAAAATACTCATTTGCCTAATAATTCTGCACTCCCTGTATATACATACACTCACCTAAAGAATTGAATTATTAGGAACACCATACTAATACGGTGTTGGACCCCCTTTTGCCTTCAGAACTGCCTTAATTCTACGTGGCATTGATTCAACAAGGTGCTGATAGCATTCTTTAGAAATGTTGGCCCATATTGACAGGATAGCATTTTGCAGTTGATGGAGATTTGAGGGATGCACATCCAGGACACGAAGCTCCCATTCCACCACATCCCAAAGATGCTCTATTGGGTTGAGATCTGGTGACTGTGGGGGCCATTTTAGTACAGTAAACTCATTGTCATGTTCAAGAAACCAATTTGAAATGATTCAAGCTTTGTGACATGATGCATTATCCTGCTGGAAGTAGCCATCAGAGGATGGGTACATGGTGGTCATGAAGGGATGGACATGGTCAGAAACAATGCTCAGGTAGCCCGTGGCATTTAAACAATGGCCAATTTTCACTAAGGGGCCTAAAGTGTGCCGAGAAAACATCCCCCACATTATTACACCACCACCACCAGCCTGCACAGTGGTAACAAGGCATGATGGATACATGTTCTCATTCTGTTTACGCCAAATTCGGACCATTTAAATGTCTCAATAGAAATCGAGACTCATCAGACCAGGCAACATTTTTCCAGTCTTCAACAGTCCAATTTTGGTGAGCTTGTGCAAATTGTAGCCTCTTTTTCCTATTTGTAGTGGGGATGAGTGGTACCCGGTGGGGTCTTCTGCTGTTGTAGCCCATCAGCCTCAAGGTTGTACGTGTTGTGGCTTCACAAATGCTTTGCTGCATACCTCTGTTGTAACGAGTGGTTATTTCAGTCAACGTTGCTCTTCTATCAGCTTGAATCAGTCGGCCCATTATCCTCTGACCTCTAGCATCAACAAGGCATTTTTGCACACAGGACTGCCGCATACTGGACATTTTTCCCTTTTCACACCATTCTTTGTAAACCCTAGAAATGGTTGTGCGTGAAAATCCCAGTAACTGAGCAGATTGTGAAATACTCAGACCGGCCCGTCTGGCACCAACAACCATGCCATGCTCAAAATTGCTTAAATCACCTTTCTTTCCCATTCTGACATTCAGTTTGGAGTTCAGGAGATTGTCTTGACCAGGACCACAACCCTACATGCATTGAAGCAACTGCCATGTGATTGGTTGACTAGATAATCGCATTAATGAGAAATAGAACAGGTGTTTCTAATAATTCTTTAGGTGAGTGCATATTACAGATAGTTAGTGGGAAATAGTCAGTGTAGGTTAGATAGTCATATAGTGTATCTGGTTCTGCTGTCCATACATACATGCTACAGACATAGTGCTGTGATGTCACAAGTTCACAACAACTTAGTGCTCCAATCAGTAACATGTAGTCAGACCTGCTAAAATGTGAAGTTTCCCGTATTGCGCTAAAATATGTGCATCATTAATTGCCTATTTGCACAATCGCAAATATATTGGAGCACTTGACTCTAGCAGCTTGAAAAATGTAGCAACAGTGACCCACGTCCTGTATTGCGTGCGCAATACGCGCATATTACATTGAAAATTTTCACAATCAATAAAATAATCGCGAATTCATGAATATATGACGAATATTCGCCCAAATATTCACAAAATATTGCAAATTTGAATATTGCCCCTTCCGCTCATCACTAAATACGATATGTAAGCACAGGCTTTCCATTCACTGATATAGATACCCCAGTGTACAACCAGATTTTGTAATACATTTGTCAGCTGTTTATCTTTGCTATACACTGAATATAGAATGGTCGGTAATGTAACTTACCTGCAGCCACTACAATGTAAGGGTCCGTGAGAAGTGAGAAGTAGGATGTCGCTGGAATGCTCTATGGAAGAACAACACAATTGCTTAGTGCCGGGTCTAGTAGTTCTGCTCATTTCACACATTTTTTAAATATAGTTTCTGCATACTCACCCCTGGAACAAACTTGGCAAATCGCAGCATACTGAGCTGTAGAGCTGTGGATAACAAAGAGAAGTGTGATGAACATCATGACATATATCAGTAGATTAAATTGGACAAACTCTTAAAAGAATTGTCCAGCATTTTTTATTTGAATGGAAGCAGGAGAGGCCAAAATAGGTTTTTAAAACAGTTATATAATGTTCCTGTTGTTAGCATTTTGATTGGAACTGTATATTCAACCAGGTATATGTGTGTTTTTTTACAGTTCCACCAATTGCAACCATACGAATTGCATACAACCATACCAGATCATACTCAACCAATCTCCAAATAGTCACTGCTAACTGCATACTGCAGGTAGAACTAATAGTTAGACCTCAGATATACCTCTCAGAGAGATCATAAAGTGCCAATACAGATACTGAAGAGAGAAATATATCCACCATTTTATGTTGAATGACAAGATTGAACAGTTGAACCACCATCTTAATCATACCGCCATTTTGTGATATCTTTTCAACACGTGTTTTGTACATTGACTCTCTGCTGCGGATGCGGCAGTGTTATATATGAAGAAAAGTTAATAAAGAAGTAATATGAAGCATTTGGTGTGCTCTTTAAGCGTGGTGCGCTATAGGAATTACAAAGTAATAGACAGTCTGGTTAGACTAAAAGTCAGAGATATCAAAATTCTTCCAATGCCGCAGCGCAAAAGGCACTTCATAGTGATGCGCCTGCCACAGCAGCAGCAATATATATTTTTAGCGCAACCTGCGCTAAATTGCTAAAACTTTACAGACCCAAAAGTCCTTTTAAGGACTGTTGTGTGTGGCAGCAATATCTATTTTAGCTCATCCTGCGCTAAATAGCGTGCAATAGTTAGGCCGCTGCAGACAGCGACATTATCTGTGCTACATCTCCTGTAGAAAACCTAAAAGTAATCAAAACCACACATAGATAAATACAAAAATAACATCTTTATTAGTTAATACAGAAATGAGTAAAAAAATGCAGGGAGTGTTGAATAGTAGAAAAAACGCCCCCTGGAAGAAGCGCACCTTGCGAAACGTACGTCGGGCTTTCGGCTCTCCCCAAACTGGTTGGTATTCATTATTACAGGTATTTTGCCTCTTGTATTTATGCTCAGGGTGTGGCTGGTTGTCAGCTGTGGTTGGTGTCGGCCATACCACCACATATACCCTGCTATACCCAGTTTTTCACACAGTAAATTTTGCTGTTCTCATTGAGTTGCAAAGGGAAATTTTTCCTGGGATAAGGGATGATCCATTAATGTGGTAGATGATTTATGTTTATTGTCACCCCACTATCAATACCTGGTATCCCCACACTACTGTTACTATATTTTATCTCATTGATTAGTACTTTCTCTGTTGGATTAATTGGTGATACAATATGTCTCAAGTTATGGTTATATACCTATGAAATATTTATTACCATGGTGATACAATATGTCTCAAGTTATGGTTATATACCTATGAAATATTTATTACCACATATTACCTCTGTTTTGGGGTTTGCCTGTTTTCTCTACTATTTAACACTCCCTGTATTTTTTACTCATTGTTGTATTGACTAATAAAGATGTTATTTTTGTATTTATCTATGTGTGGTTTTGAATACTTTTAGGTTTTCTGATATGATTGCACACATGTTTTGTTATATTGTGTATCTATGGATAATTTAAGTGATATCTCTGTGTAACGTGTGCGCATCCCAAAAATATCTCACATTCAGTGTACATTTTCCATAGACGGTGTCGGCTGCGGACAGTGACATTACCTGGGGTGCATCTCCTATGTAACGTTTCCACATCCCAAATACCTCTGACAGTTCCTGTAATTTTTTATTAGCCGCTGGTGACATCAGCGACATTATCTGCAGTATTTATCTTGTGTAACGTTTCCACATCCCAAATACCTGTGACATTCCCTGTAATTTTATATTAGCCGCTGCTAACATCAGCAACATTATCTGTGGTATTTCTCCTCCACATCCGAAATAATTGTGAAATTTCTTGTAATTTTTTATTAGCCGCTGGTGACATCAGCGACATTATCTGCAGTATTTATCTTGTGTAACGTTTCCACATCCCAAATACCTGTGACATTCCCTGTAATTTTATATTAGCCGCTGCTAACATCAGCGTCATTATCTGTGGTATTTCTCCTCCACATCCGAAATAATTGTGAAATTTCTTGTAATTTTTTATTAGCTGCTGGTGACATCAGCAACATTATCTGCGGTATTTCTCTTGTGTAACGTTTCCACGTCCCAAACACCTGTGACATTCCCTGTAATTCTTTATTAGCCGCTGGTGACAGCATTGACATTATCTGCGGCACATCTGCTGTGTGACATTTTCACATCCCAAATATCTGTAATTTTATATTAGCTGCTGCTGACATCAGGGAAATTATCTGCGGTATTTCGCCTGTGTAAGGGTACTTTCACACTTAGGAAGGGACAGATAGTGTAGGGAGTGCGATCGCAATCTTTTTACTTGAAAAACATTTCAAAGACCTAAAAGTCCTTTTAAGGACTATTGTGTGTGGTGGCAGCAATATATTATATGTGTAGAAAAACAAAGTGTAGCAGCACAACGGAAAAGAGGGTAACTACTGTTCCTTAATGTGGTGGTGCCAGCCGTATCGGGAGTCAGTCCTGAGCTCCCCCAGATATAGATACATTTGTAAAGAAAACCACAGCACTCTCCAGTCTTCAATTTCCAAAGGTTTATTCAACAGCACAATGCAACGTTTCAACCTGTGTGGTCTTTTTCAAGCAACTAACAATGTGAACAGAGTCAAATACATATACCCTCTCAGATAGGTCACATGACCCAGTTAAGTGTGTTAATTAACAATTACATATTCAAAATATGTGCCACCTCTCTCTGTGTTTCACAACTATGGGGGCTATTAAACATCTTATCCCAAACGTGATTTTTCATAATACATAAGAAAACGTACTTACTGCAGTACTTGATGAGAACCTGGGCAACATTTCGCTAAGGAGACCATCCATTTGGTATATATCCAATGGAAATACATGCTCTACTCGGCGTTCCTCTATACCTAGGGCGCATGCGCGCCATTGTCAATGGGATACAGTGCTATCTCATGGCGCCTGCGTAGAACACACCACGCAGGTGCCATGGGAACAGGGCTCCAAACAACCCTGCGTCTTTGTGCGTACAGTGCGCCTGCGCGCCCGACACATGCAGCTGCCGGATCTGATGTCAGGCTCCCTGTTCCCGCACTGTGCGTCTCCAGCCGGCGCCATGGAAACGTAGTAAACAGCCCTGATGTTGTTCTTCTTATATTATATTGCCACAATCTTTCTCCCAGTTTGATCAGTGCGACATTCATATTATTTAGTAGCATATTCTATTTTATTTTATATATATCTCAGTTGGTTATACCATCATTAATGGCTATTCTTATTTGACACCCATATTGATAAGGGCAACCAAGCCTATCGTCCACAGGATCCATTGGAAGCCCAGTTGTAACAATTTACCAGAAAATATCAAAAACTATAAAAAAAAAAACTAGGAGTCCGCTATTTAACCATGATTCAAGGGTAGAGTATCTAGTCCCATTTCCATTAAGTTCAGCTTCATGATTAGATAGTAGTAGAGGGCTCATATGTTCATTCTATAGGGGGGTGTCCCCCATCCCCATCGAGTATGGGTCATAAACCCCCTGATTAAGTGTGGGTCATTTCCCTCCCTTACAGAACCACTCTGGTGCCCTAATGGGTGGCACATCTCCCCACACCTGACATATGGGGTAGATGTACCCTCCATGGACACTTAACAGTCAGTTTGATAAGAGGAACGCTCTCCTCTATTCCAACCACAGCTGACCAGCCAAGTCGGGTGGTTGGGTTACCCGTCCCCAGGTTAACCTCCTTACCCCAACCAAGCCGTCCCATTCAAACCAGCCCTTTATTTTTAAACCATTAGGAGCCTCCATAGTTTGGAAACACAGAGAGAGGTGGCACATATTTTGAATATGTAATTGTTAATTAACACACTTAATTGGGTCATGCGACCTATCTGAGAGGGTATATGTATTTGACTCTGTTCACATTGTTAGTTGCTTGAAAAAGACCACACAGGTCGAAACGTCGCATTGTGCTGGTGAATAAACCTTTGGAAATTAAAGACTGGAGAGTGCTGCAGTTTTCTTTACAAGTGTAGCAATATAATATAGCCATCATTTTTTTTTCCCATACTTTTCAATACTTTTTCTATAGAGGGTGTCTGCAGTGACCTGTGACATCTGTGCAATACCTTCTGTGTGTCAGGGCCAAAGATATAAAAAATATAAGTGAAATCTATTTTATTTTTTCAATACTTTTTCCATACACTGTGAACTGTGACATCCGTGCCACATCTTGTGTGTCAAGCGTGCATATAACATTTATTATTAAGAAGGCGAGCATTAAGGGATGGGAAAGTGGCCATGGGAATGTTGAAACTGTGCCTGCTGCCAAAGCACAAGAAAAACAATCATCCACGATACATAGCTTCATGTCCCAGTTTGCAGAGCGTTGCAGGACAAATCTCTTGAAGTCAGACCAGTGCGACCAGGTGGTCTGTTGGATTGCAGCAGATAATGCTTCCAGTCGGTTAAGCACCACCCTGTATTCCACCAAGTCCAGTCTCAGTAGCCAAGAGTCTGGTAAACAGAATCCTCACCCTGATCCTCCTTCCTCCCACCATGGAGAGTCTGGCCAAACAAGTGATCCCACACTCGGAAATTTCCGAGGAGCTCTTTTCATCGCCATTAATTGATTTGGCGCTGATCTTGTGCCCCGATTCCCAAATTCTTGAGCATCCACAGTCACAAGAACATGACAGTGGGGAAGGGCAATTCGTGTTTAATTAGTTAGATGATGATGAGACACAGTTGCCAATGAGTCAACCACAATTACTGTCTTAAGAGGTTGAGGAAGAGGATGACACACAGTTGCCAATCACTGAGGTTGTTGTTAGTTCAACAAATCAAGACGATAATCATAGTGAGTAAGTGGAAGAGGAGGTGGCGGAGGACGAGGTAACTGACCCAACCTGGGAAGGTGGAAAGTCGAGCGAGGACAGCAGTACAGAAGGGGAGGGCTCTGCAGCACCGCAAGAGGCTGGAAGAGGCAGTGGGGTGGCAAAAGGGAGAAGGCGGGGCCCACCACACAGGCCCGCAACTGTTCCACGGAGCACCCCCTTGTGGAAATCTCCCATTCCAAGTGGTAGGTGTTCTGCAGTATGACGCTTTTTTGAGGAAAGTGCGGACGACAAAAGAATAGTAGTTTGCAACCTGTGCCACACCAAAATGAGCCGGGGCATGAACACTAGCAACCTCACTACCACCAGCATGACCTGCCACATGGCATTCAAGCACCGTAATAAGTGGAACGAACGCCTGGGTACACAATCTGTGTCTGCAAGTCACACCACTGCCTCCTTTTCCCCTATTGTACGTGCTGGCCAATCGCCTGTCGAAGGCGCAGGTGAGGATGCCTCCTGCCCTGCGCCTGAACCTTCGCAAGCACCATCAGCGACCACATCCACTTCCCTGTCCCAGCGCAGCGTCCAAATGTCATTACCCCAGGCATTTGAATGAAAGCGCAAATACCCCGCAACCCACATGTTGCCATTTAGGCTTGTGGACACTGAGGCCTTCCGCAGCCTGATGTTGGTGGCCATCCCATGGTACTCTGTCGCCAGCCGCCACTATTTTTCAAGGTGTGCCATGCCCGCCTTACACCAACATGTGTCCCGAAACGTCACATGTGCCCTTACCAACGTAGTTACTGGGAAGGTCCATTTAACCACGGACAGCCAATCTGATTTCAGCCATTGATCTCCCTTGAATGTGGTATCCGTTTCTCAGGCTCCCTCTCCGGCATTGAACCCTGATTCCCTGTTACCCATGATCACCAAAGTAGGTGCAGAAAAGAACATCCAAAGTTGATAGGGCAGGCATCCGAAGGGATCGTCGCTGTCACGGGGACGTGCAATCATGAAGAGGTTATCTAGTCACCAATGTTTTAGATGGTCAGATCAGCAGGCCCTTGCTCCAAATGTTTTTGAAGGCCACCAGCAGGCCATCAATCATAATCTTTCTAAAGGTTGTATGATGCCCTTCTTTATGTGTAATAAAGGGTGTTTTGGAGTGCCGGTTCCTTGTAATTTTTGGCAGCCCTTTCACTTAGTGCATAGGCTTTATGAGTGTAGGAGTCCCACTACCTGAACAATTGTACCACAATGTGAATGAAGCCCTCCTTTATGTGATATACAGGTTGTATCAGAGTGCTTCTTCCTTATACTTTTTGGCAGCATTTGCACTTTATGTACAAGTAAATATACAGGAAAGAAAGTTTCCTAACAATTTTTCCTCTAAAATTCATTTTTTTCTTCGGTTTTGTACGTATTATTGTCAGTCTGTAAAAGTGGCATACTACTCAGACAACATCGTTCCCAGCAGAAACCTGGGAGTCCAAGATGCATCCAGACATGCTCCCCATGCTGTTCCCGTGCTATTTCAGTGGTATTTCCATCAATTTCTGACTTTTCTTATGAAACAGACACCCTTCCCTCTTCAGAGCAGGGGGTGCCTGGTTTAATGCTCAGGTTCTCCCATTGACTTCCAATGTGCTCGGGTGCTCTGTAGAGCACCCAAGCATCCCGAGGTGTTCGACCCGAGCACCCGAGCACTTTGGTGCTCGATCAACACTACTGGACAGCAGAAGGGAGAGATAGTGTAGGGAGCAGGGTTGAGCAAATGCGAACTGTAAAGTTTGGGTGAAAGTTTTCTGTAAAAGTTCGGGTTTGGCGATTTCTTTGCGCTTTTTGAAAGGCTGCAGACAACAAGCGTTTAACTGTGTGCCTTTAGAAGCCATCACAGCCATGCCTACTAATGGCATGGCTGTGATTGGCCAGTGAAGCATGTGACCCAGCCTGTATATAAGCTGGAGTCACGTAGCGCTGCACGTCACTCTGCTGTGCTTAGTGTAGGGAGAGGTTGCAGCTGCTGTGAGGGAAAGAATAGGACACAATCTTTAATCAGAACTCCAATTGAACTCAGCAATCTACATAAATCTAGTTGTGTGGGTGCACTGCACAATCTTTTTACCCTGCCCTGAGCCCAGTGACAGAGAAAAATAACTTGTATCCTTCTGTTAGTAAGGTAGGCGGCGGCCATTTTATGCAAGCTCAGTGTACCAGCACTGCATATGTGTTTTGTGACATTCAAGTCCAAGCTTGAAATACTGCAATAATAATCAGTTTGTTTTTTTTAAAACACCCTTTTTTGGCAATATCCTATACCTGGTGCCTTCGCAGCATTAGTCAGTGTGCAATTTAAGCTAGAAATACAGCTATAATTTTCTGGGTTTTAAAAAAACACAAATTTTTGGCAAAATATACAATTTTACAGCCCTTGCTGCATCTGCACGTGTGAAATTCAAGCGTTATATACTGCTGTCATATTCTGTTTGTAAAAAAAAAAAACCCTTTTTGGGCAAAATACTTAATATTGCAGCCTTTGTTGCATCTGTGATTGTTAAAAACAAGCTGGAAATACTTCAATACTGGCTTTGAAAAAACACCCATTTTTGGCAATAACCTTCATCTTGGGCCTCTGCCGCATTAGTCAGTGTACAATTTAAGCTAGAAATACAGCAATAGTTTTCTGGGTTTTAAAAAACACCCATTTTGGGCAAAATATACAATTTTACAGCCCTTGCTGCATCTGCACGTGTGAAATTCAAGCGTTATATATATATAACACCCTTTTTGGGCAAAATACTTAATATTGCAGCCTTTGCTGCATTTGTCATTGTGAGATACACCCTTTAAATACTGTTGTTCTATTCTGTTATAAAAAAAAAACACCCATTTAGGGCAAAAATCTTAATTTTGCAGCCTTTGCTGCATATGTCATTGTGAGATACACCCTTTAGATACTGTTGTTCTATCCTGCTATTAGAACAACACCCATTTTGGGCAAAAATCTTAAATTGCAGCCTAGTCTGCATCTGTACATGTGAGATATACCATTTAGATACTGTTGTTCTATTCTGCTATAAAAAAAAAATGAGCAATTGAAATTAGGAAAGTTGAAAATGTTTCTGTAAATTTGGGATTTTATTTAAAATAAAAATGAAAAATATTGACTGAAATTTACTACTATCATGAAATACGATGTGTCACGAGAAAAGCAATCTCAGAATGGCTTGGATAAGTAAAAGCGTTCCAAAGTTATTACCACATAAAATGACACGTCAAATTTCACAATAATGGCCTTGTGTGTGAGGTCAAAAATGCAGGGTCCTGAAGGCAGACCGTTCTGCCATTAGGGTCCTAATGGCAGACTGTTCTGTCACTGCATGTTTAGGAGGGCTTCTCTTGCCACATAAGGAATGTAAGGATAGTTCCTTGGCCATTGTGTTATTTCCCCCAGGTTTAATGCAGCCACAATGTTTCTGCCATTATCGCTGACCACAAGTGTTTATCAAGCACCAAAATGTTCGGGTGGAATACCTCGGGATGCTCGGGTGCTCTACAGAGCACCCGAGCACAATGGAAGTCAATAAGAGAACCCGAGCATTAAACCAGGCACCTCCTGCTCTGAAGAGGGGAGGGTGTCTGGTTCATAGGAAAAGGTCAGAAATTGATGGAAACACCACCGAAATAGGTTCAGGAACAGCATGGGGAGGATGTCTGGATGCATCTTGGACTCCCAGGTCGCTACTGGGAACAATGTTGTCCATGTAGTACAATTGTTCAGCTGGTGGGACTCCTAGACTCATAAAGACTATCCACTAAGTGAAAGGGCTTCCAAAAATTACAAGGCACTCAAATACACCCTTTATTACAAATACAGGAGGGCATCATACACCCCTGAAAAATTATGGTTGATGGCCTGCTGGTGACCCTCAAAAACATTAGGAGCAAGGGCCTGCTGGTAACCCTCTAAAACATTAGGGGTGAGTGCCTGCTGCTGATCTGAGAATTGAAAAAATTATGGGTGAGGGTCTGCTGGTGAGCTGACCCTGTAAAACATTATGGTTGAGGGCCTGCTCGTGAGCTGACCCTCAAAAACATAATATGCAAGGGCCTGCTGGTGAGCTGACCCTCAAAAACATAATATGCGAGGGCCTGCTGGTGAGCTGACCCTGTAAAACATTATGGTTGAGGGCCTGCTGGTGAGCTGACCCTCAAAAACATTATATGCGAGGGCCTGCAGGTGAGCTGACCCTCTAAAAGATTGTAGGCGAGGGCCTGCAGGTGAGATGACCCTCTACAACATTAGGAGCGAGGGCAGATAATGTGGTAGAAGGGGTACATGGGAATACAGTGTATTTAAAACACATTTAAAGTGTCTTTATGTTCAGCTGCATTCCTCTGGTGGAGTACAGAAGTCAGGGGCAATCCAGGCCTTGTTCATTTTTATAGGAGTCAACCTGTCAGCATTTTCAGTTGACAGGCGGATGCGCTTATCAGTTATTATGCCCCCAGCAGCACTAAATACTCGCTCTGACAAAACGCTGGCAGCAGGGCAGGCCAGCACCTCCAAGGTGTAGAGAGACAGTTCGTGCCATGTGTAGCTGTAAGGCACAGATGGATCATTGAGGATGCTGACATGGTCTGCTACGTACTAATTTACCATCTTACAAAATGTTTCCCTCCTTGTGACGCAAGAACAGGGCATCAGGGTCATGAAACTGTCCCAGGCTTTAAAGAGTGTTGCCCTGCCTCTGTTGGTACAGCTGTGTGTTCCCCTCGTCTCCCCTCCTTGGTTGCCCAAGGAACTACGTTCTCTGCCGCCAGCGTTGTCAGCTGGAAATTTTTGGAGCAATATTTCCCCAAGGACCTTTTGGTATTGCACCATTTTGCTTGTCCTCTCCACCACAGGCATGAGAGATGAGTGGGGGTCGAGAAGGGTGAACAACCAGTAATTGGTGTTGTCCAAAATGTGTAAAACGCACGGGCCATGGAAAAGGCAGCCTAACATAAAGTCAGTCATGTGTGCCAGAGTCCCAACAGGCAAGACTTCGCTGTCGTCATCAGTAGTGATGAGTGGCAAGGGATATATTCGAATTTGCGATATTTCACAAATATTTTGTAGCATATTAGTCATATATTCGCGAATTTCAAGAATTCAAGATTTTATTGAATGCTACAAATCGGCAATGTAAAAATCACTTAATGCGAATTTGTAAAGCGAAATACAGGTGTGGGTCACTTTGGCTACATTTTTCAAGCTGCTAGAAGTTTCCTGAGACTAGAGAAAAAGGTTGTGAAAAAATCTAAGATTTGAGCAGCTCTTACCTGCCGAGGATTCCACTGTTATAGCACGGAACAACTCCTTCACCCGAATCAGGAGCAATGACGAAAATATGGAAAAAGAGGTTTTGTCCAGCTTGTGGTTGTGGTAATGCAAAAAGGCTTTATTCGATATTCAATAAAATCCAGGTACAAAAATGCAGAGTCTACATGTTTTGGGCGCAATTCAATCTCAGCCCTTACTCATGACTGTCATGAGTAAGGGCTGAGATTGAATTGCGCCCGAAACATGTAAACTCTGCTTTTTTGTACCTGGATTTTATTGAATATCGAATTAAGCCTTTTTGGATTACCACAACCACAAGCTGGACAAGAGAATATAAGAGAGAGCATAGAGAAAAAGGTTGGCACGGCAGAACATTAGAATAGCTTTATATGCAGATAGAGTCAAGTGCTCCAATATATTCGCGATTGCGCTAATCGGCAGTGATTAGAATATTTTTTTGCACTACGTGCAACTTCACATTTTAGCAGGTCTGACTACAGATTGCTGATTAGTGCACTAAGTATTGTTGTGAGCTTGACATTGCTTGCTTCTCATTGGCCCACAAGAAAGAGGCAGAGAGGAATCATGTGTTCACATGGAAGAAAATGCTGAATATTCGATATAACGAGAATATAGCTCTATATTCTAAATATTCGTGAATTCTCGAAGTAGCAATATTCGCAATAAAAATTTGCTATTTGAATATTCATGCTCAACACTAGTCATCAGGAGGATGACTCTTAATCTCATCCTCTTCCTCCTCTTTTGCCCATCCACGCTGAACAGATGAAATTAAACTTCTATGGGTACTACCCTCTGTAGAGGAGGCAACCGTCTCCTGCTCCTCCTCCTCCTCATCCAATTTGCGCTGAGAAGATGAACTGAGGGTGGTCTGGATATCACCCTGTGTAATGTCTTTCAGCATTTCTACCTCTTCCACATGCAAAGCGTCGGCCTAAATTGTGAGAGCGTCGGCCTTAATTGTGAGCATTGAGTGTTTGTGTAGACACAAAAGTGGGATGGTGACGCTGGTAATAGTGTTATCACCGCTCACCATATGTGTTGATTCCTCTAAGTTTCTTAAAATGTCACAGAGGTCAGACATTCATGCCCACTCCTCTCTTGTGAAGAGCGGAAGCTGACTGGAAAGGCGACAAACATGTTGCAGCTGGTATTCCACTACAGCCCTCTGCTGCTCACAAAGCCTGGCCAACATGTGGAACGTGGAGTTCCAGCGCGTGCTCACGTCACACAACAGTCGGTGAGCTGGCAATTGTAAGTGCTGCTGCAGCATTGACAGACCAGCGGAAGCTGTTGATGACTTGCAGAAATGGGCACACACGCGACACACCCTCACCAGTAGCTAAGGCAAATTGGAGTAGATTTTGAGAAACCGCTGAACTACAAAGTTGAAGACGTGGGCTAGGCATGGTATGTGTGTGAGCTTGCCGAGCTCCAAAGCTGCCACCAAGTTACGCCTATTATCAGACACAACCATGCCTGGTTCCAGGGTGGATGGCGAGAGCCACTGCTCAGTCTGGTTTCTTATCCCCTGCCACAGCTCTGCGGTGGTGTTCTGTTTGTCCCCTAAGCAGATCAGCTTAAGCGCGGCCTGTTGACCCTTCCCCACTGCAGTGATACACTGCTTCCAGCTACCGACTGATGGCTGACTGGTACTGCAAGAAGATAATTCTGAGGTGGAAGTGGATGAGGATGCAGAGGTGGAGAAGTGGGGGGTTGGAGCCACTAACGTAGGTGGTGGCAAAAAGCCTGATGGAATTAGGGCCTGAAATCCTTGGTATCGGTAGCACCTGTGCCATCCCAGGGTACGACTCGCTCCCGGCCTCCACAACATTCACCCAGTGTGCCGTCAGGGAAATATAGCATCCCTGGCTAAAAGCACTCGTCCATGTGTCAGTGGTTAAGTGGACATTCCCAGTAACTGTTTTGGTCAGGGCACGGGTGATGTTACAGGACACATGCTGGTGTAAGGAGGGCACGGCACACCGTGAAATATAGTGGCGGCTAGGGACTGCGTAATGAGGGAAAGCCACCGACATCAGGCTGCAGAAGCCTAAATGGCAACATTTCCAGGGCCAGTAATTTGGAAAGTTGCATATTTAGTGCTATGGCCTGTGGGTGGGTATTTGCACTTGCGTTCAAATGCCTGGGGTAAGGACATTTGGACGCTGCGCTTGGACACTGAAGTGGATGTGGTCGCTGATGGTGCTTGCGAAGGTCCAGGTGCATGGTGGGAGGCATCCAGGCCTGCACCTTCAACAGGAGATTGGCCAGCAGGTAACACAGAGGAAGAGGAGGCAGAGGTGTGACCCACAGACACAGATTGTGGATCTAGGAGTTAGGCCCGCCTATTACGGTGCTTTGATGCCATGTGGCGGATCATGCTGGTGGTGGCGAGGTTGCTAATGTTCACGTCCATGCTCATTTTTGTATGGCACAGGTTGCAAATTAATTTTTTTTTGTCGTCAGCACTTTCTTCAAAAAAGCGCCAGACAGCAGAACACCTACCCCTTGGCAAGGGAGATTTCCGCAAGGGTGTGCTCCAGGGAACAGTTGCAAGCATGTTTGGTGTGGCCTGCCTTCTGCCACCTTTTGCAACCCCACTGCCTCTTCCAGCCTGCTGCAGTGCTGTGGATCCCTTCCCCTCTGTACTGCTGTCCTTGTTCGCTTGCCACCTTCCCAGGTTGGGTCAGTGACTTCATCATCCACCACCTCTTCTTCCACTTCCTCACTCTAGTTATCCTCCTGAGTTATTGACAACTGTATCTCATCCTCATCATGAACTTCTTGAGACAGTAATTGCCATTGACTTATTGGCAACTGTGTCTCATCATCATCATTCACCTCGTGAAACACTAATTGCCATTCCCCACCGTCATCTTCTTGTGACTGTGGATGCTCGAGAGTTTGGGAATCAGGGCACAAGATCTCATGTCTTTCTTCAAACAGGCTTGTTGAGAGGCCCAAATAAAGGAATGGTGCTAAAAAGAGCTTATTTGAATATCTGAGTGTGGGATCACTTGTTTGGCAAGACTCTCCATGGTGGCAGGACGGAGGATCAGGGTGAGGATTGTTTTGACCAGACTCTTAACTACTGAGACTGGACTTGGTGGTGCTTAACCGACTGGAAGCGTCATCTGCTGAAATCCAACCGACCACCTGATCGCGCTGGTCTGACTACGAGATCGTGTCCTGCGCCGCCCTACAAACTGGGACAGGAAGCTAGGTATCGTGGATGATTGTTTTTCTTGTGCTCTGGCAGCAGACACAGTTTCAATGCGCCTAGGGCCACGGCCTCTGCGTGCACCATCAGCATCATGGCCACTGTCCCTTACTGATCGCCTTCTTCATATTAAATGTTATATTTGTTTGAAAGTATGTCACACCTACCGTAGCGTAGGATTTGTAAGTGTATGCGCCAAAAAATAAATAAAAAAGGTATTTGGGATGTGGAAACAATGATGAATGAGCTCCTGTGAGGGAAATCTTGCGGGACTTCGGAGAATAACTGCGAACTTTAGAATTTGAAAACCATTTTAAAACTTGGATCAAAGTCAGTTTTGGTTTTAAAATAGTTTTTCAAGTTTAAAAATCGAATGCCGAAATTATTCATCAAAGTTCCGCGAGACTTCGGTGATAATGAATTTCACCTTGCCAGAGCCCATACATTTTAATGCTTCCTTTTCTACACAAACGCTCACTGCTATTGATTTACTTTCGGAATATTGCAGTATTGGCGCCGGTGACATTTCTTCTACTGTGTTCGTGTTTGAAAATGCAAGTTCAAAAAAGGCATTTCTTTACTATTAACCCCTTACTGACTGACCGCCCTAAATCAGGAGTCAGATATTTAAATATGGTGCAGGGTGCCTGCTGTTTTAAACATATCACACATTTAACCCCTCAGATGACTGGCATTTGAGAGATCCTCCTAGCGGGAATTGGGGGGGCCAGATGATGTGTGTGGCAGTCTCGGTCCTCTTAAATTATGTGAGGTTGCCACAGAGAGGTTCATATGTACACTCTGTGGCTGGGCTCTATAGAAAAATAAGGATCTATTATAATTCGGAAATATGCCTAAATTATGTGTATTTCAGGTTCAGATTGTGGCGCAAAAGTTAGTTACACCGTAATCTGTGACTTCGCCCCACTCACACCAGGTCTAAATAAGTGGGCGTGGCGTGGGTGGGGACAGGTCGGGAGGCTCGGAAGCTGTCTTACATTTATAACTGGTGCTGGATGCGCAGATCTTATGGAGAGCCCTGCGCCTCTTTATAACTCTGGCGGAATCACCGCCAGCTTAGTGCTTTATTAAGACCAACGTCTAAAACGCCAATCCTAATAGACTCCAATGTTAATGCATTGTAGTCTATGAGAAAAGCAATCTAATGACAGCTTGTCCAAGTTCTCTAGGGGAATCATTAAAAAGTGTAAAAGAAAGAATAAAAAGTTTTAAAAAATAAAATAAAAATTAAATATCAAAATTCAAATTACCTCCCTTCCCCCCCCCAAAAAAAAAGATAAACATTATTGACATTACCACGTACAAAAATGCCTGTACTATTAAAATATAAAAATATTTATCCCATACATCAAATAGCGTGATATAAAAAACATATCAAAATTGACAATTTGCTATTTTTTTATCACTTTACCTCCCCCCAAAAATTGAATAAAAAGTAATTTAAAAAGTCTTAATCCAAAATTTTATCAAGAAAAACTACAGCTTGTTCTACAAAAAATACACATGAAAATGTTATAAAGCTCTTAATATGGAGATGTAAAAAAATTAATTACTGTATTTTCCTCCCTATAGGGTTTTAAAGGAGAAAAAGAAAAAAATATATTCTTCACCAAAAAAACTAATATATATAGCAATATAGCGAATATTATGTAATAATTATGTAGTAAGTGATAATATCTGACACTGGAAAAGCTGGGTAATAACTCAGTGTAGATTGTGAGTTATTACCCTGCTTTTCCAGTGTCAGATTTTATCACTGAGTTATTACCCAGCTTTCCCAGTGTCAGATATCATCCTAGTGTAGATCGTGAATATTCTAATCGCAAATTTTCCATGCAAAAGGCTACACTAATAACCTTGTCATAAGACTCATATTCTTGTCAGAAGACTATGAAACCAATGGATGGCGCTATTGATTTATGAACAGCGGCCTCTATTGGTTTCATAGTCTTATGACAAGAATATTTGTCTTGTCATAAGACTGTGAAACCAATAGATGGCGCGGTTCATAGCTCAATAGCGCCATCTATTGGTTTTCATAGTCTTATGACAGCTGAAAAACAAGGCAGATTCTGCTCATTTGCATGTCTTTCCCACATGCCCATGTTTATGCAAGTTAGTTTTTACATGACAAAACTGTATAGAAAGGTTATTGAATATTATGCTTGGACAATAAGAAAACTTTTTGTTGCCATAATGATATTGATCTCGGTGTGCAGGTCCACCCAAGCCATCCAACAGATGCAAAATAACTTTCAGGTTTACTGGTTCTCAGTCAGATGAGAGCTGGTTTGGAATATCTCATAGTGCACAAGGCTGCCATACTATGGTATGCTGACTAAGCCTGTCATCTGTCTCGTGGATAAATTGATGGCTTGCACATACCTGGCTTTTGGCATACAGCCTTTGTGTGGTTGTCTATTGCATGTCGTACATAATAGGAGTCTTAGATGCATCCAGCTATCCTCTTAATGCTGTTTCCAAACCATTCTGATGGGGGTTCTATCAATTTCTAACCTTTTTTTGTGAACCAGACACCCTCTTCTCTTCTGAGCAGGGGATGCCTGGTTGTCTCCCATTGACTTTTATTATACTCAGGTGCTCGGCCGAGCACACGAATATAGCAATGTGTTCAGGCCGAACACCCGAATACTTTGGTGCTTGCTCATCACTAGTTAGCACCTAGACAGAAAAGAAATGTGTTTATTATCAACACAGAGTGACTTCTACCTGATGCCACCTTGATTGGCTAATGAGGCTGTTTTTAAGTCTATGAGCCAATCAAGGCAAGCCCCACCACACACACACTTCCTCCCAGGGTCACGTGAGCATCCTTCTTCCTGTCTCATGGTTTTGTCCACCAATATATGCAGTAAAATGAGCACCAATTTACTCTATTCACCCGAAGCAAACCTGGTAAACTTCGGGTTCATTTGGTGGACAAACTTTTGTGAAATCATAAAGAACCCTGTTTATTACAAATCAGTTCGCTCATTCTTAGGGTAGAATCGAAATCAATCTTTTTGAAAAATGTAACAAACTGGACACAAAACTAATTTTAAGAAGCTCATCTCCATTGTAAAACTCTACTTCTACTTAAAAAAAAAATTGTATATTACCTCCATCTAGCAGAGTGAGAGCGGCCAGCACTAAGAACGGAGACGCTTTCCCAACAAACTCATACATGACCGAACCAAAGGGGGCACCAGCTGCAAAAAGAGGCAAGTATCAGAAAGGAAAACTTTACAGAAGGCAGGTCAAAACTCAAAACCAACAGACTGATGAAACTTTAAAATCATAGTACTTACTGAGCAAACCCACTGCCACACCTCCTAGTGCGATGCCCATGGCCTTCCCTCTTTCATAGTCATCAGGGTATATATCTGCAAGTATTCCCAAACCTGTAGATACATGTATTCAAGTCAATATATATCATTGGAGAGTCCTGGGGGTCACGGTTAGGTGATGGTGACGAGATGTCACTATAAAACTGTCACACTGTTTGACTTGTAGGACTCTGATTTTCAACCATTGATCATCTAAAACAAGAGGTCACTGGTGTAACCAAACAAAGTCTGTATATGAAGTACATCTTTTCTTGGTACTGCAGCTAAGCTCCATTCATGGTTAAACCCCTGTATAGTGTCCATGTTATGTACAGACCAGTGGACCTATAGTGAGTTGCTATCAGATTTGATTTGGGGTAGAAACCGGGAAGTGGAGTCTGAGGGATTAACGGTTTTATAGGCCAAGTACCCATATAGGTAGTGGTTGGTGGCCTGTGATAGTTCAAAGATCCTAATAAGGTTTACCGTTGTGAATAGAGTGCTGGTCATGCATGGAGTGGACCAAGTGGAGAAACTAAATACTGTACTTTTCCAGCAGTTTGACAATCTATGGCAGTAATATACCCCAATGCCTATAAGGGACGATACTGAGGAAACAATAAATCACTATTCTTAGTAAGACAATGAGCTGTGCTAATTATATTCTTCACTGACTGTGGAACAAAAAAACAAGGAAAATTATTATTTCCCACAGGAAAACTAGCCAGATAGCGTACAACAATCTAATTTACTTACAATGCATTCAGAAAGTCCTCAGACCCTTTTACTTTTTTCACATTTTGTCATGTTGCAGCCTTGTGGTAAAATAAAATAAAAAATCAAGTTTTTCCCATCGTTCTGCACTCACTGCCTCATAATGAGAAAGTGAAAACAGAATTTTAGTAATAGTTGCAAATTTACTAAAAAGGAAAAAATACAATTTGGCACGGACACTTGAAATTTAGGGGGCCTTCCTTTTCTCTTGACCATCTTTGAGATGTTTCTACTTGATTGGAGTCCACCTGTGTTAAATTCAGGTGAGTGTACATGATTTGGAAAGACAAAGCCCTGTCTACATGAGGTCTCAAAACTGATAATGCATAGTAGAACGAAAACCAAGCCATCAGGAGAGAACTGCATGTAGAGCTCAGAGACAGGATTATGTAGAGGCAAAGATCTGGAGAAGGGGCTAAAAACTGAAAGTCCTCAAGAGCACAGTGGTCTCCATAATTCTTAAATGGAAGAAGTTTGGAACAACCAGGACTTTTCCCAAAGCTGGCTGATCCACCAAACAAACTAATTAGAGGAAAAGAGCCTTGCTAAAGAGGTGAACAGATGGGAGAAACTTCCAGAAGGTCAACCATCACTGCAGCACTCCACCATTCTGAGCTTTATGGCAGAGTGGCCAAAAAGAAACTTCTCCTAAGTAAAAGACACAGGAATGTTTGCATAAAAAGCAGTCCAAGAGTGAACCTTTTGGCCTCAATTCTAAACATCATGTTTGGAGGAAACCAGGCATTGCCCAATACCATGCCTACAGTAAAACATGCCTATGGCAGTATCATGCTGTGGGGGTGTTTTTCAGCGGCTGGGACAGGGAGACTGGTAATTATGATAGAAAACTGAATGGAGCAAAGTACAGAGATATTCTTAAAGGGAACCTGTCACCGGGATTTTGTGTATAGAGCTGAGGACATGGGTTGCTAGATGGCCGCTAGCACATCTCCAATACCCAGTCCCCATAGCTCTGTGTGCTTTTATTCTGTAAAAAAAAAAGATTTGATACATATGCAAATTAACCTGAGATATGTCCTGTCCCTGACTCATCTCACGTACAGGACTCATCTCAGGTTAATTTGCATATGTATGAAATCGTTTTTTTTACACAATAAAAGCACACAGAGCTATGGGGACTGGGTATTGCAGACGTGCTAGCAACCCATGTCCTCAGCTCTATACACAAAATCCCGATGACAGGTTCCCTTTAATTAAAACCTCATTCAGAGTGCTCTGGGCCGAAGGTTTACCATCCAATAGAAAATGGTCGTAACACACAAACAAGACAACAAATAAATGGCTTAGGGATAACTCTGTGAATGTCCTAGAGTGGCCCAGTCACAGCCCTGACTTGAACTTAGTCGAACATCTCTGGAGAGACCTGAAAATGGCTGTACGACGGTCCACATCCAACCTGACAGAGCTTGAGAGGATCTGCAGAGAAGAATAGCAGAACATCCTAAAGTCCAGGTGTGCAAACCTTGTGGCATCATCCCCAAGAAGACAGGAAAAGTACTGAGTAAAGTCTGAATACTTATGTCAATGCAAAGTTTTAGTTATTTCCTTTAAATAAAGTAACAAAGATTTCAAACATTCGGTTTTCACTTTCTTATTATGGGGTAATGGGCGCAGAATGATGAGGAAAAACTGGATTTTCTATTTTAGTACAAGATCACAAGAAATGCATTGTACATGTACTGGAGCTCAGTTATATTAACCCCTTCAGGACCCTGCGATTTTTTGTTTTTGAGTTTTCATTTTTCCCTCCCTGCCATGTACTATGGAAGTCTGGTGTTCAAAGATGGCGCCCGCCCATGAGCGCAGCGGCCGCCATAACCACAGGGTTTCTGTTTTGCACAGCAGAGGTCAGAGGAAAATGTCTGCAATTGGTGATAATGTGGAAAGGGTTAAAGGAGTTATTTGCAATCTAATATTTTATTTTTTATGTGATTCAGCGATAATGTTGAAAACATTCCTACTAGACCAGTGCTGTGCTCCCCTGTGGAATTAGGTTGTGAGTGGTGTTCGAGTGCGATGCTCGAGTCTCCTCCCCGCACGTTTTTTAGCTGCTACGCAGCCAATAAATATGCAGGTAAGTACTGCCATTCATTGTAATGCTGTAGCCATGTTGGCTACTGGCATTACAGTGATTGGCTGGCTAGAACGCATCATCGGGTGCTAAATAGCACCCGATGACATGTGTTTGGCTCTGTCTTAAGCCTCTTGCACACAACCGTATGGCTTTTTCAGTATTTTGCAATCCGCAAAAAAACAGATCCTCAAAACATACGGATGACGTCCGTGTGCATTCAGTTTTTTGCGGAATGGAACAGCTGGCCCCTGATAGAACAGTCCTATCCTTGTCCGTAATGAGGACAATAATAGGACATGTTCTATCATTGAATGGAACGGAAAAACTGAAATATGGAAACGGAAGGCATACGGAGTACCTTCCGCATTTTTTGCGGATCCATTGAAATGAATGGTTCCGTATACGGTCCGTATGCGGAACGCAAAAAAGGAACGTAAACGAAAAATAAAAGCGTTCGTTAGGCCTCTTTCAGACGGGCGAGATTTCCGCACGGGTGCAATGCGTGAAGTGAACGCATTGCACCTGCACTGAATCAGAACCCATTTAGTCTATAGGGCTGTGCACATGAGCGGTGATTTTCACGCATCACTTGTGTGTTGCGTGAAAATCGCAGCATGATCTACTTTGTGAAGAAATGAATGGGGCTGCGTGAAAATCGCAAGCATCCGCAAGCAAGTGCTTATGCAGTGCGATTTTTACGCATGGTTGCTAGGAGATGATCGGGATGGGGACCCGAGCATTATTATTTTCCCTTATAACATGGTTATAAGGGAAAATAATAGCATTCTTAACACAGAATGCTTACTAAAATAGGGCTGAAGGGGTTAAAAAAAATAAAAAATGTAACCTTCTTTAATCCACTTGTTCGCGCAGCCCGGCTTCTCTTTCTTCTTATTTGCTGAGCAGGAGGAAAATGACCTGTGGTGAAGTCACTGCGCTCATCACATGGTCCGTCACATGATTAATTACCATTGTGATGGGTCATGTGATGGACCATGTGATGAGCGCAGTGATGTCATCAAAGGTCCTTTACCCAGGTCCTGAAGAAAGAAAACAGAAGAGAAGCCGGGCTGCTCGAACTAGTGGATTAAGGTGAGTTAAATTATTTAATTTTTTTAACCCCTCCAGCCCTATTGTACTATGCATTCTGTATTAAGAATGCTATTATTTTCCCTTATAACCGTGTTATAAGGGAAAATAATTACATCTACACAACCTTGAACTCAAACCTGAACTTCAGTGAAGAAGTTCGGGTCTGGGTACCACATTCAGTTTTTCATCATGCGCGTGCAAACCACATTGCACCCGTGTGATAAAAATGAAACAACGGAATGCAATCGCAATCAAAACGAACTACAATTGCGTACCTACTCGCATGGGTTTTCCGCAATGCACCCTGGACGCATCTGGAGCCAAAACGTGACGCTCTTGTGAAAGAGGCCTTAGGCCTCTTTTACACAACCGTATGGCTTTTTCAGTGTTTTGCGGGCCATTTTTTACAGATCTAATCTTCCGTTTTTTTTGTTTCAATTGTGTTTGTGTTTCGGTTTCGTTTTTCCGTATATCATATACAGTATAATTACATAGAAAAAATTGGTCTGGGCATAATATTTTCAAAAATGGTTCTGCAAAAATGGAACGGATACGAAAGACATACGGATGCATTTCAGTGTGTGTTCAGTTTTTTTTTTGCGGACCCATTGACTTGAATGGAGCCACGGAACGTGATTTGCGTGCAATAATAGGACATGTTCTATCTTTTTAACGGAACGGACAAACGGAAATATGGAAACAGAATGCATACGGAACACATTCAGGTATTTTTGCAGAACCATTGAAATGAATGGTTCCGTATACGGAACAGAACAAATGGCCTGTAAACTGGAAAAAAAACGGTTGTGTGAAAGAGGCCTATCCGCATTTTCAACGGCTCCATAGAAATGAATGTGTTTACATCAGAAATGCTAAAATCGGTGGAACGGACGCGGAAACAAACAGCGGTCGTGTGCAGGAGGCCTAAGGACCAAACTGATTTTTACAAATCTGACATGTGTCACTTTATGTGGTGATAACTTTAAAACACTTTTACTTATCCAAGCCATTCTGAGATTGCTTTCTCGTCACTTATTGTACTTCATGACAGTAGTAAATTTGCAACTTTCCAAATTTCAATTCCTCTGCTTTTAAAACAGATAGTGATACCTCCTAAAATTGTTATTACTGCACATTCCCCATATGTCTACTTCATGTTTGGATCATTTTGTGAATGCCATTTTATTTTTTAGGGAGGTTAGAAAGCTTATAAGTAGAGTTGAGCGAACACCTGGATGTTCGGGTTCGAGAAGTTCGGCCGAACATCCCGGAAATGTTCGGGTTCGGGATCCGAACCCGATCCGAACTTCGTCCCGAACCCGAACCCCATTGAAGTCAATGGGGACCCGAACTTTTCGGCACTAAAAAGGCTGTAAAACAGCCCAGGAAAGAGCTAGAGGGCTGCAAAAGGCAGCAACATGTAGGTAAATCCCCTGCAAACAAATGTGGATAGGGAAATGAATTAAAATAAAAATTAAATAAATAAAAATTAACCAAAATCAATTGGAGAGAGGTTCCATAGCAGAGAATCTGGCTTCCCGTCACCCACCACTGGAACAGTCCATTCTCAGATATTTAGGCCCCGGCACCCAGGCAGAGGAGAGAGGTCCCGTAACAGAGAATCTGTCTTCATGTCAGCAGAGAATTAGTCTGCATGTCATAGCAGAGAATGAGGCTTCACGTCAGCCACCACTGCAACAGTCCATTGGCATATATTTAGGCCCAGCACCCAGGCAGAGGAGGGAGGTCCCGTAACAGAGAATCTGTCTTCATGTCAGCAGAGAATTAGTCTGCATGTCATAGCAGAGAATGAGGCTTCACGTCAGCCACCACTGCAACAGTCCATTGGCATATATTTAGGCCCAGCACACACACAGGCAGAGGAGAGAGGTCCCGTAACAGAGAATCTGGCTTCATGTCAGCAGAGAATCAGTCTGCATGTCATAGCAGAGAATGAGGCTTCACGTCAGCCACCACTGCAACAGTCCATTGGCATATATTTAGGCCCAGCACACACACAGGCAGAGGAGAGAGGTCCCGTAACAGAGAATCTGGCTTCATGTCAGCAGAGAATCAGTCTGCATGTCATAGCAGAGAATGAGGCTTCACGTCAGCCACCACTGCAACAGTCCATTGGCATATATTTAGGCCCAGCACCCAGGCAGAGGAGGGAGGTCCCGTAACAGAGAATCTGTCTTCATGTCAGCAGAGAATTAGTCTGCATGTCATAGCAGAGAATGAGGCTTCACGTCAGCCACCACTGCAACAGTCCATTGGCATATATTTAGGCCCAGCACACACACAGGCAGAGGAGAGAGGTCCCGTAACAGAGAATCTGGCTTCATGTCAGCAGAGAATCAGTCTGCATGTCATAGCAGAGAATGAGGCTTCACGTCACCCACCACTGCAACAGTCCATTGGCATATATTTAGGCCTAGCACACAGGCAGAGCAGAGAGGTCCCGTAACAGACGATCTGGCTTCATGTCAGCAGAGAATCAGTCTGCATGTCATAGCAGAGAATCAGGCTTCACGTCAGCCACCACTGCAACAGTCCATGGTCATAAATTTAGGCCCAGCACCCAGGCAGAGGAGAGAGGTCCCGTAACAGACAATCTGGCTTCATGTCAGCAGAGAATTAGTCTGCATGTCATAGCAGAGAATCAGGCTTCATGTCAGCCACCACTGCAACAGTCCATTGGCATATATTTAGGCCTAGCACACAGGCAGAGGAGAGGTTCATTCAACTTTGGGTAGCATCGCAATATAATGGTAAAATGAAAATAAAAATAGGATTGAATGAGGAAGTGCCCTGGAGTCCAATAATATATGGTTATGGGGAGGTAGTTAATGTCTAATCTGGACAAGGGACGGACAGGTCCTGTGGGATCCATGCCTGGTTCATTTTTATGAACGTCAGCTTGTCCACATTGGCTGTAGACAGGCGGCTGCGTTTGTCTGTAATGACGCCCCCTGCCGTGCTGAATACACGTTCAGACAAAACGCTGGCTGCCGGGCAGGCCAGCACCTCCAAGGCATAAAAGGCTAGCTCTGGCCACGTGGACAATTTAGAGACCCAGAAGTTGAATGGGGCCGAACCATCAGTCAGTACGTGGAGGGGTGTGCACACGTACTGTTCCACCATGTTAGTGAAATGTTGCCTCCTGCTAACACGTTGCGTATCAGGTGGTGGTGCAGTTAGCTGTGGCGTGTTGACAAAAGTTTTCCACATCTCTGCCATGCTAACCCTGCCCTCAGAGGAGCTGGCCGTGACACAGCTGCCTTGGCGACCTCTTGCTCCTCCTCTGCCTTGGCCTTGGGCTTCCACTTGTTCCCCTGTGACATTTGGGAATGCTCTCAGTAGCGCGTCTACCAACGTGCGCTTGTACTCGCGCATCTTCCTATCACGCTCCAGTGCAGGAAGTAAGGTGGGCACATTGTCTTTGTAGCGTGGATCCAGCAGGGTGGCAACCCAGTAGTCCGCACAGGTTAAAATGTGGGCAACTCTGCTGTCGTTGCGCAGGCACTGCAGCATGTAGTCGCTCATGTGTGCCAGGCTGCCCAGGGGTAAGGACAAGCTGTCCTCTGTGGGAGGCGTATCGTCATCGTCCTGCCTTTCCCCCCAGCCACGCACCAGTGATGGACCCGAGCTGCGTTGGGTGCCACCCCGCTGTGACCATGCTTCATCCTCATCCTCCTCCACCTCCTCCTCATCCTCGTCCTCCTCGTCCTCCAGTAGTGGGCCCTGGCTGGCCACATTTGTACCTGGCCTCTGCTGTTGCAAAAAACCTCCCTCTGAGTCACTTCGAAGAGACTGGCCTGAAAGTGCTAAAAATGACCCCTCTTCCTCATCCTCCTCCTCCTCCTCCTGGGCCACCTCCTGTTCCATCATCGCCCTAAGTGTTTTCTCAAGGAGACATAGAAGTGGTATTGTAACGCTGATAACGGTGTCATCGCCACTGGCCATGTTGGTGGAGTACTCGAAACAGCGCAACAGGGCACACAGGTCTCGCATGGAGGCCCAGTCATTGGTGGTGAAGTGGTGCTGTTCTGTAGTGCGACTGACCCGTGCGTGCTGCAGCTGAAACTCCACTATGGCCTGCTGCTGCTCGCACAGTCTGTCCAGCATGTGCAAGGTGGAGTTCCACCTGGTGGGCACGTCGCATATGAGGCGGTGAGCGGGAAGGCCGAAGTTACGCTGTAGCGCAGACAGGCGAGCAGCGGCAGGATGTGAACGCCGGAAGCGCGAACAGACGGCCCGCACTTTATGCAGCAGCTCTGACATGTCGGGGTAGTTGTGAATGAACTTCTGCACCACCAAATTCAGCACATGCGCCAAGCAAGGGATGTGCGTCAAATTGGCTAGTCCCAGAGCTGCAACGAGATTTCGCCCATTATCACACACCACCAGGCCGGGCTTGAGGCTCACCGGCAGCAACCACTCGTCGGTCTGTTGTTCAATACCCCGCCACAACTCCTGTGCGGTGTGGGGCCTGTCCCCCAAACATATGAGTTTCAGAATGGCCTGCTGACGTTTACCCCGGGCTGTGCTGAAGTTGGTGGTGAAGGTGTGTGGCTGACTGGATGAGCAGGTGGAAGAAGAGGAGGAGGAAGCCGAGAAGGAGGAGGTGGCAACAGGAGGCAAAGAATGTTGCCCTGCGATCCTTGGCGGCGGCAGGACGTGCGCCAAACAGCTCTCCGCCTGGGGCCCAGCTGCCACTACATTTACCCAGTGTGCAGTTAGGGAGATATAGCGTCCCTGGCCGTGCTTACTGGTCCACGTATCTGTGGTTAGGTGGACCTTGCTACAGATGGCGTTGCGCAGTGCACACTTGATTTTATGGGATACTTGGTTGTGCAGGGAAGGCACGGCTCTCTTGGAGAAGTAGTGCCGGCTGGGAACAACATACTGTGGGACAGCAAGCGACATGAGCTGTTTGAAGCTGTCTGTGTCCACCAGCCTAAATGACAGCATTTCATAGGCCAGTAGTTTAGAAATGCTGGCATTCAGGGCCAGGGATCGAGGGTGGCTAGGTGGGAATTTACGCTTTCTCTCAAATGTTTGTGAGATGGAGAGCTGAACGCTGCCGTGTGACATGGTTGAGACGCTTGGTGACGGAGGTGGTGGTGGTGGTGTTGGTGGTACATCCCCTGTTTGCTGGGCGGCAGGTGCCAACGTTCCTCCAGAGGCGGAGGAAGAGGCCGAGGCGGCAGCAGCAGAATAGGCCGAGGCGGCAGCAGCAGAAGAGGTAGCAGGGGGAGCCTGAGTGACTTCCTTGGTTTTAAGGTGTTTACTCCACTGCAGTTCATGCTTTGCATGCAGGTGCCTGGTCATGCAGGTTGTGCTCAGGTTCAGAACGTTAATGCCTCGCTTCAGGCTCTGATGGCACAGCGTGCAAACCACTCGGGTCTTGTCGTCAGCACATTGTTTGAAGAAGTGCCATGCCAGGGAACTCCTTGAAGCTGCCTTTGGGGTGCTCGGTCCCAGATGGCGGCGGTCAGTAGCAGGCGGAGTCTCTTGGCGGCGGGTGTTCTGCTTTTGCCCACTGCTCCCTCTTTTGCTACGCTGTTGGCTCGGTCTCACCACTGCCTCTTCCTCCGAACTGTGAAAGTCAGTGGCACGACCTTCATTCCATGTGGGGTCTAGGACCTCATCGTCCCCTGCATCGTCTTCCACCCAGTCTTGATCCCTGACCTCCTGTTCAGTCTGCACACTGCAGAAAGACGCAGCAGTTGGCACCTGTGTTTCGTCATCATCAGAGACATGCTGAGGTGGTATTCCCATGTCCTCATCATCAGGAAACATAAGTGGTTGTGCGTCAGTGCATTCTATGTCTTTCACCGCTGGGGAAGGGCTAGGTGGATGCCCTTGGGAAACCCTGCCAGCGGAGTCTTCAAACAGCATAAGAGACTGCTGCATAACTTGAGGCTGAGACAGTTTCCCTGGTATGCATGGGGGTGATGTGACAGACTGATGGGGTTGGTTTTCAGGCGCCATCTGTGCGCTTTCTGCAGAAGACTGGGTGGGAGATAATGTGAACGTGCTGGATCCACTGTCGGCCACCCAATTGACTAATGCCTGTACCTGCTCAGGCCTTACCATCCTTAGAACGGCATTGGGCCCCACCATATATCGCTGTAAATTCTGGCGGCTACTGGGACCTGAGGTAGTTGGTACACTAGGACGTGTGGATGTGGCAGAACGGCCACGTCCTCTCCCAGCACCAGAGGGTCCACTAACACCACCACGACCATGTCCACGTCCGCGTCCCTTACTAGATGTTTTTCTCATTGTTATGGTTCACCACAACAACAAATATATTATTTGGCCCAATGTATTGTATTCAAATTCAGCGGGATATAAATTTGAGGCCTAGTATTTAGGCGCTGGGTGACCGGTATGGATTTAGTGACAGAATTAGACTTGGAAATGCACAGAAGCGTGTGTGTGAAGTTATTCTGAATGACCCTATGTGCACCTTCAATATTATATACCCTTTTAGGGATAGATTTCAAATAGCTCTGATATAGCAGAAACCACTAAATTATGAAATTGCTAAATTGGGAATTGTACTTCAACCCAGAACAAAAAATGTGCTTTGACGGACACTAAATATCTTGCCCAGCAACAACAGTACAGCGGTGGGTAACGAGAGATTTAGAGGGATTTAAATTTGAGGCCTAGTATTTAGGCGCTGGGTCACCGGTATGGATTTAGTGACAGAATTAGACTTGGAAATGCACAGAAGCGTGTGTGTGAAGTTATTCTGAATGACCCTATGTGCACCTTCAATATTATATACCCTTTTAGGGATAGATTTCAAATAGCTCTGATATAGCAGAAACCACTAAATTATGAAATTGCTAAATTGGGAATTGTACTTCAACCCAGAACAAAAAATGTGCTTTGACGGACACTAAATATCTTGCCCAGCAACAACAGTACAGCGGTGGGTAACGAGAGATTTAGAGGGATTTAAATTTGAGGCCTAGTATTTAGGCGCTGGGTGACAGGTATGGGTTTAGTGACAGAATTAGACTTGAAAATACACAGTAGCGGGTGTGTGTGAAGTTATTCTGAATGACCCAATGTGCACCTTCAATATTATATACCCTTTTTGGGATAGATTTCAAATAGCTCTGATATAGCAGGAACCACTAAATTATGAAATTGCTAAATTGGGAATTGTACTTCAACCCAGAACAAAAAATGTGCTTTGACGGACACTAAATATCTTGCCCAGCAACAACAGTACAGCGGTGGGTAACGAGAGATTTAGAGGGATTTAAATTTGAGGCCTAGTATTTAGGCGCTGGGTCACCGGTATGGATTTAGTGACAGAATTAGACTTGGAAATGCACAGAAGCGTGTGTGTGAAGTTATTCTGAATGACCCTATGTGCACCTTCAATATTATATACCCTTTTAGGGATAGATTTCAAATAGCTCTGATATAGCAGAAACCACTAAATTATGAAATTGCTAAATTGGGAATTGTACTTCAACCCAGAACAAAAAATGTGCTTTGACGGACACTAAATATCTTGCCCAGCAACAACAGTACAGCGGTGGGTAACGAGAGATTTAGAGGGATTTAAATTTGAGGCCTAGTATTTAGGCGCTGGGTCACCGGTATGGATTTAGTGACAGAATTAGACTTGGAAATGCACAGAAGCGTGTGTGTGAAGTTATTCTGAATGACCCTATGTGCACCTTCAATATTATATACCCTTTTAGGGATAGATTTCAAATAGCTCTGATATAGCAGAAACCACTAAATTATGAAATTGCTAAATTGGGAATTGTACTTCAACCCAGAACAAAAAATGTGCTTTGACGGACACTAAATATCTTGCCCAGCAACAACAGTACAGTGGTGGGTAACGAGAGATTTAGAGGGATTTAAATTTGAGGCCTAGTATTTAGGCGCTGGGTCACCGGTATGGATTTAGTGACAGAATTAGACTTGGAAATGCACAGAAGCGTGTGTGTGAAGTTATTCTGAATGACCCTATGTGCACCTTCAATATTATATACCCTTTTAGGGATAGATTTCAAATAGCTCTGATATAGCAGAAACCACTAAATTATGAAATTGCTAAATTGGGAATTGTACTTCAACCCAGAACAAAAATGTGCTTTGACGGACACTAAATATCTTGCCCAGCAACAACAGTACACCGGTGGGTAACGAGAGATTTAGAGGGAATTAAATTTGAGGCCTAGTATTTAGGCGCTGGGTCACCGGTATGGATTTAGTGACAGAATTAGACTTGGAAATACACAGTAGCGGGTGTGTGTGAAGTTATTCTGAATGACCCTATGTGCACCTTCAATATTATATACCCTTTTAGGGATAGATTTCAAATAGCTCTGATATAGCAGAAACCACTAAATTATGAAATTGCTAAATTGGGAATTGTACTTCAACCCAGAACAAAAAATGTGCTTTGACGGACACTAAATATCTTGCCCAGCAACAACAGTACAGCGGTGGGTAACGAGAGATTTAGAGGGAATTAAATTTGAGGCCTAGTATTTAGGCGCTGGGTCACCGGTATGGATTTAGTGACAGAATTAGACTTGGAAATGCACAGAAGCGTGTGTGTGAAGTTATTCTGAATGACCCTATGTGCACCTTCAATATTATATACCCTTTTAGGGATAGATTTCAAATAGCTCTGATATAGCAGAAACCACTAAATTATGAAATTGCTAAATTGGGAATTGTACTTCAACCCAGAACAAAAAATGTGCTTTGACGGACACTAAATATCTTGCCCAGCAACAACAGTACACCGGTGGGTAACGAGAGATTTAGAGGGAATTAAATTTGAGGCCTAGTATTTAGGCGCTGGGTCACCGGTATGGATTTAGTGACAGAATTAGACTTGGAAATACACAGTAGCGGGTGTGTGTGAAGTTATTCTGAATGACCCTATGTGCACCTTCAATATTATATACCCTTTTAGGGATAGATTTCAAATAGCTCTGATATAGCAGGAACCACTAAATTATGAAATTGCTAAATTGAGAATTGTATTTCAACCCAGAACAAGAAATGTGCTTGAACGGACACTAAATAACTCGCCCAGCTACAGCACTAGGGACAGATTTAGCTGGATATAAATTTGAGGCCTAGTATTTAGGCGCTGGGTGACAGGTATGGGTTTAGTGACAGAATTAGACTTGGAAATACACAGTAGCGGGTGTGTGTGAAGTTATTCTGAATGACCCTATGTGCACCTTCAATATTATATACCCTTTTAGGGATAGATTTCAAATAGCTCTGATATAGCAGAAACCACTAAATTATGAAATTGCTAAATTGGGAATTGTACTTCAACCCAGAACAAAAAATGTGCTTTGACGGACACTAAATATCTTGCCCAGCAACAACAGTACAGCGGTGGGTAACGAGAGATTTAGAGGGAATTAAATTTGAGGCCTAGTATTTAGGCGCTGGGTCACCGGTATGGATTTAGTGACAGAATTAGACTTGGAAATACACAGTAGCGGGTGTGTGTGAAGTTATTCTGAATGACCCTATGTGCACCTTCAATATTATATACCCTTTTTGGGATAGATTTCAAATAGCTCTGATATAGCAGGAACCACTAAATTATGAAATTGCTAAATTGGGAATTGTACTTCAACCCAGAACAAAAAATGTGCTTTGACGGGCACTAAATAACTTTCCCAGCTACAACAGGACAACGGTAACGAGAGATTTAGAGGGATTTAAATTTGAGGCCTAGTATTTAGGCGCTGGGTGACAGGTATGGGTTTAGTGACAGAATTAGACTTGGAAATACACAGTAGCGGGTGTGTGTGAAGTTATTCTGAATGACCCTATGTGCACCTTCAATATTATATACCCTTTTTGGGATAGATTTCAAATAGCTCTGATATAGCAGAAACCACTAAATTATGAAATTGCTAAATTGGGAATTGTACTTCAACCCAGAACAAAAAATGTGCTTTGACGGACACTAAATATCTTGCCCAGCAACAACAGTACAGCGGTGGGTAACGAGAGATTTAGAGGGAATTAAATTTGAGGCCTAGTATTTAGGCGCTGGGTCACCGGTATGGATTTAGTGACAGAATTAGACTTGGAAATACACAGTAGCGGGTGTGTGTGAAGTTACTCTGAATGACCCTATGTGCACCTTCAATATTATATACCCTTTTTGGGATAGATTTCAAAGAGCTCTGATATAGCAGGAACCACTAAATTATGAAATTGCTAAATTGGGAATTGTATTTCAACCCAGAACAAGAAATGTGCTTGAACGGACACTAAATAACTCGCCCAGCTACAGCACTAGGGACAGATTTAGCTGGATATAAATTTGAGGCCTAGTATTTAGGCGCTGGGTGACCGGTATGGATTTAGTGACAGAATTAGACTGGGATATGGCCAAAAAATGAACAGACTATTGCTGGTTAAATGCACTTGGTGTGACAGCTTCACCCTGATGTAGGCTTTAGCCAAAAAACAACCACACCATTGAGGGTTAAATGCACTTGGTGACAGGCGCAGCTTGCCCCTGATTTTGTATATGGCCAAAAAATGAACAGACTATTGCTGGTTAAATGCACTTGGTGTGACAGCTTCACCCTGATGTAGGCTTTAGCCAAAAAACAACCACACCATTGAGGGTTAAATGCACTTGGTGACAGGCGCAGCTTGCCCCTGATTTTGTATATGGCCAAAAAATGAACAGACTATTGCTGGTTAAATGCACTTGGTGTGACAGCTTCACCCTGATGTAGGCTTTAGCCAAAAAACAACCACACCATTGAGGGTTAAATGCACTTGGTGACAGGCGCAGCTTGCCCCTGATTTTGTATATGGCCAAAAAATGAACAGACTATTGCTGGTTAAATGCACTTGGTGTGACAGCTTCACCCTGATGTAGGCTTTAGCCAAAAAACAACCACACCATTGAGGGTTAAATGCACTTGGTCGCAGCTTGTGCTGGCGCACCACAAGACACAAAATGGCCGCCGATCACCCCAGAAAAATGAGACTGACAAACGGTCTGTGCAGCCTAAAAACAGTGAGCAATTGAGGATCAGCAGCTCAATGATCCACAGCTGCAGATCGATCAGTTAATCAAGTCCTTTGGAGGAGTTAATCTGCCTAATCTCGCCCTACTGTCGCAGCCGCAACCTCTCCCTACGCTAATCAGAGCAGAGTGACGGGCGGCGCTATGTGACTCCAGCTTAAATAGAGGCTGGGTCACATGGTGCTCTGGCCAATCACAGCCATGCCAATAGTAGGCATGGCTGTGATGGCCTCTTGGGGCAAGTAGTATGACGCTTGTTGATTGGCTGCTTTGCAGCCTTTCAAAAAGCGCCAAGAAAGCGTCACAAAAGCGCGAAGAAAGCGACGAACACCGAACCCGAACCCGGACTTTTACGAAAATGTCCGGGTTCGGGTCCGTGTCACGGACACCCCAAAATTCGGTACGAACCCGAACTATACAGTTCGAGTTCGCTCATCCCTACTTATAAGTTTAAAAGCAAATCTTGAAATTTTTCTGAAAATTTCCAAAACCAACTTTTTAAGGACCAGTTCAGGTCTGAAGTCACTTTGTGACGCTTACATAATAGAAACCACCCAAAAATGACCCAATTTTAGAAACTACACCCCTCAAGGTATTCCAAACTGATTTTTCTAACTTTGTTAACCCTTTAGGTGTTCCACAAGAATCATTGAAAATGGATATGAAATTTCAGAATTTCACTTTTTTGGCAGATTTTCCATTTTAATCATTTTTTTTCCGCTAACAAAGCAAGGGTTAACAGCCAAACTAAACTCAATATTTATTGCCCTGATTCTGTAGTTTTCAGAAACACCCCATATGTGGTCCAAAACTGCTGTATGGCCACACGGCAGGGTGCAGAAGGAAAGAAATGCCATATGGTTTTTAGAAGGCAGATTTTGATGGACTGGTTTTTTGACACCATGTCCCATATGAAGCCACCCTGATGCACCCCTAGAGTACCATTTTGGAAACTACGGGATAAGGTGGCAGTTTTGTTGGTAAGATGAGATATTTTCATAGAGCAGGTTGTTACAGACTCGACAATACCAAATATGACAACTTTTTTTGTTTGTTTGTTTCCGTTTTACATAATAAAGCATTTTTGAAAAAAAATGATTTTTAATGTCTCCATATTCTGAAAGCCATAGTTTTTTTGTTTTGTTTTGTGGGTGAATGTCTTATGTAGGGGCTAATTTTAGAATTATAAGATGACGGTTTGATTGGTAAAATTTTGGGGTGCATAGGACTTTTTGATCACTTGCTATTACACTTTTTGTGATGTAAGGTGACAAAATGGCTTTTAATAATAAAAATTTACGGTGTTCACCTAAGAGGTTAAATCATGTAATATTTTTTATAGAGAAGGTTGAAACGGATGTGGCGATACCTAATATGTATACTTTTTTATTTATTTAAGTTTTATACACTAATATTTTTGAAACAAAAAAAATATTATGTTTTAGTGTCACCATAGTCTAAGAGACATAGTTTTATTTTTATTTTTTAGGGCGATTCTCTTAGGTAGAGTATCATTTTTGTGGGATATGATGACGGTTTGATGGTACAATTTTAGGGTGCATATGTCTTTTTGATCGCTTGCTACATCACTTTTTGTGATTTAAGGTGACAAAAAATAGCTTTTTTGACACTTTTTTTTTCCGTGTTCATTGAGGGGTTAGGTCATGTAGTATTTTTATAGAGCAGGTTTTTACACAGTTTGTATTTAATTGTTTTTACGGTGTTCATCTGAGGGGTTAAATAATGTGATCGTTTTATAGAGAAGGTTGATACGGACCCAGCGATACCTAATATGTATACTTTTTAATTTATAAGTTTTATACACTAATATCATTTTTAAAACAAAAAAAAATCATGTTTTAGTGTCACCATAGTCTGAGAGCCATAGTTTTTTATTTATTTTTTTGGTGATTATCTTAGGTAGGGTAGCATTTTGATCATTTTTGCGGTTTGAGATGACGGTTTGATTGGTACAATTTTGGCGTGTGTATGACTTTTGGATCGCTTGCTATTACACTTTTTGTGATGTAAGGTGACAAATTGCTTTTTCGACACTTTTTTTTACGGTGTTCACCTGAGGGGTTAGGTCATGTCGTATTTTTATAGAGCAGGCTTTTACGGATGCAGCGATACCTAATATGTATAAATTTTTTTTTTTACATTCAACAGAATAAAAGAATTTTTGAAACATGTTTTAGTGTCTCCATAGTCTGGGGCTTATTTTTTGCTGCATGAGGTGACGGTTAGATTGGTACTATATTTGGGGGCATACGTATTTTTGATCGCTTGGTGTTGCACTTTTAGTGATGTAAGGTGACAAAAATGGCTTTTTTTACAGTTTTTATTTTATTTTTTATGGTGTCTATCGGACTGGGTGGATCATGGATTTTTTTTATTTTTTTATTATAAAATCAGGGGAAAGGGGCATTTTTTTGTACTTGAAACTTTTTTTTATTCAAATCACTTATTTTTACTTTTTTTATAAACTTTATTTCTGTCCCACTCTGGGACTTCAATTTTTGGGGGTCTGATCCCCTCTGCAATGCATTACAATACATCTGTATTGTAATCCATTGCCTGTTCGTGTACTACAGTGAGTAGTACACAAACAGGTTGCCTAGGAGACCCAGCCTGAGGCTGGATCTCCTCGGCACCCGTAGAAGGCAGGTCCTGATGCCGTGCAGGGCATTGGGCAGCCTCTGCACAACGTCAGGCTGCTTTGTCTCGCATCGGGTCCCCGCCACAGCAGCCGAACTCAATGCGCTGCTTCACCCGCCGCAAACCACTTCTATGTCGTGGTCAGCACGGACCGCGGCATAGAAGGGGTTAATCACAGCGATGCCGGCGGATACAGCAGGGGCCTGGCTATCAGGGACTGCGGGACCCCTGCAGTGATCGGGAGCGCACTGCTCCATTGCCCGCCCGATCATCCCGCCGTGCATTTACGGCAGAATGCATTCTGGCAATGCATCCCCTGCCGTACATGCACGGCGTTCTGCGTTAAGGGGTTAAGGACTATTGTTGTATCTGGCAGCAATATAATTATTAGCGCAACCTGCACTAAATTGCGTGGAATTGTTAGAGAGACCTAGAGAGTTAGAAAGTCCTTTTAAGGACTAGTGTTCAGCAAGTGTTGAGCAAATATTTGTATTACGAATTTTTATCGCGAATATCGGACCTTCGAGAATTTGCGAATATTTAGAATATAGTGCTATATATTCGGAATAACGAATATTCATTTTTTTAACACAGTACACATCAGGTGATCATCCCTCCCTTCTTCTAGCTTGTGGGCCAATGAGAAGGCTTTTTCACAGCTTAGCAACATCCCTATTGCCTACTCCTTACTATATAAGAACCTCCCCAGCAGCCATTTTCTAAAGTTTATTGCAGTTATGAAAGAGACAGCAGTGTCATTGCTGTGCTCTGTGCTTTGTTGTATTACATTAGACAGTTACCTTATATATATAATTCAGATAGTTAGGGGGAGATAGTCAGTGTAGGTTATATTGATCTATAGGTTCCAGGGCAGGGTGTTAGGCAGTGTAATAGGTTCTGCTGTCCATACATACATGCTACAGACATAGTGCTGTGATGTCTCAAGTTACACGTATTGCCAAAAAATATGCGCATCATTAATTGCCAAAAATTTGCAAGCAAAAATATATTGGAGCACTCTATCTGCCTATAAAGCTATTCTAATGTTCTGCTGTGCCAACCATTTTCTCCAGTCTCAGGAAACTTATAACAGCTTGAAAAGTGACCCACGCTGGTATTTCACGCGCATTATGCGAATAATACATTGCCTAATGTTTTAGAAAGTCAGCTCAGCAGAAGACCCTCACCCCTAATATTTTAAATGGTCAGATCAGCAGCAGGCCCTCGCCCCAAAAGTTTTAGATGGTCAGATCAGCAGCAGGCACTCACCCCCTAATGTTTTCGATGGTCAAATCAGCAGCAGACCCTCACCCCTAATGTTTTAGATCAGGGGTGTCAAACTCAAATTCATCGGGGGCCGCATCAGCAGTTTGGTCACCCTCAAAGGGCCGGGGGCCGGCATCTGCTTTTATAATGACAGCGGGGCCCGTGCAGTGACTGTATTCTACTACACGGGCCCCGCTCACTGTATAATCGTATCTCTAATAGTTAATGGTTACCGTATGTATATAATCGCATAATCAGCGCTGTGTATTACCGATAGTTACAACTACAATCGTTCGCCGAGAGGAGGGAGGAGGCAGGAGGCAGGCCGGGAGGACAGGCGCTGGCAGCGTGAGTCATACGTCATGCGCCCACGCCGCCTGCTTCATTCATAAAGTGAGCGGCGCAGGCGCGTGACGTATGACTCACAAACTGCCAGCGCCCGTCCTCCCAGCCTGCCTCCTCCCTCCTCTCGGTGAGCGTTTGTAGTTGTAAGTACTCCGCTCATTATGCGATTATGTACATAACTATTTACTATTAGACATACGATTATACAGTGAGCGGGGCCCGTGTAGTAGAATAGTCACTGCACGGGCCCCATTGTGTCATTATAAAAGCAGACGCCGGCCCCCAGCCCCTCCTCCCTCACAGCTGATACACCCGCCGCGCGGCATCGCGGCGGGTTCATCATTGAAAATCGCAAAATAATTTGCGCAAAAAAATCGCGCAAAAATTTGCACGAAAATTTGCAAATCGCAAAATAAGCTGCATTCGCCGTATAAGACGCACTGCTATTTTCCCCCCACTTTTGGGGGGGAAAAAGTGCGTCTTATACGGCAAAAAATACGGGTATGTTTTTAGGAGAATCTACTGAACCAAAATGATATATAACATTATGTATTGATAAATCGCAGTTAAGGATTATAAGTAGCCAAAAAATATATATAAAAGACTTTAGTGGGGTGACACTGTTACAATACACTTCAAATGTTTTATATTTATACCTTTTTAGAAAAAACACTGCTGCACTGTCTGCAGGCAGGGCACAGTGGGCACTGGGCTGGGCACTACTTGGGCGCTGGAGCTGGACTGGAGAGGAGAAGAATGATTTCAATTCTCCCTCCCTGCCTCTCTCTCTGATGTCACTTCCTGTATGGACCTGACTTCCTTATCAGAGAGGAGGAGGGAGGGACTAGTCTGGGAGGAGCGAGGAGGAGCAAAGACTGGAGACCGGAGACTGAACACAGTGAGTGAGCAGCTGCGCTGCCTGGAATCATTCACTGTGTAGTGACTGTGTAGACTAGAGGAGGGAGGGAGGGGAGGGACTCGGGGAGGCTTGGGAGGAGCGCTGGCTGCGCTCAGCTGATCACCCGGCCCGGCTGCCGCAGTGAGTGCCAGCAGCTAAGCTTAGGTCGGACAAACACTGTCTGCTACGCGGGCCACATGACGAGGTCTGGCGGGCCGGATTCGGCCCGCGGGCCTTGTGTTTGACACCCGTGTTGTAGATAGTCAGATCAGCAGGTCCTTGCTCCAATAGTTTTTGAGGGTCACCAGCAGGCCATAAATCATAATTTTTCAAGGGTGTGTAGGATGCCCTCCTTTATGTATAATGAAGGGTGTATTGTAGTGCCGGTTGCTTGAAATTTTTTGCAGCCCTTTCACTTAGTGCATAGGCTTCATGAGTGTAGGAGTCCCACTACCTGAACAATTGTACCACAATGTAAATGAGGCCCTCCTGTATATGATATACAGGTTGTATCGGAGTGCCTCTTATTTGTAATTTTTGGCAGCACTTGCACTTTATATACTAGTAAATATACAGGAAAGAATGTTTCCTAACAATTTTTCCTCTAAAATCAATTTTATCTTCGGTTTTGTGCGTATTATTGTCAGTCTGTAAAAGTGGCGTACTACTCGGACAACATTGTTGCCAGCAGCTACCTGTCCAAGATGCATCCCTCCCTTGCTGTTCCCGAACCATTTCAGTGGTGTTTCCAGCAATTTCTGACCTTTTCCTGTGAACCAGACATCTTCCTCTGTTCAGAGCTTCCATTGTGCTCGGGTGGTAGAGAACCCGAGCATCCCGAGGTGTTCTACTTGAGCACCCGAGCACTTTGGTGCTCAACCAACACTAGTTGTGGGCACTTCCTGGATCATGTGCCATACATACATTAAGCACCTGATCCTTGGGTGCTGTGAGCAGTCTGTGGCCGAGGCTGCCTGAGATTGTGGGTTGTAACCAGGCTACGATCATGTGCCAAATTTACAGATCATGATCCAGGAAGTGCCCGCAACCTAATTACACTGGGGAGAGCAGGGAGCGTAGTGCTAGGCCAGTTCAAGTCTTTCCATTACTTTTATTACAACTGTATAACAAGACTGTCAAGATCTAGGACGGGGAATGTTAGATTTCAACATACCCGATCCTTCTGCTCTCCAATAACATCCATTTTCTAAAGGGTTTTCTGGGAGTAAAAAATTGATGATCTATCCTCAGGATAGGCTATCAATATATGATCTGTGGGGGTCAGACTCCTGGCACCCCGCCAATCAGTGTTTGTCTCCTCAAGTGAGCGCTATTGCCTCTTCTTAGGTCAGTGATGTGATTGATGTTCACTGGTCACATGGGCTATGTGCAGCTCAGTCCAATTCTATGTATAAATATATAAGGGGTAAGTACAGAGATCTCTCCCATCATCTACGTATTTATTCCCAGGACTGTGACTGTGACGAGGGGATATCCTCTGCGTCTGGAGGAAAGACGGTTTCTACACAAACATAGAAGAGGATTCTTTACGGTAAGAGCATTGAGACTATGGAACTCTCTTCCTGAGGAGGAAGTAATGGTGAGTTCACTAAAAGAGTTCAAGAGGGTCCTCAACGTATTTCTGGAGTGTAATAATATTATAGGCTATAGCTACTAGAGAGGGGAAAATTGGTTTCTACCTCACAGGGGTTTTTGTTTTGCCTTCCTCTGGATCAACTTGCAGGATAACAGATGTATTGTGTTGCATTTAAACAGGGATCAGACCCGGCAATGTTGTAGTCCCATAGTGGGACAAAAAAAATGAGAAAAAAGTGTTTTTAACAATAAAAAAATAAAGTTTCAATAAAAAAAGCCCATTTCCCATAAAAAGAGCCATATAAAAGTCATATTAGGTACTGTATAACCGTATCCCTCATTTAGCATGTAGCATAGGAGGCGGTACACATGCGCTATTTAGCGCTGTTTTCTGCAAAAGTAGCAGGGATGAGATCAAAGCATAGCAGCTGGATGTGCAATTAATTTCTTTTATTTTTTATATACAGTTGCAAGAAAAAGTATGCGAACCCTTTGGAATGATATAGATTTCTGCACAAATTGGTCATACAATGTGATCTGATCTTCATCTAAGTCACAACAATAGACAATCACAGTCTGCTTAAACGATTAACACACAAAGAATTAAATGTTGCCATGTTTTTATTGAACACACCATGTAAACATTCACAGTGCAGGTGGAAAAAGTATGTGAACCCCTAGACTAATGACATCTCCAAGAGTTAATTGGAGTGAGCTGTCAGCCAACTGGAGTCCTATCAATGAGATGAGATTGGAGGTGTTGGATACAGCTGCCCTGCCCTATAATAAAAAGCACACACCAGTTCTGGGTTTGCTTTTCACAAGAAGCATTGCCTGATGTGAATGATGCCTCACAGAAAAGAGCTCTCAGAAGACTTACGATTAAGAATTGCTGACTTACGATTAAGAATTGCTGTTCATCAGTCCACGGTAAGACAAATTGTCTATAAATGGACAAAGTTCAGCACTGCTGCTACTCTCCCTAGGAGTGGCCGTCCTGTAAAGATGACTGCAAGACCACAGCGCAGACTGCTCAATGAGGTAAAGAAGAATCCTAGAGTGTCAGCTAAAGACTTACAAAAGTCTCTGGCATATGCTAACATCCCTGTTACCGAAGCTACGATACGTAAAACACTAAACAAGAATGGATTTCATGGGAGGATACCACAGAGGAAGCCACTGCTGTCCCAAAAAAACACTGCTGCACGTTTAAAGTTTGCACAAAAGCACCTGGATTTTCCACAGCAGTACTGGCAAAATATTCTGTGGACAGATGAAACCAAAGTGGAGTTGTTTGGAAGAAACACACTACACTATGTGTGGAGAAAAGGAGGCACAGCACATCAACATCAAAACCTCATCCCAACTGTGAAGTATGGTGGTGGGGGCATCATGGTTTGAGGCTGCTTTGCTGCGTCAGGGCCTGGACGGATAGCTATCATCGAAGGAAAAGTGAATTCCCAAGTTTATCAAGACATTTTGCAGGAGAATTTAAGGCCATCTGTCCACCAGCTGAAGCTCAACAGAAGATGGGTGTTGCAACAGGACAACGACCCATAGCATAGAAGTAAATCAACAACAGAATGGCTTAAACAGAAGAAAATACACCTTCTGCAGTGGCCCAGTCAGAGTCCTGACCTCAACCCGATTGAGATGCTGTGGCATGACCTCAAGAAAACGATTCATGCCAGACATCCCAAGAATATTGCTGAACTGAAACAGTTCTGTAAACAAGAATGATCAATAATTACTCCTGACCGTTGTGTACGTCTGATCTGCAACTACAGGAAACGTTTGGTTGAAGTTATTGCTGCCAAAGGAGGTTCAACCAGTTATTAAATCCAAGGGTTCACATACTTTTTCCACCTGCACAGTGAATGTTTATATGGTGTGTTTAATAAAAACATGGGAGCATTTAATTATTTGTGTGTTATTAGTTTAAGCAGACTGTGATTGTCTATTAATGTGACTTAGATGAAGATCAGATCACATTTTATGACCAATTTGTGCAGAAATCCATATCATTCCAAAGGGTTCACATACTTTTTCTTGCAACTGTATGCACAGAGATTCTGTCCCTGGATCAGCACTCCTTCCATTCAGCCAGGTGATTTTAATTAGCCAGGTATTTTGCATGAGGGGTTAAATTCACCTACTATGCTCTCAGTTGGAGTTCCTGAGAGCTTCAGGTAAGGTGAGCTTTGACAACTTCACATGGTGCGGTACTGTGCGGGGGCCACTGTGCTGTTTTTCTGGCAGGTAGAAGGGGCCCCCCAGTGCTAGGCATGGCATAGTCGGGCAGCAGAGGTGCTGTTTGACTGCTGGGTCCTGCTGCCTGCCAGATTGGTGCCACAGCGTTGGTGATCGCCGTGCAGCACCGCGCCAATTTTAGAGTAGGACCCCCAAATAGAGGCAACCTTGGCGTGGTGAGTGGGTTTATACCATTTGATAAAAATGTACACTAATGTCTCATTTAGCATGTAGCATAGGAGTTGGTACACATGTGCTATTTAGTGCTGTTTTCTGCTAAAGTAGCAGGGATTAGATCAAAGCAGCTGGATGTGCGAGTAATTTTTTTTTTTACATAAAAATAAAATTGTTTCAATAAAAAAAGCCCCTTTCCCATAAAAAGAGACATAGAAAAATTGTAAATAAAATTATAAAAAATCAGACATATTAGGTATAAACGCATACCTAACAACCTGCATTATAAAAATATCACATGATCCACCCCGTATGGTCAACACCATAAATGTAAAAAAAATAAAAACTGTGCAAAAAAAAATAAAATTTTTTTTGTCACCTTACATCACAAAAAGTGTAATACCAAGCGATTAAAAAGTCAAATGCACCACAAAATCATACCAATCAAACCATCATCTCATCCCGCAAAAAATGAGACCCTACCTAAGACAATATCCCCCCCAAAAAAAGCAAAAAATATGGCTTTCAGAATACGGAGTCACTAAAAAATATTTTTTTTTTCAAAAATGCTTTATTATGTAAAACTGAAACAAACAACCAAAAACAGCAGTTATATTTGGTATTGTCACGTCTGTAACAACCTGCTCTATAAAAATACCACATGATCTAAGGCTACTTTCACACTTGCGCTTGATCGGATCCGTTCTGAACGGATCCGATCATATTAATGCAGACGGAGGCTCCGTTCAGAACGGATCCGTCTGCATTATTTTAGCATATAAAAGCTAAGTGTGAAAATAGCCTCGGACGGATCCGTCCAGACTTTCAATGTAAAGTCAATGGGGGACGGATCCGCTTGAAGATTGAGCCATATTGTGGCATCTTCAAACAGATCCGTCCCCATTGACTTACATTGTAAGTCTGGACGGATCCGCACGCCTCCGCACGGCCAGGCGGACACCCGAACGCTGCAAGCAGCGTTCAGCTGTCCGCCTGTCCGTGCGGAGGCGAGCGGAGCGGAGGCTGAACGCCGCCAGACTGATGCAGTCTGAGCGGATCCGCATCCATTCAGACTGCATCAGGGCTGGACGGAAGCGTTCGGGTCCGCTCGTGAGCTCCTTCAAACGGAGCTCACGAGCGGACCGACGAACGCTAGTGTGAAAGTAGCCTAACCTGTCAGATGAACATTGTAAATTACAAAAAATAAAAATGGTGCCAAAACACCAATTTTTTGTTACCTTGCCTAACAAAAAGTGTAATATAGAGCAACCAAAATTCATATGTACCCTAAAATGGTACCAAAGAAAACTACCACCTTATCCCGTCGTTTCCAAAATGGGGTCTTTTTTTGGAGTTTCTACTCTATGGGTGCATCAGGGGGTCTTCAAATGTGACATGGCAACTTAAAGGGAACCTGTCACCAGTTTTATGGTGTCCTAACTAAGGGCAACATAAATAAGTGACTGATTCACTTATCAAAATGCTGGGTCACTTTCTTTAATTGACCCAGTCAATCTGCCATCATCTTGTATTGAAAAGCTCCAGCTGATAATGATGAGTCCTGAATATTCATGAGCTCCTGACTCTCCCCGCCCACCTGCTGCTGAATGACAGTTTGTTTCCATAGGAATCAGCCGCAGGAGGGCAGGGGAATGGCTATAGCTCTGAATTAAATATACGCTGGACTCGATGACCTCACGCCGGACTCGAAACAGCTCATTAGCATGCGGCATCTTTGTGTGTATATTATGAGGTAACCATCTGTCACACCAGTAAGTGAATACATCTAAGGCACTTTTTAGTAGTTAATGATTGTATATAATTAGTTCCCTTTAAAATTATCCCAGTGAAATCTGCCTTCCAAAAACCACATAGCACTCCTTTCCTTCTGCGCCCTGCCATGTGCCCGTACAGAAGTTTATGACCACATATGGGGTGTTTCTGTAAACTACAGAATTATGGTAATAAATATTGAATTTTGTTTGGCTGTTAACCCTTGCTTGGTTACTATAAAAAATTAATTGATATGGAAAATCTGGTAAAAAAGTGAAATTCTTAAATGTTATCTCCATTTTCCTTTAATTCTTGTGGAACACCTAAAGGGTTAACAAAGTTTGTAAAAATCAGTTTTGAATACCTTGAGGGGTGTTGTTTCTAAAATGGGGTCATTTATGGTTGGTTTCTATTATGTAAGTCTCACAAAGTGACTTCAGACCTCTTCCCAAGGTCTTATATAAACTGCAAATGCTGCTGATTGCTTTACCACAAGTCTTCTTTGCCAAAATAAGATCACTCTTCTCTATGTAAAACAGAAAGCGCCCTCGTTTATCACATGATCTCCTAGTTAGACGTTCAGGGAAAGGAGGTATAGGTTTGCCAGATATACAAACATTATATATGGCGATTCAATTGAGAAGATGGATCAATTTGACTGGATTTGCTGAACCGCAAAACATATCCCACTGGTCTGCAAGGGCTTACAAAGGAGACTTATTACGGGATATGTGGATTCCCTCTAAAGTGCGCAATAAGTATAACCCACTTGACTCTAACCTGCTTTTTAAAGGTGCTTCTAATACCTGGGCCTCACTTTCGTCTTCTCTAGCTCCTAAAATCTCGCCATTATTGCCCTCCAGCCTAATACCTGTGGTCGTTGGTAGAGAATCTCTGACCTTTAAACCCATGTGGGACAAACTAGCACACGTAACAGTTTCAAACCTACTCCCAAGTGGAGGGATTCCCGGCTGCATGGAATTACAAGAATTGCTTCCAAACTTTTCTCGCACATTTTTGCATATCTCACACTTCAACAGGTGTTGTGCTGATTTCCTACAAGTCAGTTATCCCTTTAGAGAGCTTACTGACTTTGAATCAGATCTATAATCTATTGTTCCCAGGTTTGGGAGGCTCTCTAAGGTGTTATCGGTGTTGAGAGAAGTGAAACACTTGAGTGGCCCTGGGTATATTTTGTCCTGGGATAAGGAGCTGGGTCTTTCCTTCACTGAGATGGAAATAAATCAAATCCTTCAGAATTCCCATGGCCACTCAAGATGTGTACGATTACAAGAATCACATTATAAAATTCTTGCTCGCTGGTATAAAACTCCTGAGTTTCTTTATGCACATGGCCTCTCCCTCACTAGCCAGTGTTGGAGGTGTAATTCTATGGTTGGTACACATACACATATATGGTGGGACTGCCCAATTATACGCCCCTTTTGGTCTGAAATTGAACGTATAGCAAGAGAAATTTTGAGTTCACAACTAACGTTGACTCCGGCTCTGGTCTTACTTGGATCTCCTTTGTCGGGGATGAGTCAACACTCCCTGTTCTTGATTACTCAATTTCTAGCAGCAGCCAAATCTCTAATTCCCCTGAAATGGCTAAATACTGCTCCCCCCACTACTAACGAATGGCTCAAAATGTTACATCAAATTTGTAGGTTTGAAGAGATGTCCAGTAGATCATGTCGCACACATCATAAGTTTCTCAAAAACTGGGATGCTTGGCTGAAATCATCATATTGCAGAGAAACTCGTGCTAATCTTTCCTCCTGAATACTTAGTGAAATAGTTTCCTGAAATACCCCCCCCCCCCCCACACTAGCCTAAGTATATCCTCTCTTATGGGCATACTAAACCTATAGGCTAGTCTACGGTTATGGTTATAAAAACAAGTTTGTTACCCATCAGGATGTCAACAGGATATGTAACTTAGCATGAGGTAATACTAGTCATATGCTGTATCGTTAATGTGTCATGTTATTCACTGATGTTCATGACCCCAAATGGGGTATGTTTGTATTTTGTCATGATGATATTGGATATCTTCTTTTAGCTATCCAAAACAATAAAAACACAGATGACAAAAAAAGTGACTTCAGACCTGAACTGGTCCTTAAAAAGTGGGCTTTGGAAATTTTCAGAAAAATTTCAAGATTTGCTTCTAAACTTCTAAGACATCCCCCCCCCCCCCAAAAAAAAAATAAAAATGTAATTATACAAAATGATCCAAACATGAAGCAGACATATGGGGAATGTAAAGTAATGACTATTTTTGGAAATATTACTGTCTATTTTGAAAGTAGAGAACTGAAATTAGCAAATTTGCTAATTTTTCTAAATGTTTGGTAACTTTTGTATTTTTTATAAATAAAAATGAAATATTTGGACTCAAATTTACCACTGTCATGAAATACAATATGTGACGAGAAAACAATCTCAGAATGGCTTGGATAAGTAAAAGCGTTTTAAAGTTATCACCACATAAAGTGACACAATAAAATGGCCTGGTCCTTAAGGTGAAAAATGGCAAGGTCCTTAAGGGGTTAAAGAGTAACTAAACCTTTATATATACGTTTAATATGTTCTCCCTAATGCCCTAATAAAACTATCTCTAATATACTTTATGAATTTTCTATTTTTACTACAATTTTTCTTACCTAAAGCTCACCATTCACTGGTGCGCTTAAAACTCTGTTCTCTGTAGCCTGCCGAACTGTCAGCTGTGTACAGAGAACAGAGTTTTAAACGCACAGTGAATGGTGAGGTAGGAAAAAATGTAGTAAAAATAGAAAATTCATAAAGTATATTAGAAATTGTTTTATTAGGGCATTAGGAAGAACATATTAAAAGTTTATATAAAGGTTTAGTTACTCTTTAAGGAGCATTTACATTAGACTATAGGTTATCAGTTATCAGTAAGCAAAAAAAAAAATTTCACCTGCAACACTGGATAATGAGGATCCAACTCCCTGCACCGATCTTGCGAAGAACATCAGCCAATATGAGTCGGCAAATGCAAAAACTGGCAGAGACAGAAGATGAAACAACAGTTTACTGATACTCCTGACTGGTAGATGAGATAAGGGGGATGTTTTCTTGTGGTGAAGGGGGATGTTCTTCCAGAAACAATTTATTTCCATAGGCTGTTTCTGATCCACATCCATTTTAATGAGGCGGTTGCAATATCAGACTTGTCCAATGGGCAAGAGTGGTACTGTTTCTGGAAAAAAAGGTTCATATGTTTTATTCTAATGTTGGGCAACCCTATTTACTCCACACCTACTTCCAGGGATGTTTTATAAAACAAGCACCCTCTGCCATCTTCCCCTTTGTTATGGTGTGTTCAATAAGGACTGCTATGGGACTATAAAGAGGGGAAGTGCAGCTCAGGTTTGCCAAAGTCTGGGTCACCAGACTTTGGCCAGGTTACCAGCTATCTGAGAGAAAGGGACAGCTAGCTCAGGCATTTCCTCAGTATCAAACCTTTTTCTGCCGAGGAGGAGACTGGAGAATCCAGCTTAGTGGCCTGCCTGGAAGTGTGCAGTTGAGTTCCTTCAGTAAAGAAGAAAGCTGGTTTAATGCAATCCCTGACTCTCTGGAGTTATTTCACATTGAGGTACACCACGTCTTATCATCTTTTCCAGAAAGCAGCGGGACCCAGCGTAGTATTGGGGCAACCCAAAACACGGCCACTGCACATCCAGCAGCAAGTATTGAATTTGCCTGCAGCACTCCCACAGGTGAAATTATGCATTACACAACTCCTATTTATATCATTGCTCTAAAATGATTCATACAATTTCCATTTTTAGGAGGTTTGTGGAAATTAAATAGATAAATGCATAACTCACTGAAAGTAGACAGGAAGAGGACAATAAACCCAACAAACAGTGGTATATCATATCCAATCCTAGAAGAATAAGAAAAAGCTTTAGAACACAAAGGAAATAACTAAGCAAATGTAGTATAGAGTTTTTTGGATCGTGTACTACCATGTACTGTACCTGTTAGTAATGAGTCCTACTATGGGATTGAATACAAATTGTATTATTGCTTTGGATGCAACTAGAAGACCCACTTGGAGGTTCTCTTGTTGTAGGATACTCATTTCCATGTTGCAGCTGGAATTGTTGGGGGCCTCCTGGGTCATATTATCAATCCTTTGATAATTTGATTGGTCACTTAACATGATGGCATTGTCATACAAAGAGTAAATTGAGGCAAATGACGCTTTGGAAGCAGAAGATAAAACTATCAGGCCCCCAGTTGTGTTTCCATTCTGATATTCTTTTCCGTAGAGGAAACTTGGAATGATGGGAACTAGACAGAGATGAGTATTTGTTAGTAATAAATATGTGAATAACCAATATGTCAATAAGAAGATGAACATAATACAATTGTTATAAATAAAAGTCTGACTCTGACCTATGAGTCCACACAGGACTAGGAGTTCTCAATAATCAGGGGCACATCAAAGTCTACCTGTCCCCCACACAGTCACAGTAGGTGCAACTGGTAGGCCATGCTATCATAGCTTCCAGTTACTCTCTGTGCAGAGAACTGCAGAAAAGCTTTATTCAATTAAATGGAGCCAGCTGCTGTTCAATGCATAGCCAGGTGGCCAGGAGCACCAGGGTGCAGGGAAAATAGTATAGGGGTCATAGGGCTGATTCAGAGCTGTGGTATCTTCAGTCTTAGAATCTTGGGGGGTTCTACAGGTCATACTACCATTGGTCATAATGCAATGGCTTATCCTAGAGATATATAAGATGAGGATACCCCTTTAAATTAATTATATAAATGTTAAAAAGTATAAATGTGAAGGTGTCGGCCCTTTAAAGAGTAATGAGGGGGGAGTCGCAGAGAGCGATGAGGAGAAAGCAAAGCTGTTAAATATATTTTTTTCTCCAATGTATTCACTGAGGAAAATAAACTGTCAGATGAAATGCAGAATGTAAAAATAAATTCCCCATTACAAGTGTCCTGTCTGACTTAGGAAGAAGTACATCAGCGACTTAAAAAGATTAAAATAGACAAATCGCCAGGACCGGATGGCATACACCCCCGTATCCTAAGGGAATTAAGTAATGTCATAGCCAGACCCTTATTTCTGATATTTGCAGACTCTATACTGACAGGGAATGTCCCACAGGATTGGCGCATGGCAAATGTGGTGCCAATATTCAAAAAGGGTCCAAAAACAGAGCCTGGAAACTATAGGCCGGTAAGTTTAACATCTGTTGTGGGTAAACTGTTTGAAGGTTTTCTGAGAGATGCTATGTTAGAGCATCTCAACGGAAATAAGCAAATAACGCCATATCAGCATGGCTTCGTGAGGGATCGGTCATGGCCAAACTAATTTAATCAGTTTCTATGAGGAGGTAAGTTCTAGACTTGACAGCGGTGAATCAATGGATGTCGTATATCTGGACTTCTCCAAAGCATTTGACACTGTACCACATAAATGGTTAGTATATAAAATGAGAATGCTCAGACTAGGAGAAAACATCTGTATGTGGGTAAGTAACTGTCTCAAAGATAGAAAACAGAGGGTGGTTATTAACAATACACACTCAGATTGGGTCACTGTCACTAGTGGGGTACCTCACGGGTCAGTATTGGGCCCTATTCTCTTCAATATATTTATTAATGATCTTGTAGAAGGCTTGCATAGTAAAGTATAAATTTTCGCAGATGACGCTAAACTGCAAAGTAATTAACACTAAAGAGGACAGTATACTACTACAGAGTGATCTGGATAGATTGGAGGCTTGGGCAGATAAGTGGCAGATGAGGTTTAACACTGACAAATGTAAAGTTATGCACATGGGAAGGAATAATGCAAGTCACCCGTACATACTAAATGGTAAAACACTCGGTAACACTGACATGGAAAAGGATCTAAGAATTTTAATAAACAGCAAACTAAGCTGCAAAAAACCAGTATCAGGCAGCTGCTGCCAAGGGCAATACGATAACGGGTTGCATCAGAAGGGGCATAGATTCCCGTGATGAGAACATAGTCCTACCACTTTACAAATTGCTAGTCAGACCACACATGGAGTACTGTGTACAGTTCTGGGCTCCTGTAAACAAGGCAGACATAGCAGAGCTGGAGAAGGTCCAGAGGAGGGCAACTAAAGTAATAACTGGAATGGGTCAACTACAGTACCCTGAAAGATTATCAAAATTCGGGTTATTAACTTTAGAAAAAAGACGACTGAGGGGAGATCTAATTACTATGTATAAATATGTCAGGGGTCAGTACAGAGATCTATCCCATCATCTATTTATCCCCAGGACTGTGACTAGGACGAGGGGACATCCTCTGCGTCTGGAGGAAAGAAGGTTTGTACACAAACATAGAAGAGGATTCTTTACTGTAAGAGCAGTGAGACTATGGAACTCTCTGCCTGAGGAGGTGGTGATGGTGAGTACAATAAAGGAATTCAAGAGGGGCCTGGATGTATTTCTGGAGTGTAATAATATTACAGGCTATAGCTACTAGAGAGGGGTCGTTGATCTAGGGAGTTATTCTGATTGCCTGATTGGAGTCGGGAAGGAATTTTTTATCCCACTAAAGTGGGGAAAATTGGCTTATACCTCACAGTTTTTTTTTTTTTTGCCTTCCTTTAGATCAACTTACAGGATAACAGGCCGAACTGGATGGACAAATGTCTTTTTTCGGCCTTATGTACTATGTTACTATGTTACTCTACAGGAAAGTGTTGATATGACCCTATATGGCTGCCTACTCTGGTCCTTTATACTTCTTTATCATGACAATCATTACAAGTCTTGTAGCTCAGAGGCCCACTGATCTGAAATGCAGGCTGGACCTGGTGCCAACCATCTATGGACAGTTATCATGACCGTCAGATAAGGAGGTGGATATCCATAAGTACTTAATATGGGGACCTTTTTAATTAATATGTGTAACATCTTGATAGGCAGACATACCAACTACTGTGTAAAGCATATTATCCACGAGTAGAGCTACAAAAACTACCACAAGGACCACCTCTCTGGAGCCCCTCTTTTCTTTAAGCCACCTGCACGGGCTGCACTCCATCATGGCACCACAGGAATCATCCTTCAAAAAGAGAAGAAAGCATTAAATATTAAAATAAATGACTCTGCTGGGCTTTGTTCAAAATTACATTTTTACTTGGGTTTACTTGGTGTATCAAAGTATGTTCTCCTCACACAGGAACTGAGGTTCACACACACTGATTGGCAGTTTTTGTTCCAATGCAGTATTTTTGTCTCCTACACCAGCCTCACACAGCTCTCCACAAAGGCATTTGAAGGTCCCCCAAAGTTGTCGCTAGTCAATGACTGGATGGTCTGTCTCCTCACAGACTCGCCTGCCTACAGTGGGGAAGCAGACTGTATATGGAGCTAAACAAGTGCCGATCAACATATATCTCAACATATGTAGATCAACTATATATTCAATTGGCACCTCCTTGCTTGAACATTTAGTCTCCATTAACGCTCTCATTCACACTATCATTTCGACCAGAGACAACCCCCTATACTGACTCAGTTAGAGCATCACACATTTCACAAATCAATGCACTGCTCTTCTGTGGGCATCTTTAGCTAGACCTATCAAGAGAGCAATAGAGCTTTCATACTGTTATACATTTTATACACCTATTATCATGCGGATTACCCATCAGATAACATCTTCCCCTCACATCAGCAGTAAACTGACAATGGATTAACTATCAATAATGGAGGTGTTGTCCTTTGTGCTGACTGCTGCAGTAGAGCAATGTTTTGTATTTAATTTTCAATGGCATAGTACTGGCAAAATTAAAAAGAAAAAAAAACTGCCAAAAATTCTAAAACTTGTTTCTATGAATATTCTGGTTTTTTTTTTTAAATATGCATTTCTGATGGACATGTACCTTTTAAATTGGTAGAGCTGCTTCTGGTGTACACCTTTTAATAAACCTAGCCACTTGGGAGGAGCACCAAAGGTGCCAGAAGAATGGAATGTCTTCCATTTTGAACTCCCTTAAGGAGTTTATCTATGGGTGTGGTGTAGCTGGCCAGCTAGGACCTGTCCTAGGTTGCTAGTATAGCTTATAAGTGTATACAGCTAGACCTGCCAATAGTCTTAATACAGTTCCTATGTTTATGTGTTAAAGACAAAAGCAGAGTTATTTACTGTGACATTATGTTTTGGATGTCATATAACTGTTATATTTTGTGTTCACAGAAGCAGAAAAAGATAATATGCCTTTTAAGATTCATTTTGTAATGTAAGGTAAGCTCAGTGACAAAGCAGAAACAACAGAAAGCATAGTGTTAATCCGTTGTTGCTGGGCAGAAGTCTAGACCAATCACAGCCAGCTTCTCACACAGCAAGAGTTTTCACCAATCACAGCCAGCCTCACGCACAGCCTGTGTGGGGAATTCCCCTAGCTGGAATCATTACTCAGCAGAGAGAGCAGCTGGACAGACACACAGTTCCAGTCAGAGTCCAGTTTTATGGGAACAAGAGGCCAAAATAGGTATTTAGAACAGTTATATAATGTTCATATTGTTAGTTTTGTGATTGGAACTGTATACTGAATCAGTTATATGTGTGTTTACTTACAGTTCCCCCAAATTGCAAGCTACAAATTGCAAACTACAAAATTCACAATACAAATTCAAATTCCATATTGCAATCCAAATTGCATACAACCATACCAGATCATACTCAACCAATCTGCAATTAGTTACTGCAAACTGCAAACCCAGTTTAGCCAGTAGAACTGTTAAATCTCACATATACCTCTCAGAGAGATCATAAAGTGCTTAAATAACTTAAAGTGACAATACAGATACTGAAGAGAGAAATATATCCACCATTTTATGTTGAATGACAAGATTGAAAAGTTGAACCACCATCTTAATCATACCACCATTTTGTGATATCTTTTCAACACGTGTTATGTACATGGACTATGTTCTGCAGAGGCTTCTGGAATTACAGAGTAATAGATAGTCTGGTTAGACTAAAAGTCAGAGATATCAAAACTCTTCTAATGCCATAGCGCAAAACGCACTTCATAGTGCTGCGCCTGCCACATGTGGTGAATATTTTGGCCTCATTGTTTTTTTAAAGAGCAGGAGTGATATTGTTTTTCTCACAAATCCATCATTTATAGAACAATTTATTTAAACAAAGGACATAAAAAGAAGAAAAGGACACCTCGGCATTTACCAGGCTATTTCTCCTGAGTAGAGAAAAAACCCAAAGTGCAGAACCAAGCTGCTCATTTACTTCTAGTCTCCCCAAGGTTTCAGGCCCCACATTGTGCATAATGGTTCAACAACCCCAATTGCGTGTTGCGAGATTTGCAATAACTCTTCCCACAGCAGGGGGCTGTGAGGCTGCGCTGGTCTTGTGAATGATGAACTGCACGTGACTGTTTTAGGTCCGGAGGAGACCGGAGTGGCACTGAAGGACTGGAATGAGGTGAGTAGATTAAAGGATTAAATAATAATAAAGGATTAAATTACATTATTATAAATATATTCCCAAATACCTTTCATTAGTTACAATGGCTCGTTTTGCCTAGGGAGCAATCATTAGGAGAAATAAAATAGCTGCCGAACACACAAAACCTGTGCAGTAACTTGTCCTTCTGTGTGATTATGACAACACTGAGCTAAAGAGCTGCCTCATCTTTGTCTCTGCTTGTCAGAGATTATGAACCTGAATACAGCTGATAAGAACTTCAGCTGAATCTCTGTAGGAATGGAATTCATGAGAAGACTGTGAAGTACAGAAATGAAGGTGGGGTGTGGGTAATAAGCAGCAGCAGCAGCAGCAGCACAGCCTGTCCTGTCCATCCTCTCTGTATTTAAACTGGGGATAAAAGATGATAGAGATAGATAGATAGATAGATAGTTAGATAGATAGATAGATATATAGATAGATAGATAGATAGATAGATTGGAGCTCCAGTTATTCTCCTGAGAAATCTGGATGCCCCTATGTGTAATAGAACCAGGATGTGCATTAAAACTTGTGAAACATGCCCCTGAGGAGCAGATGGGAGTGGTAGTGATCTGGCTGCAATAATTATTTGCAGTGACAATCCTAACACCATTGCTCCCTAGGGCCAGGGCAGTCATAGGAGGGCGCACACTTTTGTCCCTCGGGCACACCCTGATTTTGGGGTTCCTGCCCGATGGTAGTTGGGGTGCCTTTGGTGTTTTTTGGTATGGGTGCAAGGCAGGAGGTGTTGGTTCTGTGGCCAACAAATGGTGTTGGAGTTGGTAACCAGGGCAGATGTAGAAAAACAAACGTCTCTTTTTACTGAAGTACAAAATGAGGGTTGTAGTACATCCAACAGTCTCAGAACTCAATTCCAACAACACACAGTGCAGGTTTTCCCAGATGGTTCTGTATGGGTGTTAAGGGAAATATGAATTATTAATATTTAGGATAATCTCAACAATTAATATTCATAAATAGGCGTGAGTCATCTAGTGATGACCGCCTATTTATACCTAAAATACAAATACACTGATTACCTTACTCTATACTAAACTACCTGCGGCTATTGCTGCAGCGCTTCTACAACAAAAAGACTACACGCTGTGCTTAAATAAAAGGTATTTTTTAACACACCACAATTCTACAGTCTAATTATTGCTTATGACTATATATCTATATCAATGGAATAGATAAATATATATATATATATATATATATATATAGCAGCACACAGCAATATAATATAATCACACTGCAACAACACACTAATACGGTCCTAACTACGCTAACACAATCCCAAGTCCTCCCCAGAATCTAACTGCAATTACACATATAATAGCAGCCCACCCAACCTGTCAATACCCTGTCCCTTTGGGAAATAAAGGGTAAATACAATACAGGGCAGCAGGGGAAGGGTTAACTGAGGATTAGCACTGCAAGGATCAGAGCAATGCAGTGCAGGGGTTAATTCTGCAGGAGTACAGCAGCAGGGGTTAATACTGACTGCAGGAGTTCAGCAGTTTGGTGGAACAGGGGTTAATGCAGATTGTTGGTGGTATAGGGATGCAGGGATTAATGCAGGGGTTCATTGGTGTTATAGGGAATGCAGTTTTTTTTTGTTTGTTTGTTTTTTAACTTTCTTTATTAAAGTTCCAATAATAACAAACAATTTTATAAATAAATATATATATATATATATATATATATATATATACAGTACAGACCAAAAGTTTGGACACACCTTCTCATTCAAAGAGTTTTCTTTATTTTCATGACTATGAAAATTGTAGATTTCACACTGAAGGCATCAAAACTATGAATTAACACATGTGGAATTATATACATAACAAAAAAGTGTGAAACAACAGAAAATATGTCATATTCTAGGTTCTTCAAAGTAGCCACCTTTTGCTTTGATTACTGCTTTGCACACTCTTGGCATTCTCTTGATGAGCTTCAAGAGGTAGTCACCTGAAATGGTTTTCACTTCACAGGTGTGCCCTGTCAGGTTTAATAAGTGGGATTTCTTGCCTTATAAATGGGGTTGGGACCATCAGTTGCATTGTGGAGAAGTCAGGTGGATACACAGCTGATAGTCCTACTGAATAGACTGTTAGAAATTGTATTATGGCAAGAAAAATGCAGCTAAGTAAAGAAAAACGAGTGGCCATCATTATTTTAAGAAATGAAGGTCAGTCAGTCCGAAAAATTGGGAAAACTTTGAAAGTGTCCCCAAGTGCAGTCACATAAACTTTAAGAGCTTCAAAGAAAATGGCTCACATGCGGACCGCCCCATAAAAGGAAGACCAAGAGTCACCTCTGCTGCAGAGGATAAGTTCATCCGAGTCACCAGCCTCAGAAATCGCAGGTTAACAGCAGCTCAGATTAGAGACCAGGTCAATGCCACACAGAGTTCGAGCAGCAGACACATCTCTAGAACAACTGTTAAGAGGAGACTGTGTGAATCAGGCCTTCATGGTAGAATATCTTCTAGGAAAGCACTGCTAAGGACATGCAACAAGCATAAGAGACTTGTTTGGGCTAAAGAACACAAGCAATGGACATTAGACCAGTGCTGGTGACAGTGTTGGGGATGTATTCAAAATTGAAGGCATACTGAACCAGCATGGCTACCACAGCATCTTGCAGCGGCATGCTATTCCATCCGGTTTGTGTTTAGTTGGACCATCATTTATTTTTCAACAGGACAATGACCCCAAACACACCTACAGGCTGTGTAAGGACTATTTGACCATGAAGGAGAGTGATGGGGTGCTGCGCCAGATGACCTGGCCTCCACCGTCACCGGACCTGAACCCAATCGAGATGGTTTGGGGTGAGCTGGACCGCAGAGTGAAGGCAAAAGGGCCAACAAATGCTAAGCATCTCTGGGAACTCCTTCAAGACTGTTGGAAGACCATTTCAGGTGACTACCTCTTGAAGCTCATCAAGAGAATGCCAAGAGTGTGCAAAGCAGTAATCAAAGCAAAAGGTGGCTACTTTGAAGAACCTAGAATATGACATATTTTCAGTTGTTTCACACTTTTTTGTTATGTATATAATTCCACATGTGTTAATTCATAGTTTTGATGCCTTCAGTGTGAAATCTACAATTTTTATAGTCATGAAAATAAAGAAAACTCTTTAAATGAGAAGGTGTGTCCAAACTTTTGGTCTGTACTGTATATATATATATATATATATATATATATATTAGCGTATTTTTCGAACCCCATATACCCCACCCCAAACCCCTCCCATCCCCTGATGTGTCCTCCTTCCCCACCGGCCCTCCATAACACGACCGAGGAAAGATGGAGAAGGATGGAGAGCGGAGGAAGCTCTATAGATTCCAATCTCCCCAAATGTTACTCCATTTTATCTCAGTGTCTCTTTGCTTATACAAGATGTGTTCATATGTCTTGTTGGTATCTACCAACTTTAACCATGTACAGGTATTAATATTTGGAACATCTCGCGCAAACCAAGAGTGTGCTATTAGGAGTCTTGCCAGGAACATTATCTTAAACAGAAGATTTTTTTATATTGATGACAAACCACCTAATACCCAACATTCAACAGTAAAAGGAATCCGCACATTCAGTTTTCTCTCTATATAGTTATGAATAGTCCCCCAGTATTGTTTCAACTTTAAGCATGACCAAAACATATGCAAATAATCCGCATCAGGAACATCACACCTAGGACAATTAGAATGATTCCTAATACCACATCTATTAAGCCAGAGAGGAGTAACGTACAGTCTATGTAAGATATTAAACTGCACCAAGACGTGATTAAAATTATTTGAAACCAGTTCTAGATCCTGAACTAACTTCCCCTGATCCTCCAAGTGAGTCATTAAACATTCATTTTGCCAAGCCCTCTGTCCAGGAGACAAAATATCACCAAATCGTGCTATAAGTAAACTTTTATAAAGTTGATAAATCTTCATCCTTTGCCCCAAATTCTCTATCAGTTCATTAAATTTTGTAGAAGAGTGAATTTCAAGCCTATTTTTTCTTTAATATTTAATAGTGACGATCTTAACTGTAGGTACCGAAACCATGATAAGTTCTGTAATTTTTGTCTTTGTGATAATACCGTGAATGAAACAATATCCCCATTTCCCACTACCTGTGTCACATATAGAATATTACCTTTTTGCCAATATGAATCTCTATTTAGTTCAACAAAATTTTGCAAGTGCTTATTACACCACAGCGGAGTACTTCCAATTGAACCTTTCACTTCACACCAAAGTCTGATCGAATACCATGACTTCATAAAAAGATTCCTGGCGGATTTAAATTCTCTATCGGAGTCGGTCAGTTGACCAGACTCCAATAGTGTGAAAAAATTGTCATACAGAGATCTATTCACTAAATACTTACGGAGTGGACTATCAATCCACTCATGGAAAAAATCAGAACTGGGTGGCTAAAAAATAACCCCTGAAGCAAGGGAGATTAACTCCTCCTCTCTCCAAGGGCTTATACCAATGCTCTAGGTGAAGTCTTACGCGTTTCCGCCCCTAAAGTAAGTTCCTAATAATTCTTTCCATTAATTAAAAAAATCTATCCCCAATCCAAACTGGAGAATTCTTAAAGACATACAGTAACTGGGGGAGAATCACCATCTTAATTAGGGATACTCTATCATCCTTCGATAGAGAAAAGCGAAGCCAAGTTGTTATTTTAGGCCTTAGCTTATTTATCAATGGAATCAAGTTGAGCGTGATAAAATCTTCAAAAGAGTCAGCAATTTTTAAAGCGTTAATAGGGGCTTCATTATGGAATGAAAGGCTATCTAAGGGCATCCTTATATTGTCCAAGGGCATGATGGTAGTTTTTTCCCTGTTTACATCCAGACCCGAAACCTCTCTAAACTGATGTATCGTTTGAATGATGCTCAACACTGATGAGCGGGAGGTGCCATATTCGATTTCGCGATATTTCGCGAATATTCGAATGAATATTCGTGTTATATTCGTCGAAATCGAATATTCGTAATTATTCCAATTATCGCGAATAATATACGATTTTTTTTTTTTTTTCGCGTATTGCGATTATTTATCTTGATAGTATAAGGCAACGTTCCTATGCTAATTGACTATGGCTAGGCTAATATGTGTATTTTACGAAATTTCGTGATTTGCTCTAACTTCGTCTCTTAGAATATTACGAATATTCTAAAAGACGAAGTTAGAGCAATATTACGAAATTTCGTAAAATAGACATATAGATTGTAATTTAGCTAATATACTGCTATAATCCCTTTTTTTGCCTCAAATTTTTTTTTTGCCTCTTCTGAACTTAAGTTTTGTAAAATATGTACACTATTAAAAAATATTACTATAGCAGTATATTAGCTTAAATACAATCTATGTGTATTTTACGAAATTTCGTAATATTGCTCTAACTTCGTCTTTTAGAATATTCGTAATATTCTAAAAGACGAAGTTAGAGCAATATTAAGAACATTTGCAAAAGCCGAAATTGCGATGCGAGTAATATAACACGAAATAATCGCATGAAGATTTCAACTTAGCACTGCTACAGTATATTCCATATTCTAGCCTAATATGGAATATAGCTGTGCTAAGTTAGCACTGCTATATTCCATACTAGGCTAGAATATGGAATATAGCACTGCTAAGTTGAAATCTTCATGCGACTATTTCGTATTATATTACTCGCATCGCAATTTCGGCTTTTGCAAATGTTCTTAATATTGCTCTAACTTCGTCTTTTAGAATATTACGAAATTTCTAAAAGACGAAGTTAGAGCAATATTACGAAATTTCGTAAAATACACATAGATTGTATTTAAGCTAATATACTGCTATAGTAATATTTTTTAACAGTGTACATATTTTACAAAACTTAAGTTCAGAAGAGGCAAAAAAAATTAGAGGAAAAAAAAAGGGATTATAGCACTATATAAGCTAAATTACAATCTATATGTGTATTTTACGAAATTTTGTAATATTGCTCTAACTTCGTCTTTTAGAATATTCGTAATATTCTAAAAGACGAAGTTAGAGCAATATTAAGAACATTTGCAAATTTCGCAAGTTGCGATGCGAGTAATATAACACGAAATAATCGCATGAAGATTTCAACTTAGCACTGCTATATTCCATATTCTAGCCTAGTATGGAATACAGCAGTGCTAACTTAGCACAGCTATATTCCATATTAGGCTAGAATATGGAATATAGCAGTGCTAAATTGAAATCTTCATGCGATTATTTCGTGTTATATTACTCGCATCGCAACTTGCGAAATTTCGTAAAATACACATATAGATTAGATTGTAATTTAGCTAATATGGAATATAGCAGTAAGTTGAAAACACCACTGACTGGAGCAGCCAGGAAGCCAGGAATCCAAAGGACAGGTAAGAACAACTTTAGAGAAGTGGGAAAGAAAAAAAATATTATAATAAAAAAAAAATATACGAATATTCGAATTCGCGAATATATAGAACGATATTCTAAATATTCGCGAAATCTCGAAATTGCGATATTCGAGAAAAAAATTCGCAATTCGAATATTCGCGCTCAACACTAATGCTCAACAGCGTAGATTGTGTCTGTTGAACATAAAACAAAATATTGTCTGCATAGAGAGAAATTCGGTCTTCAATTCCTAATATCCCAAACCCCAGGATCCTAGAGTCCTGTCTAACTCTAGCAGCCAAGGGCTCAATATAAATATCAAATAAGAGAGGAGAAAGTGGACATCCCTGGCGAGTGCCTCTAGTCAAAGGAAAACTTCTTGTAAGATGACCATTTATATTCAATCTTGCAGTAGGAGATCTATACAGAAGTTTTATCATATAAGTGAACATAGGGCCAAAGCCCATCTTATGAAGCACTCTCCACAGGAACCTCCACTCCACTCTATCGAAAGCCTTAGAGGTGTCTATAGACAAAATAGATTGTGAATCCCCTCCGGACGTCTGTATATTAGTAAATAGACTATGTAAATTGTAATGGGTCCCTTTCTTAGGAATAAAACCTGTTTGGTCTGGGTGTATGATTGATATCATAACACTAGATAACCTCATAGCCAAAATCTTAGAGAAAAGTTTAACATCTGTATTAAGAAGAGAGATAGGTCTATATGATCCCAAATCATTAGTGTCTTTACCCTTCTTTAATACCAGTGTAATGACAGCCTCTGTCATTGTTTCTGGAAGGGATTCCTCCTTTATTGAATCAGTGAGTGTTCTCCACAGATAAGGAAGAACAGTCTCCCTATACTTACGATAAAACCCATATGGGAATCCATCCAATCCAGGAGATGAGTTGCCTGAACAGGCTTTAATTACATCGTCTATCTCTTGAAGGCCGAGGTCCATCTAAAGACGTTCTTTTTGACTATCTGTAAGAACTGTAAGGAAAATAGAATCCAAGTACGAGTCAATCACATCCTCTGGAAGAACACTCTCTGATTTATATAATTTAGTGAAGTAATGTGTAAATGTTTCCATAATTCCCTCCTGATCTTCAATAATGGTCCCATCCATAGCAAGAATGCTACAAATCTCTTTCTTTGGATCCTGGCTAGCTATTACCCTAGCCAGCATCTTCCCTGGATGCCCTGCCTCAGAAAAATATTTCTGTCCTCTAACAAACAACCTCTGTTGAGCTTTTTCCAAAAGAAAATCATAGAAATCCTGACCTGTCCCCTGCATAATCTCTCTAGCTTCCTCAGATTTTAACTTGGCGTAACCAACCATTCCAGCCACAGCTGCTTCCTCTAGTTCTTTCTCCTTCATAGCATATCGTTTACTCACATTAGCAATTGTAATGATAAAAATCCCTCTCATGACCGCTTTAAATGCATCCCAAACAAATTGAGGTTTAGCTGAAGCGGTATTTTTATCCCAAAAGGAAGAAATCTAATTTTCTATCTGGTTATGATTATCAATTATTAATAGCCAGTGGGGATTTAATCTAAATGGGGGTTGCTGTCTGAGGTTATTCCTAACCATACACAGCTTTATTAAAAAAGGAACATGATCTGAAACGGATCTGGTCTCATAATTTATCCGTTTGATACAGTTTAAATATCCTTTATTTATCAGGGCCAGATCAATTCTAGACATACCGTAGATCTTCCAGATTTACTTATACATGAGTATGCCCTTTTTCCTTTGAATAGGTATTCCCAAACATCCACAAGGCCAACCTCCTGGCAAAACCAAGCCAAGGGGGACCCCTGAGGCGGCGAATAAATATTCCCTCCCATAGTAATCCTATCCCTCTCTGAATTAATCACACAATTAAAATCCCCCTTGACTATAACCAGACATTCAGGCCATTGATCCACAAATGCCATCAGACAGGTCAATATTTGTATGGAGAAAGGCGGAGGAATATAGAAAAAGGCCAAAATACAGTCCTGATCAAAAGTTTAAGACCACTTGAAAAATAGCAAAAAATCATATTTAGCATGGCTGGATCTTAACAAGGTCCCAAGTAGAGCTTCAACATGCAACAAGAAGAAATGGGAGTGAGACAAAAAAATTTTGGAGCATTCAATTTAATGAAAACAACGAATAAATTGAAAGAGGCTGTTTTTCAGCTGATCAAAAGTTTAGGACCACACCTCAAAAAAAAAATAAACCCCCCCAAAACAGAAATCCAACTTCCAAACATGAATTTAGTAATGAATAGCTCAGCCTTTTAGTAATGAATAGCTCAGCCGTTATTGTTTATCACTTCCAAAATTCGTTTCGGCATGCTAGATGAAAGCATTTCCATGAGGTGAGTGGGAACATTTCTCCAAGTGGTAAAGACGGCCGCACGAAGGCCATCTACTGCCTTTTCCATTTTTGTAAACTTCCCTTGTTATCCATCCCCAAAGGTTCTCAATTGGATTTAGATCAGGGGAACATGCAGGATGGGCCAAAAAAATGATGTTATTCTCCTGGAAGAAGTCCCTTGTCCTGCAGGCATTGTGTACTGTAGTGTTGTCCTGTTGAAAAACCCAGTCATTACCACACAGACGAGGGCCCTCAGTCATGAGGAATGCTCTCTGCAACATCTGGACATAGCCAGCGGCTGTTTGACGGCCCTGCACTTCCTGAAGCTCCATTGTTCCACTGAAGTAAAAAGCACCCCAGACCATTATGGCGCTCCCTCCACTGTGGCGCGTAGAAAACAGGTGGGAATTGCTTGTCATGCCAGTAACATTGGAAACCATCAGGACCATCATGGTAAAAAAAATTCTCATCAGAGAATAAAACTTTCTTCCATCTTTGAATGTCCCATGTTTGGTGCTCTCTTGCAAAGTCCAAATGAGCAGTTCTGTGGCGTTCAAGGAGACAAGGTCTTTGAAGAAGTTTTTTTGTTTTTGAAGCCCTTCAGTCTCAGATGCTGTTTGATGGTTATGGGGCTGCAGTCAGCACCAGTAGGGGCCTTAATTTGGGTCGAGGATAGTCCAGTATCTTGACGGACAGCCAATTGGATCCTCCGGCTGATGAATTTTTTTTGGGTCTTCCACTTGTCTTACTGCGTCCCACCTCAGCAGCGATGGCGCGCTGTGAGAGAGCCTGCTTATGCAGTTCAACAACCCGACCACTTTAAAAAAGGGAGAGTTTTTTTGCCTTTGCCATCACAACGTGTGACTACCTGACAGAAAATGACAATGAATCCACATCTTTGTACAGATTTGGCCTTTTAAAGGCATGTGGTCCTAAAATTTGGATCAGCTGAAAAACAGCCTGTTTCAGTTTAATCGTTATTTTCAATTAATAGTTATTCTCTCCTCTCCTTCCCCCCTCTTCCCCCCTCTTCCCCCCATCCCAGTAAACCTTTTGTTTCTCCTCTTCCTTCCCCCCCCCCCCCCCCACAGACTTCAATACGGGGAGTTAATAATTAGTTGACAATACTAGGGAATAAGGGTTAAGGACTAAGACTGTCACATGGGGTTAGATAGAGTCAGGTAAGGTTAGGTGAGGCCGAGAAGTAAACAAGAAACACAAGGAGGAGATGGAAAACAGTGAGTACAGGCCAGGGGGAACAGCCGGGATGGATCTCACTAGTCCAGGGTTTTCTCAGGGTCTTCCAGTCTGGTTCCACCCCCAGCACAAGTCCAGGAGAACCCTGCAGGGCAGACACAGAGGTAAGGCAAGGAGATCAGAGGGGAGGAAAGCGATCCACCGATACCGCAATCAGGGGGAGCAGCATGGGAAGTCCAAAAGAAACTTCAGCGTCTATGCAAGAAGGCAACAGAGCAGACGATACACACACCGACTTGACAGGCATAGAGGGAATGGGAACGGAGCGCAGTCTCAGCAGGGAAGCAGGAGGGCATGGGAACTCTTTGTTCCCATGTCCCTGTTAGGCACACCTTCCTCTGTCCTTTAAAGAGGCCGAAACTGGACATAATTGGGGGGCAACCATGGGAGCTACTGGCCACAGTTTTACTGCACCTATATTTTTATATATACTTGGGGCACATCTATAAATATATATGCATAGATATAAAACTGGGGGATATATATCTATATATAGTACAAACAGTGGATAGCTCACCACCTCTCTCAAAACGGAACTGGTGCTCTAGCCCAAAGACTGATCACCCTATCAGTCAAAAGTTGAATTGTAAAGCAAATATAAGGCTGGCACTCAAATATGTGGGATCAATCAGGAATTTGATTTATTCACATATAAAATTCAGACATAAAATTAAGACCATATAATAATTATAATAAAAAGTGATAAGACCTGTGGAAATATAACACAATGTATATATAACAATATATGAGAGAATAAGACCGCAAATCAATTGACACTGGGGACGACAATCTGTAGGTGATTGTCAGTATCCCTTGAAGGTGCGTCCTAGTGTAGAGTAATGTCCTTCCTAATAGGATCCTCTGATTAAATGAACACTTGTCCAGCAGTGGCCTATGGCCAGATAGGAATAATCCAAAAAGAAAGTGTGTAGTTCTATCCGATACGTGTGTATCACAGGATGAGTCACAAAGTGGATACACAGCTGCAAATCAAAGGGTTACAGCGGGGCCAAATCTTTCTTACCCTCCAGTTTGGATCCGGTCACTGAGAAGTCTGTCCCTCTCGCTGGTATTCACCACGCCGTATCAGCTTCTGTGTACGCTGTTTGGCGTCCTCGCTCGAGACAATAGTCACGTGATACTAGTCTCGCGGGATTTGCCTGTTTGAGAGGTCCGGTCGGTTTCTTCTCAGAATGATTGTAAGTCAGATTTCTATGGAGCGCTCCAATATCTGAAAAACTTTCTCAATGTCTTTGGATCCTTCTTTATGGGGGTGAACTCGCCAGACGCGTTTCGGGGACGTCTCTCCCCTTCCTCAGTGGCTCTACCCCCATTGTAGTGTCACTTCCTTTTATAGTCCGCTCGGTAACCTCCGAATTCCGGATCAGAACTCCAGTTTTGACTCTTTGCGGTATTCATGCGTTTTTCATGCGGTAATTTCTAAATATATGTGTTTTTTACTCTAATATCTTCTTTTCATTATAGTGTTGTGTTATATGAGAATAACTACTTCCAAGACAGTATACCATAAATAAAAATCATAAAAACATAGAAACTTTCACAAAAAATGTCTGACAGTACACAATATGTGTATTATCATCTATAAAAACAATATTGCTGCGGTAATATATAGATGTATATATACAAACATATGTACATAACCACGTTGAAATATGAATATAAAACATATAAAATGGCATGAGAAAGATCTGGAGGAGGAAACGTTATTCCTGGACCTTATAACATGTGTATTATCTGGTATCCTATAGATCTATTAATTTTCATTCTTCGCATATAGAAATATTTATTGATAGAATAATGGGGAAGAGGGCCTCTCTCCAAGGGGGGATCACAGCGCTGATAAACGGCCTGACATGTCATCCCCCATTAGATGAGAGGCACACAAACCTTAGTCTACAGGAAACCGAAGATCTCGAGTTCGGCATTTAGACCTGCCGGAATCAGACTTCCAAAGTCATAAATATGTCGGGATTCTGCCCGGGACATTCGTTCTACATGTTTTCCCCCTCTCCAATGTATATCTATTTTTTCCAGGGCCGTAAATATCAATCCTTTGGGGTCCTGGTTGTGGGCTTCTTTAAAATGCTTTGAAAGCGAGTGCTTCAGATAACCCTTTCTGATGTTGGACACGTGTTCTGAAATCCTCACCTTCAAAGTTCTTTTTGTCCTTCCAATATACTGTCGGGAGCAGGGGCACTGAATAAGATATATTACACTAATCGAATTGCAGGTTAAAAAGTCTTTAATCTCCCATGAGAAGCTATTGTGTGTTGAACCAATATTTTTAATGCTTTTTGGGGCTTTGGTCACTTTACAGCCAGCACATTGGCCGCATCTGTAAAACCCTTTTGAATGCATCCAATTTCCAGCATTTGGGGATTTTTTCAATCTATTTTTGATTGATGGGGCTATTTTAATTCCCAGGTTTGCTGCTCTTGTAAAGGTAATTTGTGGTCTCACTGGGATAAGTGTGCCCAGAATCTTGTCTTGTAATAGATGAGGCCAATGTTTCCCAATTATCTCTTTGATCTTTCTATATTGTGTATTAAAGGGGAGTATTATGCGGAATTGTGATTCTTGTTGTAATTCTTGGGGAGGCTTGTTAGTTAAGAGACTGCTTCTGGATATTTTCCTAACATTACCCAATGCGTCATCTAGTGTCGCACTCGGGTATTGTTTAGAAACAAATCTCTTCCTCATCTCCAAGGCTTCTGTTTCGAATTGTGAATTTTCAGTGCAGTTCCGTTTCAATCGTCGGAACTGTCCGAATGGTACATTTAGTAACCAATTCGGTAGATGACAGCTTGAATGTAGGATAAAAGCGTTTCTTGCTGTAGGTTTTTGATATGTCTGACAGATATATTTATTGTCCCTTTTAGTAATTAACAGGTCCAGGAACTCTGTATTCTCCAATCCAACATTAGCAGTAAAAACTAAATTAAAAGCATTATTATTCAATGTAGCTATAAATGAACGTAAAGTAGCTTCTTCTCCTTTCCAAATTAAAATCACGTCATCTATATAACGCTGCCAGAGCACCAGGTCGCCCCCACGGTATGGGTCGATAGCAGCCTGTTCCCATTGTGCTAGGAACAGGTTTGCATAACTGGGGGCGAACCTAGTGCCCATGGCAGTCCCTCTTGTCTGTAACTAAAAATCTTTCTCAAAATAAAAATAATTATGTTGTAAAATATGTCTGATACCTTCTAATATATACTCTATTTGTTCCAACTTCATTGAATTATCCTTCTGTATTTGTCTACCTATCGCATCTATCCCTTGATCATGGTCTATGACCGTATACAACGATTGGATATCAAGTGTGGCCATTATCCAATTTGATTCAGCAGTAAGATTTTCCAAGATATCGATAATTTGTGTTGTATCTTTTAGATAAGACAATGTAGTTTTCACTAGGGGTTGTAACCAAGTGTCTATGTATCTCGAAAGATTAGATGTCAGGGAGCCTATACCAGATACTATGGGGCGGCCCGGAGGGCTCCCCATGTCCTTATGAACCTTAGGAAGGCAGTAAAAGACTGGGAGCCGTCCGGGCATCCCCATAATAAAACTGTGTTCTTGGTTTGACAGGATCCCTATCTGTGACCCCTTATCGCAATATTTGCGTAAATTCTCACAGAATATCGAAGTCGGATCAGATGTCAGTTTCCTATATGTTGAAGCATCAGAAAGCTGTCTTACACATTCTTCTATGTATTTTGTTGTCTCGAGAATTACGATTGCTCCGCCTTTATCTGCGGGGCGAATCGTTATATCTTCGTTTCTCTGTAGTTCTTTTATAGCCACTATTTCTTTATTTGATAGATTTTTTCTATAAAATATTTTATCTTTTATTTTTTATTTTTCTAAGGTCAGTTTCAACGTTCTTCTGGAAACTACTAATTTCTGGGCCTATCTCATTACGGGGAAATTTATTAGACTTATTCTTTAAAGAAGTATGTCTAAATTTGTCTATTTCTTGAGTATTCATCGTTATTGGGTTTTTAATAAAATATTTTTTCAAACAAATATTCTTAATAAACTTTTGGACCCCTATGTAAGTACTAAATTTATCCAAATGGGCGCTGGGGGCAAATTTTAAACCTTTATTAAGCAGGGAAATTTGTGATGGTGTCAAAATCATATTGCTCAGATTAATAATGTTATTATCGTGATCAGTGTCTGATATAACTATCGGTGATTTCTTCTTCTTTCTTCCCCTTCGTGTCTTCTTACTCCTATTGGGTGATTGTGATATGACGTGTTCTGGGTCTCTCTTGATTTGTGTGTTGTCGGGGTTGTGGGATAATTCATCTGTCTTAAGGGACGTGTATGTGTTGGAGAATATTGCTGGTGTATCTTTTGGTTGGTTTGTGAGTTGTTGTGTCTCAGATTGTATGGATGTCGTATTGGGGTTCGTGCTCTCCTGCTGCGGTTTGGGGATCGTGGTTGTACGTGTTTGACCCGTGGTGAGTGATGTGGGGAGGTCCTGTCTAAAAAAGACAGCGTATTTAATATATGGCAAGAGCGTATTTGTAAGAGTCTTGACAAAACCGAATCAGAAATTATTTCCAAAAAAACAAATAAATATATTAACTCGACTAAAATACATAATAGAAACGATAATCATTTAGAGAGAAATGAGGTATCCACTGAAATTCCTACAGAGTTTATAGGACCTAATATACCTACTAGGAACAGATTCGAAACACTTGCACAGCAACCTTTTTTAGACAGGACCTCCCCACATCACTCACCACGGGTCAAACACGTACAACCACGATCCCCAAACCGCAGCAGGAGAGCACGAACCCCAATACGACATCCATACAATCTGAGACACAACAACTCACAAACCAACCAAGAGATACATGTCATGGTCTTACCTCCTTGCTGTTCTCCTTCGTTTGACATGTGCTGGCGGCCATCTTGGTTTCTGGGTTTCTTGTAGCCTCCCACCCTGCGGCTCCTCCTTCCCACTGGGAGGAGCTGGATGCCTAGCTCATATATATAGGAGGTCTGTGGCTTCAGTTCCCTGCTTGGTCCTCCTGTGCTCACATGCTTCTAAGACTGCTGCTGCTTCTGGTTCCTGATCCTGGCTTCGTCTGACTACCCTGCTGATTCCTGATCCTGGCTTCGTCTGACTACCCTGTTGGTTCCTGATCCTGGCTTCATCTGACTACCCTTCTGGTTCCTGATCTCTGGTTTCGCAAGACCCTGCTTCGGTTTAGCCATCCGTTTGGACTTTTGCCTTACAGCTTTATTTTCAATAAAGCCTTCTTATTTCCACTCATCTCTTGTTGTACGTCTGGTTCATGGTTCCATGACAATACACCAGCAATATTCTCCAACACATACACGTCCCTTAAGACAGATGAATTATCCCACAACCCCGTCAACACACAAATCAAGAGAGACCCAGAACACGTCATATCACAATCACCCAATAGGAGTAAGAAGACACGAAGGGGAAGAAAGAAGAAGAAATCACCGATAGTTATATCAGACACTGATCACGATAATAACATTATTAATCTGAGCAATATGATTTTGACACCATCACAAATTTCCCTGCTTAATAAAGGTTTAAAATTTGCCCCCAGCGCCCATTTGGATAAATTTAGTACTTACATAGGGGTCCAAAAGTTTATTAAGAATATTTGTTTGAAAAAATATTTTATTAAAAACCCAATAACGATGAATACTCAAGAAATAGACAAATTTAGACATACTTCTTTAAAGAATAAGTCTAATAAATTTCCCCGTAATGAGATAGGCCCAGAAATTAGTATTTTCCAGAAGAACGTTGAAACTGACCTTAGAAAAATAAAAAATAAAAGATAAAATATTTTATAGAAAAAATCTATCAAATAAAGAAATAGTGGCTATAAAAGAACTACAGAGAAACGAAGATATAACGATTCGCCCCGCAGATAAAGGCGGAGCAATCGTAATTCTCGAGACAACGAAATACATAGAAGAATGTGTAAGACAGCTTTCTGATGCTTCAACATATAGGAAACTGACATCTGATCCGACTTCGATATTCTGTGAGAATTTACGCAAATATTGCGATAAGGGGTCACAGATAGGGATCCTGTCAAACCAAGAACACAGTTTTATTATGGGGACGCCCGGACGGCTCCCAGTCTTTTACTGCCTTCCTAAGGTTCATAAGGACATGGGGAGCCCTCCGGGCCGCCCCATAGTATCTGGTATAGGCTCCCTGACATCTAATCTTCCGAGATACATAGACACTTGGTTACAACCCCTAGTGAAAACTACATTGTCTTATCTAAAAGATACAACGCAAATTATCGATATCTTGGAAAATCTTACTGCTGAATCAAATTGGATAATGGCCACACTTGATATCCAATCGTTGTATACGGTCATAGACCATGATCAAGGGATAGATGCGATAGGTAGACAAATACAGAAGGATAATTCAATGAAGTTGGAACAAATAGAGTATATATTAGAAGGTATCAGACATATTTTACAACATAATTATTTTTATTTTGAGAAAGATTTTTATTTACAGACAAGAGGGACTGCCATGGGCACCAGGTTCGCCCCCAGTTATGCAAACCTGTTCCTAGCACAATGGGAACAGGCTGCTATCGACCCATACCGTGGGGGCGACCTGGTGCTCTGGCAGCGTTATATAGATGACGTGATTTTAATTTGGAAAGGAGAAGAAGCTACTTTACGTTCATTTATAGCTACATTGAATAATAATGCTTTTAATTTAGTTTTTACTGCTAATGTTGGATTGGAGAATACAGAGTTCCTGGACCTGTTAATTACTAAAAGGGACAGTAAATATATCTGTCAGACATATCAAAAACCTACAGCAAGAAACGCTTTTATCCTACATTCAAGCTGTCATCTACCGAATTGGTTACTAAATGTACCATTCGGACAGTTCCGACGATTGAAACGGAACTGCACTGAAAATTCACAATTCGAAACAGAAGCCTTGGAGATGAGGAAGAGATTTGTTTCTAAACAATACCCGAGTGCGACACTAGATGACGCATTGGGTAATGTTAGGAAAATATCCAGAAGCAGTCTCTTAACTAACAAGCCTCCCCAAGAATTACAACAAGAATCACAATTCCGCATAATACTCCCCTTTAATACACAATATAGAAAGATCAAAGAGATAATTGGGAAACATTGGCCTCATCTATTACAAGACAAGATTCTGGGCACACTTATCCCAGTGAGACCACAAATTACCTTTACAAGAGCAGCAAACCTGGGAATTAAAATAGCCCCATCAATCAAAAATAGATTGAAAAAATCCCCAAATGCTGGAAATTGGATGCATTCAAAAGGGTTTTACAGATGCGGCCAATGTGCTGGCTGTAAAGTGACCAAAGCCCCAAAAAGCATTAAAAATATTGGTTCAACACACAATAGCTTCTCATGGGAGATTAAAGACTTTTTAACCTGCAATTCGATTAGTGTAATATATCTTATTCAGTGCCCCTGCTCCCGACAGTATATTGGAAGGACAAAAAGAACTTTGAAGGTGAGGATTTCAGAACACGTGTCCAACATCAGAAAGGGTTATCTGAAGCACTCGCTTTCAAAGCATTTTAAAGAAGCCCACAACCAGGACCCCAAAGGATTGATATTTACGGCCCTGGAAAAAATAGATATACATTGGAGAGGGGGAAAACATGTAGAACGAATATTCCCGGGCAGAATCCCGACATATTTATGACTTTGGAAGTCTGATTCCGGCAGGTCTAAATGCCGAACTCGAGATCTTCGGTTTCCTGTAGAAGGTTTGTGTGCCTCTCATCTAATGGGGGATGACATGTCAGGCCGTTTATCAGCGCTGTGATCCCCCCTTGGAGAGAGGCCCTCATCCCCATTATTCTATCAATAAATATTTCTATATGCGAAGAATGAAAATTAATAGATCTATAGGATACCAGATAATACACATGTTATAAGGTCCAGGAATAACGTTTCCTCCTCCAGATCTTTCTCATGCCATTTTATATGTTTTATATTCATATTTCAACGTGGTTATGTACATATGTTTGTATATATACATCTATATATTACCGCAGCAATATTGTTTTTATAGATGATAATACACATATTGTGTACTGTCAGACATTTTTTGTGAAAGTTTCTATGTTTTTATGATTTTTATTTATGGTATACTGTCTTGGAAGTAGTTATTCTCATATAACACAACACTATAATGAAAAGAAGATATTAGAGTAAAAAACGCATATATTTAGAAATTACCGCATGAAAAACGCATGAATACCGCAAAGAGTCAAAACTGGAGTTCTGATCCGGAATTCGGAGGTTACCGAGCGGACTATAAAAGGAAGTGACACTACAATGGGGGTAGAGCCACTGAGGAAGGGGAGAGACGTCCCCGAAACGCGTCTGGCGAGTTCACCCCCATAAAGAAGGATCCAAAGACATTGAGAAAGTTTTTCAGATATTGGAGCGCTCCATAGAAATCTGACTTACAATCATTCTGAGAAGAAACCGACCGGACCTCTCAAACAGGCAAATCCCGCGAGACTAGTATCACGTGACTATTGTCTCGAGCGCGGACGCCAAACAGCGTACACAGAAGCTGATACGGCGTGGTGAATACCAGCGAGAGGGACAGACTTCTCAGTGACCAGATCCAAACTGGAGGGTAAGAAAGATTTGGCCCCGCTGTAACCCTTTGATTTGCAGCTGTGTATCCACTTTGTGACTCATCCTGTGATACACACGTATCGGATAGAACTACACACTTTCTTTTTGGATTATTCCTATCTGGCCATAGGCCACTGCTGGACAAGTGTTCATTTAATCAGAGGATCCTATTAGGAAGGACATTACTCTACACTAGGACGCACCTTCAAGGGATACTGACAATCACCTACAGATTGTCGTCCCCAGTGTCAATTGATTTGCGGTCTTATTCTCTCATATATTGTTATATATACATTGTGTTATATTTCCACAGGTCTTATCACTTTTTATTATAGTTATTATATGGTCTTAATTTTATGTCTGAATTTTATATGTGAATAAATCAAATTCCTGATTGATCCCACATATTTGAGTGCCAGCCTTATATTTGCTTTATATATCTATATATACTTATAGATGTTTGGGGCACATTTACATACATATAAATACATAGATATAAAACTGGGGGTCTGAATAGGCAGCAATAAGCCCACTTACATATATATATATATATATATATATATATATTATATACATAGAGATGTATGCTGACCAGGGGGCATACATACATCTCTATGTATACACCCACACCCCCTGGACAGGCCTATGAAAAATGGGTCAATATATATGCATATTATGCATATATGAAAGGGCATATATATATATATATATTAAAATCTAACACTTCCCTCAACAATGGGTATAGGTCAGGTTTGCGAATGTGGTAGTCCATCTCTACAGAATCTGAGGCTACAATTAGCAATTTTAAAATGAAATTTGTAGTTTGCTACTGTGGCGTGCAGGTTTAAGATACAACTGGCCAGGTTGTGTCTAAGTGTGGATGGTCTCTTAGCAATTTCTTGGGTCTTGGAACTTCCAGCTCCGTCGTCTCTCTCTCCTTTCCTGGAGTACCATACTGTTCAAATGGTTGTCAATTTCTGGTTCATGCAGAGATGGATAGCTTGTAGCTTGAGGCCTAGTAGTGAGGAGTGAGGCAAAACATAACCTCTAACTGTTTCTGCAAGCTAGAAAGTCCCTAACTAAAGTTAACTATAAATGGAGCTAACCAGTCCACCTCCCAGCCCCCTCGAGGGGCTGGCTTAGGGTTGATTAACCCCATAAAACCAATAAATAGTATACATAGCATTAAAGGGGTATTCTGGTTGTTTGAAGTTATCCCCTATCCACAGCATAGGGGATAACTATTAGCTTAGTAGGGGCTCTACGGGTCTGATCCCCCTGATCACGAGAAAGGGGGCCCCGTACCCCCTGCAGCCCCCCTGAAATTAACAAAGGGGCCGGTTGCACATGCACGTGGTCACTCTATTAATTTCTCTGAGAGTTCTCAGATAGCTGAGTACAGTGCTTGGCTATCCCAGAAATTCCCATAGAAATTAATGGAGCGGTCGCACACATGCCTGACCAACCGCTCCGTTAATTTCAGGGGAGCTGCCAGGGGTACGGGGACCATTCTTGTGATCAGTGGGACTCCCAGTGGTAGGACCCCATCAATCTAATAGTTATCCCCTATTCTGTGAATAGGGGATAAATTCAAACCACCAGAAAACTCCTTTAAGGGTAAGGCTGCATGGCGACAGTGATCGTGGCCAGCATATCAGAGTTGCAATCCCATTCATTTCTATGGGATCACCATTACTGTATACTGCTATCCTGGCCACGACAGATGTGTTCCAGTGTAGCTGTACCCTAATGACATGGCAAACACTAAACAACAAACAATTTTTAAGTACCCCCAGCTTTGGGTTACTGCACATGCTATCTCTGGAGCAGGGATAATTTGAACTCTTGACATTTGTGGACATTTGCCCCTGTTTCCCCTATGCATAAGTCATCAACTCCTCATTTTATTTACTTTAAAGGTTTAACTTGCACTGCTTAATATTGTGTAATTGCATTATATATATATATATATATATATATATATATATGTATGTATAAATAGTCAATTACATCCTTCTCGTTTTCACTGTATTTGCATAGCACTGTGGAAAAGGGTTATTGAATACTGAGAGACTTTTGGGACTTTACAGCTAATAATGAGAAGCTGGTAATTTTCCACAGCTACCGTAGGTTTTAAAGAGGAGCAGGTGCTACAAGTCTATGAGAGATGGAAAGTGTAACTGAGTTTCTCCACTCAACGTCTCCCACTAGAAGGTCCTAGTTTGGCTAGAAACTGTATATGAGAGCAGTCAGAGCCCCTGGTGTTCTGAAGTTAGGGATCGGTGCCAGTGTGCATGAGTGACCAGAGAAATGAAGATGCTGAGCCATAGACTATGGGTCACCAACCCTGTGACCAAGGAGCCAGCCAGACTACTGAACAACAGACCGTGGGCCTACAGCCTTTGGCCAGGGTACAAGCCTTCTGAGAAAGATAGAGCGACAGCTAGTTCAGGCCTTTCCTTAGCATCAAACCCTTCTTCTACCCAGGAGACTGGAGAAGCCAGCCCAGTGCCTTGCCTGTATTGTTTTGCACCTGAATTCCTTCAGTAGAGAAGCACACTGGTTTACTGCATACCCTGACTCTCTGTACATATTTCCCAATTGGGTGCACCACGCCCTACCATCCCACCTGGCAACACCTCGACGGCGATATCCAGCATAGCACTGGGTCCAACCCCAAACCCAGCCACTGTAGATGGTTTTTATTACACAAATTCCACTCATTAAAGCGGTGAATGAATAAAATGCAATTACTTAAAATACAGTTACTTAAATATTACTTTAATCTAAATATATCAAATATCTAAATATACAAACCCAAATACTTTTCATTATTTATAATGACTAGTAGGAAACAAAATGGCTGCCGTCTTATTAGTACACACAAAACCTGTCCTAATCACACAGCAGGACAAGTTACTTCACAACACTGAGCTAAAGAGCTGCCTCATCCACATCTCTGCTCTGCTTGTCACAGATTATGATCCTGAATACAGATGATAGGAACTTCAGGTGAATCTCTGTAGGAATGAAGTCCATGAGGACACATGAAGTACAGAGACGAGGTGTGGTGTGGATAATGAGCTGCAGCACCTGTAGGCAGTTGTCATTATCACAGCCCCACATTACCACAGTCTGTCCTGTCCATCCTGTTTTTACTGCATGCCTCCCCATGAACTCCATTCCTACAGAGATTCTGCTGAAGATTTTATCAGCTGTATTCAGGATCATTATCCCTGACACGTAGACGAGGAGGATGAAGCAGCTCTTTAGCTCAATGGGGGTCATTTATAAACATTGGAATTTTACGACGGTATTTTTATCCCCCCTGTGCTGGAGGAGAAAGAGCCTAATTTATGATGAGGCTCTGATGCTGTGCAATGTCAGATCACAGGGCAGTGCGGGGCTGGTAGAATACCAAGGTGTGGTGAGTACAGGAAGAGTTTGTTGTCAAAAGTAGTGTTGAGCGCGAATATTTGAAAAGCTAAGTTTTAGCCGAATATCCGAATATCGGCACTTTAAAAATCCGCAAATTTTTAGAATATAGTGCTATATACTCTTAATGACGAATATTTGTTGTTTTTTTTGTTTTTTTTTTTAACACAGTACACATCAGGTGATCATCTCTCCCTTCTTCTAGCTTGTGGGCCAATGAGAAGTTAACTTATATACAGTATATCTATATCTATATATATATATATATATATATGTATATATAATAAAGATAGTCAGGGGGAGATAGTCAGTGTAGGTTAGATTGATCTATAGTGTAAGCTGATAGGTTCCAGTGCAAGGTGTTAGGCAGTGTAATAGGTTCTGCTGTCCATACATACATGCTACAGACATAGTGCTGTGATGTCACAAGTTGCACGTATTGCGAAAAAATATGCGCATCATTAATTGCCAAAAATTCACAAGCGCAAATATATTGGAGCACTCTATCTGCCTATAAAGCTATTGTAATGTTCTGCTGTGCCAACCATTTTCTACAGTCTCAGGAAACTTATACCAGCTTGAAAAATGTAGCATAAGTGACCCACGCCGGTATTTTGCATGCATTATGCAAATAATACATTGCCGATTTTCGCAATCGAGAATATAATCTCGAATTCGCGAATATATGACGAATATTCTACAAAATATTGCAAATTCAAATATTGCCCCTGCCGCTCATCACTAGTCAAGAGCAGGAGAGGTGAGTTAATTTATTTATTTTGAAGTCTGATTAGATCTAATAAAGATTGGGGTGTCTGATCAGTGATTTGTTTGAGGGGTCTGATCTGAGGTCTGATTAAGCTTAGGGGTCTGATACAGATTGGGGGTCTGAATGGGGGTCTGATTTGAGGTCTAATAAAGATTTGGGGTCTGATTGGAGGATCTGATCTGAGCTCTTATAAAGTTTAGGGGTCTGAAAAATATTGGGGGTCTGATCTAAGATATGATGAAGAATTGCGGTCTATATTTTGTCCTCTATGTGTCAGGCATATTCCATGGACAGTGAATTCATAAATTAATTTCCAGAGCATCATCTTGCAACGATCTGTGAAAATCAATGACAGACCACAGATGCCATTCATGTTTTGTCAGTGGTTGTCACAGACCTATAGACTCTAGTAGGCTCGTATGTGGCACATCACAGACAAAAGTACTGCATGTCTCCATTGATCTTCTACTGACCCAGGGTGTAATGTCTATAATACAATGATGTGTGAAAGAGGCCTTTCTGTACATGTGTAAAATGTGGAATCCAGATGGTGCAGCTACCGTATGTGGGGTGCAGAAGTAGCAGTCGTTACCAGGCCCAGGATCCTGAGGCGGCCCAAAGACCCTTGTGCCACATAAGAAGACACCAGTATTATAGAAAGTGCATGCTGGTCAAGTTACACCTCTGGATGGAGGGAAGGGGTTAGGTCATGGGGAGGGGGGTGCCATTTCAATTTTTGACTCAGGCAGCAGTAAGGCTATGTGCTCCCCTGCCTCTGGCCACAAAGCACGGAGGGAAAGGGGCCCAAGGTGAACTCTTGCACCAGGACCCATGAGCCTTTAGCTACGGCCCTGATGGACCACATCCGCATTTTGTGGATCTGCGATTTGCAACTGCAAAATGGATTCATAACCCGTAAGGTGTTGCTTAATCTCTATGGACACAGTAGGATTAGACAGGTAAGACAGAATCTTCCTCATGTATGTTTCCCCCAGCATACAGCTGTCTGGAAGACCCCAGATACATTTAACTGTGGGCTGGATAAGCAGACACACTTTGATAATGCAGGAAAAATTTGAATAGAACAAATATTCTGAGTTAAAAAAGGAATTAGTTTTTATTCGGATCTATTCACGTTTTTCCTACACTGTTCGGGTTGCCAGCCCAGATTATGTGCACCATACCTGCATGGAGGTGAGCTGATCCAAATTTCTTTTTCATTGTTATCACACCCTGATAATATTGGGGGTTATGTACAGTTTTTCGCGTGGATTCTCGTACGAAAAAAACACAGAGTAATACAGTACCAACAAAGGGAATGGGATTAAACAAGTCTCATGTACCCTTTGCAGATTTTTTATGCGTGGAAATTGATATGCCGCTTGAATTTCCATATCTGCAGCATGTTAATTATGTTTGCGGTTTTAGCTGTGGAATTCACCCTTTTTAAATGAAGGCTGAGATCTGCAGCAAAATCGCATCAAATCTGGTGTGGTTTAGATGCAGAAACAAACAGAAATCCAAATGAAAATGAATGCGGCTCTTCTGCGTGTTCACGTGCACCCATGTACAGGACCCTAAGGGTGACTTCACACGTGACTGATCTATTCAACTGAATTTAGTTATCTATCTTGGTGGCAAACACATGTATTTTTGTAAGCCCAATTCAGGTGAATGGAACAAATTTTCTGTCGCTAAAAATTCTGCATAAAAATCTGCTGTGTGTGAAGGCACACTTATATATAATACATGATATAATTTAATAACATAAGGTTGTGCAAGGTCTCTGACTACTCCAATTCACTGAGCTTCTGTTCTCCAGATATACCACATACTGACAGATCCATAAGATTAGACAGACAAATATTAAAGTATATATACTTCCCCTGTGTAACTCCCATTATCACCACTACCACCACCATCATCATATAGACACTTGCAGTGCAGTCTGATCTTACCTTGTGAACACCTTCTGATGGAATGTCGTATGGCTGGAGTGCTGCTGGTTTGTGTCTTGTTTCAGTCCAGATCAGAGACTCCATCCAATAAGAACTTCATTCTAAAACTTCAAGAATTTGCCCTGAAGCCTGCATGATAATCATGGGGAGAAAGGGTTAATAGGCACCTGCACTTATGGTGTAAGTCAATGTGTGTTTGTTTTTCACCATGTCTCCATTGGACAGGCTGATGTGTTCATTTTTTTGTGCTTGAGGATGACAACAGAAAATTAAGTCTCCATGTGGAAAGATGTATGGATCTGGTATATGGCATACATCAGGGGACAACGTAGCAGAACAGGAAGCCACAAGCCAATAATAAAGAAGGTGCACAGGAGGACCTAACACTTGTTCTTCCTCTATCGCTTCTTTTGCTGAAAGGGTGGCAGGAGTCCACACCAGTTTCTCCCCTTTTCAGTGGCTAAACCCTTGGCACAGTCAAACAATCGAGGAGGAAAGGCAAACTAGAACCAGTGCCTCATTCTACATAGTCCTAATTCCATGCACAGTGGGTGCACATGTCCCTTGGTTTTGGGTACTATTGCAGTTTATCAACCACCCCTCACCCCTTATTGGACTCCAGACCAATCTACCCCCACTTTTGCTATGCCTGCAGAAACAAAAAATGTTGGGCAGGTTTATATTGCCAAGGGGAAAAGACCAACTTGAGCCAGGGTCTCCCTTTCTACATGTCTCATTTTAGATACAGTGAATGCATATGACCCTTGGTGCTCAGAAATAGAAACCAAGGGGCACACTTGAAATATGATGGAGTGCAAATAATTAGTCCCCATAAACTATATGAAATAACTAAGAACCAGAAGGATTATACAGATGGACCGCACATCCAATATGTATAAAAATATCTTAATTTAGCACCACAACATTAAATTATTGTATAGAGGATACCCTTCAACGGTTTTGCATCCGTTGGAGTGCAGACTAGTCTCCCTTCTCCCTCCCTTCTTTTGCAATGTCTGGGGATGCAAGAAAAACTGGAAAGGTGCATACTCCCAAGGGGAAAAGTCAAACTTGAGCAAGGGCCTCCTTCTACATCAAGGGTCAGCAACCTCCGGCCCTCCAGCTGTTCTTAAACTATAACTCCCAGAATCCTCCTTTTACTTCTGTTTTGTGGACTTGTGGTAAAAAATAAAAGTAAGGGGTCAGTGGATGGTAAATCTTCATAAACTTTGGGGGATATTTATTAAGACCGATTTAGACCACGGTCTTAATCACTCTGCGCTGGCAGTGAATGCCACTGCAGGCCTCTACATAACTTTAGTGCTTGCTGCCGCCGGCCGTGTGACATGATTTAATCTACTCCAGGTCCCTTGCCATAAACTGGCATGAAAAATGATCTGTCCTCTTCCCTGCCCGTGCCACGCCCTCTTTTTCCATCGCTTTGCAAAAGTGGAGTGAGTGGGGCATAGTCTCAGGTTTTGTCGCCAAAAACCTTTGAGACAAAAACTTTGAGACCTAAATATGCCAAAAAGTGGTGTATAACACATCATAAATGACCAACTTTGTTTTTGTCCTTAATAGTAATGATCGGCAGGGGCAATATTCAAATTTGCATTATTTTGCAAATTTTGGGCGAATATTACTTTTTGCCGTGTTGTTGAGGACATTATTTTCAATACTTGTAGTTAAAAAATTTGGGATCTTGCAGTGCATGTTGGAGCGGGGATATGATCAGACCAGTGTCCAAGAAGAGAAACAAAGGATTGTGAGGGATATACGTAAGGTGCTCCGGAGGAAGTGTAAAGGGAGGCACACTACGCTGGCCATAATAAAGCACTGTTCAGATCTAAAGCGGAGGCACTCTGAGTGGATCACTAAGCTCCATGACAGCAAATGCCCAGGTACAATGCTTACATTACTTTTGTATCCCTCGCCAACACTCTGTAATGTATATATACAGTTATGCAAATAACTATTTCATCTGTTTACAAATTATTACTTAGTACCTGATGTGACATGTAGCAAATCAGCCGTTTACATCATACATCTCTACCTTGCTGTGAGTGTATATATATATATATATATATATATATATATATATATATATTTATAAACACAGCAAAGTAGAGAAGTATGATGTAACTGGCTGATTTCGTACGTTTCACACACACATAAATATATATATATGTGTGTGTGTGTATACACATAAACTGCAATCATCATTCTGTATTCTAGTAAAATGAGCCGTCCATCATTACATTAGATACATCCCCCACTCAATTTGCATTTGTTATGAGTTCTGAGTTGTCTAAATTCTGAATATTGTGTGATTACAGGTGTTCCTGTTCCCTCAGTCCGCCGCAGGCCTTCAACCGAGGATCTGGAGGTTGTGGTGGTTTCTGCAGAGGAGGAGGAGAAGGGAGAGCAGGCTGGACCCTCCCGGCATGCGGATGTGGCATCCCCATCTGATGTGGGCGAAATGGTAGAGGTGGAAGAACCCGGACCCTCCCAGCAGCTGATGAGGGGGAGGAGAATGTCTGCATCTCTCCACCAGGAGGGTAAATATGTGCACACAGCAATATAATTCTGTATCCATAGCATGTACAGAAACATTAAAAGGGCTAACAATTAGGGGACAACACACACTACAGTAATAGAAAACAACAATATCTCCAAGTTGGCCACATTTTAACTTGTGCTGATTACTGTCACGGATGGTGTTGCAGCAAGCAGGAACTTAGAAATAAACATCCGACTGGCTTGATCCCAAACTAAGGAGCATATGGGTGAGCCCTATAAAACCCTTAGAGTTCTCCCTGACTGCTATGCCCATGCAAAGGTCTTTATGGTAGACGATTGCATGTCCACGTAACTAATACTATGTGACACCTGAAAACCCTATAATAGTGAGGGGACACGACCACCGGCTCCCTGCACTTAATACGGACGGAGTCAAATAAAGGAAGCAGACTTATCTGAGGAATCAGCAGAAGCAGCCTCCAGCAGTGAACACAATCCAGGAAGAAGTATAAACCACAAAGTGAGGCAGTATGGGAGGGAATATAAAGGGAGACAATTAGTGTAAATAGGTGACAGCTGGGAGAAGGAAAGGAGATGACAAAGTGAAACCAAAACAAAGAATGTCATGCAGGTAGAGTAGAACATCTAACAGAACTTCTCACAGAAGTGGCGGTGACAGTACCTCTCCCTCTAAGGGTGGACTCTGGACACTCAGAGCCCACCTTCTCAGGATGAGACCTATGGAAAGCCCCGATAAGACGAGTGGCCTTAATGTCCGCCCCTGGGACTCACATCCTCTCCTCAGGACCATAACCCTCCCAATGAAAGAGGTACTGGAGAAAACCACGGATAATGCAAGAATCCACAATCCTAGAGACCTGAAATTCAAGATTACCATCAACAACAATCAGAGGAGGAGGCAAAGAAGAGGGTACAGTGGGTTGGACATAAGGGTTTAATAGGGACCTCTGAAAAACATTATGGATCTTCCAAGTCTGAGGAAGATCAAGACGGAAGGCAACGGGATTGATGACGGACAAGATCTTGTAAGGCCCAATAAACTTAGGACCCAACTTCCAGGAGGGAACCTTCAGTTTGATATTCTTTGTAGACAACCACACCAGATCACCCACATTCAGGTCTGGACCAGGCACACGTCTCTTATCCGCCACACGCTTATATATCTCGCTCATCCTCTTCAGATTACCCTGAATCTTTTGCCAAATGAATGACAAAGACAAGGAAAATCTCTCCTCATCAGATAAACCAGAAGACCCCTCTCCAGAGAATGTCCCAAACTGCTGATTAAACCCATATGCACCAATAAATATTGACTTATCAGAGGACTCCTGGCGATGGTTATTTAAAGCAAACTCAGCAAGGGACAAAAAAGAACACCAATCCTCCTGATTATCCGCCACAAAACAGAGCAGGTATGTCTCCAGATTCTGATTGACGCGTTCGGTCTGACCATTCGACTGCAGGTGAAAAGCAGAAGAGAACGACAACCGAATGTCTTCCAGTATCTGGAAACAAATTGCGTGCCCCTATAAGAAACAATGTCTGAAGGAATGCCATGCAATTTAACAATGTGATCAACAAACGCTTGCGCCAGCGTCTTAGCATTGAGTAACCCAGGAAAGGGAATGAAATGCGCCATTTTGCTAAAACGGTCCACTACTACCAGAATCACAGTCTTCCCCGAGGAACGAGGCAGGTCCGTAATGAAGTCCATGGACAGATGCGGTCCCAGGTGGGCAAAGATCAGGAGCCTCTGCCTGGGCTGCCTGAACCTCTGCCTCCAAATCAGGATAAAGAGCAGAGACGACCACCCCTTCAGCCAAAATGGGACCCTGGTCTTCAAAGTTCCCCCCTCCTGGAAAACAACGTGACAGGGCATCCGCCTTCACATTTTTAACCCCAGGGCGGAACGTAACAACAAAATTAAACCTAGAAAAGAACAAAGACCATCTGGCCTGTCTCGGGTTCAGACGCTTGGCTGATTACAAGTAGGCCAGATTCTTATGGTCTGTAAACACGGTAATAGGGTGTCTGGCTCCCTCTAACCAATGGAACCATTCCTCAAAAGCTAATTTGATGGCCAACAACTCCCTATCTTCCACATCGTAATTTCTCTCTGCAGAGGAGAGTCTCCTTGAGAAAAAGGCACACGGTCGCCATTTGGCAGGAGAGGAACCCTGAGATAAGACCGCACCCACACCCACCTCAGAAGCGTCCACCTCAACAATAAAAGGCAGAGAGACATCAGGTTGTACCAAAATGGGAGCGGAAGCAAAACTATCTTTGATACTAGAAAAGGCTTTAAGCGCATCTACCGACCACAAAGAAAAATCTACCCCCTTTTTAGTCATATCAGTGAGCGGCTTAACAACAGAGGAATAATTCAAAATTAACTTTCTGTAATAATTGGCAAAACCCAAAAAGCGCATCAGCGCCTTCTGATTCTCAGGAAGCTCCCAATCAAGCACAACACTTACAATGGTGGGGTTATGTTTAGTGAGCCAGGGTAGCCCCAACACTAGAGGAGTAGGTAATCTGCTTAAGACGAAACATGACATATCCTCAACATGAGCGTCACCCACCGTCAAACGGATATTGTGAACTATGCCCTTTAACGATCTTTGAGAAAGTGGAGCGGAATCGATAGCAAAAACAGGTATATCCTTTTCCAAAGTGCATTCCTGGAAACCATGCGTTATTGCAAATTGATTATCAATGAGATTGACAGCTGCTCCACTATCTACAAAAATCTCACAAACAATGTTCTTGCTGTCTAGCGCCACCCTGGCAGGTAGGAGAAAACGGGAACTACAAGTAAATGGCAAACCTTCAATTTCAGTGTCATCCTTGCCAATAGTAGCAAATGGAAAGTTTTTTTTATTACCCTCAGAAAACTCCATGAATCTCCTAGAGGGGTAAACATTTGCCAAATGATTTATACCCCCACAAAAGAAACAAACCCTCCTCTGAGAGCTGAATCCTCTACTATCAGAGGCAAGCAAACCCAGCTGCATGGCCTTCTCCTCAGAGGGGATTGAGGGAGACTGAGAACCCTGCGCACTGAATGAGACAGCCCCACTGTCCTTGGACTGAATATGACAGGAAGGAGTAGTCTCCTCTCTCTTACTCTAAGACGTCTGTCAATACGAACAGCTAGAGACATGGCAGATTCTAACTAGGCTGGTCTCCCATGAAAAGCAAATGCATCTTTCAATCTTTCCGAAAGACCATAGCAAAATTGACTTCGGAGTGCAGCATCATTCCAACCAGTATCAGCTGCCCATCTCTGAAATTCTGAACAATATATCTCTGCGGACTGTTTACCCTGGCATAAAAGACGCAGTTTAGATTCAGCCAGAGCAATACGATCCGGGTCATCATATATCTTCCCCAGGGCTACAAAAAATCATCCACTGATCGGAGAGGCTGTGCCCCGACAGGCAGCGAAAAGGCCCAAGACTGAGCGTTATCCCTGAGCAGCGAGATGATGATCCCCACCCTCTGCTCCTCATCACCAGAGGAATGGGGAAGTAGGCGAAAATGGAGTTTGCAAGCCTCTCTAAAGCGAGCAAAATTCTCAGTACCCGCGGAGAACGTATCCGGAAGCAAGATCTTAGGCTTGGAACAAACTCCATGAACGCCAGAAGAACCGGTCACCTGAAACTGAGACACAGTTTTACTGAGATCTGCTACCTCCAGCGAAAGACCCTGCATGCGATCAATCAAGGCTGAAACCGGATCCATGCTTAAGACGGTTATGGCGGTTTATAATGTCACGGATGGTGTTGCAGCAAGCTGGAACTTATAAATAAACATCCGACTGGCTTGATCCCAAACTAAGGAGCATATGGGTGAGCCCTATAAAATCCCTAGAGCTTTCCCTGACTGCTATGCCCATGCAAAGGTCTTTATGGTAGACGATTGCATGTCCACGTACCTAATACTATGTGACACCTGAAAACCCTATAATAGTGAGGGGGACACGACCACCGGCTCCCTGCACTTAATACGGACGGAGTCAGGGTCACCTAGAATCAAGCCAGCAAGGAAACACAAATAAAGGAAACAGACTTATCTGAGGAATCAGCAGAAGCAGCCTCCAGCAGTGAACACAATCCAGGAAGAAATATAAACCACAAAGTGAGGCAGTATGGGAGGGAATATAAAGGGAGACAATTAGTGTAAATAGATGACAGCTGGGAGAAGGAAAGGAGATGACAAAGTGAAACCAAAACAAAGAACATCATGCAGGTAGAGAAGAACATCTAACAGACCTTAGATGCTGGTAGATGCGCTACTGTTGGCATTCCTACCTGACAGCGGGGGCACAGTGGAAGAACAAGGTAAAGGCAGATGTCACAGATAGGAAGATAGAGAGGAAGTGCACCCCATCGACTGCCACCCTCAATCCTGTCCCTGCCTACATGAACCACCCACCCTAGATGAAGGGGCGCAACTTGGCGACGGTCCTTGACCTGCGTAAGTGCAAGCAGAGAGGATAGAGACAGCAAGGTAAGCTGACAGCCAAATGAGAAGTAGCAGCCGAGCAGACAGAGAGGAAGACAAACAAGGTACCCAGAAATGGGAAGGGCAAGGCGGGTCAACTCTCCAATGTCAATCCGGGAGGTCACAACAGTACAAGGGAGGAGGCAGAGACAAATCCGAGAGCGAGCCGAGGTCATATCTGAGAGGTAGCGTCAATATCAAAGGAGCAGGCAGAAGGGATGTCAAGAAACAAAACAAGGTCAATACCAGAGGTCAGATGAGATAATAATAGTAATCACACTCAGCCCAAGAGATGAAGTTTAAATAGTGGAGAGAAGGGGTCATGTGACGTGGCCAGCGTCACATGACCCCTGCTCCCTGACAGTAGCCGAGCGCCGAGTGCCCAGCTCGGCGCTCAGTCCCACCTGGTTTCCACGGTGACGGGGAACACTGGTCACTCCTGCAGGAGGAGTACGGCCGGACGTGCCGCGTCTCCCGTCACCATGACAACCAGGATGCTAAGAGCAGGAGAGCGCAGGGTACGAGAAGCCCACCGCCTGCCCCTCGTGACAGTACCCCCCCCCCTCCACGAGGGGCCTCTGGACCCAACAATCGCGGACAGGGTTTCTCAGGATGTTCCTGGTGAAATTTAGCAATTAACCTGGAAGCATGCATCCTAGACATAGGATCCCAAGGACCTCTATTCAGGTCCAAAACCTTTCCAGTGGACCAGGTATTGAAAGGAATTTCTAATCTTTCTGACACAGGTGGAGGAGGTTTTTATAACAGGAACTACTGGTGACACATATCTCTTAAGTAACGACTTATGAAACACATCATGTATACGAAGGGAGTCGGGTAGTTTAAGTCTAAAAGACACTGGGTTAATAACCTCAATAATATTGTATGGTCCAATGAAACATGGAGAGAATTTTCTAGAACACTGTTTCAAAGAAAGATTCTTAGGAGATACCCCCGTGGAAGAATTAACCTGATTGTTGATAGTGGACTCTGACAATGGGAGGTATTTCACCCATAATAGTTGATTGTGCGATACATAGCACCTTAGAAAAAGCTCCACAGCCTGATTTAACTGTTCTGTCTGCCCATTGGTCTGTGGATGGAAAGCAGACGAAAAGGATGAAGAGATGTTACATATTTGACAAAAAGCCCTCCAGAAACCAGAAACAAACTGAATGCCTCTATCAGAGGCGATATTTTCAGGGACACCATGCAGACGTACCACATGTTCAATAAACAAACATGCTAAGGTCTTCACATCAGGGAGGTTACTTAAAGGGACACTGACAGGCCCAATAAGCATATTTAGGTATATATATGACATACAGGTCTTATAAAATGTATTAAAATCATCTAAGTATCCCCCCTGTCCACCTTATAAATACAGTAAACTGAAGTTTTATAACCTGCTTGAATCGTCTTCAATCTGCCCAAGGGGCGGCGTTTCATCTCCACTTGCGCCCAGCCCTCGCCCCAACTGCCGTTTTGAAGCGCCGCCCCAGCTCATCAATATTCACTTTGCTGGGCGGCTTCTGCTGTCCCTGCTCTGAAGCGCTGCGCTGAACAGTGCCAAGCGCATGCGCATAATACAGAGGCTGAAGCGGCCTCTAAGATGCAGACTGTACGCAGGCGCGATGTGATCCCGGCCAGTGAGTGTGCGCCGGATCTTGTGAAGTTGGGGACAGTAGTAGCCGCCCAGCGAAGTGAATATTGATGAGCTGGGCGGCGCTTCAAAACGGCAGTTGGGGCGAGGCTGGCTGGGCGCAAGTGGAGATGAAACGCTGCCCCTTTGGCAGATTGAAGACGATTCAAGCAGGTTATAAAACTTCAGTTTACTGTATTTATAAGGTGGACAGGGGGGATACTTAGATGATTTTAATACACTTTATAAGACCTGTACTGTCATATATATACCTAAATATGCTTATTGGGCCTGTCAGTGTCCCTTTAGGGGAACGAAATGCACCATCTTGCAAAAAAATGGTCAACCACTACCCAAACCACTGACTTCCCCTCAGAAGGGGGCAGGTCAGAAATAAAATTCATGGAAATGTGAGACGGTGGCTTGCAGGAAATGGGTAGTGGTTGTAGTTCACTGGCGAGATGTGTTCTCGGGGTCTTAGATCTGGCACATACAGTACAGACCAAAAGTTTGAACACACCTTCTCATTCAAAGAGTTTTCTTTATTTTCATGACTATGAAAATTGTAGATTCACACTGAAGGCATCAAAACTATGAATTAACACATGTGGAATTATATACATAACAAAAAAGTGTGAAACAACTGAAAATATGTCATATTCTAGGTTCTTCAAAGTAGCCACCTTTTGCTTTGATTACTGCTTTGCACACTCTTGGCATTCTCTTGATGAGCTTCAAGAGGTAGTCACCTGAAATGGTCTTCCAACAGTCTTGAAGGAGTTCCCAGAGATGCTTAGCACTTGTTGGCCCTTTTGCCTTCACTCTGCGGTCCAGCTCACCCCAAACCATCTTGATTGGGTTCAGGTCTGGTGACTGTGGAGGCCAGGTCATCTGGCGCAGCACCCCATCACTCTCCGTCATGGTCAAATAGCCCTTACACAGCCTGGAGGTGTGTTTGGGGTCATTGTCCTGTTGAAAAATAAATGATGGTCCAACTAAACGCAAACCAGATGGAATAGCATGCCGCTGCAAGATTCTGTGGTAGCCATGCTGGTTCAGTATGCCTTCAATTTTGAATAAATCCCCAACAGTGTCACCAGCAAAGCACCCCCACACCATCACACCTCCTCCTCCATGCTTCACGGTGGGAACCAGGCATGTAGAGTCCATCCGTTCACCTTTTCTGCTTCGCACAAAGACACGGTGGTTGGAACCAAAGATCTCAAATTTGGACTCATCAGACCAAAGCACAGATTTCCACTGGTCTAATGTCCATTCCTTGTGTTCTTTAGCCCAAACAAGTCTCTTCTGCTTGTTGCCTGTCCTTAGCAGTGGTTTCCTAGCAGATATTCTACCATAAAGGCCTGATTCACACAGTCTCCTCTTAACAGTTGTTCTAGAGATGTGTCTGCTAGAACTCTGTGTGGCATTGACCTGGTCTCTAATCTGAGCTGCTGTTAACCTGCGATTTTTGAGGCTGGTGACTCGGATGAACTTATCCTCCGCAGCAGAGGAGGCTCTTGGTCTTCCTTTCCTGGGGCGGTCCGCATGTGAGCCAGTTTCTTTGTAGCGCTTGATGGTTTTTGTGACTGCACTTGGGGACACTTTTAAAGTTTTCCCAATTTTTCGGACTGACTGACCTTCATTTCTTAAAGTAATGATGGCCACTTGTTTTTCTTTACTTAGCTGCTTTTTTCTTGCCATAATACAAATTCTAACAGTCTATTCAGTAGGACTATCAGCTGTGTATCCACCTGACTTCTCCACAACGCAACTGATGGTCGCAACCCCATTTATAAGGCAAGAAATCCTACTTATTAAACCTGACAGGGCACACATCATCGCAAAAGGTGGCTACTTTGAAGAACCTAGAATATGACATATTTTCAGTTGTTTCACACTTTTTTGTTATGTATATAATTCCACATGTGTTAATTCATAGTTTTGATGCCTTCAGTGTGAATCTACAATTTTAATAGTCATGGAAATAAAAAAACTCTTTGAATGAGGAGGTGTGTCTAAACTTTTGGTCTGTACTGTATATCACAAGCCAAAACATAAGTCCGTACATCTTTAGACAAAGTGCGCCACCAGAAAGACCTCAGCAGCAATTCCTTAGTGGTAGTGATGCCTGGATGACCACACAGCATGGGTCATGACATTCACCCAATAATTGAAAACGAAAACGCTCAGGAATGAACAACTTATCTGCCGGTGTTTGTGGAGGAGCAAGAAAGATCTGCAGAAATCGCCGCCACAAAGATGCTTGCCGGCAAGATGGTTTCAGGAGGGGTGTCAGGAGGTTGGACGGCATTAAAACTCCGTGATAAGGCATCTGCTTTCATATTTTTACTTTTTAGTCTGAAAATAACGGAAAAGTAAAAATGAGTAAAAAACAGGGCCCATCTGGCTTGCCTAGGATTAAGGCGTTTGGCCGCCTCAAGGAAAACTAAATTCTTATGATCGGTGAGGACAGTAATATGGTGTCTAGCCTCTTCTAAAAAATGCCTCCATTCCTCAAATGCCCATTTTATGGCCAGTAACTCGCGGTTTCCAATATCATAATTTCTAATTAGTGAAGTTAGAAGAGCCCTGCGAAAGGATGGCCCCCACACCATCCTCTGAGGCATTCACCTCCACCAGAAAAGGTTCCTCAGGATCAAGCTGAACCAAGACTGGGGCCATTTGAAAACAATTTTTTAGAGTATCAAAGGCCTGACAGGCCTCCAACAACCAGTTGACAAGATCAGAACCTTTCTTATTTAAATCCCTAAGGGGCTTGTGTGCCGGCATATATACATAATTCCTCTGGGTAGCCATCTTGTATGCTTCTGGCATATGTAAAAAACAGTGAACTCTCATCTTCCTGAAGCCTGGGTCACCACCGGCCAGTATGATATAGATGGACACTTTTATTACCAGTACTCTGTGAGGCCGGCTATAAAAGGTCATAAAGGCTATACCAGGCCCAGCTCATCCTGTCCTATAAGATAAAGATCAGCTCGCTGTCAAGCCTGGCTGGAGCGTGACGTCATTAATTTCCAGGTCTGGTTTGAGGAGAGCTAATAGCCCTTAATTAGCTCTGGGCATAAAACTAGTCCACTTTCATATTTCATTTATGAATCAACTTATGACCTTTCTGACACCAGATCCAGGCTCTACAGAGTATTGTGGTTAATTGGGTATCAAATATGACCAGAGGATGTGATTCTGTAGCTGACCTATGGGTGGTAGAGAAACTACAGGTTCCAGCATTACAGTGTGTGGTCTCATTCTGTATGTAAATAAATAAGGATTGCAAATATGTATTCTGTATAAAAAATATGCCGATGTATCAGGGAGATACGGGCTTAAGTATAATCCTCATTGTGGGAACTGAACTTTGATGGGGTTATATCACACTTGGAGGCCAATCCCTAGGCTTCACAGTCACTCTGCTGCCATTGGCTGACAGGAGTAAGTCTCCTGCCCATGGGAGAGTTCATAAAAATCTGTGCACAAGGACAGAGGAGAGAGACCCATGGAACATCACCAGACACTTAATTGGACATTGACTGCATTTCCCTGTATCAGAAGAACTTTGAGGGTCTCCCCTGATAAATACTGAACGGGGTTTGCAAGGATTCAAAAAGGACATATGAACGACCATCTGAAACCCTCCAGAGAAACTAAGTATTCTTTCATCTTTTTTCCCTTTCATTTGAACTGTCGTGATTATTTATATTGTTATTATTATTCTGTAGATTTATAGTCATTTTCATTAGACCTGTATGCACTGCTTTTTACCTCTTATTAAAGATTATAAAATCTAAATGGCCAAGTCTTCCATATTCTAAGCTGCTGAACAACGTACCTTGCCTTTGAAGAGACGTTACCAGGTAGTTAGTTAAATTGCATTTAGGAATTGTAGCTGGGGGTGATTGACTGTGGTTGGTCAGTAAGTGATATACGGTTCATCCACTGATCTGTGTGATAGTGAATGATCCGGATAGTGGGCTCGTGGACCGGGAACCCACGTGGTGGCAGTTACCGAAGTGTAGTGGGGGGTGTTAGCCGGATGGTAATACCCCGGTCACTGTGAGGTCTCTGTGTGTGCGCAGACTCCATCACAGACTACTACGTCACAGCTGTGGGATCCGGAGCGATCGGATCCATAGTTCGTGACAGCTTGGCAATAACATAATTTTTTTAATGAATTTACGTTACAAATTGGCGATTCCTAAAAAGCGTTGGAGTGCTTTTAAGGAGGATGGTCTTACCCAGTCTTGGATAGCCTGAACCTTACTAGGATCCATTTTAAATGAATGTGGAGTAAAAATATTCCTGAGATAGGGAATTTCTTGAACTCCAAAGACACATTTTTCCAATTTAACAGACAAATGATTCTCTCTGAGGGTTTTGAGAACCGATCTGATGTGAGAAACATGAGAATCCCAGTCAGGTGAGAAGACAAGAATATCATCAAGATAAACAATCATAACTTTGCCGATAAGTTCTCTAAAAATGTTGTTCATGACATTCTGAAACACAGCTGGGGCATTGCAAAGCCCGAATGGCAAAACAAGATACTCAAAGTGTCCTTCTGGAGTATTAAAAGCAGTTTTCCATTCATCTCCCTCCTTAATACAAACCAGGTTATAAGCCCCTCTCAAATCCAATTTAGAAAACCACGAAGCACCCAAAATCTCGTTGAACAAATCAGGAATCAACGGGATGGAATATTGATTCCTAATAGCGATTTTATTCAAATCTTTTTTTTTTTTGTATAATCTCTTTTTTCTTATTTCAATTATTTCAAGTAGTAATAAAACAATGGCGTATAACAATTAAGATACACAGCATGTGAAATTATAAGACATCATTGCAACATGACATAGTATACAGCTGTATATGTATATAAGCACATCATAATGTACAAAGGATACAAAAAATACAAATAAACAAAAAAGGTGTAAAGAACTAGGCTCTGTAGCAGCAGGAGAGCAATAAACCTCATTGGGGGTATTTTGCTAATGAAGTGGTAAGAAAGTGTATATAACTATGCATAGATAAGTATGTGTAAGTCTTTCTCATAAATATTGATAATAATGATGAACGGGGTCAACATTTTAGTTACGAGAGTACATGGTGGATCTTGTTTCTTAGATCGAACACACGTTCTCTTGACGGCCCTGTACTTCAACCTGATTAGGGATGAGCGAACTCGAACTGTATAGTTCGGGTTCGTACCGAATTTTGGGGTGTCCGTGACACGGACCCGAACCCGGACATTTTCGTAAAAGTCTGGGTTCGGGTTCGGTGTTCGTCGCTTTCTTGGCGCTTTTGTGACGCTTTCTTGGCGCTTTTTGAAAGGCTGCAAAGCAGCCAATCAACAAGCGTCATACTACTTGCCCCAAGAGGCCATCACAGCCATGCCTACTATTGGCATGGCTATGATTGGCCAGAGCACCATGTGACCCAGCCTCTATTTAAGCTGGAGTCACATAGCGCCGCCCGTCACTCTGCTCTGATTAGCGTAGGGAGAGGTTGCGGCTGCGACAGTAGGGCGAGATTAGGCAGATTAACTCCTCCAAAGGACTTGATTATTGATCGATCTGCAGCTGTGGGTCATTGAGCTGCTGATACTCAATTGCTCACTGTTTTTAGGCTGCCCAGACCGTTTGTCAGTCACTTTTTTCTGGGGTGATCGGCGGCCATTTTGTGTCTTGTGGTGCGCCAGCACAAGCTGCGACCAAGTGCATTTAACCCTCAATGGTGTGGTTGTTTTTTGGCTAAAGCCTACATCAGGGTGAAGCTGTCACACCAAGTGCATTTAACCAGCAATAGTCTGTTTATTTTTTGGCCATATACTACATCAGGGGCAAGCTGCGCCTGTCACCAAGTGCATTTAACCCTCAATGGTGTGGTTGTTTTTTGGCTAAAGCCTACATCAGGGTGAAGCTGTCACACCAAGTGCATTTAACCAGCAATAGTCTGTTTATTTTTTGGCCATATACTACATCAGGGGCAAGCTGCGCCCGTCACCAAGTGCATTTAACCCTCAGTAGTGTGGTTGGTCAAGCTGTCACACCAAGTGCATTTAACCAGCAATAGTCTGTTCATTTTTTGGCCATATACTACATCAGGGGCAAGCTGCGCCTGTCACCAAGTGCATTTAACCCTCAGTAGTGTGGTTGGTCAAGCTGTCACACCAAGTGCATTTAACCAGCAATAGTGTGGTTATTTTTTGGCCATATCCGAGTCTAATTCTGTCAGTAAATCTATACCTGTCACCCAGCGCCTAAATACTAGGCCTCAAATTTATATCCCGCTAAATCTTTCGTTTCCGCTGTACTGTTCTGGCTGGGCAAGTTATTTAGTGTCCGCCAAAGCACATTTTTTGTTCTGGGTTGAAATACAATTTCCAATTTAGCAATTTCCGAATTTAGTGGTTTCTGCTGTATCAGAGCTATTTGAAATCTATCCCTAAAAGGGTATATAATATTCAAGGTGCACATAGGGTCATTCAGAATAACTTCACACACACGCTACTGTGCATTTCCAAGTCTAATTCTGTCAGTAAATCTATACCTGTCACCCAGCGCCTAAATACTAGGCCTCAAATTTATATCCCGCTAAATCTGTCATTACTGCTGTACTGTTCTGGCTAGGCAAGTTATTTAGTGTCCTTCAAAGCACATTTTTTGTTCTGGGTTGAAATACAATTCCCAATTTAGCAATTTCCTAATTTAGTGGTTTCTGCTGTATCAGGCCTACTTTAAATACATCCCTAAAAGGGTATATCAGAATCAAGGTGCTGATAGGGTCATTCAGAATAACTTCACACACACGCTACTGTGCATTTCCAAGTCTAATTCTGTCAGTAAATCTATACCTGTCACCCAGCGCCTAAATACTAGGCCTCAAATTTATATCCCGCTAAATCTGTCGTTACTGCTGTACTGTTCTGGCTGGGCAAGTTATTTAGTGTCCGTCAAAGCACATTTTTTGTTCTGGGTTGAAATACAATTCCCAATTTAGCAATTTCCTAATTTAGTGGTTTCTGCTGTATCAGAGCTATTTGAAATCTATCCCTAAAAGGGTATATAATATTCAAGGTGCACATAGGGTCATTCAGAATAACTTCACACACACGCTACTGTGCATTTCCAAGTCTAATTCTGTCAGTAAATCTATACCTGTCACCCAGCGCCTAAATACTAGGCCTCAAATGTATATCCCGCTAAATCTGTCGTTACTGCTGTACTGTTCTGGCTGGGCAAGTTATTTAGTGTCCGTCAAAGCACATTTTTTGTTCTGGGTTGAAATACAATTCCCAATTTCGCAATTTCCTAATTTAGTGGTTTCTGCTGTATCAGAGCTATTTGAAATCTATCCCTAAAAGGGTATATAATATTCAAGGTGCACATAGGGTCATTCAGAATAACTTCACACACACGCTACTGTGCATTTCCAAGTCTAATTCTGTCAGTAAATCTATACCTGTCACCCAGCGCCTAAATACTAGGCCTCAAATGTATATCCCGCTAAATCTGTCGTTACTGCTGTACTGTTCTGGCTGGGCAAGTTATTTAGTGTCCGTCAAAGCACATTTTTTGTTCTGGGTTGAAATACAATTCCCAATTTCGCAATTTCCTAATTTAGTGGTTTCTGCTGTATCAGAGCTATTTGAAATCTATGCCTAAAAGGGTATATAATATTCAAGGTGCACATAGGGTCATTCAGAATAACTTCACACACACACTACTGTGCATTTCCAAGTCTAATTCTGTCAGTAAATCTATACCTGTCACCCAGCGCCTAAATACTAGGCCTCAAATTTATATCCCGCTAAATCTGTCGTTACTGCTGTACTGTTCTGGCTGGGAAAGTTATTTAGTGTCCGTCAAAGCACATTTTTTGTTCTGGGTTGAAATACAATTCCCAATTTAGCAATTTCCTAATTCAGTGGTTTCTGCTGTATCAGAGCTATTTTAAATCTATCCCTAAAAGGGTATATAATATTCAAGGTGCACATAGGGTCATTCAGAATAACTTCACACACACGCTACTGTGCATTTCCAAGTCTAATTCTGTCAGTAAATCTATACCTGTCACCCAGCGCCTAAATACTAGGCCTCAAATGTATATCCCGCTAAATCTGTCGTTACTGCTGTACTGTTCTGGCTGGGCAAGTTATTTAGTGTCCGTCAAAGCACATTTTTTGTTCTGGGTTGAAATACAATTCCCAATTTAGCAATTTCCTAATTTAGTGGTTTCTGCTGTATCAGGCCTACTTTAAATACATCCCTAAAAGGGTATATCAGAATCAAGGTGCTGATAGGGTCATTCAGAATAACTTCACACACACGCTACTGTGCATTTCCAAGTCTAATTCTGTCAGTAAATCTATACCTGTCACCCAGCGCCTAAATACTAGGCCTCAAATTTATATCCCGCTAAATCTGTCGTTACTGCTGTACTGTTCTGGCTGGGAAAGTTATTTAGTGTCCGTCAAAGCACATTTTTTGTTCTGGGTTGAAATACAATTCCCAATTTAGCAATTTCCTAATTCAGTGGTTTCTGCTGTATCAGAGCTATTTTAAATCTATCCCTAAAAGGGTATATAATATTCAAGGTGCACATAGGGTCATTCAGAATAACTTCACACACACGCTACTGTGCATTTCCAAGTCTAATTCCGTCAGTAAATCTATACCTGTCACCCAGCGCCTAAATACTAGGCCTCAAATTTATATCCCGCTGAATCTGTCGTTACTGCTGTACTGTTCTGGCTGGGCAAGTTATTTAGTGTCCGTCAAAGCACATTTTTTGTTCTGGGTTGAAATACAATTCCCAATTTAGCAATTTCCTAATTTAGTGGTTTCTGCTGTATCAGAGCTATTTTAAATCTATCCCTAAAAGGGTATATAATATTCAAGGTGCACATAGGGTCATTCAGAATAACTTCACACACACGCTACTGTGCATTTCCAAGTCTAATTCTGTCAGTAAATCTATACCTGTCACCCAGCGCCTAAATTCTAGGCCTCAAATTTATATTCAGCTGAATATGAATACAATACATTGGGCCAAATAATATTTTTGTTGTTGTGGTGAACGATAACAATGAGGAAAACATCTAGCAAGGGATGCGGACGTGGACATGGTCGTGGTGGTGTTAGTGGACCCTCTGGTGCTGGGAGAGGACGTGGCCGTTCTGCCATATCCACACGTCCTAGTGTACCAACTACCTCAGGTCCCAGTAGCCGCCAGAATTTACAGCGATATATGGTGGGGTCCAAAGCCGTTCTAAGGATGGTAAGGCCTGAGCAGGTACAGGCATTAGTCAATTGGGTGGCCGACAGTGGATCCAGCACGTTCACATTATCTCCCACCCAGTCTTCTGCAGAAAGCGCACAGATGGCGCCTGAAAACCAACCCCATCAGTCTGTCACATCACCCCCATGCATATCAGGGAAACTGTCTGAGCCTCAAGTTATGCAGCAGTCTCTTATGCTGTTTGAAGACTCTGCTGGCAGGGTTTCCCAAGGGCATCCACCTAGCCCTTCCCCAGCGGTGGAAGACATAGACTGCACTGACGCACAACCACTTATGTTTCCTGATGATGAGGACATGGGAATACCACCTCAGCATGTCTCTGATGACGACGAAACACAGGTGCCAACTGCTGCGTCTTTCTGCAGTGTGCAGACTGAACAGGAAGTCAGGGATCAAGACTGGGTGGAAGACGATGCAGGGGACGATGAGGTCCTAGACCCCACATGGAATGAAGGTCGTGCCACTGACTTTCACAGTTCGGAGGAAGAGGCAGTGGTGAGACCGAGCCAACAGCGTAGCAAAAGAGGGAGCAGTGGGCAAAAGCAGAACACCCGCCGCCAAGAGACTCCGCCTGCTACTGACCGCCGCCATCTTGGACCGAGCACCCCAAAGGCAGCTTCAAGAAGTTCCCTGGCATGGCACTTTTTCAAACAATGTGCTAACGACAAGACCCGAGTGGTTTGCATGCTGTGCCATCAGAGCCTGAAGCGAGGCATTAACGTTCTGAACCTTAGCACAACCTGCATAACCAGGCACCTGCATGCAAAGCATGAACTGCAGTGGAGTAAACACCTTAAAAACAAGGAAGTCGCTCAGGCTCCCCCTGCTACCTCTTCTGCTGCTGCCGCCTCGGCCTCTTCTGCTGCTGCCGCCTCTGCCTCTTCTGCTGCTGCCGCCTCGGCCTCTTCCTCCGCCTCTGGAGGAACGTTGGCACCTGCCGCCCAGCAAACAGGGGATGTACCACCAACACCACCACCACCTCCGTCACCAAGCGTCTCAACCATGTCACACGGCAGCGTTCAGCTCTCCATCTCACAAACATTTGAGAGAAAGCGTAAATTCTCACCTAGCCACCCTCGATCCCTGGCCCTGAATGCCAGCATTTCTAAACTACTGGCCTATGAAATGCTGTCATTTAGGCTGGTGGACACAGACAGCTTCAAACAGCTCATGTCGCTTGCTGTCCCACAGTATGTTGTTTCCTGCCGCCACTACTTCTCCAAGAGAGCCGTGCCTTCCCTGCACAACCAAGTATCCGATAAAATCAAGTGTGCACTGCGCAACGCCATCTGTATCAAGGTTCACCTAACCACAGATACGTGGACCAGTAAGCACGGCCAGGGACGCTATATCTCCCTAACTGCACACTGGGTAAATGTAGTGGCAACTGGGCCCCAGGCGGAGAGCTGTTTGGCGCACGTCCTTCCGCCGCCAAGGATCGCAGGGCAACATTCTTTGCCTCCTGTTGCCACCTCCTCCTTCTCGGCTTCCTCCTCCTCTTCTTCCACCTGCTCATCCAGTCAGCCACACACCTTCACCACCAACTTCAGCACAGCCCGGGGTAAACGTCAGCAGGCCATTCTGAAACTCATATGTTTGGGGGACAGGCCCCACACCGCACAGGAGTTGTGGCGGGGTATAGAACAACAGACCGACGAGTGGTTGCTGCCGGTGAGCCTCAAGCCCGGCCTGGTGGTGTGCGATAATGGGCGAAATCTCGTTGCAGCTCTGGGACTAGCCGGTTTGACGCACATCCCTTGCCTGGCGCATGTGCTGAATTTGGTGGTGCAGAAGTTCATTCACAACTACCCCGACATGTCAGAGCTGCTGCATAAAGTGCGGGCCGTCTGTTCGCACTTCCGGCGTTCACATCCTGCCGCTGCTCGCCTGTCTGCGCTACAGCGTAACTTCGGCCTTCCCGCTCACCGCCTCATATGCGACGTGCCCACCAGGTGGAACTCCACCTTGCACATGCTGGACAGACTGTGCGAGCAGCAGCAGGCCATAGTGAAGTTTCAGCTGCAGCACGCACGGGTCAGTCGCACTGCGGAACAGCACCACTTCACCACCTCTGACTGGGCCTCCATGCGAGACCTGTGTGCCCTGTTGCGCTGTTTCGAGTACTCCACCAACATGGCAAGTGGCGATGACGCCGTTATCAGCGTTACAATACCACTTCTATGTCTCCTTGAGAAAACACTTAGGGCGATGATGGAAGAGGAGGTGGCCCAGGAGGAGGAGGAGGAAGAGGGGTCATTTTTAGCACTTTCAGGCCAGTCTCTTCAAAGTGACTCAGAGGGAGGTTTTTTGCAACAGCAGAGGCCAGGTACAAATGTGGCCAGCCAGGGCCCACTACTGGAGGACGAGGAGGACGAGGAGGAGGTGGAGGAGGATGAGGATGAAGCATGGTCACAGCGGGGTGGCACCCAACGCAGCTCGGGCCCATCACTGGTGCGTGGCTGGGGGGAAAGGCAGGACGATGACGATACGCCTCCCACAGAGGACAGCTTGTCCTTACCCCTGGGCAGCCTGGCACACATGAGCGACTACATGCTGCAGTGCCTGCGCAACGACAGCAGAGTTGCCCACATTTTAACCTGTGCGGACTACTGGGTTGCCACCCTGCTGGATCCACGCTACAAAGAAAATGTGCCCACCTTACTTCCTGCACTAGAGCTTGATAGGAAGATGCGCGAGTACAAGCGCACATTGGTAGACGCTCTACTTAGAGCATTCCCAAATGTCACAGGGGAACAAGTGGAAGCCCAAGGCCAAGGCAGAGGAGGAGCAAGAGGTCGCCAAGGCAGCTGTGTCACGGCCAGCTCCTCTGAGGGCAGGGTTAGCATGGCAGAGATGTGGAAAAGTTTTGTCAACACGCCACAGCTAACTGCACCACCACCTGATACGCAACGTGTTAGCAAGAGGCAACATTTCACTAACATGGTGGAACAGTACGTGTGCACACCCCTCCACGTACAGACTGATGGTTCGGCCCCATTCAACTTCTGGGTCTCTAAATTGTCCACTTGGCCAGAGCTAGCCTTTTATGCCTTGGAGGTGCTGGCCTGCCCGGCGGCCAGCGTTTTGTCTGAACGTGGATTCAGCACGGCAGGGGGCGTCATTACAGACAAACGCAGCCGCCTGTCTACAGCCAATGTGGACAAGCTGACGTTCATAAAAATGAACCAGGCATGGATCCCACAGGACCTGTCCGTCCCTTGTCCAGATTAGACATTAACTACCTCCCCTTAACCATATATTATTGTACTCCAGGGCACTTCCTCATTCAATCCTATTTTTATTTTCATTTTACCATTATATTGCGAGGCTACCCAATATATGCCAATGGACTGTTCCAATGTTGGGTAACGTGAAGCCTGATTCTCTGCTATGACATGAGACTAATTCTCTGCTGACATGAAGCCAGATTCTCTGTTACGGGACCTCTCTCCTCTGCCTGGGTGCCGGGGCCTAAATATCTGAGAATGGACTGTTCCAGTGGTGTGTGACGTGAAGCCAGATTCTCTGCTATGGGACCTCTCTCCAATTGATTTTGGTTAATTTTTATCTGCCTGGGTGCTGGGCCTAAATTTATGAAAATGGACTGTTGCATTGGTGGCTGACGTGAAGCCTGATTCTCTGCTATGATATGAAGACTGATTATCTGCTGACATGAAGCCAGATTGTCTGTTACGGGACCTCTCTCCTCTGCCTGGGTGCTGGGCCTAAATTTATGAAAATGGACTGTTGCATTGGTGGCTGATGTGAAGCCTGATTCTCTGCTATGATATGAAGACTGATTCTCTGCTGACATGAAGCCAGATTGTCTGTTACGGGACCTCTCTCCTCTGCCTGGGTGCTGGGCCTAAGTATCTGACAATGGACTGTTGCATTGGTGGCTGACGTGAAGCCTGATTCTCTGCTATGATATGAAGACTGATTCTCTGCTGACATGAAGCCAGATTGTCTGTTACGGGACCTCTCTCCTCTGCCTAGGTGCTGGGCCTAAATTTATGAAAATGGACTGTTGCAGTGGTGGGTGACGTGAAGCCTGATTCTCTGCTATGATATGAAGACTGATTCTCTGCTGACATGAAGCCAGATTGTCTGTTACGGGACCTCTCTCCTCTGCCTGGGTGCTGGGCCTAAATTTATGAAAATGGCCTGTTGCAGTGGTGGGTGATGTGAAGCCTGATTCTCTGCTATGACATGAAGACTGATTCTCTGCTGACATGAAGCCAGATTGTCTGTTACGGGACCTCTCTCCTCTGCCTGGGTGCTGGGCCTAAATTTATGAAAATGGACTGTTGCATTGGTGGCTGACGTGAAGCCTTATTCTCTGCTATGATATGAAGACTGATTCTCTGCTGACATGAAGCCAGATTGTCTGTTACGGGACCTCTCTCCTCTGCCTAGGTGCCTGGGCCTAAATATCTGACAATGGACTGTTGCATTGGTGGCTGACGTGAAGCCTGATTCTCTGCTATGATATGAAGACTGATTCTCTGCTGACATGAAGCCAGATTGTCTGTTACGGGACCTCTCTCCTCTGCCTGGGTGCTGGGCCTAAATTTATGAAAATGGACTGTTACAGTGGTGGGTGACGTGAAGCCTGATTCTCTGCTATGACATGAAGACTGATTCTCTGCTGACATGAAGCCAGATTGTCTGTTACGGGACCTCTCTCCTCTGCCTGGGTGCTGGGCCTAAATTTATGAAAATGGACTGTTACAGTGGTGGGTGACGTGAAGCCTGATTCTCTGCTATGACATGAAGACTGATTCTCTGCTGACATGAAGACAGATTGTCTGTTACGGGACCTCTCTCCTCTGCCTGGGTGCTGGGCCTAAATTTATGAAAATGGACTGTTGCAGTGGTGGGTGACGTGAAGCCTGATTCTCTGCTATGATATGAAGACTGATTCTCTGCTGACATGAAGCCAGATTGTCTGTTACGGGACCTCTCTCCTCTGCCTGGGTGCTGGGCCTAAATTTATGAAAATGGACTGTTGAAGTGGTGGGTGACGTGAAGCCTGATTCTCTGCTATGATATGAAGACTGATTCTCTGCTGACATGAAGCCAGATTGTCTGTTACGGGACCTCTCTCCTCTGCCTGGGTGCTGGGCCTAAATATCTGACAATGGACTGTTGCATTGGTGGCTGACGTGAAGCCTGATTCTCTGCTATGACATGAAGACTGATTCTCTGCTGACATGAAGCCAGATTCTCTGTTACGGGACCTCTCTCCTCTGCCTGGGTGCCGGGGCCTAAATATCTGAGAATGGACTGTTCCAGTGGTGTGTGACGTGAAGCCAGATTCTCTGCTATGGGACCTCTCTCCAATTGATTTTGGTTAATTTTTATTTATTTAATTTTTATTTTTATTCATTTCCCTATCCACATTTGTTTGCAGGGGATTTACCTACATGTTGCTGCCTTTTGCAACCCTCTAGCACTTTCCTGTGCTGTTTTACAGCCTTTTTAGTGCCGAAAAGTTCGGGTCCCCATTGACTTCAATGGGGTTCGGGTTCGGGACGAAGTTCGGATCGGGTTCGGATCCCGAACCCGAACATTTTCGGGAAGTTCGGCCGAACTTCTCGAACCCGAACATCCAGGTGTCCGCTCAACTCTAAACCTGATCCAAGGTGTCTGAGTCTCTCACTGCCTGGGCCTCTTTCCAGGGTTGACACACCTTAATATATTTGAGTCTATTACTATGGACCCAACCAAACAATACCTCCATTCTATGAAGCTGTTGCATTTTATTAAACCACATTTTTATATTTGAGGGTGTGGTATCCCTTCACTTAGTGGGGATGAGTAGTTTTGCTGTTGCAATCATATGTGTGGGAAGGTTGAAGGTTCCGTTTTGAGGGGAGGCTGGGGAGTTTCGATAACTATTAAGCATACTCTTTGTTAGGATGCACATATTAGGGCAAAGAAAGAGCGGGACTTCCTGTCACCACAATAGAGCATGTCTATGCACTCCCAGTAGAGTTCTTTCTATGTCTCGGTAAGGTGCCTCTAATTTGTCATTTGCTAGGAGTGCCCATCTGGATAGCTGGACAGCCTTGTTATACACTAATATGTCAGGCAGCGAGATACCACCTTTACCCTTCTTTTGTGTTAGAAGTGTCGCAAGGCTATTCTAGGTCTCCTGTTCCTCCACAGAAAGGATGTGAATAAGCTCCTAATTTGAGCAAAGTAGGAGGACGGTAGTTGTATCGTGATAGCCTGCAGGACATATAGAAATTGAGGTAAAACAAACATGGACAATAGGTTTTTTCTACCAAACCATGACTTGTATGGCACCCTTAAAGAGGACATAAAAGATCTAACCTTGGATAATAATGGAGTGTAATTAAGTTTAAACAGTAGGTTCAGGTCATCTGGACATGCACACCCAGAAACTTGATGGCAGTTGGGGGCCATTTAAAAGGAGAAGAACGTTTGAGTGGGGCTAAAATGGTGGGTGAAATGTTAATCGGAAGGGCCTTTGATTTGGAAAAATTGATCTTGAAATTAGAGAGCACACCGTACTGGCTAAATATGGACATGATAATGGGGAGGGCCTCAATCGGATTGGATATTATAAGTAAGAGGCCGTCAGCAAACGCCGAAGACCTATGGTAGTATTGATGAAGGGGGATACCATGTATTTTATCTGATTGTCTGATTTTTAGGAGGAGCATTTCTAGACATAAGATGAATAGGGAAGGGGAGAGGGGACAACCTTGCCTAGTCCCATTTCTGATGGGGAAGGCATCCGACAGGGTACCATTTACCAGCACTTGCGCCATTGGGCAGGTATATAGTGAGAAAATAGCTGTAACAAACACAGAGGGAAAACCAAATTTCATCAATGTAGCTTTTATAAAGTCCCAGTTGACCCTGTTGAATGCCTTCTCCGCATCAGTGCCCAACAGCAACATGGGTGTATTCCTTACATGAGCATTGTGAATCAGGTGTATCAGTCTCCATATGTTGTGTTTCCCCTCCCTTCCAGGGACAAACTCTACTTGTTCTGGATCAATAAGCTTGTTTAACAGGGGGGATATTCTGTATGCCAGTAATTTAGACCACCATTTCAAGTCACAGTTGAGTAAAGAGATGGGCCTATAGCTCCCACAGTCCTCGGGGTCTTTCCCTTCTTTGTGTAGAATTGTTATATGTGCCCTTAAGGCTTGGGGAGCTAGAGATGATCCACTAAGTAGTGAATTGCAGTGGTCCATGAAATGAGGAAATAAAAACAGTTTGAATTTCCTATAGTAGATAATCGTGAGTCCATCTGGACCAGGGCTCTTCCCTATAGGGATGGAACTGAGGACTTTATCTACTTCAAAGGGTTTAAGGAGTTGCTGTCGTTCCTCTCCAGATAATGTGGGGGATTTAATTGAATCCAGGAACTCTGCATAACAGAGATTCATAAGGTTTTCCTTGTAAATTAGGATCCACAACTGATGAAGGGAGGTTACATAGATTAGTATAGAATGTCTGGAAGGCTTTAGCAATGAGAGGGATAGAGGTGACTCTCAAAGATGGGCTGGACATTATTGATGAAACAAAGGTTTTTTCCCTCCTCTTTTAATTGAGTCATCATTTTTTCCCTTTGTCATCGTGTTTGTAAATTCTATTTTTTAGAAGTAAGAGAGATCGAGCCTCCTTAATGTTAAGAAGGTCTTTGACCCTACGTCTAAGTGTGATCAAAGCCTCTTTATGCACGTCAGAATGTGTAAATTTATGCAGTTTTTCCTGCGTTTGGATCTGGGAAAGTAACGACATCAACTCCTTTGTGGCTTTCTTCTTGATATAAGAACCCAGAGCTATCAGTTCACCCCTTATGTAGGCCTTGTGGGCCTCACAAAGTATTGGTGTGGATGTTTCTGGTGAGGTATTAGTTTCAAAGTAGTTTTCTAGCTTTTCTCCCAATGCCTTTAAGTGTTTCTGTGTTTCAAGAAGTGTTGTATTCAACCTCCACGACCATGTTTTGTGTGGGAGACATTGGAGAGAGAGTGACAACATGACAGGGTCATGATCTGATATCACCAGATTCCCAATATTTGCACTCTTCACCAATGTTATATGGGAGTCAGGCATGAGTAGATAGTCAATGCCAAGAGACTTGGTGTGCATTAGGTGCGTTTACATTAGCTATAGTGATTTTTTAATTAAAAAACGTGCCCTGTATAATGACGGCCACCAGGATCAATGTAAGATTTAACAAGATGAAAAGGGATGGAGGAACTGATGGCTATAGACACTCCCCTAGAAGCAGATGAGTGCATGGCATGAAACCATTGTGAATATTTAGATGTGGATAGAGAGGGTATATGGTTATGGCGGAAATGCGTCTCCTGCCACATGACTATATCTGCTTTCTGTTTAAGTAGTAGGTTGAAAATCTGTTTCCTCTTTTGGGGAATATTAAGCCCGTTCACATTATGGGACCATATATTTAAATTAGCCATAACCCCATACAGAGAAGTACATGACACTGCCTACCGCGAGCCTATTAAGGCAGGAAACTAACAGGAACCAATTATTACAACAAACAGTGGTAACAGACCGGGGATTGGTGGTTGTAGTTGATATAGCCATTAACTGAGGTGTTTGCGTTTCAACAAGCCCCCCATGTCCCCCTCAGCGTGTAGATGGAGAGGATGGCTTCGGCCTGGAGGAACACAACACCCCCGCTGGATAGGGAGGAAAGCCATTAACAGCAAGACTAGCTGCTTTTTGTAAACAGCTGGAATTACACATAGCATTGCATAACGGGTTTAAACTAGGAGGTCTCAATAGACCTTAAAAGGTGAAAAAGCAATATAAAAAAGAAAACTTTCTTAAAGCTTAAGGAGAAGAAGTGAACTATAGATATAGTTTTAAGATCACCATCCACTGAAAGAATAATGGACTAGTGTCCCAAGAGACATGAACACAATGCAGACCATAACAAGGTGAATATACGACCTGCAGTGAAACATATAACTGATCTGTTGAGAGAAACAGTTAGAGGGCCGCCTAATGACCCTTTAATGTTGCATCTGGTGTAGAAGGATAGAGACGACTTTGAAGATGTAGTTAGGGTGGACTCCCGTCAACCTTTAAGTGTTCTTCTTATTCTTTGGGGACTTTGGTTTCTTGACCACTTGCCACGTTGGGATCTCAGGTAAGTCCAGAATTTGAAGTTCCTCTGGCACAGGCATCCATGGCTGAACTTCCACTGGTTCAATAGCTAGCTTTTCCCAAGCTGCTGATAAATCCTGTGGCGTTCTAATCACAATTTGCTGGTCTGCTTTAGAGGTAGCCAGGCCAAAGGGGAACAGCCACCGCACTGCCAGTTTGTGCGCCCGAAGGGCATCTGTGAAAGGCTTTAGGGCTCTGCATTTCGCCAGCGTACTGGAGGCAAGGTCCTGGAAAAATTGTATTCTCGCCCCATTATAGGTGATGTCCTTCGTATCTCTCGCAGCGCGTAAAAGAGAGTCCATGTCTAGATAACTTAGTAGGCCACATATTATGTCCCTAGGAGGGCCGTTGTCAGGTGGTTTTGGCCGCAGGGCTCTGTGAGCCCGTTCGATTATGATCTGTGAGACTTTATCTTCTCCCACAAGGGAGGCAAAGATGGCAGTGACCGCGCTTGTAATCTCACCAGGGGGAACATCCTCAGGCACACCTCTGATGCGGACATTTTTCGGCCTGCTCCTGTTTCCCTGATCTTCCAGGTGGACTATAGCAGAGGTAAGGTATGAATTGTGGTCTTGCAGGACCTTACGCATGGCCTCACTGTGATTAATTAGGGCTGTTTGGGTCTCTTCTAGTGCCAAGACGCATCCCCCTATTTGCTTTACCTCCGTTTTTATATCTGATATGTCTTTATGCAGAGGTTGGAGAGCTTTGTATAGCGTCTTTTTGAAGAAGGCTCTTGATAATGGTAAATCGGAGGCTTCTTGCTCCTTCTGACATGGCGCAGGAGCTTTCTCTATCTGAGTCTTCCAGCTGCGCGGCTGCTTTGGCTCCCTCTAGCGCCATCTTGTTTTTGCATGCCGGGGAATAACCTCTCTTTTTTAGAAAACTGTCCATTTTAGACTGTGTGTGGCACGATCTCTGTGAGCCTGGGTTGTTCTCACTTCTTTCTCTGTTGTTTTCTACCATGTTAGGGGGATAAATTACCCATTATGCTGGTAAAAGCAGCCACGTCTGTGAAGAGCTCTGATATCAGGCGTCCATCTTGGCTCGCGGCTAGCTCCGCCCCCGAAGGAAAATTCTCTAAAACAAAGAAAGGACAGTTCTCTGAGTGGCAGATCCCTACAGACAGGGTAACCTCTGGAGTACGGAGTTTTACTATGCTTCCCAGCAGGGGGGAGGCATCAATGGCGACCACCTGGATCGGGGTGGACAATTTTAGTATAGGAATCCCCATCTGTTCAACAAATTTGAGATCAATAAAACTAAAAGCTGACCCTGAATCCACAAAAGCATTTCCTGACCCCTTTAAGACCCCAAAGGAAATTGAAACCAGCAACAATAGTTTGCTTCTTACCACCTCCGGGAGTACCTTGTCCTTGGATCCCTCTGACTTGGATGATCTTCCGGAAGGAGGAGCTTTAGGACACTGACGGACCCAGTGGTCGGGATCGCCACAATAAAAACAAGAGCCCCGACGACAGCTTAGCTCTCTTCGCGTCATCCCAAGCTGCATGGGCTCGTCCAACTGAGCCTCCATCTTGGGTTCGATAGGGGAAGCCTCAGGTTTAAGAAGGGTATGAGAAGAAAACAAATGCTCCCGTTGTCTCTCTCTAATTCGCCTATCTAGTCTAATTGCTAGCGTCATGGTCTCCTCTAAAGTGTCAGGACAGGGGTAACAAACCAGCATATCCTTTACCCTCTCAGTCAAGCCTGCCCTAAACTGACATTTGAGTGCCGGTTCGTTCCAGCCTGAGGGAACGCACCACTTGCGGAACTGAGTATAATAATCTTCCATGGGATGATCCCCCTGGGTGATGGCCTTAAGATTTACAGGCTCATAAAGAACCCCTAATGCCTGAAAAAAGAGATCAAGAGAATTTAGACAAGGGTAATCAGGCGGCAAGGAAAAAAAACACTCCTGGGGATCCCCTTGAAGCAGAGAGATGATAATACCAACCCTCTGTGGGTCAGGAACGGAGGAGTGGGGTCGTAGTCGAAAATAAAGTTTGCAGCTTTCCTTGAAAGCTAAAAAACTCTGGCGGTCAACCAAAAACCGGTCGGGTAATTTAATATGTGGTTCCACCTGAACGGCGGCAGGAGCAAGAATGGGGGCTGCTCGGACGGTCTCTTGTACCTGTATCCTCTCCCCTAGTTCCTGCACAATTTGAGCAAGACCCTGCACATGTTCAGTGAGGCTCTGTAGAGGGTCCATGCTGATTTGGGCCTGTGAGTCTGTCACGGATAGAAAGATAGAGAGGAAGTGCACCCCCTAGACTGCCACCCTCAACCCTGTCCCTGCCTACTTGCACCACCCGACATAGATGACGGGGCGCAACTGGGCGACGGTCCCTGACCTGCGTAAGTGCAAGCAGAGAGGATATAGGCATTGAGGTAAGCGGACAGCCAAATGAGAAGTAGCAGCCGAGCAGACAGAGAGGAAGACAAACAAGGTACCAAGAAATGGGAATGGCAAAGCGGGTCAACTAGCCGAGGTCAATCTGGGAGGTCACGTCAGTACAAGGGAGGAGGCAGAGACAAATCCGAGAGCGAGCTGAGGTCAAATCTGAGAGGTAGCATCAATATCAAAGGAGCAAGCAGAAGGGATGTCATGAAATGAAACAAGGTCAATACCAGAGGTCAGATGAGATAATTATAGTAATCACACTCAGCCCAATAGACTAAAATCACAGGCAACCTGTGGCCAGCAGGTTGCCTGTTTAAATAGTGGAGGGAAGTGGTGATGTGACGTGGCCAGCGTCACATGACCCCTCCTCCCTGACAGTAGCCGAGCGCTGAGTGCCCAGCTCGGTGTTCAGCCCCACCTGGTTTCCACGGTGATGGGGAACGCTGGCTGCTCCTGCAGGAGGAGTACAGCCAGACGTGCCGCATCCCCCGTCACCATGACAACCGGGATGCCGAGAGCAGAAGAGCGCAGCCGGACACAGCGAGTGTCCTGACTGCCGCGAGATCGGGGACTGTCGGCGGCACAAGGGATGAGAAGCCCGCTGCCTGCCCCTCGTGACAGCAGAGTAGGAGGAAGAGGTCGCCAACGCAGCTGGGGTACTGCCAGCACCTCAGAAGGCAGGGTTAGCATGGCCGAAATGTGGAAAAGCTTTGTCAGCACGCCACAACAACCAGCACCACCAGCTGATATGGAACGTCTTAGCAGGAGGCAGCATTTCAGCAACATGGTGGAGCAGTATGTGTGCAGATGACTACACGTACTGACTGATATGTCTGCCCCTTCAACTTCTGGGTCTCCAAATTGGGCACATGGCCAGTGATCCCACAGGATTTGTCCGTACCTTGTGCAGAATAGACATCACCAAGCCATTGTTGTACTCCAGCGCACTTTCTTTTTGTTTTATTTTCTATATTTCCCAATGTTTTGGGATCTACCAAAATTTGAACATAAAAATGAAATAAAATAAAATAAAAAACAAAAGCAAAAACAAGTGTTGGCTACCTCCTCCTCCACCGCCGCTTCCACCTACACCGTCACATCCACCGCCTCCTCAACCTCCTACTCCATATAGACCTCCACCTCCTAGATCAAGATTATTATTTTTAATTTTTACATATTTTATGTTATTTTAAGTCATTTCACTCATTTGTCTGAAACATTGTTGGGTGTCATATCCCAAATTTTGGGCTGTGATAATCCCCTGCTCTACATAGCGGACAGGGAAATACATTTCACTAATTCGTCTGTTACATTGTCGGGTGAAATCCACCAATTTTAGGCTGTGATACACCCCTGCTCTACCTAGTGGACAAGGAAATACATTAGACTAATTTGTCTGTTACATTGTTGGGTGACATATCCCAAATTTTTGGCTGTGATATACCCCTGCTCTACATGGTGGACAGGGAAATACATTTCACTAATTTGTCTGTTACATTGTCAGGTAAAATTCACCAATTTTTGGCTGTGATATACCACTGCTCTACATTGTGGACAGGAAAATAAATTTCACTAATTCGTCTGTTACATTGTTGTGCGACATTCACCAATTTTTGGCTGTGATATATCCCTGCTCTACCTAGTGGACAGCGAAATACATTTCACTAATTCGTCTGTTACATTTTTGGGTGACAAATGCTCATCTTTTGCACTAGAAAGTACATTTGCTGCCTACACTGCATTTAGCACAGTACAAATGGTGAGTCCAGAACAAGTACAGGCGATAGTAGATTGGGTGGTTGACAGTGCCTCCAGTTCCTTCACATTGTCTCCCACCCAGTCCCCTGCTGAAAGATCAGAGTTGGCACCTGCAGTCCATGTCCATCAGTCTTTCACCTCACCCCCTTGCAAATTAACCAAGCAGTTTGAGCCCCAGGTCATGCAGCAGTCTCTTCTGCTTTTTGATGACTCTGCTAGAAGGGTTTCCCAGGGCCATCCACATAGCCCTGCCCCAGAAGTGGAAGAGATTGAGTGCACCGATGCCCAACAACTTATGTTTCAGGATGAGGACATGGGAAGACCACTGCAGCACGTCTCGGATGATGACAAAACATAGGTTCCAACTGCTGCGGCTTTCTGCAGTCTGCAGACCAACAAGAAGGGCAGGGGTAAAAATTGGATGGAAGATGATGTGGAGGATGATGAGGTACTAGACCCCACATGGAATTAAGGTCATGCTAGTGACGTGTGCAGTTTGGAGGAAGAGGCGGTGGTCGCACAGAGGCACCAGCGCAGCAAAAGAGGGAGAAGGGTGCAAAAGCATCTGTTACATTCTTGGGTGACATTTTACCATTTTTGCCATGAATAAGCCCCTGCATAGGTGACAGGGACCTAAATTTCAAAAAATCGCCTGTTACATTGTCAGCTGACATTTTAACATTTTTTTTTCGTATACAAAGCACTGCTCTGCATAGGTGACAGGGACCTAATTTGTGTAAAATCGTCTGTCTGTGGTATCTCTTTCTCAGGCTCCCTCTCCGGCATGGATCCTTTATTCCCTGTTACCTGTGATCACCATGGTAGGCACATAAAAGAACATCGAAAGTTGATAGGGAAGATATCCAATTGGATCAAGGCCGTCACGGGGACGTGCGATCAGGCAGAAGTTTTCTAGAGTCAACAAAGCAGCAGCAGGGCCTCTCTTGTCTAATTTTTTCTAATCCAAAATACCGCAGAGACATTCCCTGTAATTTTTTATTAATCATTCCAATAACAGGGCATCTTAAGAGTCCTGTATTGTTATTTATCGTCACTACCTCCCCGAAACGGGAGTGGGTAATTTCCGCGCGCCTCCTCATTAAGGCCCCATGCACACGGCCGTGTTTCACAGCCGTGTGCGGGCCGTGGAACCGCGGCCTGGATCCCTCCTGAGAGCAGGAGCGCACGGCGTCACTGGTTGCTATGACGCCGTGCGCTCCCTGCTGCCGCCGCAATACAGTAACACACTGGTATGATCTATACCAGTGTATTACTGTACTGTGCCGGCAGCAGGGAGCGCACGGCGTCATAGCAACCAGTGACGCCGTGCGCTCCTGCTCTCAGGAGGGATCCAGGCCGCGGTTCCACGGCCCGCACACGGCTGTGAAACACGGCCGTGTGCATGGGGCCTTACTTGTATGCTTTTGCTTCAATAACTTACTCCCTTGGATGTGGTATCCCTTTCTCACTCTCCCTCTCCGGCATGGAACCCTGATTCCCCGTTACCCTTGATCACCATGGTAGGCGCAAAAAAGGACATTGAAAGTTGATAGGGAAAATATCCAATTGGATCGAGTACATCACGGGGACGTGCGACATGGTGGAGCAGTATGCGTGCACATGTCAACACATACTGATTGATGGGTTTGCCCCCTTCAACTTCTTGGACACATGGCCTGAGCTTGCCCTTTACGCCTTGCCCTGCAGCCAGTGTATTGTCTGAACGTTTGTTTAGCACGGCAGGAGGGGGTTATCAAAGAGAAGCGCACATGCCTGTCCACAGCCAATGTGGACAAGCTTACGTTCTTTAAAATGAACCAGCCAGTGATCCCACAGGACTTGCTTGTACCTTGTGCAGAATAGACATATATACCGGCCTCACCCAGCCATTGTTGTACTCCAGCGCACTTTCTCTTTGTTTTATTTTTTATATTTCCCAATGTTTTGGGGTCTACCAAAATGTGAAAAAAAAATAAAAATAAAATAAAATAAAAAGCAAAAGCAAAAATCAGTGTTGGCTACCTCCTCCTCCTCCACCGCCGCTTCCACCTACACCATCACATCCACCACCTCCTCAACCTCCAACTCCATATGGATCTCCTCCTCCTAGATCAAGATTATTATTTTTTTATTTTTATGTATTTTATGTTATTTGAAGTCATTTCCCTATCCACATTTGTTTGCAGAGCACTTTTGCTGCCTTTTGCAGCCCTCTAGCCCTTTCCATGTCTTTTTAGAGCCATTTTAGTGCTTCAAAGTTTGACTTCAATGGGGTTCAGGTTCGGGGTCAAGTTCAGGTCCCGAACTCAAACTTTTTTGTGAAGTTCGGCCGAACCCATTGAACCGCTCAACTCTACTTAGAAGTTTAGAAGCAAATTTTAAAATTTTTCTGAAAATTTACAAAACCCAATTTTTAAGGACCAGTTCTTGTCTGAAGTCACTTTGTGGGGCTTACATAATAGAAACCAGCCATTAATGGCCCCATTTTAGAAACTACACCCCTCAAGGTATTCAAAACTGATTTTTACAAACTTTTTTAACCCTTTAGGTGTTCCACAAGAATTAAAGGAAAATGAAGATAAAATTCAGAATTTCACTTTTTTGGCAGATTTTCAATTTTAATCTATTTTTTCTAGTAACCAAGCAAGGGTTAACAGCCAAACTGATTCTGTAGTTTACATAAACTGCTGTATGGGCACATGGCAGGGCATAAAATGAAAGGAGCGCCATATGGTTTTTGGAGGGCAGATTTCACTGGGATAATTTGAGGGTTGCCATGTCACATTTGAGGACCCCCTGATGCACCCCTAGAGTAGAAACGCCAAAAAAGTTACCCCATTTTGGAAACTACAGGATAATACGGCAGTTCTGTTGGTACTATTTTAGGGTACATATGATTTTTGGTTGCTCTATATTACACTTTTTGTGAGGTAAGGTAACAAAAAATATCTGTTTTGGCACCGTTTTTATTTTTTGTTTTTTACACTGTTCATCTGACAGGTTAGATCATGTGCTATTTTTATAGAGCAGGTTGTTACGGACATGACAATACTAAATATGACTTTTTTTGGGTTGTTTGCTTCAGTTTTACATAATAAAGTATTTTTGCCTCCATATTCTGAAAGCCAAAGTTTTTTTGTTTTTTTTTGGGCGACTGTCTTTTTTGTATAAGATGACGGTTTGATTGGTATTATTTTAGGGTGCATATATCTTTTTGATCGCTTAGTATTATACTTTTTGTGATGTAAGCTGACAAAAAATAGCCTTTTTTGCAACGTTTCTTTTTTTTGTTTTACGGTTTTCATCTGAGGGGTTAGATAATGTGATATTTTGTACATCAGGTCATTACGGACGTGGCAATACCTAATATGTATACTTTTTTATTTTATTTAAGTTTTACACAATAAATGCATTTTTTAAACAAAAAAAAATCATGTTTTAGTGTCTCCATATTTTGAGAACCATAGCTTTTTAAATGTTTTGGGTGATTGTCTTAGGTAGGGCAGGGCCGGCATCAGCACCCAGCATACCTAGGCAAGTGTCAGGGCCCACTCATTTCTGCGGCCTCTTTAAACATTTTGACATACTTTATGCTGCTGCGCTGCCATCTCACAGGATTTCCAGGCCTGCGGGACAGATCGGAAGAGGACTGGAGGAACGTGCACGTGATCACAGCAGGGGCGGAGCTGACCAGCAGTGGTAGAGCGCAGCTAAAGAGACAGCATAGCAGCCGAGCGCTGAAGAAACCAGCAGCAGGGCAGGAGTTGTAGGAGTCAGTGTAAGATGTAAGTCAGTGACGTGTGACCACTGACCAGTAACACGAGGAGTGGGGCTAATGCATGGTGTGGTATTTTTTCGGGAGGGATCACCCCGGATCCCTCCCCAGCCTCTACTAATAGGAGAATAATGAATTGAGCAACAAACCTCTTTGTGGGGGAATACCTTAGTCCCCCCTTACCCCAATATACCTAACCTCAGGCATGAGAAATGTACAGCAAGCAGTAAAGCAAATATTCCTTACCTAACCTTAGGCATAAGAAGTGTACAGCAAGCAGTAAAGCAAATATTTCTATAAGTTATCAGTAATGACAGACTCACTCACTGCTGACTGAGGCTGGACATGCTGACTGAGCCTTGTAGTTCTCTCAGAGAACTGTCTACAAGGCTCAGCATGTCCAGTCTGTTATTACTGATTACCAGAAATCAGTACAAGGAAGGAGTATAAGGCGGGCAAAGAACTATAAAAGGCTCAGCATGTCCAGCCTGTCTCATAGCATAGTAGTCTGCTGCAGCCTGACCTGCTGTGCCCCAAATTAAAATATCATCATATTGATATTTATTGGGCATTGGGGGCACAGGAGTAGGCAGCAGTATACTGCTATCAGCATTGATATTGATATTTATTGGGTCTCATCACATCACATATGTACATATATATTATATAAATTGACCAATTTCTTAAATATGGTGACAAAGACCAAGGTCATGCTGGTAGGGAACAGCTTCCCAGGGTCAACCTTTTGAGGTGATTACCCTGGAAGGGACTTAATAGGTGATATTGATAGTGATAACCTTGCAATTCGCCCGGCGAACTTTGCTCGTTTGCGATCCTCCGAACATACGAACATATGGCGATGTTCATGCGCGTCATATTCTTTTGCATTATGCCGAACTTTGACCCATGACACATACATCAGGTGGGACAGGACATCCAATTGAGACTTTTTAGCACATGGACACAACTCCAACCCTATAACAGAACCCGATCTGGCAGCCATTTTACATTATGTGTTTTGCCAGTGTAAGGCGAGGTTGCTGAGTGGAGCAGGGACAGACTGTTAGGGACACCAAACGCTAGCTAATAGGGCCACAAAAGTCCTTTTAAGGACTGGTAACGTTGTGCTATCCATAGGTGTGATACACAGAGGGGTGTGATATACTTATAATGTACTTTCTAACATGGAAAGTATATTATAGTGCATTTGTATGCTTCCAGAAAATACTGATTGAGGGCTGCGATCTATCAGCTTCAACAAAATAGTGATAGAGGTTTTCCATATACCTGCATCCACAAAATTACTGCTTGATGGTGAAATACCTGCTTCAACTAACAACTGATTGAGGCCTGCCATATATCAGCTTCCACAAAAAAGTGATAGAGGCTTTTCATATACCTGCATCCACAAAATACAGATTGCGGGTTTTTATATACCTGCTTCAACTAACAACTGATTGAGGGATGCCATATATCAGCTCCCACAAAATAGTGATAGAGGTTTTCCATATACCTGTGTCCACAAAATTACTGCTTGAGAGTAGGGTTGAGCAAACTCGAACTGTTAAGTTCGGGTTCATACCGAACTTTAGGATTTTTGGACCCCGGATCCGAACCCGAACTTTTCAGTAAAAGTTCGGGTTTGGGTTTGGTGTTCCGCGATTTAATGGTGCTTTTGAAAGGCTGCATAGCAGCCAATCAACAAGTGTTTAACTTGTGTGCCCTTAGAAGCCATCACAGACATGCCTAATAATGGCATGGCTGTGATTGGCCAGTGCAGCATGTGACCCAGCCTCTACATAAGCTGGAGTCACGTAGTGCTGCACGTCACTCTGATTAGTGTAGGAATAGGATGCTGCTGCTGTGAAGGAGAGAATAGGACAGAATACGAGTGTATTACTGTAGTGAAGAGGCGGTATGATGCGCACGGCGTCATAGCAACCAATGACGCCGTGCGCTCCTGCTGTCAGCAAGATGCCAGGCCGGGATACCACGGACCACTCTCGGCCGTGGAACACGGCCATGTGCATGAGGCCTAACTCAGCGATCTACCTAGATTTTGTTTTGTGGGTGCAGTGCACAATCTTTTTACCCTGCCCGGAGCCCAGTGACACAGAAAAATAACTTTCATCCTTCTGTTAGTTAGGTGGGCGGTGGCGGCCATTTTATGCAAGTTATGTGCATTTGTGACAGTCAAATAGAAGCTTGAAATACTACAATTATATTCTGGGTTTAAAAAAATCACCTATTTTGGGCAAGACCCTACATCTGGGGCCATTGCAGCATTTGTCAGTGTGCAGTTTAAGCTTGAAATACTGCAATAATTTTCTGAAATTTAAAAAACACCCTTTTTGGGCAAAATACTAAATTGTACAGCCCTTGCTGCATCTTTCAGTGTTAAATACAAGCATTATATACTGCTCTCATATTCTGTTATTAAAAAAACACCCATTTAGGGCAAAATCCTAATTTTGCGGCGTTTGCAGCATCTGTTGATGTTAAATACAAGCTTGAAATATAGCAATAATTTTCTGGTTTTAAAAAAGCACCCATTTGTGGCAATACCCTCCATCTGGGGCCTATGCAGCATTTGTCAGTGTGCAATTTAAGCTTGAAATACTGCAATCATTTTCTGGGTTTTAAAAAACACCCTTTTTGGGCAAAATACAACATTTTACAGCCTTTGCTCAATGTGAAATACAAGCGTTATATACTGCTGTTATCTTCTGTTATAAAAAAAAAACACCCATTTTGGAAAAAATACTAAATTTGCAGCCTTTGCTGCATCTGTCAGTGTGAAATACACTTGTTAGATTCTGCTGTTATCTTCTGTTATTTAAAAAAACACCCATTTTGGGGAAAAAACTAAATTTGCAGCCTTTGCTGGATCTGTCATTGTGAAATACAAGCGTTAGATACTGCTGTTATGTTCTGTTATTAAATAAAACATCCATTTTGGGAAAAATATTAAATTTGCAACCGATGCTGCATCTGTCAGTGTGAAATACACGCATTAGATACTGCTGTTATGATTCTGTTATTAAAAAAACACCCATTTGGGTAAAAATACTAAATTTGAAGTCTTTGCTGCATCTGTCAGTGTGAAATACACACGTTAGATACTGCTGTTATTTTCTGTTATAAAAAAAACACCCATTTTGGGCCAAATACTAAATTTGCGGCCATTGCTACATCTTTCAGTGTGAAATACACGCGTTAGATACTGCTGTTATCTTCTGTTTAAAAAACACCAATTTTGGGCCAAATACTAAATTTGCAGCCTTTGCTGCATCTGTGTCACGGTCATATTGTTGTTTGACCTTGACGCGGTTGCCGTGCAGACTCGTTGCTGGTGGCAAAGTGTAGTTTTTGGTTTGCACTTGCAATTCCCCTTTAAGGTGCGCCTCCCTGCTGTTTGGTGTGCTAGGGTTAAATCTCCTAGCTAGTGGGGATTATGGTGTGTCCTGGGTGTGGCCGCAAGCTTGTTGTATACCTGTGGCTTGCAGGCTGGGGGCAGTTGTTCTACAGCCTTGTTTGGTGGTGGACCTCTGCTCCTTGCCTGGGTGATTCTGCCCAGTCCTCGAGGGCCACCTTATTCGACATAAATTGTCTTTCCTTATGTTTGCTCCTGGTTCCCTACATCACTTGTTATTTGTTAGGTGTGGGTTTATGTTCAGGGTGTTTGGTACATCTTCATGGTTGTTACATGTCTGGGCTGTTGTTGGGGTTTGTCCCTAAATGTATTTTTGATATTTGCCCTGTATGTTGTAGCCTGTTTGCAGTGCTGCTTGGTGTAGCCATGTACTTTGTGAACATGGGTGGCTCTGGCAGAGTTGGTATGCTGGATTCTGTGTGGGTTATTTGTACTGTGACCTGCTGTGTGTTCGGGCTCCTGTACTGATGCACAGTTTCCAGTTGTGGAGGTTTCAGCAGGTAAGTTAGTTGTCTTGTTGTTCTTACCTGCCAATCCTCTTGCTGTGAATAGTCTCTACTTTTCCCTTTGTTGGTAGGCCTGTGGAGTCTCTGGTTCATCCGTGTCTTGGATTAACCTGGTTGTCTATGGAAATTCAGGTATTTTAGGGTACTGAGGTTCCAGTCTATGGGCCCTCCTACCTTATGGGTCAGCTCATACAGTTAGGAGAACAGGGCCAGATTTAGGGATGCTTTAGGAGGGGACCTGCTCCCTTATTCCGGCGTACTGGCCTAGCAGCTACACTTTATCTCTTTACATTGTGCGGTGGGGGGTTTCCCCCACTCCCCACTGTGACAATCTGTCAGTGTAAGATACACGTGTTAGATACTGCTATTGTCTTCTGTTATTAAAAAAAACAGCCACCAACACAGCAGAAGAGGGAGCAGGGTGCAAAAGTGGAGCAGACGTTCCCTAGATAGTACGCCTGCTACTACCCAATGCAGCAAGGGACCGAGCACACCAAAGTAAGCTCCAAGGAGTTCCCTGGCGTGGCAGTTTTTCAGAAAATGTGCTGACGACAAGACACAAGTGTTTGCACGCTGTGCAATCAGAGCCTGAAGCGAGGCATAAACGTTCTCAACCTGAGCACAACCTGCATGACCAGGCATCTAAGTGCAAAGTACAAGCTGCAGTGGTGTAGACACCTCTGGCTCCTCCTGCTTCCTCTTCTGCTGCAGTCTCGGCCTCTTCATCCACCTCTGGAGTGACAGTGGCACCTGCCACACCGCAAACAGAGGATCTGCCAGCAACACCACCACCTGGGTCACCAAGCAACTCCACAATGTCCCACGGAAGCGTTCAGCTCTCCATCTCTCAAACACTGGAGCGGAAGAGGAAGTACACCCCTACCCACCCGCGATCCCTGGCTGAATGCCAGCATTTCAAATTTCCTGGCCTTTGAAATGTTGTCATTCCATCTGGTGGAGACGGAGAGTTTTAAAAGCCTTATAGCGGTGGCTGTCAGACAATACGTCGTTCCTAGTCTCCACTACATTTCAAGGCAAACCATCCCTTCCCTGCACAACCAAGTGGGGGACAAAATTAGGTGTGCACTGCGCAAAGCCATCTGTGGCAAGGTCCACCTAACTACGGATACGTGGACCAGTAAGCACGGTCAGGGACGTTATATCTCCCTGTGCCTGAGGCGGATTTTAGTTTGGCGCATGTCCCTCCACCACCGAGGATTGCAGGGTGCCAACTGCCTCCTGTCGCTTCCTCTTTCTACTCTGCTTCCTCATCCTCTACCGCCTCCTCTTTTGGTCAGCGTAACACCTTCACCACCAACTTTAGAACAGCCAGGGGTAAACGAGAGCAGGCAGTTTGAAAACTTATCTGTTTGGGGGACAAACTCCACACCGCGCAGGAGCTGTGGACAGGCATGCAACAATAGACCGATGAGTGGTTGGTGCCAGTGAGCCTCAAGCCCAGCCTGGTGGTGTGCGATAATGGGCGAAATCTCGTAGCAGCTCTGGGACTAGCCAGTTTGACGCACATCCCTTGCTTAGCGCATGTGCTGATTTTGGCGGTGCAGAGGTTCCTTAAAAATTACCCCGATATGTCTGAGCTGCTTCAGAAAGTGCGGGCTATCTGTGCGTGCTTTCGCCGTTCTCACCCGCCGGCTGCTCGCCTGTCATCGCTGAAGCGTACCTTCGGCCTTCCTGCTCACCGCCTCATATACGACGTGCCCACAAGGTGTAACTCAACCTTGCCCATGCTGGCAAGACTGTGCGAGCATCAGCAGGGGATAGTGGAGTTTCAGCTAGAGCATGCACGGATGAGTCGCTCGGCGGAACAGCACCACTTCACCACTAATGACTGGGCCTCCATGCAAGACCTGTGTTCCTTGTTGCCTGTTTCGAGTACTTCACCAGCATGGCCAGTGCTGAGAACGCCTTTCTCAGCGTTACTATCCCACTTCTATGCCACCTTAAAAAACCGCTTCTGGCGATGATGGAAGAGGATGTGGCAAAGGAGGAGGAGGAGGAAGAGGGATCATTTCATAGGGTTTCCGGCCAGTCAATCACAAGTGGCTCCGAGGGTGGGTTCCTGCACCCACTAACGCAAGGTACACAATTGTCCAGTCTGGGCACAGTTCTGGAGGATGATGAGGATGATGAGGTGGAGGATGAGGAGATGGAGGAGGTGGAACCATGACCATCACTGGTGCGTGGCTGGGGGGATACAGAGGACACAGACGATACACAAAAGCAGTACTTTTAGGAGAGGATTCCTTGCTCCCTGCCCGCTCAAGTCAGTGCCCGTTGCTGCCTCTATCTACTTCCCGTGCTCATGGTGAGTCCCCATCACCATGGGAACGCCTCCATGCTAGAATGTACTGTCGGATGTGAGAATCAAGTTGCAATCGCAATGCGAATAATATAACTTGAATAAATCGCATAACGATTTTAACTTGCACCTGGTTTACAATGTTTGGCTTTCTTGAAATAGCAAAGATGGAGAATATTTCATTTTGACTAATAAATATATTCGTCATCCTTGCTAATTCAAGGTAATTTAGTAAACCAGGTCTAAGTTGAAATCGCAATGCGATTAATTCAAGTTATATTAATCGCATTGCGATTTTAACTTGTAGCTGCTGCTGGGTCTCTAATGGATTGGGTCAGCTTGCTAGAATTAACGAAGTTAACAAATATGTATGTAGTTGTCATTATCGCGTAATGCGATAGTAACTTTAATACAGTGTTATGCTAACTTTTATGGAGGATTTCAATGCTGTAATGGGACAACATAGGAAGATATATTGCTTTACTCGATAATTAAGTAGTTGTCATTATCGCGTAATGCGATAATAACTTAAATTAAGGAAGATGTAGAATACTTAGCTATCTTCGTTGATGTAGAATACTTCGCTATCTTCGTTGATGTAGAATTCTTCGCTATCTTCGTTGATGTAGAATAAAGAATAATTCGCTATCTTGATTCTTTTATTAACAAAGACATAGAATATATCGCTATATTCATGTTAAATCTAGATCTCCAAGATTAAACAATAGGAAAGTTGCCTTATTATTAAGTTATAAGGCAATTAGAAGTTATAATTTATAACTTCTAATTCTAATCTTAAAAATCGCAATATGCGAATAATTAAATCACATAATAATTACAATAATGACGAATATTCGATTTCGACGAATATAAGACAAATAATCAAACGAATATTCGCGAAATATTGCAAAATCGAATATGGCACATCCCGCTCAACACTACTGTCTACTAGGTATAGCAGTGGTACTTCACACCCAAAATTGTTGAATTTCAACTGAAAATGTAACTGACAATTTTTTTTAAAATAACCAGTCTACTAGGTATAGCAGTGGTACATCACACCCAAAAATTGGTGAATTTCACAAGAAAATGTAACTGACAATTTTTTTTATTTTTATTTTTAACCGGCCTACTAGGTATAGCAGTGGTACAATACACCCAAAAATTTGTGAATTTCACCCGAAAAAGTAAATTACAATTTAAATTGTTTTTTAATAGGCCTTCTAGGTATAGCAGTGGTACTATACACCCAAATATTTGTGAATTTCACCCGAAAATGTAAATGACAATTATTATTTATTTTTTACCAGCTTACTAGGTATAGCAGTACCTATACACCCAAAAATTTCTTAATTTTACCCTAAAATGTAACTGACAATGTAGTAAAATCATAAAAAAAATAAAAATACTTACAAATAAAATAAAAAAATTGAATTTATGAGGTGGAGTTCCATATGGAGTAGGAATTTTAGGAGGCGGTGGACGTAGCGGTGTAGGTGGAAGCGGCGGTGGAGGAGGACGAGGTAGCCAACACAGGTTTTTGGTTTTAATTTTTTTTTTATTAGGGTACAATTAGGTATCAAATATCCAAAATACAAGAATGAGTAATTGCACTGCAGTATAACAATGGCTAGTTAGTGCCAGTATACATGTCTATACTGCACAAGGCACGGACAAGTCCTGAGGGATCCATGCCTGTTTCATTTTAATGAATGTGAGCTTGTCCACATTGGCTGTGGAAAGTCAGCTGCGCTTGTATGTGATGACGCCCCCTGCCGTGCTAAACACACATTCAGATAATACACTGGCTGCAGGGCAGGCCAGCACCTCCAAGGCATAAAGGGCAAGCTCAGGCGATGTGCCCAATGTGAAGACCCAGAAGTTGAAGGGGGCAGACCCGTCATTCAGTACGTGTAGGCGTGTGCACACATACTGCTCCACCATGTTGGTGAAATGCTGCCTCCTGCTAAGACGTTCCATATCAGCTGGTGGTGCTGGTTGTTGTGGTGTGTTGACAAAGCTTTTCCACATTTCGGCCATGCTAACCCTGCCTTCTGAGGTGCTGACAGTGCCGCAGCTGCGTTGGCAACCTCTGCCTCTTCCTCTGCCTTCGCCTTGTGCTTCCACTGTGCCCCCGCTGTCAGGTGGAAATGCCACCAGCAGCGCGTCTACCAGCGTGCGCTTGTACTCGCGCATCTTCAATCACGATCTAGTGAGGGAATTAAGGACGGTACATAGTCCTTGCAACAGGAATCCAGCAGCGTGGCCACCCAGTAATCAGCACAAGTTAGAATGTGGGCAACTCGGCGGTCGTTGCGGAGACACTGCAGCATGTAATCGCTCATGTGTGCAAGGCTGCTCAGAGGCAACGAAAAGCTGTCCTCTGTGGGAGGTGTATCGTCTGTGTCCTCTGTATCCCCCCATCCACGCACCAGTGATGGCCATGAGCTTGTCTGGGTGCCACCCTGCTGGGAACATGGTTCCTCCTCCTCCATCTCCTCCTCCTCATCCTCCACCTCGTCATCCTCCAGAACTGTGCACTGGCTGGACAATTGTGTACCTTGGGTTTGTGGGTGGAAGAACCCACCCTCGGAGCCTCAATTAAAGATTTATTTGACCAAAATGACTATATTTCAAATGCCTGAATCAAACCCCTGTATGTAAAGGGTGTATCTCACACGGCCTGAACCAGAATAGGCCTTAATTAAAGATTTCCTTGCCCAAAATGGCTGTATTTCAAATGCCTGAATCAAACCCCTATATGTAAAGGGTGTATCTCACACGGCCTGAACCAGACTAGACCTTAATTAAAGCTTTCTTTGCCCAAAATGGCTGTATTTCAAATGCTTGAATCAAACCCCTGTATGTAAAGGGTGTATCTCACACTGCCTGAACCAGACTAGGCCTTAATTAAAGATTTCTTGGCCCAAAATGGCTGTATTTCAAATGCCTGAATCAAACCCCTGTATGTAAAGGGTGTATCTCACACGGCCTGAACCAGACTAGGCCTTAATTAAAGATTTATTTGCCCAAAATGGCTGTATTTAAAATGCCTGAATCAAACCCCTGTATATAAAGGGTGTATCTCACATGTCCTGACCCACTGTAGGCCTCAATTAAAGATTTGCTTGCCCAAAATGGCTGTATTTCAAATGCCTGAATCAAACCCCTGTATGTAAAGGGTGTATCTCACACATCCTGACCCACTGTAGGCCTCAATTAAAGATCTCTTTGCCCAAAATGGCTGTATTTCAAATGCCTGAATCAAACCCCTGTATTTAAAGGGTGTAGCTCACACGACCTGACCCACTGTAGGCCTTAACTAAAGATTTGTTTGCCCAAAACTGCTGTATTTCAAATGCCTGAATCAAACCCCTGTATGTAAAGGGTGTATCTCACACAGCCTGAACCAGAATAGGCCTTAATTAAAGATTATTTTGCCCAAAATGGCAGTATTTCAAATGCCTAAATCAAACCCCTGTATGTAAAGGGTGTATCTCACACGACCTGAACCAGACTAGGCCTTAATTAGAGATTTCTTTGCCCAAAACAGCTGTATTTCAAATGCCTGAATCAAACCCTTGTATGTAAAGGGTGTATCTCACACAGCCTGAACCAGACTAGGCCTTAATTAAAGATTATTTTGCCCAAAATGGCAGTATTTCAAATGCCTGAATCAAACCCCTGTATGTAAAGGGTGTATCTCACACATCCTGACCCACTGTAGGCCTCAATTAAAGATCTCTTTGCCCAAAATGACTATATTTCAAATGCCTGAATCAAACCCCTGTATGTAAAGGGTGTATCTCACACGACCTGAACCAGACTAGGCCTTAATTAGAGATTTCTTTGCCCAAAACAGCTGTATTTCAAATGCCTGAATCAAACCCTTGTATGTAAAGGGTGTATCTCACACAGCCTGAACCAGACTAGGCCTTAATTAAAGATTATTTTGCCCAAAATGGCAGTATTTCAAATGCCTGAATCAAACCCCTGTATGTAAAGGGTGTATCTCACACAACCTGAACCAGACTACTCCTTAATTAGAGATTTCTTTGCCCAAAATGGCAGTATTTCAAATGCCTGAATCAAACCCCTGTATGTAAAGGATGTATCTCACACAGCCTGAACCAGAGTAGGCCTTAATTAAAGATTTCTTTGCCCAAAATGGCTGTATTTCAAATGCCTGAATCAAACCCCTGTATGTAAAGGATGTATCTCACACGTCCTGACCCACTGTAGGCCTCAATTAAAGATCTCTTTGCCCAAAATGGCTGTATTTCAAATGCCTGAATCAAACCCCTGTATGTAAAGGGTGTATCTAACACGGCCTGAACCAGACGAGGCCTTAATTAAAGATTTTTTTGCCCAAGATGGCTGTATTTCAAATGCCTGAATCAAATTCCTGTATGTAAAGGGTGTATCTCACACGGCCTGAACCAGACTAGGCTTTAATTAAAGATTATTTGCCCAAAATGGCTATATTTCAAATGCCTGAATCAAACCCCTGTATGTAAAGGATGTATCTCACACAGCCTGAACCAGACTAGACCTTAATTAAAGATTTATTTGCCCAAAATGGCTGTATTTCAAATGCCTGAATTAAACCCCTGTATGTAAAGGGTGTATCTCACACGGCCTGAACCAGACTAGGCCTTAATTAAAGATTTCTTTGCCCAAAATGGCTGTATTTCAAATGCCTGAATTAAACCCCTTTATGTAAAGGGTGTATCTTACACGGCCTGATCCACAGTAGGCTTGAATTAAAGATTGGTAATAGTAAATTGAGATAGGCACGACCAGAATATTTGGTTTTATTTCACTAGAATAAAACATCTAAACTAACTATACAGACATGTAGAGCGGTGCCCAGGGATCTCCCTGCACTTACTGTTATACCTGGGCGCCGCTCCGTTCTCCCGGTATAGCCTCCGGTATCTTCATAGTTAGGCTCCACCCAGGGGAACCTGCCGGCATCTCCTTCTCCCAGACTGTAGCGCTGGCCAATCGCAGCGCTCAGCTCATAGCCTGAGAAAAAAAAAAGCCTCTCAGGCTATGAGCTGAGCACTGTGATTGGCCAGCGCTACAGCATGGGAGAAGGAGACGCCGGCAGGTTCCTGTCATGGAACCATGAACCAGACGTACAACAGAGATAGGTGGAATAAGAAGGCTTTATTGAAAATCAAGCCGTAGCTAAAGTCCAAACGGATGGCTAAACCGAAGCAGGGTCTTGCGTAGACGGAGGTCAGGAACCAGGAGGGTAGTCAGACGTAGCCAGGATCAGGAACCAACGGGGTAGTCAGACGAAGCCAGGATCGGGAACCAACGGGGTAGTCAGACGAGGCCAGGATCGGGAACCAACGGGGTAGTCAGACGAGGCCAGGATCAGGAACCAGAAGCAGCAGCAGTCTTTGAAGCATGTGCACACAGGAGGACCAAGCAAGGAACTGAAGCCACAGACCTTCTATATATATGAGCTAGGCATCCAGCTCCTCCCAGTGGGAAGGAGGAGCCGCAGGGTGGGAGGCTACAAGAAACCCAGAAACCAAGATGGCCGCCAGCACATGTCAAACGAAGGAGAACAGTGAGAAGGTAAGACCATGACAGTACCTCCCCCTCAAGGGCCCCTCCTCCGCGGAGTAAGGAACGGTTTCAGAGGGAAGCGTGCGTGGAAGGCTCGGAGCAACGCAGGAGCATGGACATCTGTGGAGGGAACCCAGGAACGCTCCTCTGGACCATAACCACGCCAATGGACCAAAAACTGCAACCGACCGCGGACCAGGCGTGAGTCCAGGATATTGCTCACCTCATATTCCTCACGATTGCCCACTTGGACCGGACGGGGCCGAGGAACCGAGGAAGTGAAACGATTACACACCAATGGCTTCAACAGGGAGACATGAAACACGTTGGAGATCCGCATGCCAGGAGGAAGCGCAAGGGCATAGGCTACCGGGTTTACCCTGTGAAGCACTCGGAAGGGACCAACAAAGCGAGGCGCCAGCTTGGGAGTGGGCACTCGAAGGTTGAGGTTGCGGGTGGACAACCATACACGGTCTCCGACCTGGTAGGAAGGAGCGGGCGCTCGTCTGCGATTAGCCTGGAGTCTCTGGCGTTGCGCAGAGACCTCAAGGGACCTCTGGATCTGTACCCAAGAAGTACGTAGGACGGAAAGGTGATCCTCCACAGCCGGAGTATCCTGGGGAGAGAATACCTCCGGTAACACGGCAGGTTGGAACCCATAATTGGCCATGAAGGGAGACGTCCCAGAGGAAGAGTTCACCGCCGTGTTCCTGGCAAACTCAGCCCAAGGCAGGAGGTCAACCCAATTGTCTTGGTGATCGGAGACATAGCAACGAAGGAATTGCTCCAAGGCCTGATTGGATCGTTCTGCGGCCCCATTGGACTGAGGGTGGTAGGCCGAGGAGAAAGAGAGATGAATCCCCAACTGGGAGCAAAAGGCGCGCCAGAACCTGGACACAAACTGACTCCCCCGATCCGACACAATCTCCTTGGGCAAACCGTGCAACCGGAAGACCTCCCTGGCAAAAATCGAGGCCAACTCTTGTGCAGAGGGTAACTTCTTGAGAGGAACACAGTGGCACATTTTGGAAAACCGATCCACAATCATGAGAATGACCGTATGGCCTCGGGATGCAGGAAGGTCCACAATGAAATCCATCCCCAGGTGTGACCATGGACGCTCCCCGGTGGCTATGGGTTGCAAAAGGCCCAACGGAAGGTGCCGAGGGGACTTACTCTGGGCACAAACGGAGCATGCCGCTACATATGCGGCGATGTCGGAACGTAGAGAAGGCCACCAGAACAGACGTGAAACCGCCCAGGACAGCTGATTCTTTCCAGGGTGCCCCGCGGCCTTGGAGTTATGGTAGGTTCGCAACAACCGAGTGCGCAACTCCTCAGGCACAAAACATCTGCCGTTGGGTCTCCCAGAGGGAGCACCAGATTGAGCCGCCAAAATCTGCTCACCCAGAGGAGAGGTCAGGCTGGTGCGAATAGCAGCCAGGATCTGATTCGGGGGTATGACCGTAGTCGGAATCGACTCCTCCCCGGACAGCTCGGAGTACTGCCGTGATAAGGCATCCGCTCTGATGTTCTTGGAGCCGGGTAGGTAGGAGACCACGTAATTAAAACGTGACAAGAACAGAGCCCATCTGGCCTGACGTGGTGTCAATCTCTTGGCCTCAGAGAGGTAGGTCAGATTCTTGTGGTCCGTCAGGATGAGAACCGGGACCACCGAGCCCTCGAGCAAGTGCCTCCATTCTTTAAGGGCCTGCACGATGGCCAATAACTCCCTGTCACCAATCTGATAGTTGCACTCCGCGGAAGACAGTTTCCGGGAGTAAAACCCACAAGGAAGCAGAGGACCCTCTGGTGTTCTACGCTGAGACAGGAGGGCGCCTACTCCCGTCTCAGACGCGTCCACCTCGAGGACAAAAGGCAACCCAGGGTTGGGATGCGACAGAATCGGAGCCGACACAAAGGCGGACTTTAGAGCCTCAAAAGCTCGGATGGCCTCGAGCGGCCAGACCTGAGGATTACTGCCCTTCCTGGTCAGATCCGTGAGAGGCTTGGCTAGCATGGAAAAGTCCCTGATGAACTTCCGATAATAATTGGCGAAGCCCAAAAAGCGCTGCAGGGCACGAAGCCCACTGGGCTGGGGCCACTGTAAGACAGCCGAAACCTTCTCAGGATCCATGGAGAACCCCTCAGCGGAAATGATGTAACCTAAGAAGGTTACCTGGGATCGGTGAAATTCGCATTTCTCAAGCTTACCGAACAGCTTGTTCTCTCGTAAGCGTTGCAACACTCGTCTGACATCCAGAATGTGGGCCTCCATGGATGCAGAATATACCAAGATGTCATCCAAATAGACCACCACACACTGCTGCAACAGGTCACGGAAAACATCGTTGATGAATTCCTGGAAGACTGCGGGCGCATTGCACAACCCAAAGGGCATAACCAAGGATTCATAATGACCGGTCCTGGTGTTAAACGCGGTCTTCCACTCATCGCCCGCCTTGATCCTTACCAGGTTATATGCCGCCCTCAGGTCGAGTTTGGTAAAGACCGTGGCCCCTTTGAGGCGATCGAACAGCTCGGAAATCAAGGGTATCGGGTAAGCGTTCTTGATCGTGATGCGATTGAGACCCCTGTAGTCGATGCAAGGCCTCAACTCACCGCCCTTCTTTTTCACAAAGAAAAATCCAGCCCCTGCCGGGGACGAGGATTTGCGAATGTGTCCGCGTGAAAGCGCCTCCCTCACGTACTCCTCCATGGCCTCATTCTCCGCTACCGACAGTGGATAGACTTTGCCACGAGGAGGAACGGCACCAGATTGTAACTCTATGGCACAATCGTATGGGCGGTGCGGAGGTAGGGCAACCGCACGCACCTTATCGAATACATCCCGGTACTCCTCGTATTCAGGAGGCAACAGAGAGTCCGAGGAAGTACACAGCAACTTGACAGGCCCATGGATGCAACTAGCCCCACACTGCGGTGACCACGAGAGGATCTCGGCCGATCTCCAATCGAAAGTCGGATTATGCTTCTGGAGCCAGGGGTACCCCAAGACCACCGAGTAGTGTGGAGACGAAATAACCTGGAGACAGACCGACTCTCTGTGAACGGCACCAATGGCCATCCCCACTGGAAGGGTCTCCTGAGTCACGTGTGGCGGCAGAAGGGGTCTGCCGTCTATCGCCTCAAGAGCCAGTGGGGAACCTCGAGGCTGCAGAGGAATGGAATTGGCGGCGGCGAACACACTATCAATGAACAAGCCACCAGCACCAGAGTCCACCAACGCCTGGGTCGTCACCGAGCCCCCGACCCAGGAGAGGACAACAGTAATCAGTGGTTTGTCAACACGGGAAACCGGGGACGAGGAGACTCCACCCAAGATCTGCCCCCGACAGGATCTCAGGTGCGAGCGTTTCCCGGACGGTTCGGACATGCCAACCGAAAATGCCCACCGAGACCACAGTACATGCATCGGCCCTCGCGTCTCCGGAGTACCCTCTCCCCCTCGGACAGGCGAGCAACCCCCAGCTGCATGGGTTGACCCCCAGACCAGTCATCCCCAGGAGGCGTGGGAGGAGAGGGAGGCACGGGTGGGACAGCAAACGTAGGCGCCAATCTGTTAGAAGGCCTCCACAGGCTCTCCTTAAAGGAAGGTCTCTCCCTGAGTCTGGTGTCAATCAAAATCAGGAAAGAAATAAGGGACTCGAGCTCCACTGGTAGGTCCTTGGCTGCAATCTCATCCTTCAAGGCTTCCGAGAGACCATGAGAGAAAGCAGCGACCAGAGCCTCATTATTCCAGCCCACCTCTGCTGCCAGGGTACGAAACTCAATGGCGTATTCAGCTACGGATCGTGAACCCTGTCTGATGGACATAAGGAGCTTCGCAGCAGAGGCAGCACGAGCCGGCACATCGAATACCTTCCGAAGAGAAGCAACAAAACCGGAAAACTCGGCAACCACCGGATTGTTGTTCTCCCATAAAGGGCTGGCCCAGGCCAAGGCCTTGTCCGAGAGCAGCGAGATCAAGAAGCCCACCTTTGATCTCTCAGTAGGAAAGGCATGTGGCAGCAACTCGAAATAAATGGCCACCTGGTTAAGGAAACCTCGGCACTGAGTTGGCTCTCCCCCAAAGCGCTGTGGAAGGGGGGCAGAACCGGTCATACCCCGAAACACCGCAGGTGCAGCAACAGGTGTCGGGGTAGACTCTGGCGCAACAACCGGAGCGGCAGTAGGAGCGGGCCCAGGAGCGACAACCGACCCATCGGCAACGGAAGCTAAATGAGCCGTGCGTTCAAGCAGGGTTTGTAACGCCACAGCGAACCGACCCAACAGGTGATCCTGCTGATCAAGTCTGGCAACCAGCGTAGGTAGCGAGGATGGCCCTGTACCGTCAGAATTCATGGCTTGGTCCTAATGTCATGGAACCATGAACCAGACGTACAACAGAGATAGGTGGAATAAGAAGGCTTTATTGAAAATCAAGCCGTAGCTAAAGTCCAAACGGATGGCTAAACCGAAGCAGGGTCTTGCGTAGACGGAGGTCAGGAACCAGGAGGGTAGTCAGACGTAGCCAGGATCAGGAACCAACGGGGTAGTCAGACGAAGCCAGGATCGGGAACCAACGGGGTAGTCAGACGAGGCCAGGATCGGGAACCAACGGGGTAGTCAGACGAGGCCAGGATCAGGAACCAGAAGCAGCAGCAGTCTTTGAAGCATGTGCACACAGGAGGACCAAGCAAGGAACTGAAGCCACAGACCTTCTATATATATGAGCTAGGCATCCAGCTCCTCCCAGTGGGAAGGAGGAGCCGCAGGGTGGGAGGCTACAAGAAACCCAGAAACCAAGATGGCCGCCAGCACATGTCAAACGAAGGAGAACAGTGAGAAGGTAAGACCATGACAGTTCCACTGGGTGGAGCCTAACTATGAAGATACTGGAGGCTATACCGGGAGAACGGAGCGGCGGCCAGGTATAACAGTAAGTGCAGGGGGGTCCCTGGGCGCCGCTCTACATGCCTGTATATTTAGTTTAGATGTTTTATTCTAGTGAAAGGTCCTCTTTAAGTGGATGGGGTACTGTGGACATCACTGGTAAGGGGGCAGAGTGCTGTGAAGGTCACTGTTAATGGGTTGGGTGCTGTGGAGCTCACATTTAAGATGGTGTGGTGCTGTGGAGGTCAATGTCAATGTTAACGGGACGGGTGCTGTGGAGGTCACAGTAAGGGGGCTGGGTGCTGTGCAGGTCACAGTTAAAACGGCAAGGCACTGTGGAGGTCACTGTTATGGAGAACGGAGCGCTGTGGTGGTCACTGTCATGCTGTACAGTTAAAAATAAAATAAACAGGGGGGGCGGGGCTAGCTGCAGAGCCGAGTGGAAGCAGCTTGGAGGAGCTCTGTAAACAACTTGATTATAACTTGGCATAACTCTATTAAATCAAGATTGCCTAACCTAAAAATACTATATCCTGACTCAGGAAACTTGCCGGAACCTGAAGATACCAACCTTATTGGGTTTTGAGGTGGCCAAACGCTGCGGCCTACTAAACAGCTTAAAGCACCGGGCTCAATTAGACTCTCAGCTGTAACCTAGGAGCTGTTCCCCGGCGGATCCTTGTGTCATCACTGCTCAGGAGCATTAGCAACCAACCTGAACTGCCTTATACTACAGCACACGAAGGCGAGAGGTCAGGGCTGACGCTGGGTGACTGCGAACGGGCCCAGAATAAAAGAAGCATCCGAGCATATTAATAACAACAGGACCGATCCAGTCCACTGCTCATCTAGTGGAACAGATTCCGATTACAAAGTCTGGTGGCAAAGTACTCACTGAGAACTCGGATCGAGATCACAAGAGCGGGTGAGTCCTAAGCACCTATCCATGCTATAGTCCCGCTGTCTCTCTCCTGTGTCCGTTGCGATTTTTCGTAAAAAAAATAAAATAAATTAAATCGGATGTTGCGAATTTTCGCATTATGAAAAATCGTATGTTGCGAATTTTCGCAGAATGAAAAATCAGAAGTTGCGAATTTTCGTTGAGAAAAAAAATCGGATCACAGAAAACTACTGAAAATTTAATTTGAAAATTTACAGTCGCTTCCTCCTCCTTGCTACTCACCTGTACACTGTCATAATCTGCACACAAGGAACCACCCCAGTTTCAATCAGCAGATTTAAAGAGACAGTAACCTATTTTACAAAAGCACTAAAAGAAGGGCGATTTTATCGCCTGAACATCATGAACACTTGAAGCTATAGCTCCGTTAATGAGATCACCACCGTAGCTCCGTTAGCACAAACTGGCGCTCAGATCATGGTGAAAATTGGAGGCCCCAGACCTGGAGATCAAGCTACGCTTGACAGAAAAAATCCTACCTCCGGTGAGATGGATAAGTTTATAAAAAAAGCTGCTATTCTCCACGTCTCTAAAGATCCCAAGATGGAGCAGACTCCTACCCGCGCCCCACGCTCAAAACAAAACGAGCCGCAGGATCAAGCCACCGGAGGTGAAGATGACACGGATGACCTTCCAATCTCACGCTCCTTCTTGAAAGAATTGCTATCCTCTTCCCTAGCATCCACCCTGGAGCCACTAAGCTCCGACTTAGCCGCGATTAAACAAGATATATCGCAGGTGGGAGGACGAGTGGAGACCTTGGAAATCACTCAGGAAGCCATTATCCATCACCAATCTGAAGTGGCGCAGCGCTTCCAAGCCATTCAACAGAAGATGAACGGTCTCTGCAACTCCCTGGAAGACCAAGAAAACAGAGGTAGGCGCAACAACCTATGATTCCGTGGCATCCCTGAAACCGTAGACACAGGAGATATCGCCAACACAGTGGTGCAAATTTGCATGTCCCTTCTGGGCCCTGAGTCCGCCCCTTAAGGTCATTTTAGAGAGAGCACACCGTGCACTAAGGCCCAAACCAGCTCCCTCAGCCCCACCAAGGGACATTATCTGTAAATTTCTCAGCTTTCCTGTTAAAGAAGCAATCATCCTTAAAGCACGACAGTCTGGCAAAGTATCCTGGGATGGCCAAGACATACAAATCTTTCAAGATCTAGCACAATCCACCCTAGACAAAAGAAGGTCCCTTAAACCTCTCACAGGCTGGCTTAGGGAACACAAGATCCCTTACAGATGGTCCTTCCCATTTGGCCTATCATTCACGTATGAAGGTCGCAGACTCTCTATTTCCAACTATGCTGACCTGGATCAAGTCTTCGACCATCTACAGATTGAGCCCCTTCAGATAGAAAATTGGGACCCTATCCAGGACTTATCCAACCTTCCTGAATTACCACACCCAGGTATCTGGGAACGTCAACGCACCCCAAAACGCCAGAAAAGCCCCAGAAACTCCAGAAAAATTACGTCCAGAAGACTACCTATGGACAACTAACCAGGTCCTTCAGAGGCCCATTATATTAGCCAGATTTTTAACACCCTGGTGATCTCTCCAACATGTTCTTTCCTTATTTCCCCCCAACATAACACAGGCATCTACATGCCTTCTTTTTTACTAGTCACGCTAGTACTGTTTGTTTCTAGTTTTGATGTTTTTTCTTATGTTCTAGGATGTATGCCGCTTTGCGGACTCTTTAATTTCCTGAGTTGGGAAAGATGCTATGTGCTTATCTGTACTTCCAGATGGGTCTTGGGTGTGAGTCCCTGGTGGTGAAAAGCGACGTGACTGCCCTCCCTCTTTCTATAAGGTAACATGGCGAACCTACAAATTACATCTTACAACGTGAAAGGTTTTAACGCCCCTTCCAAACGTTGCCAAATTTTCTCTACATTAAAGAAAATGGGATGTTCTGTTGTGCTCCTCCAGGAGACACATTTTAAACTCAATCACTACCCGAACCTCTCCCACTCTTGCTTCCCTACCTGGTACCATTGCGGCGCAGATTCCTCCGCTTCTAGAGGAGTTAGCGTGGGCTTTAGCAAAACCACTCCTTTCGCCTACAGGGATCACATCCAGGACCCAGAGGGGAGGTTCATCTTTCCAAAAGGTGATATTGCTAATCAGACCTATACGTTTGTTAATGTATATGCCCCAAATGTCAACCAGGTTGCTTGGTTCCATAATGTTCTCCAGACTTTGGACCACTTCTGTGAAGGTGTAACCGTTATGGGAGGTGAATTTAACCTTACATTAGTCCCCCCTATAGACTCTTCCTCCAAAAAATCTTCGGTCTCTAATAGGGCCCTTAGCAAATTAAGGAAATCTTTCCACGACCGCCGCCTGGTTGACATCTGGAGAACCCTGAACCCTGATGTTAAAGACTATACATTCTACTCCTACCCCCATAGATCATACCAACGCCTGGATTATTTATTAGTCTCTTCCCAACATATTCAACTTTGCTCTAAGGCCCAAATTGGCTCCATTAATCTCTCTGACCATGCACCCATCTGGATCAATATATTCACTCCAGACAGACCTCCCAGAACATTTAGATGGAAGCTCAACGAACAACTAATTCAATCCGCTGACAATAAGGAAAAAGTCCTTAAATGGCTAAAGGACTTTTTTTTTCCTCCAATGATACCCCAGGTATTCACCCTTATACCTTATGGGACACACACAAAGCCTATATCCGCGGCCAACTTATCAGCTTAGGCTCCTACATAAAAAAAAATAGGCTTGCCCGTATTGAATCTCTCCTAAAGAATATCAGGGATATTGAAGCACTTCATAAAAGATCCATGCTGGACACCCATTTAGCAAAATTAACACTCCTCAGAGCTGACTTAAAAAATCTTCTCAATACCCAGTCCGCCAAATACTTCCTTAATGCTCAATATAAATACTTTGCCCATGGAGACAAAGTGACTAAGTTCATGATGTCTCGTATTAAAAAAAGGAAGACCCAAAACTTTATATGCAAAATACGTAATAATGAGGGAAACATGCTCAGTGACACACATAATATAGCCCGGAGATTCTCAGAATTTTACCACTCCCTTTATAATCTCCCCCCCAGGGAAACAATGACCCGAATGTCTCACATCTAGACTCAATAAAACTCTTCCTCCGCTCCATAAAAATTCCTCAAATCCCAGAAACTCAGATTAATTCCCTTAGTTCCCCTTTCTCCAACGAAGAACTCCTCTTAGCGATCAAACAGCTCCCGAAAGGGAAAGCTCCCGGCCCAGACGGGTTCCCTGCTCTGTACTTCCGCTCATTTAGCTCCATCCTCCTGCCATACCTACTTAAAGTTTGCAATCAATCTCTACGAGGAGACCCTCTATCCCAAGACATGACCAGAGCCAACATCACCATTATCCCTAAAGAGGGGAAGGACCCCACCGATTGTGGCAATTACCGGCCCATCTCCCTATTAAATTTGGACCTAAAACTGCTAGCTAAACTCTTAGCTAACCGCTTAGCCCCTATACTGCCCCAACTTATTCATAGAGACCAAACGGGCTTCATTAAGGGTAGGGAGGGTAAAGACAACACGGCTAGGGTATTAAACGCCTTACTTCATGCATCAAAATTCCATCTCCCCCTGGTCTTGATTAGTAGTGATGAGCGGGAGGTGCCATATTCGATTTCGCGATATTTTGCGAATATTCGAATGAATATTCGTGTTATATTAGTCGAAATCGAATATTCGTAATTATTCCAATTATCGCGAATAATATACGATTTTTTTTTTTCGCGTATTGCGATTATTTATCTTGATAGTATAAGGCAACATTCCTATGCTAATTGACTATGGCTAGGCTAATATGTGTATTTTACGAAATTTCGTGATTTGCTCTAACTTCGTCTCTTAGAATATTACGAATATTCTAAAAGACGAAGTTAGAGCAATATTACGAAATTTCGTAAAATACACATATAGATTGTAATTTAGCTAATATAGTGCTATAATCCCTTTTTTTTCCTCTAATTTTTTTTTGCCTCTTCTGAACTTAAGTTTTGTAAAATATGTACACTATTAAAAAATATTACTATAGCAGTATATTAGCTTAAATACAATCTATGTGTATTTTACGAAATTTCGTAATATTGCTCTAACTTCGTCTTTTAGAATATTCGTAATATTCTAAAAGACGAAGTTAGAGCAATATTAAGAACATTTGCAAAAGCCGAAATTGCGATGCGAGTAATATAATACGAAATAATCGCATGAAGATTTCAACTTAGCACTGCTATATTCCATATTCTAGCCTAATATGGAATATAGCTGTGCTAAGTTAGCACTGCTATATTCCATACTAGGCTAGAATATGGAATATAGCAGTGCTAAGTTGAAATCTTCATGCGATTATTTTGTATTATATTACTCGCATCGCAATTTCGGCTTTTGCAAATGTTCTTAATATTGCTCTAACTTCGTCTTTTAGAATATTACGAATATTCTAAAAGACGAAGTTAGAGCAATATTACGAAATTTCTAAAAGACGAAGTTAGAGCAATATTACGAAATTTCGTAAAATACACATAGATTGTATTTAAGCTAATATACTGCTATAGCAATGGTTAATATCAATAATAGCAGTAACAGTTTAAGGATATCAGCAATATTACAATGAATATACAAATAAAAATTAAAATAGAAAGCAGGAACAACTTGGATTAGTGGCAATTAGTTCCATGTACTAGTCCCCATAGAATATATATTGCACTGTTTGTTTGGAGTTCTTTGGATATCTCAGCAAAATAGCAACAATGTTTGTAGCAATTGTAGCAGCTTTGTTATTTACTTGTGGCAGTGTTTGTAGCAATTTTACTAACAGTTGATTGCTAGATATCCACACGCTCAGATGCAGTCTCACTTGTTTTAAGTATAGAGATAGGGAATGTTCCGTCTGTGCACATTCAGTGCTTAGTTTACTCACAGTTCAGCTGTTCTCTGGTGCGGCGTCCCGCTCCTGCTATGAAAACAGCCTGACCTTAGTATTGCAGATCCTCCGGTCACAGCTTATTCAAAGAGGTCAGCGTGCCACGTGTTATGGCAGCGTCCCTGTTGAGTGTCAGTTTCAGCTGTCGGGGTTCCGTTTAGGTCAGTTATCGTGAGTTCAATGTGTTCAATTCCTCTTGGAGCGCTCCAGTAGTGTAGTTTTAGATCTTCATTGGGTGAACAAGCATATGAAGATCTAAAACTACACTACTGGAGCGCTCCAAGAGGAATTGAACACATTGAACTCACGATAACTGACCTAAACGGAACCCCGACAGCTGAAACTGACACTCAACAGGGACGCTGCCATAACACGTGGCACGCTGACCTCTTTGAATAAGCTGTGACCGGAGGATCTGCAATACTAAGGTCAGGCTGTTTTCATAGCAGGAGCGGGACGCCGCACCAGAGAACAGCTGAACTGTGAGTAAACTAAGCACTGAATGTGCACAGACGGAACATTCCCTATCTCTATACTTAAAACAAGTGAGACTGCATCTGAGCGTGTGGATATCTAGCAATCAACTGTTAGTAAAATTGCTACAAACACTGCCACAAGTAAATAACAAAGCTGCTACAATTGCTACAAACATTGTTGCTATTTTGCTGAGATATCCAAAGAACTCCAAACAAACAGTGCAATATATATTCTATGGGGACTAGTACATGGAACTAATTGCCACTAATCCAAGTTGTTCCTGCTTTCTATTTTAATTTTTATTTGTATATTCATTGTAATATTGCTGATATCCTTAAACTGTTACTGCTATTATTGATATTAACCATTGCTATTGCTGCTAATACTATTTCTATGGATATTTAATCATTTTTATGAACATTGTGATTTTTATATGAACATTGTGATTGCTTTATGTCTATATATTTTTAAATAATAAATTGTCCTCCATGTACCCATAATTAGAGTGCCTGCTCACTAATACCATAATTTTAACTATTTAAAAGTGACAAGGGTGAGTCATAATTGAGCAAGAGCACCTGTTTCCAGAAAACCAGTGGAGAGCCGCCTTTTTTTGCTATTTAATATACTGCTATAGTAATATTTTTTAATAGTGTACATATTTTACAAAACTTAAGTTCAGAAGAGGCAAAAATAAATTAGAGGAAAAAAAAAGGGATTATAGCACTATATAAGCTAAATTACAATCTATATGTGTATTTTACGAAATTTCATAATATTGCTCTAACTTCGTCTTTTAGAATATTCGTAATATTCTAAAAGACGAAGTTAGAGCAATATTAAGAACATTTGCAAAAGTCGAAATTGCGATGCGAGTAATATAATACGAAATAATCGCATGAAGATTTCAACTTAGCACTGCTATATTCCATATTCTAGCCTAGTATGGAATATAGCAGTGCTAACTTAGCACAGCTATATTCCATATTAGGCTAGAATATGGAATATAGCAGTGCTAAGTTGAAATCTTCATGCGATTATTTCAGTATTATATTACTCGCATCGCAATTTGCGAAATTTCGTAAAATACACATATAGATTAGATTGTAATTTAGCTAATATGGAATATAGCAGTAAGTTGAAAACGCCACTGACTGCAGCAGCCAGGAAGCCAGGAATCCAAAGGACAGGTAAGAACAACTTTAGAGAAGTGGGAAAGAAAAAAATATAATAATAAAAAAAAAAAAACGAATATTCGAATTCGCGAATATATAGAACGATATTCTAAATATTCGCTAAATCTCGAAATTGCGATATTCGAGAAAAAAATTCGCAATTCGAATATTCGCGCTCAACACTATTGATTAGCACCGACGCTGAAAATGCATTCGATCGGGTTAATTGGAATTTCATGTACAGCACCTTGGAACAATTTGGTATTCCCGGCGCCTTTATACGATCGGTTCAAGCCATGTACAGCAGTGCATCGGCGTCGGTGCTGATCAACGACACCATCTCCCTTCCCTTTCCCATAAAAAATGGGACTAGGCAGGGATGCCCCCTTTCTCCCCTGTTATTTGTCATGATTTTAGAACCTCTTCTCATCCTCATACGCTCAGAGGAGGCTATCAAAGGTCTCAAGCTAGGCGAACAGGAACATAAAATTGCTGCTTTCGCCGATGACCTCCTGATAATATCCTCCAACCCTGAAACCTCTCTCCAGCTCATATACCCCATTCTGGAAAAATTCAGTTACCTCTCCAACTTTAAAATAAACATGAAAAAATCACATATCCTCAGTATGGGGCTCAACCATAAACTCAGATCCAATTTAATCCTCTCTTCCCCCTTTAACTGGGACTCTCCCTTTATAACATACCTAGGAGTCAAGATCCACTCTGACACAACCACGTTATATAATCTAAACTATGTCCCTCTATTGAATTCGATTAAATGCCAAATAGAAGCCCTTAACCCCCCCTTACTTTCCTGGTTTGGACGTAAAAATATGGTCTTGTCTCTCATCCTGCCCAGATTGAACTACCTCCTCCAGGTCCTTCCCATACCTATTCCCGTCTCCTTTTTCCAATCCCTGGGAAAATATATTCGCTCCTTTGTATGGAACGGTAAGAAAGCAAGAATTAATATTAACACCCTACAAAGGCCTAGAATTCAGGGGGGAATTGGTCTTCCGAACCCCCTACTATATAACAAAGCCATACTCATGTCCAGAGCCTTGGATTGGTTCAGAAAACCCGATCACAAATCATGGATTGGTATGGAAACCCCCCCTTACCTCACAACCCTTAGGGTTCTCTTAGTAGATCCCCACAACAATATACTCTCAACCTTTAAACACAATCTCTTGTCATCAGCTACTGTCGAGGCTTGGAGGTGGTTTCAAAACTCGAAATGGGGTTTCCCGTATCCCTCCCCTCTGGTACAGATCAGAGACGTAGTCGGCTTAGCTCCCTTAGAACTTAGACAAAGTGTCCCCAAAGCCATACGCGCGTCAGAAATTCCCATCCTCTCCTTATTACAAGGAAGCAAGGGAGGTGTCATAGACAGAGAGGTCCTAGTCTCATCTATACCCGGGATTGATTCTCACCCATATGCTTTCTTTCTTGATGACATATATAATCAAACACATCCCCATGTCCTCTCTTCTCAGACCTCTTACATGGTTCGAAAGCCTCATCCAAAACCCTCCCCCCCCCCCCCCCCGAAGAAACCTATATCCTCACTTTATAAGTACCTCAGTACAACTATTCTACCCCCTAAACCCTCTTTTATAAACTTATGGGAAAGAGACTTAAATATACACTTCTCGTCTGAGGAGCTATCCGCCTTATTCATGATACCACATACTTCTTCAAGATGTACTAGAATCCAAGAGAATGGATATAAAGTGTTAACTAGGTGGTACAAAACACCAGACATTACGTGTCGATACGGTGACGGTAGCTCCGATGTCTGTTGGAGATGCGAGCAGGATCATGGAACCATGTTCCACATTTGGTGGACCTGCCCCCTGATTTCCGACTGGTGGGGTAAGATCTTCAAAAAAAGTAATGAGATCTGCAACTCTAATTTAACCCCATCACCTTTGTTGGCCCTATTAGGTCTACCTCCGGATCACGAGACAAAACCCTCCCCCCTCCTTAGAATCCTGCTTATTTCTGCCCGACTCCTGATCCCGACACATTGGCTGGAAAAGGATCTCCCTTCCTTAGAACATTGGTCCAATAAAGTCGACTCTATATACAGATTCGAAGAGTTAGCAGCTTGGGAAAATAGGTCCCATCACAAATTTTCAACCATTTGGGGAAAATGGAGATCTTTCAGAGGCTTCCATTAGATTGCGCATCTTGCCCCACTCGCCTCAGACAATATCTTTGATTTATGTCCTTTTACTCTAGGAATACGGATAAGAAATACTTAAAGGTTATTCAACATTTACACTGTTAACATACATCCTTTAGTGTTGTTATGTTTTGACTGTTCTATACCTGCTACTGTTACCCAGACAATGTATGTACATTAGGAGCTTGCTCCTCCTTTCCTAAAGACCAGATTTATATGTAACAGAGCTTACTTATTCAATAAAGCTTTTGAAACTAAAAAAATAAAAAAATAAAAATAAAAAATAAACAGTGTGCAACTTCCATGGTATATAGGGCTACTAGTGATTTCCCCAGCATTTTCATACTCAGGCAGCACTACCTAATTTTTCTAGTAGATAATAAGGTGGGAAAGAAAACACTACCAGAGGTACAGCGATAGACACACTGGATTTTTAATTCAGTTCCATGTATATAATGAAAGTTAAGTTTCAATTAACATGAAAGTGGTGATTAGTAGCCAAGTTGGCTCATGGTTAAAATTGAGGTGCAATAACCAGACTTTTGCCAGGATCAATTGAATGTAGCTATTACCCAATCCCAGTCATTGCCGGCGGATGCCAGCTGTGTCCAACACTGATTATTGCTACTTATATGTAGCACTAATCATTTTTTCTATATAATTTCATTTTCAAAGCATCCTTATAACAGGAGTAACCAGAAGGGCCTAGGGGTACTATAGCATTATAGCATACTATCTCTTGCCCTGGGAGCCTCTGTAATGAAGCACATACTTTCAGGTGGAATTCTCTTAATTTCCACATAGTCAGGTTCACCTGGTTCTCTGCGGTTACTAGTCGTATCTGACTTTTCTATCTGGTTGGAAAGAAGCAAGAGATTAGTGTATTTACAATCAGTTTTAACTACATTGGGCTCACATGTGAGTAACATTTTGATCCCACAATACACTAAGACATACTACAGTAGGACCTGTACATTTACCTGCAGGATGCCAGAAACTCCCCCTCCAATGCCCCTGAGCCAACTGACAGAATTGAGCCAGTCAAACCAGTCCGATTCAGAGCTGGCCTTCTGGAAATGTTCCCTGGCCTGTTTAGCATGCTCCAAGTCTTTCCTGATTTTTATGATAGCCTTATTATCAATGCAATGACATCAGACAGGACAAACAATTAGACATATCACCATGAGAATCTATCAAACAATCCAATGGCTAAACACTTTGTGGAAAAAAAGCATACAATGAGCCAAGTGAAATTTAGGGTGATCGATCACGTGGCTCACCCCTTGTTATGGCCTTGCAGTTTGCCCGGCGGTCGGATGGCGGCGAACTTTAAGCGTTTGCGATCCACTGAACATACGAACATATGGCGATGTTTGCGCGCACCATATTCTTTTGCATTGCGCCAAACTTTGACCCATGATACATGCATCAGGTGGGACAGGACAGCCACTTCAGACATTTCAGCACATGAACACACCCCCACCCTATAACAGAACCCGATCTGGCTCCCATTTTACATTCTGTATTTTGTCAGTGAAGGGAGAGGTTGCTATGTGGAGCAGGGACAGGCTGTTGGGGATACCATACGCTAGCTAATAGGGCCACAAAAGTCCTTTTAAGGACTGTTATAGGTGTGCTATCGATAGGTGTGATATACAGAGGGATGTGATATACTTATACTTTCTAACATAGAAAGTATATTCTAGTGCATTTGTATTGCAGTTGTGTGCGGTTCTGCTGCGATACTGCAGCTATACAGAGGGACAAACACTATTGGAATAACTAATTGCAACTGGTGTGATTTACCTGTTGATCCCGAAAAAAATAGATTGAGGCAGGGGTGTGATATACCTATAATATACTTTCTGTATAGTGAATTTGAACTTTGCAGCAATTGTGTGAGGTTCTGCTGCCATACCGCAGCTATATAGATGGACAAACGCTATTGGAGCAACTAATTGCAATGGGTGTGATATACTAGTTGCCCCCCAAAAAAACTGATTGAGGCAGGGGTGTGATATTCCTATAATATACTTTATATATAGTGCTTTTGAACTTTGCAGCAGTTGTGTGCGGTTCTGCTGCGATACCGAAGTTATATAGAGAGACAAACGCTATTGGAACAACTAATTACAACGGGTGTGACATACCAGTTGCCCCCCAAAAAAACTGATTGAGGCAGGTGTGTGATATACCTATAATATTCTTTCTATATACTGCATTTGAACTGTGCAGCAGTTGTGTGCGGTTCTGCTGCGATACCGCAGATATATAGAGGTTCAAATGGTATCGGAACAACTAATTGCAACAGGTGTGATATACCTGTAGACCCCCCCAAAAAATTATTGAGGCAGGGGTGTGATATACCTATAATATACTTTCTATATAGTGCATTTGAACTGTGCAGCACTTGTGTGCAGTTCTGCTGCAATACTGCAGCTATATAGAGGAACAAACGCTATTGGAACAACTAATTGCAAAGGGTGTGATATACCAGTTGCCCCCCAAAAAAACTGATTCAGGGGTGTGTTATACCTGCTTCCACAAAAGACTGATTAAGGGGTTAGATATACCTGCTTCCACCAAATTTTGATTGAGGCCTGCAATATACCTGCTTCCCCAAATACTGCTCTTCTCTAGTGACTTAGGCACAGAGTCAATTTGAAAATGACAAGCAGATGAAGAGGCAGGCCATTCCGCAGGGGTGGTAGAGGTTGGGCAGATGCACCAGGCCAGAGCCTAGGTGGGAAGTTAGAGAAGGCACGTGCGATTACTTCAAAGGACGCACCAGACTTGGTTGAGTGGCTCACTCACCCTTCCACTTCTGCACCCTCCTCATCCTCTATATCTGCACCCTCCTCACTCTCTGCTGTGTGCACCCCAAAATACACCACCACCACCACCACCATAACCCCTCCACACAAGTCAGAGGAATTATTTTCCCATCCATTACCAGACCTTTACCGATGCGCAGCCATTCTTGACATCGGATGAGAAAGAGGAGGTATCAACGGCCGCCACCCAGCGGTCTGATGACAGTACCCAGATTAGCCCAAAGAGGGAGGTCCCCGCTGTTGCTGCCTATTCCGAGATCTCAAATGTCAGTGGTCATAAAGGTGAGGATGATGACGTGTTGATGGATGTCACGTGGGTGCCCACAAAAGAGGAAGAGGAGCGGAGTTCAGAGGGAGAGATGGAGCAGCAGAGAGGGAGGAGAAGGATGAAAAGCAGGCAAAGCTCGCAGGGCACAGGAGGCAAGAAGCAGACTGCAAATGTATCTGGAGCTATCCATCCACCATGCACGGTCACTTCTGGCTCTTCCAGAATAGTAGCACATGGCTCTGCAGTGTGGGCTTTTTTAATGTGTGAGCTGCTGACAATAGAGTTGCCTTCTGCAGCCTTTGCTGTAAACGCATAAGTCACGGTAAGCCCAACACTCACCTAGAGCCGAACGCCTTAAGAAGGCACCTGGCCTCTTATCACCGAGCCCAGCGGGAGCAACGCCGTCAGAACCCACAAAGCCACACTCCCGGCGCTCCACCTCCTGCCTCTTCTCCTTTTCCTCTCTCCTCCCATTTGTCTTCCACTGCAACTAAATATATGTCTGGCACACAGTGTCAGTGCCAAGATACTTCTGACCACAGACACGTGGTCTAGCAAACACGGGCAGGGAAGGTACTTTTACTGCCCACTGGGTGAACCTTATGCCGGCTGTTTAGCATTTAACCTGTGGCTCCCGTGTGGATTTGGTGTTACTGCCATGGATTGCATGCAGGCCTTCCTCTCCTCCTCCTACTCCATCCTCCGTCTCCTCCTCGGCTGACTTTCCTTTTTCCACTGCTACAGCCTCTTCCACTGCGCCCCCCAAGCTCCCCAGAACCTATTCGACGTCCCAGGTGAGACGTTGCCATTCTGTGCTGTGAATGTTGTGCCTGGAAGCCAAGAGCCACACTGGTTCTGCACTGCTTTCAGCTTTGCTGTCACAGGCCGATCAGTGGTAACCCCTTTTAGTTTGACAGTTGGTAAAGTGGTGTGCGACAACGGTGCCAATCTGCTGAGTGCACTGAAACAGGGCAAAATGACACACGGCACATGCATGGCACACGTCCTGAACTTAGTCGTACAGCTATTCATTGCCAAATACCCTGGGGTCCAGGCCATTAAAATCTCTGGCCATTTTAGAAGATCTTACACGGCCATGGCTCGCCTTGCTGACGTTCAGCGGCGACACCACTCGCCCTTCAGACATCTGGTTTGTGACAGTCCGATGTACTGGAACTCCACCTTGTATATGCTTGATAGGCTGCTCCAGCAGCAACATGCCATTAACAGTTCTGAGAACTAACAAGTAATTAACTTTGTTTGTCTCAAGTACACATGGTTCAGCAATTCTCCATTCTGACCTAAAATAAACCAGCAAAGTAAAATAGAATCCAGGATACAAAATGATGGTGCAATCTCTCATAATTCCCCCGTTTTTAGATATTTACTCATTGCAGGCAACAGGTACACATACTTCAGCCGGATATTCCCCTTTGCTGGTGGTTTCGCCGATTCTGCATATCCGTACCTGCATGAGGGATAATCTCAATACATTTTAATAATCTCTCCTACTACTGGTTTTGTTACACACTTTACTCAAGCACATTAATGCTAGCTTAATCACAATGTAAATAGGTACAATAATCAACAAAATCTGTATTATCCCCTGCACTATGCCCACAAGCCATCCACCAATATTTTAAAACCAATTTGCTGGGTTCAAGACAGAGAAACTGTCTGACCACCAAGAATCTTTATCCGCACTATATTCTTCCAACCACTTATCTCTCATTTCCTTCATCTTTTCAATACCTGCCCTTATCTGGAGGTTACCTTGTGGATCTATATAATGACAGCAGGTTGGTCCTATCACTTGACACATTCCTCCTTCAATGGCAGTGAGATAATCCAGAACTAAAGTATGCACGTTAGTGACTATGATTAATTGAGATTCTACATCGTTAGTTTGATTTACAAAGCCTAACACATCCCATATTTGGTCATCTAGATAATTTGTTGCTACTACTAGCTTATTCTACATCTGCATAATCATTGGGTAAATAAACAGAGTACTAAAGAATTTATTTGTAATACTCATCTCTACTACATGAGGCTTCCCATTTGGTCTGGGTTAGTTGTCTGCAGTTCTTTTATATAATGTATGTTTAGGCACAGCATTTAAATTAAGCTTATTATGTGACAGTATAAATGTGGCTGGAGTCAGTCGGACAAGAGTACAGCTTCCGCAAGCTCCAGGTTGAATCCACTTATATTCTGCCACTCCACAAGCAAAATATAGATCATCAGGAAGAGTATAATTATAGGTTACATAATAAAGGAGTATATAAGCAAACTGCAGTAATTGTTACACTTTCATTATATAAACACCATTTTTGGCCACTATCATTATCACTGCCTATTTCCCCCCCAAACCCGCAGGAATAACTGTCATTAGTTTTAGGAGTCAATGCAGCCCCAGGGTTGTCTTTACAATCTTCACTATACTTTATGGACCTTTCAAACTTGTTGTTATGCTCCCATGACACGTTATGTAGAGTCTTTTGTATCGCCACCATAGTGACTCCTACAGTCTGATTGTATCTTTGATCCAGTGCAAAAGAGACTGATACTGGAAAAATCAAAATCTCCTAGATGAAGCTTTCGTACTTTCTTTCTGGCCCACTTCTGTCCATCAAAATCCCATACTCTGACAGTGTTGTCCTTTTTTGCAGTCACATAGGCCTGCCACCAGGGGGCTCTACCCATCCAGCAATAGGAAGGGACACTGCAGTAGATTTAAACTAAAGACTTTCATTCTCTGATCTTCGAATAGATAAAAAGTCTCTACAGTTTATGTTAGCAAGCTCTAACCACGGCACCGGGATTACTAAATAAGGCATAGTCTTTGAACTCATGGGACTGTGAGTACAGATCCAACAGTTTTTATAATTGTCCACATCTGTCATATTCTTTAACATGACCTGATAATGCCTAATAAGAGCATTGTCCCAGTCATTTTTTAGGTTCAAATGTAGAGCTTGGATGCTCAGAGCCAGGAGTAGCAGTGCAAGGATCTCCATCCTCAGGGTTTGGCACTTTCTTGCAATGTGAGGCATGAATCCAGTTAGGCTTTCCTCCCACCTTTATGAAGGTTGCAGTTTTCAACAGGACTTGAAAGGGACCATCAAATCTGGGCTCAAAGGTTTTCCTCACATGCCTCTTTATCACCACCCAATCTCCAGGCTCAAGACAGTGTGTGCCTTTTACTGAGTCGGGATCTGGAAGCAAACACTTGTTTATAAGTGTGATCTAAACTTTAAGTGAGGGTCTTCATGTAACTGACCATACAATCCTAGCCTTGGGGCACTACCAAACAATACCTCAAAGGGGGACAACCCTGTCTTCTTGTTTGGTGTGGTTCTTATTGAGTACAAGGCTAGAGGCAAACACTCTGTCCAAGGTCTACCTGTTTCCTGCATGGCTTTCTGAATTGTGAGTTTTATTGTCCCGTTCAAGCGTTCGACACGGCCGCTGCTTTGTGGGTGGTACACCATATGGAAGGCTTGGGTCACCCCTAAAGCTTGCATAACTTTTCTCATCACTTCACCTGTAAAGTGGGAGCCTCTATCTGACTCAATAACTTCAGGAACATCATACCTCCATATCAGTTCACTGTCCAGTTTCTTTGGGATAAGCTTCAGGCCACCCTGAAAAGAGATCAACACACACGAGAACAAAGTCATATACTTCTACCTTAGGCAGTTGTATATAGTCTATCTGCAGTCTCTGGAACAGGTAAAATGGCCTCGGAGTGTGCTTGCTTTGAGTCTTCACCACTTGACCTGGATTATTCAAAGCACAAATCATGCAACTTTGTACAAACCTGCTTGCCATGGTGGAAAACCCTGGAGCGATCCACCTTTTGGCCACAGTGTTGATCATAGGACCTTTTGCATGGTGCATCACCCCATGGGCTTCTTGGGCCATCATCAGATACAGGACTCTGGGTAAGCAGATCTTACCTTGAACTTCCCATAGTTCCTGCTCATTTAGGGTAGCACCTCTCTTAGTCCAAGATTCTTTCTCTTCTTCATCTGCTTGAGTAGACAGTTTTACCAATACCTCCAAAGACATCTCCTGAGGCTCAAATGCATTCACCGGTACAGTCTCAGTGTCTCTGGGCTTGAGGGCGGCTTGTTTAACAGCTCTGTCAGGCCTGTGGATTCCTTTTAATTCATTAGTCACTTGTTTTGTGTGGGCTTTTACCTTTATGACAGCCACTTCTTCTGGTAACAATAGAGAGTTCATTAGTTCAAATACAGAGTTTTTGTTCTTAATGTGCTGGCCTGCCGATGTCAAAAAGTCTCTGGCCTGCCAAATTGGTCCATAATCCTGTGGTATACCAAAAGCATACCTGGAATCCGTGTAGATGTTCGCATTCCTGTCTTTAGCCATTTTACACGCCTCAGAGAGTGCCTTCAACTCTGCCTCATGTGCTGACATGTGAGGAGGGAGTGGTTCAGCAAGTACTACCTCATGCTGTGTGACCACTGCATATCCAGTGTGGAACCGGCCATCCTCTCTCATAAATCTGCTTCCATCTACAAAATACTCAAAATTAGAGTTATCAAGAGGTTTGTCATGAACATGTGAAAAACCAGAGGTCTCTTGTTGCATCAAATGCTCACAATCATGATCTTCTGTTTCCATTAACTCTGTAAGTAATGGACCTGTACCTCCCTCCCCCATTTCTGAATCTGTGATTGGTAACTATGTAGCAGGATTCAGAGTTGTGCATCTCTTGAAGGTAATTGTTGTGCATTTTCATAAGTGTATAATGTATCTGATGATACTATATTCAATATGGATGATCATTGCCTTTAACAGCATGTGATCAGCATGCTGTCAAACGCGGCGCTGCGGCAGCGTGCGTTCCACCATGGAGCGCGCGAGGCCCTCTCTTGGCTGGGACAGGCGGTGGCACGATTCTGAGGGGGCACTGGGACGGCACCCTGCAGCATGCGTTCCAGGGTGGAACGCACGCGCCTCCCGGTGCTGCCAGCATGTTGGTCCCTCCCCCTTGCCGGTCGCCGTGGCTGCGGTGGCGGCATGTATTCCACCGTGGAGCGCATGCGCACAATCATCCAGGCCGGCGATGGGGGGGGTTGTCCGGCTTGATTGCTCTGCGGCTTCAGTAGACGGTCTGGTCGGGCAGCGGTCCTGGGGGAGAGGCGTGCGTCCAACTGTGGGATGCACGCGGCTCCTCCTCCTGCCTGCAAAACCCCTTCATGATTAAACTACTATCAGTGCATCCAAACAATAGCTGATCTTGTTGCAATGCTTAAGTCCAAGTCCACCTACACTTGTGCATGGGCTCCACGTACTAGCGTCCCAGGTGGGGTGCCACAGGGTTCTGCCATACTCTTGGGGGGCCATAACAAAATAAAATTTCCCCCCTTTAATAGTAAAAAAAGTAGTAAATAAAAAAAATATATTTTTTTTTCTTCTATCTGTCACGCTGTTTATGTTTCAACAGCTCAACTATGTCTCGGGTATCGGATATGGATGACAGCCTATCTGTCTCCGGGTCGGTCATGTCAGGCCAGGCGTGTCCATCATCCTTAAGGAGTTGGACCATTCCGAAGTTGTTGGTAGAGCTTAACCCAGAGAGGCATCCCGCACCCGGCCACCGCCAGGAAGGCAGAACTGTACAAACTGCTCATGATCAATTCTAGCGCTTCGGTGGTGCAACCGGAGACGTCTTCCATCCAGCTATCACTGGTGCAGCTGCAGTCTACCTTGAACTCATTGGTCGACTCTGTAGCTGACGTCCGAGCAAGGGTATCAGAGCTGGAATCCCGGCCACCCATGGCGCCCCCGGCACCCGTCCCGCTGATCGCACCGTCCACGTCGGTATGGCTGGCACCAGGTACGACCAGGCACATTCCCAAGGTGACCCCCTCGCATTTCATTCCTGACAATCTCAAGAGGGACATTCTGGCAAGGAAGGACGTTAACCTGGCATCGTTCCTCGTTGCCGCTCAGGATGTGCCCGAGAACAGGGTGATCAATTGTGGAGATGTGTCTGTGGTGCTCAGAGCCAAGGACTCTCGGCTTAATTGCAAGTTGTCTATTCCTGAGTTCGTCTTAGCGTTTAGCCTCTTCAGAGACATTGTCTGCACCGCACAGCCTCCTTCGGCTAAGGCGGCTGCAGCTTTGGCGCAGCTCCAATATGTTACCAGCTGGTCCTCAATTGACACAGAACTCTTCTGCCGTCACTTCGCTGGCCTTAGGGAACCCACCTGCGCAATGTGCTAGTCCATTTTTCACTAGTCTGAATGGTGCCCAAATAGCGCTCACCCGTCTCAGGACAGGGCTCTCCCGGGAACCTCCGGGTCTCTGCCGTCCAACCCCTCCACTGACAAGCTGTCCTATGCAATTTCTCCTATGCCAGTTGCAGATCTCTGCATGTGTGCTCCCTGTGTTTCAGAGCCCATCCACGGTCAGCCTGTCCTAAAAAAGCAGCCAAAGGATCCTGACTAGCCAACATTAATGCGGACCTCTTGGCGGCTCTCCTTCGGGATCACCACGATCAGAACTTCGTGGCATTTCTGTTGGCAGGCTTCCGGCAGAGGTTCCACACAGAGCTCATGTTGTCTTCAGCCCTGGATGGTGCTCCTTTTGAGCCCTTCTCCAGCTTGGTCTTTAAAGCTGCTATGTACTTGGGCTTCTACGGGTTCCTTAGGCCAGGCGAATTCACTTGCATTGCTGCAGGGCGTTGCAGTCTGTACAAGGAACAGTTGGTGCGGAACCAGGACCATGATACGCTCAAGTTAATTTCCACCAAGACAAGCCAAACAGGTCCCCCGGTTGAGGTTAATTTTTTCCAGTCTGGCAATGAATGGTGCCCAGTGCAAGTATTTGGCCAGCTCATGCACGCCATCCATGATGCTCCCCCTCACAGCCCACTGCTACCGCATCTTAATGGTGCAATTCATCAGCCATATCCGTACTATTGCTGCTGGCTTGGGGTTTGACCCAGGCTCTATATCTGGCCATTCCTTCCGCATTGAAGCGGCTTCCACGGCTTCCCGACACAGGGTCCCCGCTCATGTCATCCGAAGGATGGGAAGGTGGCGCTCGTCTTGCTTCGCCAGGTATATACCTAACCCACAGGTAGATATTTTGCAAGCTTTTCAGTCTCTGGTGTTATGAGGTAATAAAAGTCATGAATTTAACTATCTTGGTTTCCTTTTTGCCCCCTTATAGGCTGCCCTCGTACATGGCTCCAGGCACACCTCAGCCGGTTTAGGTTCAAGGCGGGCACGCTGCCCGAGTTCGTATTTTAGCCACGACCACAAGTTGGTAAGGCTGAAGCTCAGCCTGCATTTGTGGGAGGGGCTTGAGCCTTTATAAGCCCCCTCTCTCCCTCACCTGGTAGGCAAACCGGTCGTGGACCCACCCACCCATTCCCCTTATTTCAAGGCTCCTCCTTTAGGGCAGCCCCCTTATAGGCGGCTCTCGTACCCGGCTCCAGGCACACCTCAGCTGGTTTAGGTTCAAGGCGGGCACGCTGCCTGAGTTCGCATTTTAGCCACGACCACAAATATATATATACAGTACAGACCAAAAGTTTGGACACACCTTCTCATTCAAAGAGTTTTCTTTATTTTCATGACTATGAAAATTGTAGATTCACACTGAAGGCATCAAAACTATGAATTAACACATGTGGAATTATATACATAACAAAAAAGTGTGAAACAACTGAAAATATGTCATATTCTAGGTTCTTCAAAGTAGCCACCTTTTGCTTTGATTACTGCTTTGCACACTCTTGGCATTCTCTTGATGAGCTTCAAGAGGTAGTCACCTGAAATGGTCTTCCAAAAGTCTTGAAGGAGTTCCCAGAGATGCTTAGCACTTGTTGGCCCTTTTGCCTTCACTCTGCGGTCCAGCTTACCCCAAACCATCTCGATTGGGTTCAGGTCCGGTGACTGTGGAGGCCAGGTCATCTGGCGCAGCACCCCATCACTCTCCTTCATGGTCAAATAGCCCTTACACAGCCTGGAGGTGTGTTTGGGGTCATTGTCCTGTTGAAAAATAAATGATGGTCAAACTAAACGCAAACCGGATGGAATAGTATGCTGCTGCAAGATGCTGTGGTAGCCATGCTGGTTCAGTATGCCTTCAATTTTGAATAAATCCTCAACAGTGTCACCAAAAAAGCACCCCCACACCATCACACCTCCTCCTCCATGCTTCACGGTGGGAACCAGGCATGTAGAGTCCATCCGTTCACCTTTTCTGCGTCGCACAAAGACACAGTGGTTGGAACCAAGGATCTCAAATTTGGACTCATCAGACCAAAGCACAGATTTCCACTGGTCTAATGTCCATTCCTTGTGTTCTTTAGCCCAAACAAGTCTCTTCTGCTTGTTGCCTGTCCTTAGCAGTGGTTTCCTAGCAGATATTCTACCTTGAAGGCCTGATTCACACAGTCTCCTTCTAACAGTTGTTCTAGAGATGTGTCTGCTGTTAGAACTCTGTGTGGCATTGACCTGGTCTCTAATCTGAGCTGCTGTTAACCTGCGATTTCTGAGGCTGGTGACTCGTATGAACTTATCCTCCGCAGCAGAGGTGACTCTTGGTCTTCCTTTCCTGGGGCGGTCCACATGTGAGCCAGTTTCTTTGTAGCGCTTGATGGTTTTTGTGACTGCACTTGGGGACACTTTCAAAGTTTTCCCAATTTTTCGGACTGACTGACCTTCATTTCTTAAAGTAATGATGGCCACTCGTTTTTCTTTACTTAGCTGCTTTTTTCTTGCCATAATACAAATTCTACTAGTCTATTCAGTAGGACTATCAGCTGTGTATCCACCTGACTTCTCCACAATGCAACTGATGGTCCCAACCCTATTTATAAGGCAAGAAATCCCACTTATTAAACCTGACAGGGCACACCTGTGAAGTGAAAACTATTTCAGGTGACTACCTCTTGAAGCTCATCAAGAGAATGCCGAGAGTGTGCAAAGCAGTAATCAAAGCAAAAGGTGGCTACTTTGAAGAACCTAGAATATGACATATTTTCAGTTGTTTCACACTTTTTTGTTATGTATATAATTCCACATGTGTTAATTCATAGTTTTGATGCCTTCAGTGTGAATCTACAATTTTCATAGTCATGAAAATAAAAAAAACTCTTTGAATGAGAAGGTGTATCCAAACTTTTGGTCTGTACTGTATATATGTTAATTCTTAAAATATTTAAAATTGTTATATGATACAACAGTGCCATCAAGTGGTAGAGGGGAAGAAGTTTCTAAGCAATGCCAATAAAGTGACATCATCCCCATGATTAACATACGTCATACCCACCTTATCTGATTGGAAATCCCTAATCTAGAAAGGGATGAGTTCTTAGATAACATGGGGTATAAAGAAGTCATGTAAGAGGTTAGATGGGACTTCAACTAAAACTTCAACTAAAAACTTCAACTAACAACTTACTTCAACAACTAAAATACAACTACAACACAAGAAAACCTTGCTACAAAGAAACATTGGCACAGAGAAAATTGCCCATAAGAAGGATTTATCACAAAGAAACTTGGATGAATTTTTGTATACTGGAAAAGTTTTTGAGAACTGATCACATCCGAAACTCTGTTCATCCTTGACCCGGTAATGTATACTTATACTTACTGATTGTGGTATTAATAAGATATTCCTCTCGGCATATAGTCAATAGTTCTCATACTGTGGAAACATATAGTGTTAAACACCTCCCTAATGCTAGTTATCCTCTTAGCAAAGATACATATTGATAATGGGAGATTAGACATTGTCTGAGTAGAGGAAAAACTCTGGGAAATTATATTTCCATAGTCTGATTGCCGAACAGGGTATAATATCATATTTATGGTCAGGGCTAGGACAACGCCGGCGCACGCAGAGAAACCCGCCCTGAACATAGTGGCTGAATTGTGCCGGGAGCCACGGGCGCGGGTACACCAGTGAAAAAACGGGGCATACCTGAAGGGATCTTTGAGAAAAAAGGGCGGGAGGGAGGGGCGTGAGGCTCGGGCGCCTGGCTGAGCGGCAGGTAGGGGGATAAATAGCCAGACGCCCCTCCCACAAATGCAGGCTGTTAACAGCCTTACTATTTATGGTCAGGGCTAGGACAACGCCGGCGCACGCAGAGAAACCCGCCCTGAACATAGTGGCTGAATTGTGCCGGGAGCCACGGGCGCGGGTACACCAGTGAAAAAAGGGGGCAAAAAAACATCAGTTAGGTACAACACTTTATTGCAAACTACAAAGCCAGTGATCGAAAGGCACGAGATATCTCTACTTGAGGATTGGGTATATCCCTAGTAAACAGGAGGACCGCCACCGCCCCATGGACCGGATGACATGAGCTGGCACCTGATGCCGAGAAGCAGCGGAGGCTGCCCCTAGCGACATGAGTGGCCCGAAATTACCTTGGGGTCATAGCCTAGACCCTGGGCGAGGGCACGGATGAAAGATATAAACTGAGGGTGCTGAGGCTTGCCTGCGTGTGGCAGGAGCGGGCTATCTGGTGATGAACCTTGGATGAGGGCTAGCAGTTGATGCAGCACCTGAACTGGGCACCAATCGTTCAACGTGGGATAGAATTTAACCTCGGAAGGGGGTCCCGTCTGAATGGTTTTGGTGGAAGGTAGCAGGGGAGTGTAATGGCCCTGGCCCTATAACTGATGCTGCTTCAGAGGAGGGTTATGGCGATTTGGACCCGCCAGAACCTCACCAGGCCGGAGGATTCCATAAAAGGTGAGATACATGGCCGCTTTCAAAATCAGGCTAGTGAAGGGCCCAAAAGGATTACCATCCAATGACGAAGAAAGATCCCTGAACAATTTACCGGACACAGGTTGCCTATGGCTCACGGATCCCTTCCCCTCCTTTTGAATACCCCGAAGGGTGGCTTTAGAAAACAGAACCTGGGCGATCCAGGAACGCTGACCACCTGGGCGATCCAGGGACGCTGACCACCTGGGCGATCCAGGGACGCTGACCACCTGGGCGATCCAGGGACGCTGACCACCTGGGCGATCCAGGGACGCTGACCAACTGGGCGATCCAGGGATGATGACCACCTGGGCGAACCAGGGACGCTGACCACCTGGGTGATCCAGGGACGCTGACCACCTGGGCGATCCAGGGACGCTGACCACCTGGGCGATCCAGGGACGCTGACCACCTGGGCAATCCAGGGACCCTGACAACCCGGGCGATCCAGGGACCCTGACAACCCGGGCGATCCAGGGACCCTGACAACCAGGGCGATCCAGGGACCCTGACAACCCGGGCGATCCAGGGACACTGACAACCCGGGCGATCCAGGGACCCTGACAACCCGGGCGATCCAGGGACACTGACAACCCGGGCGATCCGGGGACACTGACAACCCGGGTGATCCAGGGACACTGACAACCCGGGCGATCCAGGAACAATGACAACCTGGGCGATCCAGGAACATTGACAACCTTGCGATCCAGGAACATCGACAACCTGGGCGATCCGGGAGGCACTGAGATCCCGGGAGGGCCAGGGGACCCCGGCCATACGTAAAGACCAGGAGACAGAAGCAGATTTGAACCAGAAAACGAGAAACCACTGTTTTCTGAGACAGTAAAGTGAAATCACGTAAATCGCAAATTCTGGTATTGTGATGCAAGGCAGATGAACTTAAAATTAAACGTACGGAGCCCCAAACAATCTGGCAGGGGACCCAAATAAAACTGCACCCCCCCTGAAAGCGGGAGAGCGACCTGCATCCCAAAACCAGAATTTGACCATGCCTCCTGAGCTAAAAAGCCCTTAAAAAAAAATATATAGGCTTCTAACGGATATGCCAAATAGCATGGTTACATGTGAATCTACCTATGACACCACTTTAATTAAATAGGCTCTCATACTGAGCCGGCATGTGACCGGCAGTTCACTGACTAAGATGCCGCTCCCCCAACCCTGTCGCCCGCACTCGTGCGAGCGCATCATGCTGGGGGGAGCGGCAACCAAGCCTGCACCAGCAGGGGGCAGGAAACCAGGTCGGGTGCAAGACACAGCTAGAACGGAGCCAGCTGAGCCTCGATTACTTGGCAGGCTGGCGTGCTGCGATCCGGATGTCGGCGGCGCGTGAGCGCAGGATACCGGAAGTAGGATTCGGGTCGGAAGAGGAGGGAGCTCGAAACCGCAAATGGTGCGTGAGGCTCGGGCGCCTGGCTGAGCGGCAGGTAGGGGGATAAATAGCCAGACGCCCCTCCCACAAATGCAGGCTGTTAACAGCCTTACTATTATATATATATATATATATATATATATATATATATATATATATATCTTTGATTGGTCATAAGGACACAGTGGATCAGTTATTCTTCCTGTATTAATCCATGTTTATCCTTTTTATCTTCAATTTTGATATTGTCCTTATATTAATTTGTATGCCATTTTTACTGTATTTAGCTGCACTAATTGACTTTAGATCCCATCAATAAAAGAACTGGCATTTATATGTCCGCCAATTACATTTTTCATAAAAATATAAAAATCATAATTTTTATGATTTCATATCTTATTTGAAATAAATACTCGACATAATGCTATCTGGCATGAGGAGGGGACATTGTAACCTCAGTTGTCTGGCCATAGAAATGTGTTTTGGCTGTACTTGACTGAGTATGTCTTGAATGTAATGTGGTGTTTGTACCACTAGAGGGAAGTCAAGGATAATGTCAGATGCTTTTTCCAACATGAGCTGGACAGTCGCCACAGCTCTGACACATGAAGGAGCTCCCCTGGACTCAGGATCCAATATGGCAGAGAAATATGCAACTGATCTGTGCCTATCACCTTGTTTTTGAGTGAGTACTGCTGTACTGTGTCCCTGAAGCTCTGAACAAAACAGGTTAAACAGTTGATTATAGTCTGGGATTCCTAACGCCGGTGCAGACAATATTGCCAGTTTCAGAGTGAAAAAGGACTCGATTGCATGTTTGGTCAGACAAAAAGGTTTTGATGACAGGCAATCATACAAAGGCTGCATAAGCATAGATGCATGCCTTATCCAAGGTCTGCAGTATGAGACAAGACCCAAAAACATTGTGAGGGGTTTTGGGCCCCTGAGGGAGTTTTATGTCCTTCACCGCTTGTTTTCTCTCCTCAGTAATTTGCCATGCACCCTCTGACAGCCAATATCCCAGAAATGTAACTCTTGACTGGCAGTATTGTAGTTTTTCTCTGGAGACTTTACATCCACTTTCTGCAAGAAAGTTCTGCAATGACAGAGTGGCTTCTCTGCAACCTTTCCAAGTTACTGCTCACAAAAGTAAATCATCAACATATTGCAACAGTACAATGTCATCAGGAATTTGCCATCCAGATAATACTGACTGTAAAGCATGTGTGTACATGGTAGGTGAATTCTGTGCTCCTTGGGGTAAAACTGTCCATGCATATTGATTACCTTTAAATGTAAATGCGAACAGGTATTGACAGTCTGGGTGTAGGGGAACACTGAAGAACGCATTTGTCAGGTCTATCACAGTGTAGTGTATAGCAGTTGGTGGTACCTGTGATAACAAAGTGTGTGGGTTTGGTACAATAGGAGTCTGCAGCACCATGACCTTATTGACCTCCCTAAGATTATTAACCATCCTGTATGTTACTGGTTGTCCCTTTACTGGTTTCTTCTTAACTGGGAACAGGGGTGTATTTGCTGGTGAACTGGTCCTAATTCTCATTAGCTCACACCCATATCTCTCATATTGTTTCACTTGTAAGGCTACTGACTGCTCTTGGGCATGACTCAAGGGGTATTGCTTAACACGGGGTGGTTGGCAACCTGATTTGAGATGAACCATGAAAGGGGTAACATTAAGATTCCCAATGTCTAACTTTGTGGATGCCCGTAATTTTTCCGGGACTACCTATAACTCCCCACAATCCTTGTAGTGTAAATGGCATCCTATCTCAGGCTCTAGTTACAGGGCCATAACTTGACACAGTACCTCATCTGAGGCTCCTATATTTACCTGTGTGGTACCGTCCTCATTAAAATGAATATGTGCCCCCAGTGCCTGCAAAACATCAGTGCCTAGCAGATTAAAAGGAATATTTTCTTTGACCAACAACTGTGTTACTACCGTGCTATCTTTGATCTTCAACTTTATAGGCAATGTTTCTGAAACATAGACTACTTCCCCCATGAAACCAGACGCGGATACATGCTGTGCACTTATCTGCCATGGTTTAACATAATATGAATTTATCACAGTTTTGGCTGCCCCCGCGTTTACCCGAAAGGGAACTTGTTGATTCCCCACCTGAACCGGTATTTGTATTTGACATCCTGCTTTTGCTGTACTTATGGCAGATAAGGACACAGGGTTGCCGGCCTCCTATTGTTAACCCACAGAGGCAGGGGTGCGCGCAGGCCCCTGAGTGTGAGGATCCTGGTCCTGTTGAGGCTGTTGGGGAGGGGAACGACAGTTTCTCTGAATATGTCCTCGTTTTCCACAATTGTAACATTTAAAATAATTCTTCCTATGTCTCCCGTGATGACCAGACCATGGTCTCTGTTGGCCCTGGACCATGTTTATCTTTGAGGGCTTGGAACTAGACATGTCCAGCTCCAGACCTTTAGCAGCAGCAACTATTTGAGGTAATGATGTTACCCTCCACTCTGGTTTGCAGGCTTTCAATTTTGCCTGCAAAGCTGGTCTCAGTCCTTCCATGAAGGCAGATGTCAACAGTTTCTGTCCCAATGGTCCTGTTGTGTCCCATCCCATGTCTGTCCACACAGTCTGTAGTCTGGATTCAAATGACACCACATCCTCCTTGGTCTCCTGTACTACATCCTTCAGGCTCAGTGCACTGTCATCTTCTTTTGTCCTTTCCCATTTCCCAAAAATTCTACAGTATTCTGTCCCTGAGACCTCAGCCTTCTTCCAGTCACCCCATGCTAAATTTTGCTCATTCTTCACCCTCTCATTAAACAACTACTCCTTAAGGGGGCTGTAAGAAGACTCTGCCATTTTTAAAGCCATTAAATCATTTAAGTCAGCCCATGTCGCTCTGTAAGTGACTTGAATCTGCTGTAACATACGGTGGGCGGGCATTGGTCTTGTCAGTGGGTCAGGGACCCTACCCAGAAGCCCCATTTGGTCCTTAGAACTCCATGGTGCATATGTTACTATATGCTGCTGGGTGTACTGAGGTTGGGCAGGTGGTCCCTGAGGAACCTGATTGTCCCCACCCCCACCACCAGCCTCACCGTTGGCCAGAGGTGGAGGCTGTGGGACAAAACCTGTTCTCACAGTTACTGGAAACAGTCCTGCACGATGTTGTCTATGTCTTGGTGCTCCACAGACCCTACACACATCAGTCCAGTCAGGGTTTTAAGTGTCACATACTTGGCATGTGCAACCTGCCAGTCCCTCAACCATCATCAAATAAGCGGGTGGTGAAGCGGGAGGGGCAGAGGGAAAACCATGCTCCCCCTTCTTTTTCCCTTGAGGATCGGACTTGGTATCGTAAATACAGATTACCTCTCATATGTCTGCACACAGAGTGCTGATTCTCCACATGATTTGCGACTTTACACCTAGCATTCACTATCTCCTCACATTCATTATCTTTTATCCACCCTCCATTTAACTCCTTAAACTTCTGCCATGTTCTAGGGTTTAAATTTCCATACTTCATCCCAGCTTTTTCTAACACTTTCGCTGTCTTTTTCTTATCTTGTTTACCTTCCATATCCTTTACCACTTCCTTAGCCAGTTTGTAGCTCTCAGGGATTGCATGGGAGTTTCTTATTTTACTTTCCAATCCCTTAACTGTATGCACAAATTAGTTCCAGGCGTCTGTATTTTTAGTTCCCTGCTTGTTCCTTCCTCGTGGTGCTTCCTCACTAGACTTTGTTCCTCTAGTGTACACTACGTAGGACAGCAAAATAACAACCCCTGCTTTCAGTAGTGCCTTAAGGGGTTCCAGGGCTCCTGATTGCCCTGTGCTGCATTTACTGTGATTCTATACAAAATCCAGAGGACTACTAAGAGATATATTACAATTACAGTTGAACGGACAACTGAATGTTCGGGGTCTACGGGTTTGGCCAAACTTCAGAAAAAAGTTTGAGTTCAGGACCCGAACTTGACCCGAACTTGCCCCCGAACCCCATTGAAGTAAATGGGGACCCGAACATTTGAGCACTAAAATGGCTGTAAAAATGTCATGGAAAGGGCTAGAGGGCTGCAAATGTCATCACAATGTGGTTAAGAGCAAGAAAGTGCTTTGCAAACAAATGTGGATAGGGAATTGACTTAAAATAACATAAAATACGTAAAAATAAAAAATAATAATCTTGCTCTAGGAGGACAAGGTCCATATGGAGTAGGAGGTTGAGGAGGCGGTGGATGTGGCGGTGTAGGTGGAAGTAGAGGTAGAGGAGGAGGAGGTAGCCTACACTGCTTTTTGGTTTTAAATTTATTTGTATTGTTTTAAATTAGGGTACACCCCAAAACATTGGGAAATATAACTCTCCAGTTGTGCTAAACACACGTTCAGACAATACACTGTCTGCAGGGCAGGCCAGCACCTACAAGGCGTAAAGGGCAAGCTCAGGCCATGTGCCCAATTTGGAGACCCAGAAGTTGCAGGGGCTGACCCCTGTCAGTTAGTTCGTGTAGGCGTGTGCATACTTACTGCCCCACCATGTCGCACATCCCCGTGATGTTCACTATCCAATTTGATATCTGCTCTATCAACTTTCGATGTTCTTTGATGTGCCTACTATGGTGATCACGGGTGGCGGGGAATCAGGGTTCCAGGCTGGAGAGGAAGCGTGAGAAAAAGAGACCAAATTTAAGGGATATTTATTTTAAAAAATTGGGATCGAGTAGAAATGTGGGAAAAGCTATTGAGGCGCAAATGTGGGACAAATTACAGAGGCCCAAATGTGGGCCAAAAGAGTCAAGTGGAATTGTGGGAAAAGCTATTGAGGCGCAAATGTTGGCCAAAAGAGTATAGCGGACATGTGGGACAAAGTATTGAAGCGCAAATGTGGTACAACTTGTTTAAGTTTAAGCATTGAATAAAAGGAGGTGGCGCGCATCAATTAAAGAAGCAATTCAGAAATTTTGTTCCCTGTCACCTATGCAGAGCAGGGGTTTATTCACGTCTAAAATTGTGTAATGTCAACCCAAGAATGTAACAGAAAAATTACAGAAATTAATTAACCTGTCTACTTGGTAAAGCAGGGGTCTATGACAGAAAACTGCAAAAAATAAAAATAAAATTGTCATTAACATTTTCTGGTGAAATTAACCAATTTTTGGGTGTATTGTACCACCCAAAAGCGGCTGCACTTCTCTGTGATGACAATCCCTGCCGTGCTAAACACACGTTCAGATAATACACTGGCTGCAGGGCAGGCCAGCACCTCCAAGGGTAAAATTTATTAAGCTGTCAACTAGGTAAAATTTGGTGAACTTGACCCTAAAATGTAACTGTTTTTTTTTTATCACACCAAAAAATTACAGAATTTCACCCAAAAATGTAACAGACAATTGTTTTTTATTGTTTAACCTGTCTACTAGGTATAGCAGTGGTACTATACACCCAAAGATTGGTGAAATTCACCCGAAAATGTAACTGACTATTTTTTTTTTAACCTGTCTACTAGGTATAGAATAGGTACTATACACTCCAAAATTGGTGAATTTCACACGAAAATGTTAATGACAATTTTTTATTTTATTTTTACGGTCTAAATAGTGGTACTATGCACCCAAAAAATGGTTAATTTCACCAGAAAATGTTAATGACAATTTTTTTTTAAACGGCTTACTAGGTATAGCAGTGGAACTATACACCCAAAGATTGGTGAATTTCACCCGAAAATGTAACTATTTTTTTTTTAACCTGTCTACTAGGTATAGAATAGGTACTATACACCCCAAAATTGGTGAATTTCACACGAAAATGTTAATGACAATTTTTTTTTTTTTAACGGTCTAAATAGTGGTACTATGCACCCAAAAAATTGTTAATTTCACCAGAAAATGTTAATGACATTTTTTTTTTTTAAACGGCTTACTAGGTATAGCAGTGGTACTATACACCCAAAAATTGGTGCATTTGACCAGAAAATGTTAATGACAATTTATTTTATTTTTTTAACCGACCTTCTAGGTATAGCAGTGGTACTATACACCAAAAAATTGGTGAATTTCACCCGAAAATTTAAATGACAAAGTAGTGAAATGATTTAAAATAAAACACATACAAAATAAATAAATAATATGATTTATGAGGTGCAGTTCCATATGGAGTAGGAGTTTGAGAAGGTGGTGGACGTAGCAGTGTAGGTGGAAGCGGCGGTGGAGGAGGACGAGGCAGCCAACACAGGTTTTTGGTTATAATTTTTTTAAATTAGGGTATACTCCAAAAGAGTGTGAAATATCCAAAATACAAACATGAGCAATTGCGCTACAGTATAACAATGGCTGGTTAGTGCTGGTATACATGTCTATTCTGGACAAGGTATGGACAAGTCCTGAGGGATTTATGCCTGGTTCATTTTAATGAACGTGAGCTTGTCCACATTGGCTGTGGACAGGCGGCTGTGCTTGTCTGTGATGACGCCACCTGCCATGCTAAACACACGTTCAGATAATACATTGGCTGCAGGGCAGGCCAGTACCTACAAGGCGTAAAGGGCAAGCTCAGGCCATGTGCCTAATTTGGAGACCCAGAAGTTGAACACATACTGTTCCACTATGTTGGTGAAATGCTGCCTCCTGCTAAGACGTTCCATATCAGCTGGTGGTGCTGGTTGTTGTGGCGTGCTGAGAAAGCTTTTCCACATTTCGGCCATGCTAACCCTGCTGGCGGTGCCCCAGCTTCGTTGGCAACCTCTTCCTCATCCTTTGCCTTCGCTTTGTGCCTCCACTTTGCACCCGCTGTCAGGTTGAAATGCCACCAGCAGCTCGTCTACAGTGTGCGCTTGTACTCGCGCATCTTTCGATTACGCTCCAGTGAGGGAATTTAGGTATGTTGTCCTTGTAACGGGGATCCAGAAGCGTGGCCACCCAATAATCAGCACAAGTTAGAATGTGGGCAACTCGGCGGTCATTGTGGAGACACTGCAGCATGTAATCGCTCATGTGTGCCAGGCTGGCCAGAGGCAATGAAAAGCTGTCCTCTGTGGGAGTTGTATCACCTGTGTCCTCTGTATCCCCCCATCCACACACCAGTGATGGCCATGAGCTGGTCTGGGTGCCACCCTGCTGTGAACATGGTTCCTCCTCCTCTATCTCCTCATCCTCCACCTCGTCATCCTCCAGCACTGTTCCCTGGCTGGACAATTGTGTACCTTGGGTTTGTGGGTGCAAGAACCCACACTCAGAGCCACTTGGGAATGACTGGCCAGAAACCCTACGAAATGATCCCTCTTCGTCCTCCTGTGCCACATCCTCTTCCATCATCGCCAGGAGTGTTTTTTCAAGGAGGCATAGAAGTGGGATAGTAACGCTGAGAACGGCATTATCGGCACTGGCCATGTCGGTGGAGTACTCGAAACAGCGCAACAAGGAACACAGGTCTCGCATGGAGGCCCAGTCATTGGTGGTAAGTGGTGCCGTTCCGCTGAGTGAGCCAGTGCGTGCTGCAGCTGAAACTCCACTATCGCCTGCTGCTGCTCGCACAGTCTGGCCAGCATGTGCAAGGTGGAGTTCCACATTGTGGGCATGTCGCATATGAAGCAGTGAGCAGGAAGGCAGAAGTTACTCTGCATCGCTGAGAGGCGAGCAGCAGCAGGGTGAGAACTCCGAAAGCGCGCACAGACGGCCCACACTTTATGCAGCAGCTCTGACATATCGGGGTAAGTTTTAAGGAATCTCTGCACCACCAAATTCAGCACATGCACCAGGCAAGGGATGTGCATCAAACCAGCTAGTCCCAGAGCTGCTACGAGATTTCGCCTATTATCGCACACCACCAGGCCGGGCTTAAGCCTGACTGGCACAAACCACTCATCGGTCTGTTGTTCAAGGCCCGTCCACAGCTCCTGCGCGGTTTGGGGTTTGTCCCCCAAACAGATAAGTTTTAAAACTGCCTGCTGTCGTTTACCCCTGGCTGTGCTGAAGTTGGTGGTGAAGGTGTTACGCTGACCGGATGAGGAGCTGGTAGAGGATGAGGAAGCAGAGTAGGAGGAGGAAGCAACAGGAGGCAATCCTCAGTGGTGGAAGGACATGCGCCAAACTGCTATCCGCTTCAGGCCCAACCGCCACTGCATTTACCCAGTTTGCTGTTATGGAGATATAACGGCCCTGACCGTGCTTACTGGTCCACGTATCCGTAGTCAGGCGCACCTTGCCACAGATGGCATTGCGCAGTGCACACCTGATTTTGTCCCAGACTTGGTTGTGCGGGTAAGGGATGGCTCGCCTTAAAAAGTAGTGGAGGCTCGGCACGAGGTACTGTGGGGCAGCCATCGCCATAAGGCCTTTAAAACTATCCGTCTCCACCAGATGGAATTACAGCATTTCTAAGGCCAGTAATTTAGAAATGCTGGCATTCAGGGCTAGGGATTGTGGGTAGGTAGGGGAGTACTTCCTCTTCCGCTCCAGCGTTTGGGATATGGAGAGCTGAACGCTTCCGTGGGACATTGTGGAGATGCTTTGTGACCCAGGTGTTGGTGTTGCTGGCAGATCCTCTGTTTGCGGGGTGGCAGGTGGCACTGTCACTTCAGAGGTGGATGAAGAGGCCAAGACTGCAGCAGAAGAGGAAGCAGGAGAAGCCAGAGACCTTTTTTGGTTTTTGAGGTGTCTACCCCACTGCAGCTCGTGCTTTGCACTTAAATGCCTGGTCATGCAGGTTGTGCTCAGGTTGAGAACGTTTATGCCTCACTTTAGGCTCTGATTGCACAGCGTGCAAACCGCTCGTGTCTTGTCGTCAGCACATTGTCTGAAGAATAGTGATGAGCGGCAGGGGCAATATTCGAATTTGCGATATTTCGCAAATATTTGGGCGAATATTCGCCATATATTAAAAAATTCACGAATTTGTGATCTCCAGGCATTATTTTCTTGATTGCATAAAATTCACATAAACATTTTCGCCCAAAAATTTGCATGAATTGGTGTTTTAGAAAAATTTGAATATTCACGATTACGAATGTATTTAGCGATATTCTAAATATTTGCAAATTCTCAAAGTGCCGATATTCGCAATTAAAATTCGCAATTCGAATATTCGTGATCAACACTACTGTAGAACAGCTACGCCAGGGAACTCCTTGGAGCTGGCTTTGGTGTGCTCTGTCCCTTGCTGCAGTGGGCAGTAGCAGGCGTACTGTCCAAAGGATGGCCGCTCCGCTTTTGCACCCTGCTCCCTCTTCAGCTGTGCTGGTGGCTCTGTGCACCGCCTTTTCCTCCGAACTACATAGGTCACTCGCATGACCTTGATTCCATGTCGAGTCGAGGACCTCATTGTCCTCCACATCATCTTCCACCCTGCCTTCCTTGTCGGTCTGAACACTTTCGAAAGCCCAAGCAGTTGGCACCTGTGTTTCGTCATCGTCCAAGACGTGCTGCGATGGTCCTCCCATGTACTCATCTTGAATGATAAGTGGTTGGGCATTGGTGCAGATCTCTTCCACTTCTGGGGCAGGGCTAGGTGGATCACCCTGGGAATCCCTGCTAACAGAGTCATCAAAAAGCAGAAGAGACTGCTGCATGACTTGGTGCTTAGACTGCTTGGCTGATTTGCAAGGGGGTGAGGTGAAAGACTGATGGACATTGGCTGCAGGTGCCAACTGTGGTCTTTCAGCAGGAGACTGGGTGGGAGACAATGTGAAGGAACTGGATCCACTGTCAGCAACCCAATCTACTATCGCCTGTACTTGTTCAGGCCTCACCATTCGTAGAGCAGCATTAGGCCTGACCAAATACCGCTGCAGGTTTTGTTGCCTACTCACACCTGAGGAAGGGATTTCACTTGTGCATGTAGCTGGCACAAATCGACCATGTCCTCTCCCTGCAACAGGAGCTCCACCAGCAGCACCACAACCAGGACCACGTCCCTTATTTGACGCTCTTCTCATATTTTTCGAATTTAGGAACTTGCCCTATATGGGTGTTTAATTAATAGTAGAATAGATCGACAGTATGTAAAGGGTGTTTCTCACACAGCCTGAACCAGACTAGGCCTCAATTAAAGATTTATTTTCCCCAAATCGCTGTATTTCAAATGCCTGAATCAAACCCCTGTATGTAGAGGGTTTATCTAACAGGGCCTGAACCAGTGTAGGCCTAAATTAAATATTTATTTGCCCAAAATTGCTGTATTTCAAATGCCTGAATCAAACCCCTGTAAGTAGAGGGTGTATCTCAAAGGGCCTGAACCAGTGAGGGCCTAAATTAAATATTTCTTTGCACAAAATGGCTGTATTTTAAATGGCTGCATTTCAAATGCCTGAATCAAACCCCTGTATGTAGAGGGTGTAGCTCACAGGGCCTGAACCAATGTAGGCATAAATTAAATATTTCTGTGCCCAAAATGGCTGTATTTAAAATGGCTGTATTTCAAATGTCTGAATTAAACCCCTGTATGTAGAGGGTGTATCTCACACGGTCTGAACCAGTGTAGGCCTGAATTAAATATGTATTTGCCCAAAAGGCTGTATTTCAAATGGCTGTATTTCAAATGCCTGAATCCAACCCCTGTATGTAGAGGGTGTATCTCACAGGGCCTGAACAAGTGTAGGCCTAAATTAAATATTTCTTTGCCCAAAATGGCTGTATTTCAAATGTCTGTATTTCAAATGCCTGAATCAAACCCCTGTATGTAGAGGGTGTATCTCACACGGCCTGAACCAGTGTAGGCCTGAATAAAGATTTCTTTGCACAAAATGGCTGTATTTCAAATACCTGAATCAAACCCCTGTATGTAGAGGGTGTATCTCACAGGGCCTGAACCAGTGTAGCCCTAAATTAAATATTTCTTTGCCCAAAATGGCTGTATTTCAAATGGCTGTATTTCAAATGACTGAATTAAACCCCTGTATGTAGAGGGTGTATCTCAAACGGCCTGAACCAGTCTAGGCCTCAATTAAAGATTTATTTTCCCAAAATCGCTGTATTTCAAATGCCTGAATCAAACCCCTGTATGTAGAGGGTGTATCTCAAAGGGCCTGAACCAGTGTAGGCCTAAATTAAATATTTCTTTTCACAAAATGGCTGTATTTCAAATGGCTGTATTTCAAATGCCTGTATGTAGAGGGTGTATCTCACAGGGCATGAACCAGTGCTGGCCTAAATTAAAGATTTCTTTGCCCAAAATGGCTGTATTTCAAATGGCTGTATTTCAAATGCCTGAATCAAACCCCTGTATGTAGAGGGTGTATCTCAAAGGGCCTGAACCTATGTAGGCCTAAATTAAATATTTCTGTGCCCAAAATAGGTGTATTTAAAATGGCTGTATTTCAAATGTCTGAATTAAACCCCTGTATGTAGAGGGTGTATCTCACACGGTCTGAACCAGTGTAGGCCTGAATTAAATATTTATTTGCCCAACAAGGCTGTATTTCAAATGGCTGTATTTCAAATGCCTGAATCCAACCCCTGTATGTAGAGGGTGTATCTCACACGGCCTGGACCAGTGTAGGCCTGAATAAGGATTTCTTTGCACAAAATCGCTGTATTTCAAATGCCTGAATCAAACCCCTGTATGTAGAAGGTGTATCTCACAGGGCCTGAACCAGTGTAGGCCTTAATTAAATATTTCTTTGAACAAAATGGCTGTATTTCAAATGGCTGTATTTCAAATGCCTGAATCAAACCCCTGTATGTAGAGGGTGTATCTCACAGGGCCTGAACCAGTGTAGGCCTAAATTAAATATTTATTTGCCCAAAATGGCTGTATTTCAAATGCCTGAATCAAACCCCTGTATGTAGAGGGTGTATCTCACAGGGCCTGAACCAGTGCAGGCCTAAATTAAATATTTCCTTGCCCAAAATGGCTGTATTTCAAATGGCTGTATTTCAAATGCCTGAATCAAACCCCTATATGTAGCTCACAGGGCCTGAACCAATGTAGGCCTAAATTAAATATGTCTGTGCCCAAAATGGCTGTATTTCAAATGACTGTATTTCAAATGCCTGAATCAAAGCCCTGTATGTAGAGGGTGTATCTCAAAGGGCCTGAACCAGTGTAGGCCTAAATTAAATATTTCTTTGCACAAAATGGCTGTATTTCAAATGCCTGAATCAAACCCCTGCATGTAGAGGGTGTAGCTCACAGGGCCTGAACCAATGTAGGCCTCAATTAAATATTTCTGTGCCCAAAATACCTGTATTTTAAATGGCTGTATTTCAAATGTCTGAATTAAACCCCTGTATGTAGAGGGTGTATCTCACATGGTCTGAACCAGTGTAGGCCTGAATTAAATATTTATTTGCCCAACAAGGCTGTATTTCAAATGGCTGTATTTTAAATGCCTGAATCCAACCCCTGTATGTAGAGGGTGTATCTCACAGGGCCTGAACCAGTGTAGGCCTAAATTAAATATTTCTTTGCCCAAAATGGCTGTATTTCAAATGGCTGTATTTCAAATGCCTGAATCAAACCCCTGTATGTAAAGGGTGTATCTCACAAGGCCTGAACCTGTGTAGGCCTGAATATAGATTTCTTTGCACAAAATGGCTGTATTTCAAATGCCTGAATCAAACCCCTGTATGTAGAGGGTGTATCTCACAGGGCCTGAACCAGTGTAGCCCTAAATTAAATATTTCTTTGCCCAAAATGGCTGTATTTCAAATGGCTGTATTTCATATGGCTGTATTTCAAATGACTGAATTAAACCCCTGTATGTAGAGGGGGTATCTCACACGGCCTGAACCAGTCGAGGCCTGAATTCAATATTGATGCACCAAATGGCTGTATTTCAAATCACTGAATGTAACCAAAATGTATTAAGGGTGTATCTCACAATGACATTTGCATCAAAGGCTGCCAACTAAATTTTTTGTGCCCAAACAAGTGTTTGTTTAACAACTGATTTTGACAGCAGTGAATAAGCCTGTAATTTCACACGTGCTGATGCTGCAAGGCCTGAAAATAGTGTTTTTTGTCAAAAAACTTGTGTTTTTAAAACCTCAGAAAATGATGGGTGTATTTCTAGCTTAAATTGCACACTGACTAATCCAGATGTTGTAGATTGCCAAAAAAGTGTATTTTTTTGTTTGGTAACAGAATATGAAAGCTGTATATATTAAACTTGAATTTAACACTTTCAGATCAGAAAAATACTGTTTTTTGAAAAAAGAAGTGTGTTTTTCAAACCCCAGAAAATGATGGGTGTATTTCTAGCTTAAATTGCACACTGACTAATCAAGATGTTGTAGATTGCCCAAAAAGTCTTTTTTTTGTAACAGAATATGAAAGCTGTATATATTAAACTTGAATTTAACATTTGCAGTTCAGGAAAATACAGTTTTTTTTTTTTTAAGTGTGTTTTTCAAACCCCATAAAATGATGGGTGTATTTCTAGCTTAAATTGCACACTGACTAATCAAGATGTTGTAGTTTGCCCAAAAAATTGTGATTTGCAATGTCTCTAAAGCTCAGATGCAGTGCTGGTGCACTAAGCTTGCATAAAATGGCTGCTGCCGCCGCCCACCTAACTAACAGAATTATAAAAGTTTTTATTTTATTTTTTTGGTCAATGGGCTCAGGGCAGGGTAAAGCGATTGTGCCCTGCACCCACACAACTATTTCGCTGAGTTACATTCTCTCCTATTCTCTCCCTGAAATCACAAGTCCAGCGGCATCCTCTCTCTACACTTGTAACAGCAGAGTGACGTGCAGCGCTACGTTACTCAAGCTTATATAAAGGCTGGGTCACATGCTGCACTGGCCAATCACAGCCATGCCATTAGTAGGCATGGCTGTGATAGCTTCTAAGTTCAGACAGTTAACCGCTTTGTTGATTGGCTGCTCTGCAGCCTTTCAAAAAGCACCAAGAAAGCGCCATACACCGAATCCGAACTTTTACTGAAATGTTCGGGTTCGGGTCCGGGGTCCAAAAATCCTAAAGTTCGGTACGAACCCGAACTTTACAGTTCGGGTTCGCTCAACCCTAATCACAATACCAAGTGCAAACCCAAAGGCTCAACCTTAAGTAGACCTTTTATTCTTCTCTACAGTCCCAATCCCAGGCAGAAAGGCAAAGGAGACACAGATAGATTTGTAAGAATAAGCTTCTTACCTTAACAGTGATGTTTTTAGATCATCTGTGTGTCCTAGTCCCTCTCCTTAATCGGTCAGAGTTGTTGGGAGGAGTCCACTGGTCGAGACCCACATTGATGGCGCCAAGAATTGTTAGGGCAAAACTCCTACTTCTATGATCTGCTGGGGTCCAAATCAGGTAAAGGTATGAGTACTCGGAAGAGATAAATGACACAGGCTCAAGGTTGTATCAGAAGGATCTCTCATCTTTATTGGGCGGATGCAAAATATTTATACCCATTTTCTAGAACTCAAGCTAACACAGATATCATCATTTACGTAAGCATTGCGTGATTAATAATAATAATAATAATAATAATAATAATAACTTATTTTTGATGTTTGCTAGTCAAGCACATTTAATTACAAAAAACCTTATCTTATCCTTGAGTTGTTCATCCTTAAGAAGTATCTAGAACCAGTTGTACTCCCAGAACTTCAGACACACATAGTTCTGAGAACTAACAAGTAATTAACTGTCACGCCTTGCCCTGTGAATGTGCGGAGGTCTGTCAGACTGGCTGCACATGTCTGACTTCTCTATTTGTTTTGATTTGGGTTTGAGCTGGATCCACCTTCCCTCAGGTGTACAGGCTATTCATCCCTCCTTCCCCCAGTGGTCTGTGCGGGTTATAGTTCTTTCCTGGGAGATCTTGATGTGTGGTGGATTGTCTGCTCAAGATAAGTCTTCTCTGTTATGTCCCTTTGTGTGTTTTATCTGGGCCTCTAGAGCGACGCTTTCTTCCTCCTGGTTTGAAGAAGCAGGTTGCCTCTTCCCTTTTCCCTGCTGCTTAGGGTTTGCCCAGGGTGTTTAGGTTTAGGCACGAAGGCATGTGCATATCCACCATAAGGGTATGCACATGGGCACAGCAGTCTAGGGAAAGCTTTTAGGGATCTCTAGGAGGTGACTCTTTTCTCCCTAGCTTTTGGACCCAGTCGTTGTTCTCCTGTGTTTGGTTTTTCGCCTACTTACCTACCTATCATGACATTAACTTTGGTAGTCTCAAGTACACACGGTTCAGCAATTCTCTATTCTGACCTAAAATAAACCAGCAAAGTAAAATGGAATCCAGGATACAAAATTAAGGTGCAATCCCTCACATACTCCATCTGAGACAAGTCAGCAGGTGTCTGAAGAGAAGTCAGAGGAGCATGGTGTCTGCGGTGAGGAGGAGCAAGAAGAGCAGGCTTTGAGGGGGACTTAAAACTTTTCGGGGATCCATGGTGTTGTCCGTGGCTGGGGGGAGGAGACCGGGAAAGACATTTTCCTGGCCTATGAGCAGGAGCCAGAGTGTTCCACCACTTCCAATTTAGTGCAAATGGGGACCTTCATGCTCCAGTGTATGCAGAGGGACCCCCGTATAAAAATCATAAAGGGAAAGGACCAGTACTTGGTGGCAACTTACTTTGACCCTGGTACAAAACGCAAAATTGCGGACATGTTATCAGCATCACAGAGGGCTGTCAGAGTGCAGCATTTCCAGGCCGCGAGAGGTGCTGCATTCTGCTGTTGCGGGCGCTGGCAGAGGAATTTCCACCCACAGCGAAACAGGTGGGGGTACCAATCCTATCGCACATGCAAGAAGAGGGCGGTTTGAAGATGTGTTGGTCACTTTGGATATGAGATCATTCTTGCAACCAACCCATCGACAGCCGCACTCCAGATCCATCCTCAGGGAATGCCTACACCAACAGGTGTTCGACTACATCTGGTTAACAACCGATGTGGACGCTCTGAGAAGCGAGGAACCACTGGACTACTGGGTGTGCAGGTTTGACCTGTGGCCAGAGCTGGCACAATTTGCCATGAAACTCTTGGCTTGCCCCTCGTCCAGTGTCCTGTCCGAAATGACGTTCAGCGCAGCAGGGGGGATCATGACCGATAAGCGCACTCAGAGTAATTCAACACCTCTGACGACCATGTGTAATTGATTTTCCTCATGCCAGCCCACACATATCCGCCACCACTCAGAACAAAGAAATTTTTTGTCTTTTGTATATACAGCGGCATAAAAGGCTTTTTCTGTTAGGTGAATGCCTAATTTTTGGGGCCTCTACTCCAGTGGCTTACAGTGCAATTTTTATCCAGTGACTGCCTAATGTACCTCCAGCCACCTCATTACAAGTTCTCTTCTGTCAGGTGAATGCCTAATTTTTGGGGCCCATACTCCCGTAGCCTAAAATAAAAATTTGCTAGGCTCCAGTAGGACACATTTTTGAGAGTTTCCCTTTAAGACGCATAAAAATGGGCCCTGATTAAAATACATATTTTTTGTGGGACTATTTGTGTACTTTTAGTAAGTTTTTGTTGGCTGCAAATATGACCTGAAGGTTTTTCAGTTTCGCGTGCCATTAAAGTAAATGTGGCCTGACGCGAACGCGCGGTTCGCGAACATTTGATCGCAAACGCGCATTCGCAAATCATCCCGGCCGATGTTCGTCCATCACTACTCACCCCTGCTTGAGGTGGGAGGTGATAGGGAGGAATTATTGTTGAAGAAGGAATTGAAACTGATCTTTCTATTGGGCAGGTATTGAACTATAATGTGAACAGATTGATTACTCATCTGTGTAGATGTAATAGTACTCATCTCTGCGTACATTAGATCATTACTAGCCTAATTTTTGAGGGGCTTTTAAGGTGTTTTATACCAATTACCTATCCTCTGGTGTGGTGTGAATATTGCCGCTGTGAGTTGAATTATTTGAGCCATGAAGATAGCGCATTATTCTAATAGATATATAGGGATGCCTTTTGGTTTCTCTAGTGACCAAACTTTCGCAGTAGTTTTGAGAGCATGTAACGATTGCGAGACAGATGCCTCCTAGCGTGAGGAAGGTTTTGGTGTTCCCTAGGAGACCAGGCATGCGTCGGGGCTGTTTGATTAGCCCCATTGACATATGATTGCCATCTGGATGTACACAGATCCTTTCCTTCTTTTGTATGGTCTATATATAGCTTACTGTGCATGGTTTTATATGCTTGATAAAGACCCCTAAGGGGTTGAAACATTGCAATTTTGTTGTGTTGGATGATATCTTAAATAAAGAACAACAAAGTAAGAATATTGAATGCTGTCATTTTCGTTTTACACCAGGGTGGATTAGGATTGGAATTAATGGCTTCTCGGCCTTTTGGCTAAGATCAAGTGTAGTATCTGTTCTTATCAGTTTAATATTTGGGGACCATATATTAAATGAATTTTTAGAACAGGGAGATGGAAAAGAAGCTTGCTCTGTCTACTCCACGCATTGACCTGGTATTGCAGTGCCTCCAGGAACGGTGCACGAAAAAAAAAAAAAGTATTTGAACCTTCCCTATAATAGATCAAATAAAAAAGTACTGGTCCCGTGAATTTGAGTGGCATCAATGAGAATAGATGCATTTTTATTATAGGTTTCTGTTTGCTTCATTTTTGGAACTAGGAGGTAGGCATACATAGAACCAGGCTAGGTTGTGGTTGCACCTTTATCCCAACAAAAAGGCTAGAGGAAACTTCTTTTTTTTATCCATGCCTCTTCTTTGTGGACATAATGTTGCTACCCTTCATGTGATATTAGCAATACACCACCCATCCCAGTATCCCAAAGGGGTTTTCTGAGTATTTCATACTAATAACTAGGGATGAGCGAACTCGAACTGTATAGTTCGGGTTCGTACCGAATTTTGGGGTGTCCGTGACACGGACCCGAACCCGGACATTTTCGTAATAGTCCGGGTTCGGGTTCGGTGTTCATCGCTTTCTTGGCGCTTTTGTGACGCTTTCTTGGCGCTTTTTGAAAGGCTGCAAAGCAGCCAATCAACAAGCGTCATACTACTTGCCCCAAGAGGCCGTCACAGCCATGCCTACTATTGGCATGGCTGTGATTGGCCAGAGCACCATGTGACCCAGCCTCTATTTAAGCTGGAGTCACATAGCGCCGCCCGTCACTCTGCTCTGATCAGCATAGGGAGAGGTTGCGGCTGCGACAGTAGGGCGAAATTAGGCAGATTAACTCCTCCAAAGGACTTGATTAATTGATCGATCTGCAGCTGTGGGTCATTGAGCTGCTGATACTCAATTGCTCACTGTTTTTAGGCTGCCCAGACCGTTTGTCAGTTACTTTTTTCTGGGGTGATCGGCGGCCATTTTGTGTCTTGTGGTGCGCCAGCACAAGCTGCGACCAAGTGCATTTAACCCTCAATGGTGTGGTTGTTTTTTGGCTAAAGCCTACATCAGGGTGAAGCTGTCACACCAAGTGCATTTAACCAGCAATAGTCTGTTTATTTTTTGGCCATATACTACATCAGGGGCAAGCTGCGCCTGTCACCAAGTGCATTTAACCCTCAATGGTGTGGTTGTTTTTTGGCTAAAGCCTACATCAGGGTGAAGCTGTCACACCAAGTGCATTTAACCAGAAATAGTCTGTTTATTTTTTGGCCATATACTACATCAGGGGCTAGCTGCGCCGGTCACCAAGTGCATTTAACCCTTAGTAGTGTGGTTGGTCAAGCTGTCACACCAAGTGCATTTAACCAGCAATAGTCTGTTCATTTTTTGGCCATATACTACATCAGGGGCAAGCTGCGCCTGTCACCAAGTGCATTTAACCAGCAATAGTGTGGTTATTTTTTGGCCATATCCCAGTCTAATTCTGTCAGTAAATCCATACCGGTCACCCAGCGCCTAAATACTAGGACTCAAATTTATATCCCGCTAAATCTGTCTTTACCGCTGTACTGTTCTGGCTGGGCAAGTTATTTAGTGTCCGTCAAAGCACATTTTTTGTTCTGGGTTGAAAAACAATTCCCAATTTAGCAATTTCCTAATTTAGTGGTTTCTGCTGTATCAGAGCTATTTGAAATCTATCCCTAAAAGGGTATATAATATTCAAGGTGCACATAGGGTCATTCAGAATAACTTCACACACACGCTACTGTGCATTTCTATCACGATCGGCGTAACTGTCACATACGTGACACGGAGGGAGGAAAAGAGGGAGGCCCTGCCCTAGTGAGAGGGAAGGTGGTGACCCCTGACTCACCTTGCGTCTGGCACCTGGCTGCCCTGTCGTCCCTAGACGGGTTCCTCACCCGTACGCCGATCACGTGCCTAAAACCCTGGCTTTCCCTAGGATGAGCCCTAGATAGTGAACAGGGCGGTGGGAACACTAGTCCGCACCACTAGCTCTAGAGGAAAACACCAAGGGGAGGACAGACAATACAAACTAAACATATAATCCCAGGTGGGCAACAACAGGAGACAACAAAAGCCCAACAGGGATCCGGAGGGTAGCACTCTGGAACAACAACCAGATTCTCAGCTCCAGTGGGTCAGCATAGATGTCCAGGCAGGAAGCTCTATAACTGGCAACAAGAGAAGTGTGAGAGGAGAATATAAGGAGTTTGGGAGTGGCAGACAAGAAACAGCTGAGGAGGAGAAGCTACGGATCCCTGAGTGAGACAAAAAGGATAGTAAGGCAAACACAGAAAACAAACACTAAGAAACACCGTGATCTTTAGACATAGAGCGCGCAGCCACCCGCTGCGACTTCCTGACCCCGGGTATAACGGAGTCAGACGTGGCTCTTGACACCCTCGTGACAGTACCCCCCCTTTCACGAGGGGCCTCCGGACACTCAGGACCAGGTCTCTCCGGATGAGAGACATGGAAAGCCTGAATCAACCTGTTGGCGTTTACCTCTGACGCTGGAACCCACATTCTTTCCTCGGGACCGTAACCCCTCCAATGCACCAGATACTGAAGAGAGCGGCGGACCCGACGAGAATCAACAATTCTGGATATTTGAAACTCCAGATTACCATCCACAACAACAGGAGGAGGTGGCAGCGGTGATGGTTCTAGAGGTGGAACATACTTCTTGAGCAACGACTTATGGAAGACGTTATGGATCTTAAAAGTCTGAGGTAGCTCCAGGCGAAAAGCCACAGGGTTAATGACGGCTACAATTTTATAAGGACCAATGAACCTAGGACCCAGTTTCCAAGAGGGAACCTTCAACTTAATATTCCTAGTAGACAACCACACATAGTCATTCACTCCTAGGTCCGGACCTGGCGACCGTTTCTTATCGGCCATGCATTTGTATTTACCACTCATATTTTTCAAGTTAGCTTGTACCTTCTGCCATACCGATGAAAGAGATGAAGAAAACCGTTCCTCTTCGGGAACCCCAGAAGACCCCCCCTCTTTGAAAGTACAAAATTGGGGATGAAAACCGTATGCACCAAGAAATGGTGACTTGCCAGTGGATTCCTGACGGCGATTATTTATGGCAAACTCGGCTAACGGTAAATATGATGACCACACCTCTTGGTTTTCAGACGCAAAACACCTTAAATATGTTTCTAGGTTTTGGTTGGTACGCTCAGTCTGTCCATTCGACTGAGGATGGAAAGCTGAGGAAAAGGATAAGTGTACCCCTAAACGGGTACAAAAAGCTTTCCAAAACTTAGAAATAAACTGGGTTCCCCGATCCGAAACCACATCGGAAGGGACCCCGTGAAGCTTCACGATTTCACTGATAAACACCTGAGCAAGAGTCTTAGCATTAGGAAGTGCGGGTAGCGCAATAAAGTGTACCATCTTGCTAAACCTGTCTACTACTACCAAGATAACTGTTTTACCCGCAGACAAAGGTAAGTCAGTGATGAAATCCATTGATAGATGTGTCCATGGTCTATTGGGGATGAAAAGTGGCAATAAAGACCCTGCTGGACGTGTATGAGAGACTTTCGCGCGTGCACAAGTAGAACAAGTAGACACGAAATCTATTACATCCTGACGCAACCTTGGCCACCAAAAACGACGAGACAATAGCTCCAAGGTTGCTTTACTACCTGGGTGCCCAGCAAGTGCCGAATTATGATGTTCCTTCAATAACTCAAGACGCAGGTTTAACGGTACAAACAATTTCTCTGAGGGGCAAGAGGCCGGGGCGTCCCCCTGGGCCTCTAACACCTTTCCCTCTAGAACAGAGTGTACAGCCGAGACAACCACTCCTCTTTGTAAAATAGGTACCGGATCACTAACATTACCCCCTCCAGGGAAACTACGAGACAATGCGTCTGCCTTGGTATTTTTTGCCCCAGGACGATAGGTGATTACAAAGTTAAATCTGGTAAAGAATAGCGACCACCTAGCTTGTCTAGGGGTGAGACGCTTAGCCGATTCTAGGTACAGAAGGTTTTTGTGATCCGTAATTACCGTGACGGGGTGGATTGCTCCCTCTAAGAAGTGACGCCACTCTTCAAACGCCAGTTTAATCGCCAACAGTTCCCTATTTCCAATATCATAGTTCTTTTCTGCTGCAGATAATTTTTTGGAAAAGAAAGCGCAAGGACGCCATTTGCCAGGAGACGGACCCTGAGACAATACAGCCCCCACTCCCACCTCCGACGCATCAACTTCAACAATAAAAGGCTGGGAGACATCAGGTTGAATTAGAACAGGTGCCGAGGTAAATCTCTCTTTTAGAGAGGAAAATGCAATTTTAGCGGCGTCAGACCATTTAGAAAAATCAGTCCCCTTCCTAGTCATGTCAGTAAGGGGTTTAACGATCACTGAATAATTTTTAATAAACTTTCTGTAGAAATTTGCGAAACCCAAAAACCGTTGTAGAGCTTTAAGGTTCTCAGGAAGATCCCAATCTAAAATTGCCTGGACCTTCCCAGGATCCATACGGAAACCTGAAGCAGATAATAGATATCCCAGGAATTGTATTTCCTGAACGGCGAAGACACATTTTTCAATTTTCGCATATAATTTATTCGTCCGTAGGACCTGCAGTACTTGCCTGACATGTACTTCATGTGTTTTCAGATCAGCCGAATAAATTAAGATATCATCTAGGTATATGACTACAAACCTGCCGATGAGATGACTAAAAATATCATTAACGAAATGTTGGAAGACAGCAGGGGCATTGGTCAGACCGAAAGGCATGACTAAATTTTCGTAATGCCCCTCAGGGGTGTTAAAAGCTGTCTTCCACTCATCCCCTTCCTTGATACGAATCAGATTGTAGGCCCCCCTAAGATCAAGTTTGGAGAACCACCTAGCACCCGCAATCTGATTAAAAAGGTCAGGAATGAGAGGAAGAGGGTATGGGTCTCGGACGGTTATCCGGTTTAGCTCACGGAAATCTAGGCAAGGACGCAGGCCCCCATCTTTCTTTTTAACAAAGAAAAACCCTGCAGCCACGGGTGAAGAAGAGGGTCTGATGTGTCCCTTGGCCAGACTCTCGGTGATATAATCTTTCATGGCTTGTCTCTCGGGACCCGAAAGATTATACAACCTGGACTTGGGTAATTTTGCACCGGGAATCAGGTTAACCGGGCAATCATAAGGACGATGAGGTGGTAGCTTCTGACAACCCTTTTCAGAAAAAACGTCCTCAAAGTCCGAAATAAATGTAGGTAGGGAAGCTATGGAGGCGATTAAGCAATTGTTATTTAAGCAATTCTCTCTGCAATGCTCACTCCACTCCAATATCTCCCTGGCCTGCCAATCCACCACTGGATTGTGCGCTACCAACCAGGGAAGACCCAATACCACAGGAGAGGGAAGGCCCTCCAGAACGTAACATGAAAGACGCTCCTTATGGTGGTCCCCTACCCGAAGATGTAAGTTATGGACAACGTGAGTGAGGTTTCTCTGAGACAGAGGAGCAGAGTCAATAGCGAATATGGGAATGGGTCTCTGCAGCGTACAGAGAGACAAACCCATAGTGCGGGCAAAATGGGCATCTATCAAATTTACCCCTGCTCCACTGTCTAGAAAAAAAGAAATAGACTCCGTCTTAACACCAAAAACAATAACCGCTGGCAACACAAATTGAGATGTTCGTATGGAGGAAACGTATACCCCCCGGCTGACATCCTCCGCACAGCCTGGGGTTAGTAGTTTTCCGACGGTCTTTTGTTTTTGGGAAAGGAGGGACAGACATTAATGAAATGACCCTTCCCCCCACAGAAAAAACAAGCCCCCCACCTACGGCGAACCTCAGGAGGACGGACCTGACGAGAAGTTCCTCCTAGCTGCATAGGCTCATCCAAGTCCGTACAGACTAACTGCTGCTTGGGAGAGGTTACCGATTGCTCAGGAATTTTCGATCTCTCCCTAAGACGTCTATCTATCCTGATAGAGAGGGACATAACAGCATCAAGGGAAAGGGGGGTCTCATACAGCGCCAGCGCATCCTTAACCCTTTCAGATAACCCAGAGCAGAACTGACTCCTGAGAGCCGGGTCGTTCCACTGAGTATCCGTAGCCCACCTGCGGAACTCTGAGCAATATTCCTCTGCTGGCCGATCTCCCTGTAGGAGTCTCCGTAACTTCGACTCAGCCAGGGCGACACGGTCAGGGTCATCATATATGAGACTCAAAGCCCCAAAAAATCCCTCCACTGACCGGAGAGCCTGGGAACCAGGGGGTAACGAGAACGCCCAGGATTGCGGGTCCCCCTGAAGCAGGGAAATAACAATCCCCACCCGCTGTTCTTCATTACCTGAGGAGTAAGGGCGCAGCTTAAAATATAATTTGCAGGCCTCACGGAACAACACAAATTTGTCCCTTCCCCCAGAGAATCTGTCAGGAAGAACAACCTTGGGTTCTGTAACAACCTGGTTACCCATAGCAACCGCTGGGCTTACGGTCTGCTGCATTTGCTGCTGCTGTTGGAGGACAGACGCCTTCAATCCTGCCACCTCCAAAGACAGGCCTTGAAGCTGTTTTGCCAAAGCAGCAATAGGATCCATATTGGATTCTAAGTAGAGAAAAAAAAATTAAATATATATATATTTTTATTTATTTTTTCTCTCAAAAAATAAGGGCCAGTTATAATATCACGATCGGCGTAACTGTCACATACGTGACACGGAGGGAGGAAAAGAGGGAGGCCCTGCCCTAGTGAGAGGGAAGGTGGTGACCCCTGACTCACCTTGCGTCTGGCACCTGGCTGCCCTGTCGTCCCTAGACGGGTTCCTCACCCGTACGCCGATCACGTGCCTAAAACCCTGGCTTTCCCTAGGATGAGCCCTAGATAGTGAACAGGGCGGTGGGAACACTAGTCCGCACCACTAGCTCTAGAGGAAAACACCAAGGGGAGGACAGACAATACAAACTAAACATATAATCCCAGGTGGGCAACAACAGGAGACAACAAAAGCCCAACAGGGATCCGGAGGGTAGCACTCTGGAACAACAACCAGATTCTCAGCTCCAGTGGGTCAGCATAGATGTCCAGGCAGGAAGCTCTATAACTGGCAACAAGAGAAGTGTGAGAGGAGAATATAAGGAGTTTGGGAGTGGCAGACAAGAAACAGCTGAGGAGGAGAAGCTACGGATCCCTGAGTGAGACAAAAAGGATAGTAAGGCAAACACAGAAAACAAACACTAAGAAACACCGTGATCTTTAGACATAGAGCGCGCAGCCACCCGCTGCGACTTCCTGACCCCGGGTATAACGGAGTCAGACGTGGCTCTTGACACCCTCGTGACAATTTCCAAGTCTAATTCTGTCAGTAAATCCATACCGGTCACCCAGCTCCTAAATACTAGGCCTCAAATTTATATCCCGCTAAATCTGTCTTTACCGCTGTACTGTTCTGGCTGGGCAAGTTATTTAGTGTCCGTCAAAGCACATTTTTTTGTTCTGGGTTGAAAAACAATTCCCAATTTAGCAATTTCATAATTTAGTGGTTTCTGCTATATCAGAGCTATTTGAAATCTATCCCTAAAAGGGTATATAATATTCAAGGTGCACATAGGGTCATTCAGAATAACTTCACACACACGCTACTGTGCATTTCCAAGTCTAATTCTGTCAGTAAATCCATACCGGTCACCCAGCGCCTAAATACTAGGCCTCAAATTTATATCCCGCTAAATCTCTCGTTACCGCTGTACTGTTCTGGCTGGGCAAGTTATTTAGTGTCCGTCAAAGCACATTTTTTGTTCTGGGTTGAAATACAATTCCCAATTTAGCAATTTCATAATTTAGTGGTTTCTGCTATATCAGAGCTATTTGAAATCTATCCCTAAAAGGGTATATAATATTCAAGGTGCACATAGGGTCATTCAGAATAACTTCACACACAAGCTACTGTGCATTTCCAAGTCTAATTCTGTCAGTAAATCTATACCGGTCACCCAGCGCCTAAATACTAGGCCTCAAATTTATATTCAGCTGAATTTGAATACAATACATTGGGCCAAATAATATTTTTGTTGTTGTGGTGAACGATAATAATGAGGAAAACATCTAGTAAGGGACGCGGACGTGGACATGGTCGTGGTGGTGTTAGTGGACCCTCTGGTGCTGGGAGAGGACGTGGCCGTTCTGCCACATCCACATGTCCTAGTGTACCAACTACCTCAGGTCCCAGTAGCCGCCAGAATTTACAGCGATATATGGTGGGGCCCAATGCCATTCTAAGGATGGTAAGGCCTGAGCAGGTACAGGCATTAGTCAATTGGGTGGCCGACAGTGGATCCAGCACGTTCACATTATCTCCCACCCAGTCTTCTGCAGAAAGCGCACAGATGGCGCCTGAAAACCAACCCCATCAGTCTGTCACATCACACCCATGCATACCAGGGAAACTGTCTGAGCCTCAAGTTATGCAGCAGTCTCTTATGCTGTTTGAAGACTCCGCTGGCAGGGTTTCCCAAGGGCATCCACCTAGCCCTTCTCCAGCGGTGAAAGACATAGAATGCACTGACGCACAACCACTTATGTTTCCTGATGATGAGGACATGGGAATACCACCTCAGCATGTCTCTGATGATGACGAAACACAGGTGCCAACTGCTGCGTCTTTCTGCAGTGTGCAGACTGAACAGGAGGTCAGGGATCAAGACTGGGTGGAAGACGATGCAGGGGACGATGAGGTCCTAGACCCCACATGGAATAAAGGTCGTGCCACTGACTTTCACAGTTCGGAGGAAGAGGCAGTGGTGAGACCGAGCCAACAGCGTAGCAAAAGAGGGAGCAGTGGGCAAAAGCAGAACACCCGCCGCCAAGAGACTCCGCCTGCTACTGACCGCCGCCATCTGGGACCGAGCACCCCAAAGGCAGCTTCAAGGAGTTCCCTGGCATGGCACTTCTTCAAACAATGTGCTGACGACAAGACCCGAGTGGTTTGCACGCTGTGCCATCAGAGCCTGAAGCGAGGCATTAACGTTCTGAACCTGAGCACAACCTGCATGACCAGGCACCTGCATGCAAAGCATGAACTGCAGTGGAGTAAACACCTTAAAACCAAGGAAGTCACTCAAGCTCCCCCTGCTACCTCTTCTGCTGCTGCCGCCTCGGCCTCTTCTGCTGCTGCCGCCTCGGCCTCTTCCTCCGCCTCTGGAGGAACGTTGGCACCTGCCGCCCAGCAAACAGGGGATGTACCACCAACACCACCACCACCTCCGTCACCAAGCATCTCAACCATGTCACACGGCAGCGTTCAGCTCTCCATCTCACAAACATTTGAGAGAAAGCGTAAATTCCCACCTAGCCACCCTCGATCCCTGGCCCTGAATGCCAGCATTTCTAAACTACTGGCCTATGAAATGCTGTCATTTAGGCTGGTGGACACAGACAGCTTCAAACAGCTCATGTCGCTTGCTGTCCCACAGTATGTTGTTCCCAGCCGGCACTACTTCTCCAAGAGAGCCGTGCCTTCCCTGCACAACCAAGTATCCGATAAAATCAAGTGTGCACTGCGCAACGCCATCTGTGGCAAGGTCCACCTAACCACAGATACGTGGACCAGTAAGCACGGCCAGGGACACTATATCTCCCTAACTGCACACTGGGTAAATGTAGTGGCAGCTGGGCCCCAGGCGGGGAGCTGTTTGGCGCACGTCCTTCCGCCGCCAAGGATCACAGGGCAACATTCTTTGCCTCCTGTTGCCACCTCCTCCTACTCGACTTCCTCCTCCTCTTCTTCCACCTGCTCATCTAGTCAGCCACACACCTTCACCACCAACTTCAGCACAGCCCGGGGTAAACGTCAGCAGGCCATTCTGAAACTCATATGTTTGGGGGACAGGCCCCACACCGCACAGGAGTTGTGGCAGGGTATAGAACAACAGACCGACGAGTGTTTGCTGCTGGTGAGCCTCAAGCCCGGCCTGGTGGTGTGTGATAATGGGCGAAATCTCGTTGCAGCTCTGGGACTAGCCAGTTTGACGCACATCCCTTGCTTGGCTCATGTGCTGAATTTGGTGGTGCAGAAGTTCATTCACAACTACCCCGACATGTCAGAGCTGCTGCATAAAGTGCGGGCCGTCTGTTCGCGCTTCCGGCGTTCACATCCTGCTGCTGCTCGCCTGTCTGCGCTACAGCGTAACTTCGGCCTTCCCGCTCACCGCCTCATATGCGACGTGCCCACCAGGTGGAACTCCACCTTGCACATGCTGGACAGACTGTGCGAGCAGCAGCAGGCCATAGTGGAGTTTCAGCTGCAGCACGCACGGGTCAGTCGCACTACAGAACAGCACCACTTCACCACCAATGACTGGGCCTCCATGCGAGACCTGTGTGCCCTGTTGCGCTGTTTCGAGCACTCCACCAACATTGCCAGTGGCGATGACACCGTTATCAGCGTTACAATACCACTTCTATGTCTCCTTGAGAAAACACTTAGGGTGATGATGGAAGAGGAGGTGGCCCAGGAGGAGGAGGAGGAGGAGGAGGAAGAGGGGTCATTTTTAGCACTTTCAGGCCAGTCTCTTCGAAGTGACTCAGAGGGAGGTTTTTGGCAACAGCAGAGGCCAGGTACAAATGTAGCCAGCCAGGGCCCACTACTGGAGGACGAGGAGGACGAGGATGAGGAGGAGGTGGAGGAGGATAAGGATGAAGCATGGTGACAGCGGGGTGGCACCCAACGCAGCTCGGGTCCATCACTGGTGCGTGGCTGGGGGGAAAGGCAGGACGATGACGATACGCCTCCCACAGAGGACAGCTTGTCCTTACCCCTGGGCAGCCTGGCACACATGAGCAACTACATGCTGCAGTGCCTGCGCAACGACAGCAGAGTTGCCCACATTTTAACGTGTGCGGACTACTGGGTTGCCACCCTGCTGGATCCACGCTACAAAGACAATGTGCCCACCTTACTTCCTGCACTGGAGCGTGATAGGAAGATGCGCGAGTACAAGCGCACGTTGGTAGACGCGCTACTGAGAGAATTCCCAAATGTCACAGTGGAACAAGTGGAAGCCCAAGGCCAAGGCAGAGGAGGAGCAAGAGGTCGCCAAGGCAGCTGTGTCACGGCCAGCTCCTCTGAGGGCAGGGTTAGCATGGCAGAGATGTGGAAAAGTTTTGTCAACACGCCACAGCTAACTGCACCACCACCTGATACGCAACGTGTTAGCAGGAGGCAACATTTCACTAACATGGTGGAACAGTACGTGTGCACACCCCTCCACGTACTGACTGATGGTTCGGCCCCATTCAACTACTGGGTCTCTAAATTGTCCACGTGGCCAGAGCTAGCCTTTTATGCCTTGGAGGTGCTGGCCTGCCCGGCGGCCAGCGTTTTGTCTGAACGTGTATTCAGCACGGCAGGGGGTGTCATTACAGACAAACGCAGCCGCCTGTCTACAGCCAATGTGGACAAGCTGACATGGCATCTCACAGGACCTGTCCGTCTCTTGTCCAGATTAGACATTAACTACCTCCCCTTAACCATATATTATTGTACTCCAGGGCACTTCCTCATTCAATCCTATTTTTATTTTCATTTTACCATTATATTGCGAGGCTACCCAAATTTGAATGAACCTCTCCTCTGTCTGGATGGACTGTTCCAATGTTGGGTGACGTGAAGCCTGATTCTCTGCTATGACATGCAGACTAATTCTCTGCTGACATGAAGCCAGATTCTCTGTTACGGGACCTCTCTCCTCTGCCTGGGTGCTGGGCCTAAATATATGCCAATGGACTGTTGCACTGGTGGCTGACGTGAAGCCTGATTGTCTGTTATGGGACCTCTCTCCTCTGCCTGGGTGCTGGGCCTAAATATCTGACAATGGACTGTTGCATTGGTGGCTGACGTGAAGCCTGATTCTCTGCTATGATATGAAGACTGATTCTCTGCTGACATGAAGCCAGATTGTCTGTTACGGGACCTCTCTCCTCTGCCTGGGTGCTGGGCCTAAATTTATGACAATGGACTGTTGCAGTGGTGGCTGACGTGAAGCCGGATTCTCTGCTATGACATGAAGACTGATTCTCTGCTGACATGAAGCCAGATTGTCTGTTACGGGACCTCTCTCCTCTGCCTGGGTGCTGGGCCTAAATTTATGAAAATGGACTCTTACAGTGGTGGGTGACATGAAGCCTGATTCTCTGCTATGATATGAAGACTGATTCTCTGCTGACATGAAGCCAGATTGTCTGTTACGGGACCTCTCTCCTCTGCCTGGGTGCTGGGCCTAAATTTATGAAAATGGACTCTTACAGTGGTGGGTGACGTGAAGCCTGATTCTCTGCTATGATATGATGACTGATTCTCTGCTGACATGAAGCCAGATTGTCTGTTACGGACCTCTCTCCTCTGCCTGGGTGCTTGGCCTAAATTTATGACAATGGACTGTTGCAGTGGTGGCTGACGTGAAGCCTGATTCTCTGCTATGACATGCAGACTGATTCTCTGCTGACATGAAGACAGATTCTCTGTTACGGGACCTCTCTCCTCTGCCTAGGTGCCGGGGCCTAAATATCTGAGAATGGACTGTTCCAGTGGTGGGTGACGTGAAGCCAGATTCTCTGCTATATGACCTCTCTCCAATTGATTTTGGTTAATTTTTATTTATTTAATTTTTATTTTAATTCATTTCCCTATCCACATTTGTTTGCAGGGGATTTACCTACATGTTGCTGCCTTTTGCAGCCCTCTAGCCCTTTCCTGGGCTGTTTTACTGCCTTTTTAGTACCGAAAAGTTTGGGTCCCCATTGACTTCAATGGGGTTCGGGTCCGGGACAAAGTTCGGATCGGGTTCGGATCCCGAACCCGAACATTTCCGGGAAGTTCGGCCGAACTTCTCGAACCCGAACATCCAGGTGTTCGCTCAACTCTACTAATAACCTATCCTCAAGATAGTTTATCAGTAGCTTATTGGTGGGGTCCGACTGCCGGGATGCCGACTGATCTTTTTGAAGACACCACGCCACTCCGTTGAGCAGCATGGTCACTTCACAACTGACCAAGCACTGCACCATCCATTGGACAGCTGCTGTGCTTGGGATCACAACCCAGCTCGATTCACTTAAATCAAAATTGAGATGCGCCTAGGCCATGTGCCCTTTGAACGTGACATCCGTTGGTCCTGCAAAAATGTCCGCCTCTGCCTCCTTATCCTCCACCATGTCCTCAGCCTCCACCACAGGGATGAGTCACAGTGCCCCTCCAGCATACCACATGTGCAGGGCACAGCAGTGTCACGCTGTTCTGCACCTTGTTTCCCTGGGTGAACACGCTGTTCTGCACCTTGTTTCCCTGGGTGAACGGAGTCACACAGGGGAGGAACTGCTCTGTGTCCTTCATCAAGAAATCAAATCCTGGCTTTCTCCCCGACAACTCAAAATCGGAACCATGGTGACAGACAACGGGAAGAACATTGTGTCGGTGCTGCATCAAGGAGGGCTGAGCTACGCTCCCTGCATTGCGCACGTGTTCAATCTGGTTGTCAAGCGGTCCCTGAAGTCTTCAACCCATCTGCAAGACATCCTAAAAATGGCCAGAAAACTTGGCATGCACTACTTCAGCCACTCGTACACCGCAAAGCACATCCTCCTTGAGCTGCAGTGGCTGAATGGCATATCACTATTAGTGAAGCAAGCCATCATTAGGCTGAGAAAACAAAACAAACCCATCAGAGAGATAGCAAAAATATTAGGTGTGGCCAAAACAACTGTTTGGAACATTCCTAAAAAGAAGGAACACACCGGTGAGCTCAGCATTACCAAAAGACCCGGAAGATCACGGAAAACAAATGTTGTGGATGACCGAATAATTTTTTCCCTGGTGAAGAAAACACCATTCACAACAGTTGGCCAGATCAAGAACACTCTCCAGGAGGTAGGCGTATGTGTGTCAAAGTCAACAATCAAGAGAAGACTTCACCAGAGTGAATACAGAAGGTTCACCACAAGATGTAAACCATTGGTGAGCCTCAAAAACAGGAAGGCCAGATTAGAGTTTGCCAAACAACATCTAAAAAGCCTTCACAGTCCAGGAACAACATCCTATGGACAGATGAGACCAAGATCAACTTGTACCAGAATGATGGGAAGAGGAGTATGGAGAAGGAAAGGAACTGCTCATGATCCTAAGCATACCACCTCATCAGTGAAGCATGGTGGTGGTAGTGTCATAGCGTTGGCATGTATGGCTGCCAATGGAACTGGTTCTCTTGTATTTATTGATGATGTGACTGCTGACAAAAGCAGCAGGATGAATTCTGAAGTGTTCAGAACTCATTGGATGGCGCTTCACAGTGCAGATAGACAATGACCCAAAGCAGGGCCGGCTCCAGGTTCATGTGGGCCCTTGGGCGATAAAGTCTCAGTGGGCCCCCTTACACAGTGATAACTCTCTGAGTTCACATAATATAGTAGCTGTCCCCTGCAGTCCTATGTAACAGCACCGATAACACTAGTGCTAATAATGTGGTAGTGTTACCTGCAGTCCTATGTAACAGCACACATAACGCTAGTGCTAATAATGTGTTAGTGTTACCTGCAGTCCTACTGTATGTAAAACCATAGATAACACTAATGCTGATAATGTGGTAGTGTTACCTGCAGTCCTATGTAAAACCACAGATAAAACTAGTGTACTGTAGATCATGTGGTAGTGTTACCTTTGTCTTTAGTGTGCCTCCATGTGTCTCTCCCATGGACTTCATGCTGGCGGCGCTGCCTCCTCTTCCATCTTCTTCTTCTTGCCCCTCACAGAACCTCCTGATGCAGCTGCGTCAAGACATAGGAACACTGTGGGCATAGAGATGGTGACACACACAGGGAGAGACACACACACAGGGACACACACACAGCTAGGCCTCACCACACTCCAGCCACGTTCCTCTGCATACAGGAACACACAGGGTCACTAGTGAGGTGACAGAAAGCGGGGGGAGCAGGGTCACTAGTGGGGTGACAGAAAGCGGGGGGAGCAGGGTCACTAGTGGGGTGACAGGAGGAGGGGGAGCAGGGTCACTAGTGGGGTGACAGGAGGAGGGGGAGCAAGGTCACTAGTGGGGTGACAGGAGGAAGGGGAGCAGGGTGACAGGATGAGGGGGAGCAGGGTCACTAGTGGGGTGACAGGAGGAGGGGGAGCAGGGTGACAGGATGAGGGGGAGCAGGGTCACTAGTGGGGTGACAGGAGGAGGGGGAGCAGGGTCACTAGTGGGGAGACAGGAGGAGGGGGGAGCAGGGTCACTAGTGGGGTGACAGGAGGAGGGGGAGCAGGGTCACTAGTGGGGTGACAGGAGGAGGGGGAGCAGGGTCACTAGTGGGGAGACAGGAGGAGGGGGAGCAGGGTCACTAGTGAGGTGACAGGATGAGGGGAGAGCAGGGTCACTATTGGGGTGACAGGAGGAGGAGGAGCAGGGTCACTAGTGGGGTGACAGGAGGAGGGGGAGCAGGGTCACTAGTGGGGTGACAGGAGGAGAGGGGGCAGGGTCACTAGTGGAGTGACAGGAGAAGGGGAAGCAGGGTCACTAGTAGGGTGACAGGAGGAGGGGGGAGCAGGGTCACTAGTGGGGTGATAGGGAAAGGGGGGAGCAGGGTCACTAGTGGGGTGACAGGAGGAGGGGGAGCAGGGTCACTAGTGGGGTGACAGGAGAAGGGGGGAGCAGGGTCACTAGTGGGGGGACAGGAGGAGGGGGGAGCAGGGTCACTAGTGGGTGACAGGAGGAGGGGAAAGCAGGGTCACTAGTGGGGTGACAGGAGGAGGGGGAGCAGGGTCACTAGTCGGGTGACAGGAGGAGGGGAAAGCAGGGTAACTAGTGGGGTGACAGGAGGAGGGGGAGCAGAGAACTGTGAGACTGGACATAACCATTATTGGGGGAGGGGGGAATCACTTACTTAAAGACTAACAGGTCGGGCTCCTTAGCTCTCCAGCGGCCCTGTCATGTTTCCATGGGTTTTGCGCAGCGCACCATGCTCTCCTTACTACAGCTGTCAGCCACCCTGGGAGGCCTCCTTCTTCCAGCTCCCGCTGGCTTCCTCTGCTGTAGGGCCTGCCACCCTGACCAGTGTACTCACGAACGCGCACATGCACACGGCGCACTGACGCCACGCACTCTGCAGGCCTGGAGATCTTTTATGACGGCGGCAGCGCTGCGCAGCGCCAGCAACAGTTTGTAAAGATTTTTAAAGGGACCGTGCAGAAATTAGTGGGCCCCCTCAGAAGCACTGGGCCCCGCAACTTGCCCGGGTGCTGGCGCCAGCCCTGACCCAAAGCATACTGCAAAAGCAACCAAAGAGTTTTTTTTTTTAGGGAAAGAAGTGGAAGTGTTATGCAATGGCCAAGTCAATCACCTGACCTGAATTCGATTGAGCATGCATTTCACTTGCTGAAGACAAAACTGAAGAGAAAATGCCCCAAGAACAAGCAGGAACTGAAGACAGTTGCAGTAGAGGCCTGGCAGAGCATCACCAGGGATGAAACCCAGCATCTGGTGATGTCTATGCGTTCCAGACTTCAGGCTGTAACTGACTGCAAAGGATTTGCAACCAAGTATTAAAAAGTGAAAGTTTGATTTATGATTATTATTCTGTCCCGTTACTATTGGTCCCTTAACAAGTGGGAGGCACATATGCAAACTGTTGTAATTCCTGCACCGTTCACCGGATTTGGATGTAAAAACCCTCAAATTAAAGCTGACAGTCTGCAGTTAAAGCACATCTTGTTTGTTTTATTTCAAATCCATTGTGTTGGTGTATAGAGACATTGATGTTCCAATATTTGTGAACCTGACTGTATATACACACATCCATATATAAATATGTTCATATATATATATATTTACTAGCAGAAAGACCCGACGTCGCACAAGTATATTTCATCTATTTCATTTAAAGTTTCTATGTGTCGTTAAAAGATATTGACAGTTTCCCCATAACAGTGACCTCTACAGCACCCGCCCCTTTAACAATTACCTCCACAGTGCCTGCCCCTTTAACACTGACCTCCACAGTGGCTGCCCCTTTAACATTGACTTCCACAGTGCCTGCCCCTTTAACAATGACCTTCACAGTGGCTGCCCCTTTAACAGTGACCTTCACAGTGGCCGCCCCTTTAACAATAAATTTCACAGTGCCCGCCCCTTTAACAAAGACCTCCACAGTGCCCGCCCCTTTAAAAGTGACTTTTACAGTAACCACCATTTTAACAGTGACTTTCACAGTGGCCGCCCCTTTAACAGTGACTTTCACAGTGACTGCCAATTTAACAATGACTTTCACAGTGACCACCCCTTTATCAGTGACTTTCACAGTGACTGCCCCATTAACATTGACATCCACAGTGACCGCCCCTTTAACAGTGACTTTCAAAGTGACCACCCCTTTCAGTGAACGCACCTTTAACAGTGATTTTTACAATGACCGCCCCTTTAATAGTTACTTTCACAGTGACCTCCCATTTACCAGTGATTTTCACAGTGACCGCCCCTTTAACAGTGACTTTCACAGTGACCGCCCCTTTAACAGTGACTTTCACAGTGACCACACTTTTAACAGTGACTTTCACAGTGACCACCCCTTTATCAGTGACTTTCACAGTGACCGCCCCATTAACAGTGACTTTTACAGTGACCGCCACTTTAACAGTGATTTTTACAATGACCGCCCCTTTAACAGTGAATTTTACAGTGACCTCCCCTTTTCCAGTAACTTTGACAGTGACCGCCCCTTTAACAGTGACCGCCTCTTTAACAGTAACTTTCACAGTGTCCATCCCTTTAACAGTTACTTTCACAGTGACCTCCCCTTTAACAGTTACTTTCAAAGTGAACGCCCGTTTAACAGTGACTTTCACAGTGACTGCCCCTTTAACAGTGACTTTCACAGTTACTCCCCTTTAACAGTGACTTTCACAGTGACCACCCCTTTAACAGTGACTTTCACAGTGACCGCCCCTTTAACAGTGACTTTCACAGTGACCGCCTCTTTAACAGTGACTTTCACAGTGACCGCCCTTTTAACAGTGACTTTTATAGTGACCGCCCCTTTAACAGGGACCTTGTAGCGCCCGCCTCTTTAATAACAGTGAGCTCCACAGTGCCCACCCATTTAATAACAGTGACCTCCACAGTGCCCGCCCCTTTAATAACAGTGACCTCCACTGTGCCCGCCTCTTTAAAAACAGTGACCTCCACAGTGCCCGCCCCTTTAAGCAGTAAAGAAAAATGGCTGGGTTGTTATGAAATCCTAGAGTAAAACTGTGTTTATGGCAGTTGGGATTTGAAGAGAAAGACTTGCAGGCTTGTATTGGATAATCTGGGTAATTTTTGGGGAATATCTCAGGAACAGTACGTCCTAGAGAGCGAATATCTCAGAAACGGTACGTCCTAGAGAGCTGAGACCCTGTCTAAAACCTTCCCGGACACCTGATGTACCTGTGTGCTAAATTTGGTAAAGATCGGTCCAGTCATTTGGTCGCGCATAAAGAACGTCTAGACGTCTAGACAGACAGTAATTTTTATATATATAAGAGATATATATAAAAACCAAAATTTCCACGGCACTTCATTAGGTAAAATAGTGTTGATTTATTCACCAATTGCAACGTTTCTCGTCCACACACTGGAACCTTTCTCGAACAGTGATACAAACAATGGGTGCACAGAGCATATAAAAAGGGTGATCAATATCAATCATCAACATGATTATGTGAAAAAAGTCAATTTTCAGTATAAATACATATACAAAATTCATGATTGTAAAGCATATCAGATATTACATAAAAAATATGCATGATTGTGAAGAAAATTTAATATTACTGTGTACACAATTCATATAAATAGTCAATTCCCAATAAAGTGGGCATGATTCCATAAATACGTGCACAGTTGTAGATTAAAATAATAATTAAAATCATAATTGAACAACAAGAATAACCTGGCCGGGATCCCTGGTTCACATGAGGTGCTGTCGTTGTGTGTGATCCACTGCGCATGTCCGATGTACGCTGTCTGGAGCTCTCATTAGTGATGGACGAACATCGGCCGGGACGGTTTGCGATCGCGGATTCGCGATTAAATGTTCGCGGACCCCATTGACTTTAATGCCAGGCGAACCTAAAAAACTTTCAGGTCATATTTGCAGCCGCCAAATACTTACTAGAAGTGCACAAATAGTCCGACAACATGGACAGTGACATACCAGATCATTGGCAAAAATTCCCACAAAAAATATGTATTTTAATCAGGGGCCATTTTTATGCATCTTAAAGGTAAACTCTCAAAAATGTGCCCTGCTGGGGCCTAGAAATTTTTTATTTTAGTCCACGGGAGTACAGGTCCCAAAAATTAGGCATTCACCTAACAGAAAAGAACTTGTGATTATGTGGCTGGAGGTACATTAGGCGGTCACTGGATAAAAATTTTACTGTAGGCCAGTACAGGCCCCACAAATTAGGAATTCGCCTGACAGAAAAGAACTTGTGATGATATGGCTGGAGGTACAATAGGCGGTCACTGGCTAAAAATTGTACTGTAGGGCACTGGAGTAGAGGCTCCAAAAAGTAGACATTCACCTGACCAAAGAGGGCTTTTATGCCCCTTGACTTTTTTCGCATTTTGTTACATTATAGCATTCAGTATAATGTTTTGTTAATCTGAATTTTAGATAGAAAACATAAAATTGGCATGTGCATATGTATTCACCCCCTTTATTAGGAAGCCCATAAAAAGCTCTGATGCAACCAAGTACCTTCAGAAGTCACATAAATCAGTGAAATGATGTCCACCTGTGTGCAATCTAAGTGTCACATGATCTGTCATTACATATACACACCTTTTTTTTGAAAGGCCCCAGAGGCTGCAACAACTAAGGGCTCTTTCACACTTGCACTTTTCTTTTCCGGCATAGAGTTCCGTCGTCTGGGCTCTATGCCGGAAAAATCCTGATCAGGATTATCCCCATGCATTCTGAATGGAGAGAAATCCGTTCAGGATGCATCAGGATGTCTTCAGTTCAGGAACGGAACCTTTGTTGGCCGGAGAAAATACTGCAGCATGCTGTCCTTTTTCTCCGGTCAAAAATCCTGAACACTTGCCGCATCGACTGATCCGGAATAATAGCCCATTGAAATGTATTATTAATTCGGATCCGTCCTAACATCTTCAGTTGTTACGATGCAACGACGGATCCGGAAGTTGCGTCTGCGCCTGCACCAGGAAGTAGGAAGGGCTTAGCTGTCGCGAAAACTTCCACTAGACAGCCCGCGCGGGAGAAGACAGGGCGTGAAAGAAGCTCCTGGAGGTAAGTATTATGTATGTTTGTCCCTTGCATATTTTATTAGTTGTAAAACAAACTAGAAATTTTCTGATAAGAAATAATTTACATACCGGATCCGCTCATCAGTACACGATGGATCCACTGTTTTGACGGATCCGGACGATGGATCCGGCCCCATACTGGATCCGTACGACGGATCCGGAAAAAAAACGTTGATGTTGGCTTCAGGATTTCCGGATCAGTATCTTACCAAAAAAGCCAGAAAGACGCATCCGGAAAGAAAAAATTATGCTTTCTTACACCGGCGTGTAATTCCGGCAAATGGAGTACACGACGGATCCGGACAACGCAAGTGTGAAAGAGCCTTAAGCAAGAGGCATCACTAAGCAAACACTGCCATAAAGACCAATGAACTCTCCAAACAAGTAAGGGACAATGTTGTTGAGAAGTACAAGTCAGGGTTAGGTTATAAAAAAATATCCAAATCATTGATGATCCCCAGGAGCACCATCAAATCTATCATAACCAAATGGAAAGAACATGGCACAACAGCAAAACTGCCAAGAGACGGACACCCACCAAAACGTACGGACCGGGCAAGGAAGGCATTAATCCGAGAGACCAAAGGAAACCCTGGGGGAGCTGCAGAGTTCCACAGCAGAGACTGGAGTATCTGTACATAGGCGATAATAAGCCGTACGCTCCATAGAGTTGGTCTTTATGGCAGAGTGGCCAAAAGAAAGCCATTACTTCCAGCTAAAAACAAGACTGTTGGTAATACCATAGGAAAGGGAAAGGGGTCTGCACACCTTACTTCTTCCCCTCCCCACAATACCAGCCCACATTAACAAATGACACTGACAACTCGTTCCTCTTTTAACTCTATATTGTTGGGTGGTAATTGGCCACAGCTATTCTTTAAAGCGGCATCATGGAACACCCTAAACAAACAGTGCGGTCTGCCAGTCGCTGGCCTCCCAGCAGCATCATGGTGGCAGCTTCATGCTGTGGGGATGTTTTTCAGCAGCCAGGACTGGGAAACTGGTCAGAGTTGAAGGAAAGATGGATGGTGCTAAATACAGGGATATTCTTGAGCAAATTCTGCACCATTCTGTGAGTGATTTGAGTCTAGAATGGAGATTCACCTTCCAACAGGACAATGACCCAAACACACTGCTAAAGCAACACTTGAGCGGTTTAAGGGAAAACATGTAAATTTGTTGGAATGGCCTAGTCAAAGCCCAGATCTCAATCCAATAGGAAATGGTGGTCAGACTTAAAGATTGCTGTTCACAAGCGCAAACATCAAACTTGAAGGAGCTGGAGTAGTTTTGCAAGGAGGAATAGGCAAAAATCCCAGAGGTGGGATGTGGCAAGCTCATAGAGACTTATCCAAAGCGACTTGGAGCTGTGAATGCCGCAAAAGGTGGATCTACAAAGTATTGACTTTAGGAGGGTGAATAGTTATGCACATTGACTTTTTCTGTTATTTTGTCCTATTTGTTATTTACTTCACAATAGAAAAAAAAAACTAAAATCTTCAAAGTTGTGGGCATGCTCTGTAAATTAAATGATGCAAATCCTCAAAACAATTCATGTTAATTCCAGGTTGTGAGGCATCAAAATTCAAAACACGTCAAGGGGGGTGAATACATTTGCAAGGCATTATACATAAGACAAGGACCATTCTTTGTTCTGGGTGGTGGCCGATATGTGTGGGCTAGGATGAGGAAATTCAATTACAAGTGGTCATCACAGGTGTTGAATTCCTCCAAGATCCATGCCTCATTCATTTTTAGAAATGTGAGGTAATCCACACTGTCGTGAGCTAGGCGAGTGTGCTTATCGGTCACGATCCCCTTTCGGACAGGACACTCGGCGAGGGGCAAGCCAAGAGTTCCATGGAAAATTGTGCTAGCTCTGGCCACAGGTCAAGCCTGCACACCTAGTAGTCCAGGGGTTCATCGCTTCTCAGAGCGTTCACATCAGCCATTAACTTGATGTAGTCGGACACCTGTCGGTCTAGGCGTTCCGTGAGGCTGGATCCGGAGGACGACTGTCAATGGGTTGGCTGCAAGAATGATCTTATATCGGAAGTTATCAACACATCTTCAAACCGCCCTCTTCTTGTATGCGTGGAAGGATTGGTACCCGCAACTTTTTCTTTTTTTTGTGAAAATTCCTCTGCCAGCACCCGCAAAAGCAGAATGCATCATTTCTCGAAGCAAGGCCTGGAAGTGCTGCATTCTGACAGCCCTCTGTGATGGTGGTAACATTTCCACCTTTTTTTGTTTGTACTGGGGGTCTAAGTATGTTGCCACCCCAGCACTGGTCCTTGTCCTTTATGTTTATTATACGGGGGTCCCTCTTAAAACACTGGAGCATGAAGGCCCCTATTTGCACTAAACTGGAAGCGGTGGAGTTGCCTGGCTCCTGCTCATCATCCAGAATAATGTCGGCCTAACACAAGACGTCCTGGATGCCGGGGTATTTGGCAACGAATTGCTGCATGACTTAGTTCAGGATGTGTGCCATGCACAGCACGTGTGTCATTTTGCCCTGTTTCAGCGCACTCAGCAGATTGGCACCATTGTTGCACACCACTTTACCAACTGTTAAATTGAGCGGGTTTAACCACTGATCGGCCTGTGACCGCAAAGCTGAAAGGAGTGCAGGACTGGTGTGGCTGTTGTCTTCCAGGCACAACAGGCACAGCACAGCCTGGCACGTTGAATAGGTTCTGGGGAGCTTGGGGGGTCTAGCAGAAAAGACGGTAGCAGCGGAAAAGGAGGAGATGGAGGATGGAGTAAGAGGAGGAGAAGAAGAGGCAGGCCTGCATGCAATCCGTGGCGGTAACACCAAATCTACACCGGTGCCACGTGTTGCATGCTTGACGGCCGTCATAAGGGTTAATCAGTGGGCAGCAAAAGTTATGTACCTTCCCTGCTCGTGTTTGCTAGACCACGTGTCTTTGATCAGATGTATCTTGGCGCCGACGCTGTGTGCCAGAGATACATTCACTTGCTGCTGAACGTGGCCATATAGCTCTGGGATGCCCTTCTGGGAGAAATATTTCCTTCCGGGGACCTTCCATTGCTGTATTTCAATGGCCACAAATTTTCTAAAGGCCATTGGACCTTTTTTTTCACCGTGCCAGTGGTTGTTCATGCGCGACACATGCAGACTTCTGGGGCCATTTGATGAGATCACCAGACTGGTCAGTCAGGGCGCCATCAGTGACATCGTAGCTTACGCCTTCTTTCTGGAGCGTGCATTGCGTCGTGCCATTGATCAAGCCGTCGAGGAGCAGGTAGATGAGGAAGTCGCAATGCTGGATAAATTCCCTGGGGGGACTGCTCCGTCTGAGACAAGTCAACAGGAGTCTGAAGAGGAGTCAGAGGAGGATGGTGTCGGGCAGAGGAGGAGCAAGAAGAGCATGCTTTAAACTTTTCTGGAATCCCTGGTGTTGTCCGTGGCTGGGGGGAGGAGACCGAGAACAACATTATCCTGGATGATGAGCAGGAGCCAGACCACTCTACAGCTTCCAGTTTAGTGCAAATGGGGGTTTTCATGCTCCAGTGTTTGAAGAGGGACACACGTACAAAAAGCATAAAGGGCAAGGACCAGTACTGAGTGGCAACATACTTAGACCCTCGGTACAAACACAAAATGGCGGACATGTAAACAGCATTACAGAAGGCTGTCAGAATGCAACACTTCCAGCCCTTGTTTCGAGAATTGCTGCATTCTGATTTTGTGGGCACTTGTAGAGGAATTTCCACTCAAAGAGAAACAGCTGGGGGTACCAATCCTTTCGTGCATAAAAGAAGAGGGCGGTTTGAAGATGTGTTGGTAACTTCGGATTTGAGATCATTCTTGCAGCCAACCCATCGACAGCCGTCCTCCGGATCCAGCCTCAGGGAACGTCTAGAGTAACAAGTGTCCGACTACATCGGGTTAACAGCCGATGTGGACGCTTTGAGCAGCGATGAACCCATAGACTACTGGGTGTGCAGGCTTGACCTGTGGCCAGAGCTGGCACAATTTGCCATGGAACTGTGGGCTTGCCCTTCACCCAGTGTCCTGTCTGAAAGGACGTTCAGAGCAGCAGGGGAGATCGTTACCGATAAGTGCACCTGTGTAGCGCACTACATTGTGGACTACTTCACATTTCTAAAAATGAATGAGGCATGGATCTCAGAGGAATTTAACACCTGTTACAACCACGTTTAATTCAATTTCCTCATGCCAGCCCACAAATATCTGCCACCACACAGAACAAATAATGTTCCCTGTCTTAGTTAAATACATCGGAATAAAAGGTCTTTTCTGTCTGTTGAATGCCTAATGTTTTGGGCCTCGGAGGAATTCAACACGTGTGACGACCACGTATATCAACTATTATCATTAGGGTTTTTTTCAAGAGGGGGGATTTCATTAGCCATGTTTTTAATCCAATTTTATATTTTTAGTTTTTTTAAACATATGTATTTGACCTGTATTTGTACTGGCGATCAGTAAAATTGATATTAATTGACCGTCTAATAGACCTCTAGCCACATACTTACTTGTTCTTTTATGTACGCTGAATGCATCATTTTTCTGGCCTATAGTACACTGGCCTGCTGTAAAATTGATATCTAATGACCGTGTAATCTACTTCCAAACACATACTTACTTGTTCTTTTATGTACGCTGAATGCATATTTTTTGGGGCCTGTAGTACATTGGCCTGCTGTAAAATTGATATCCAATCACCGTGTAATCTACCTCCAAACACATACTTACTTGTTCTTTTATGTACGCTGAATGCATAATTTTGGGGATCTGTAGTCCACTGGCCTGCTGTAAAATTGATATCCAATGAGTGTGTAACTACCTCCAGCCACATACTTACTTGTTCTTTTCTTTACGGTGAATGAATCATTTTTGGGGCCTCGGAGGAATTCAACACCAGTGACGACGTGTTATTGAATTTCAACTATTATCATTAGGGTTTTTTTTTTCCTTTGACCTGTATTTGTACCGGCCTGCACTAAAATTGATATCCATTGACTGTGTAATATACCTCCTGCTACAAAATCACTTGATCTTTTCTGTCTGGTGAATGCCTAATGTTTGGGGCCTGTAGTCCAGTGGTCTACAGTAAAAATTTTATCCATTGACCGCATAATGTACCTCGAGCCACATAATCAGAATTTCTTTTATGTCAGGTGAATGCCTAATTTTTAAGGCCCATACTCCCGTGGCCTAAAATAAAAAAATTCTAGGCTCCAACAGGTCACATTTCAGAGAATTTTGCTTTATGATGCATAAAAATGTTCCCCGATTACAATAAATATTTTTTTGTTGGAATTTTTGTCATTGATCCCCCTCTTGTATGTCACTGTCCATGTTGTGGGACTATTTGTGCACTTCTACTAAGTATTTGGTGGCTGCAATAATGACCTGAAGGTTTTTCAGGTTTGCCTGCCATTAAATTGAATGGGGCCCACCGCGAACTTGTGGTTTGCAAACATTTGATCGCGTTCGCGAACCGTCCCGGCCAATGTTCGTCCATCACTACTATTAATCTCAGGGAATTCATTCCTCTGTACAAAACTTACTATAGCACTATATGATGATCTAAGAAAATATTCAGTAGAACCAACCATAGTCAACAGTTCTTTAGAATAAACACTGTAAAACTCATTAATTTGCTCCATGGTCATCCACTTTCATTAGCACCTCTTTCTAGACAACAACCTTAAGTTATTAGGAAGCTGCAACCTGAATTCATAGAAATCATTTGAGTCTAAATTTGGATTTTCAAATTACATAATACAAGCACATTTTTGCATCTGTATTATAACTGCAATACCCACACATTAGGGATAACCAAACCCTATCACATCTAAGTTTGGTTCAACTGACCCAGAGAAGTTCCTTGTGTTGTGCCTTTAAAACAGATGCTAAAATGCACCCGTCTAATTGGGCAAGTGGAAAGTGACCATAAGAATCTTAAGATAACAAGTGAGATGGCATTACATAATATCTCAACATCTGTGCAAAATAAAAAATGTATTCACTTCACCAATAACCACAAAAAACATGTGAGACAGTATTTTAATAATGGCAAAAAAAAAATATAATTCTAAATATTACACATGGTGTTGGATATTGACTATGGTATGATTATATATTCTGTTTCTGTTCAACCTCTGAAGCACCTCTGTATAATAGGCCCTACCGTACCTCTGTATACCTCCAATTACAAAAATTATTTATTCTAAAATCAACGCACAGTTTGTGTGTGGTATTGTGACTTAGCCAGTTTAACCAAAGTAGCCATATTTTTGTATTCCTGAACAAGGTCTGGGTATAAGGTGCTCTTTGGCTGATGCAGTCCAAGATTCTCAAAAATAGGGGCAAGGTCGGAAGGCTCCTGCATATGACATATTTCAGTGAGGAATCTTCATAGTCCTGTTATTGGGGGTGCTGATGTCTTTATCACTACCGTGGTCACTGTAGATCGCTGGATCTGGGGTGGTTCACTGGCCTATGTAGGTTTCCATAGGACATTTTTGACTTATGATAGCCTGAAAACAAAAGATAAATGATGTTACTAAAGAGGCAGGCTGGGTGCTGCTATATTCACCCTGGATAGAGGTGGGCCCCATTCCTTGTACTAATGGGTTGGGGGTGAGAATGTGGTAGTTGTGGTGGGATTGACTATCTTATGTACACAGGGTGTCATGATTCTCAATGATAGATAATGTGACCCATCCATTGTTTTCATGAGCGATAAGCCACTGTCAGAGGGTCTGACAGCGAATTACTCTGCTCACTCCATTGAGAATGCATGCATGCTCTACTAAACCAGGAGTGCATGTGTATGTTGGAGTCGGGAGGAGTAACTGGTGGCTAAGTGAGCTTTTGGATGACAACTACCATATAGAAGGCATGTGACCAGATTTAGAGCACCATTTTCATAGTTGCCAACATTTGAAAGTGCTTTCTACCTAGTGACACTGCAACCGACTGTTGTAGATTGCCAAAGGTGTGGCTTGTAGAGGGTATGGTTCTCCAGGGTGTTGCATATGGGAATACACCATTTTTTTCCAGAATTTTTGCCACACAAATGATAAATTGCGAAAAAATCTAAAGGTCTGGGTGCTACCTCCGGCACATTCCAATTCATCAGGCAGGTTTACCAGTGATTAGAAAGTAATGATCGGAAACGTTGTGTAAATCCAAATCAAGTTTGTGCAAAATCCTGTGTGTAGTTTATCAATTTCTATAAAAGGCAGATGAGAGCAGCTACTGCTGTCGTGTCAGGGTGTGATGCAGATATCCGTCCATCCACCACACAGGGCCAGCCTTTGGTTAGCTGGTGCTCTGTGCAGGATTTCTTTACAACCCACCATGTCCTGCATAACCAATACAAATGGAAGAAAATTAAAGGAGCCATAAAACCCACCTTATCAATCAATAAAAAAAATCTACCCATTTTCTATTTTTTCATCTACAGATGTACAGTCAGGTCCATAAACATTGGAACATTGACATAATTCTAACATTTATGGCTCTATACACCACCACAATGGATTTGAAAAGAAAAAAACAAGATGTGCTTTAACTGCAGACTGTCAGCTTTAATTTGAGGGTATTTACATCCAAATCAGGTAAACGGTGTAGGAATTACAACAGTTTGCATAAGTGCCTCACACTTGTTAAGTGACCAAAGGTAATGGGACAACTGACTTCTCAGTTGTTCCATGGCCAGGTGTGTGTTATTCCCTCATTATCTCAATTACAATGAGAAGATAAAAGGTCCAGAGTTCATTTCAGGTATGCTATTTGCATTTGGAATCTGTTGCTGTCAACTCTCAAGACGAGATCCAAAGAGCTGTAACTATCAGTGAAGCAAGCCATCATTAGGCTGAAAAAAAAAAAAAAACATCTGAGAAATAGCAAAAACATTAGGCGTGGCCAAAACAACTGTTTGGAACATTCTTAAAAAGAAGGAACACACCGGTGACCAAAAGACCCTAAAGACCACGGAAAACAACTGTGGTGGATGACCAAATAATTATTTCCCTGGTGAAGAAAACACCCTGCACAACAGTTGGCCAGATCAAGAACACTTTTCAGGAGGTAGGTGTATGTGTGTCAAAGTCAACCATCAAGAGAAGACTTCACCAGAGTGAATACAGAGGGTTCACCACAAGATGTAAACCATTGGTGAGCCTCAAAAACAGGAAGGCCAGATTAGAGTTTGCCAAACATCTATAAAAGCCTTTACAGTTCTGGAACAACATCCTATGGAAAGATGAGACCAAGATTAACTTGTACCAGAGTGATGGGAAGAGAAGAGTATGGAGAAGGAAAGGAACTGCTCATGATCCTAGGTATATCACCTCATCAGTGAAGCATGGTGGTGGTAGTGTCATGGCGTGGGCATGTATGGCTGCCAATGGAACTGGTTCTTTTCTATTTAATGATGATGTGACTGCTGACAAAAGCAGCATGATGAATTCTGAAGTGTTTCGGGCAATATTATCTGCTCATATTCAGCCTAATGTTTCAGAACTCATTGGACGGCACTTCACAGTGCAGATGGACAATGACCCAAAGCATACTGCAAAAGCAACCAAAGAGTTTTTTAAGGGAAATGCAATGGCCAAGTCAATCACCTGACCTGAATCCGATTGAGCATGCATTTCACTTGCTGAAGACAAAACTGAAGGGAAAATGCCCCAAGAACAAGCAGGAACTGAAGACAGTTGCAGTAGAGGTCTGGCAGAGCATCACCAGGAATGAAACCCAGCATCTGCGTTCCAGACTTCAGGCTGTAATTGACTGCAAAGGATTTGCAACCAAGTATTAAAAAGTGAAAGTTTGATTTATGATTATTATTATGTCCCATTACTTTTCGTCACTTAACAAGTTTGCACATATGCAAACTGTGGAAATTCCTACACCGTTCACCTGATTTGAATGTAAATACCCTCAAATTAAAGCTGCCAATCTGCATCTTGTTTGTTTCATTTCAAAAACCATTGTGGTGGTGTATAGAGCCAAAAATTTAAGAATTGTGTCGATGTCCCAATATTTATGGAACTGACTGTATGTGTGTCCATGGCAACACATTACAAACAAGTCCAACAGTGTCTAATCCTGCAGTTGTAGTCTCTTCCCCCAGTTTCCTACTTCTTTCTATCAATTTCAAATGGTCTATCCTCTTCATGATCATCTAAGGATCTTTTTTCTCCTCCTCAGGGTCACCTACTGGTAATCTACAACAGTTCCCCCCAAATTGTTGCTTCTTCTCTTTTTAGACCAAGATCATATTATCATCCCCCCTTCCCCACCAGGTATTATCTCCCACCTAGATACATAACTTAAAGCTCCAAGGCCCTAATTACCCCTACACCCCCCTATAACTACTCTCCTGATCCCACCTTTGAAATATCATTCCTCAGCCACAATACTTTCTTCTCAGGTATTATGTCCTTCTCTTTCCCCAAGGTACTGTATCACCTCCCCCCTCCACATCTCTCCTTCCTCTCCTTACACCCAAGGTGTCATATATCCTTCCTATCCCCCATTAACTATATTTCCAACTCCTCCCTCTCTGGATATTATTTTCACCTCTCTCTTCACTTACTCTGTAGTACTTACTGTACCTCGCTCTCAGCTCCTGTGCTATGTCCTGTGTGTGCACTGAACTTTGAGAAGCATCATAAAAATCAGCTGACTGCAAAGCCAAGTTAACATATTGTATCATGGCCACATAGCATTTTTTGCTGTATTTTCGAACCAAAAATAGTTTTAGCCATTGTCTTCCGTAATTGCAGCATCCACTGTGTTTAGCCACAATTAAAAAAAAAACTGTAACATTAAAATCTCCCGAGGCCGTCATGTGGGTGTAAACTTGGACTTAGTACTTTAGCACAAGCAGCACTTACAATGCAGTCATGCAGTTCATTTATAAGGGTCGGTGGGGCAGTGGTGGCAGGTAGAGATGAGCGAATTTTTGAAAAATGTGATTCGCCGGTTTGCCAAATTTTTCGGAAAAAAATTATGTTCGCGAATTTCCTGGCTGCAGAGAGCCTTTTTAGTGGTGTAGAACACTGTGCCTTGCAGTAACACGCATAGGGAGTCATCTTTGGTAGTGAAATAATACTGTGAGTCCGTATGACATGCAGATGACAAGAGTCACTCTTAGAATCATTGCATACCTCACTTATTTGGGCAGTCACGGGGCTAAAACTGACCAAATAACTCAAGAATGAACTCAGTCTTATAGGTCGATGCTAGCGCCAAGAAGAAGAAGCGCACTCCTTTTACACCATCGCCAGCTGATTCCACAAAGATGTCTACAGAACCTGTTCTATTAAACGCGTATACAAGTAGAGCCCCTCGGACAGAGTGGACAGAGTGGAGAGGGTGTCAGCAGTAAGTTTGTGTTGATGTCACTGATTAATTTGCCCTTCCTCTGATCCGTCAAAACAAAACAATTACAAAGTGTGGAGGTGGCGGCAGCAGCAGCATTATGAGGTTACCACAGAGTGGCAAGGTGACATAGTGTGGAGATGGCAGCATCAGCAGCATCAGCATACCACACAGTGGCAAGGTGACATAGTAAGGAAATGGAAGCATCAGGATGCCACAGAGTGGCAAGGTGACATAGTGTGGAGGTGGCAGTAGCAGCAGCATCAGGATACCACAGAGTGGCAAGGTGACATAGTGTGGAGATGGTGGCAGCAGCATCAGGAGACCACAGAGTGGCAAGGTGACATAGTGTGGAGATGGCAGCAACAGCATCAGGATACCACAGAGTGGCAAGGTGACATAGTGTGGAGATGGCAGTAGCAGCAACAGCATCAGGATACCACAAAGTGAGTGTGGAGATGGCATTAGCAGCAGTATCAGGAGACCACAGAGTGGCAAGGTGACATAGTGTGCAGATGGCAGCAGCAGCATCTGGATACCACACAGTGGCAAGGTTACATAGTGTGGAGATGGCAGCATCAGGAGACCACAGAGTGGCAAGGTGACATAGTGTGGAGATGTCAGCAGCAGCATCAGGATACCACACAGTGGCAAGGTTACATAGTGTGGAGATGGCAGCAGCAGGATACCACAGAGTGGCAAGGTAAAATAGTGTGGATAAGGCAGCAGCAGCAGGAGGATACCACAGAGTCACAAGGTGGCATAGAGTGGAGATGGCAGTAGCAGCAGCATCTTCAGGATACCACACAGTGGCAAGGTGAAATAGTGTGGAGATGGCAGCAGCAGCTGCATCAGGAGACCACAAAGTGACCCGGTGACAGAGTGGGGCGGTGGGTGGCAATCCCAGTACCCACTGACGAAGGTGGATGAAAGAAGGAGCACTTGGCATCAAATGTGTGCATCAGGCGGGTGGCAGCATCGGAGTAGTAGCTGAGGCAGGTAGCCAGACAAAACTGGTCTCGTTTATCAAACTGTTGGTGTGGCACCATGGATGATCTAGTCTGATGCATCAGGAATTGTTGGTTGAAAATCCTGTCTGATCCACGCCTGATTCATCTAGACAAAGGTCAGTCTCTCTGCATTTTGGGTGGACAGGCGAGTTCTCCTTGGGGTAACTATGGCCCCTGCCACACTAAACACCTGCTCTGATGCCACACTAGTGGCCGGGCAGGGCAGATTTTCCAGGGCAAACTCTGGTGGTTGCAGCCACATATCCCGTTTGGCTGCCCAGTAGTCCAGCGGATCTTCAATGTGGGTTGGCAGGGTGCTGTCCAAATTGCCACCACCTGCTGGTTCAGGTCCTGCTCCAGGTCTACCTGCTGCTGGTAACTAGTTTCTTCACTATGTGGGTGAAGAAAGCTACTCATCAGCGACTGTAGACTAAGGCTGCTGCTGATGGAGCTGTTACTGCTCCTGCCACCCCACCCCTCCCCACCAGCCATGGTAGTGGAATGTTGTGAATGCAGAGGGCCCCCCCCCCGGTCAGAAGAGAATTGATGATAGCACAGATAGGCAGCGACCAACTGAATACAAAGGGTGTCTCTGTAGTAGTTCAGTTTGTCCTCCCTCTCAGTGGGTGTAAAAAAGGCCCCCATTCTGGACCGGTAGCGAGGGCCCAACAAGTTGAAGAGCAAAGAGTCATCCCTCTGCCGAATAGTGACAATTCGTCTGTCACTATGCAAGCAAATGAGCATGCATTGGGCCATTTGTGCAAGTGACTCGGAGGGACTCCCTGCCTCCATCTCCACTGCATACTTCCATGGTGTGTCTGGGTCATCTGTCTCCTCTTCCTCATCGCCCTGTAGCTCCTCTGGCTGCTCTGGCTCCTCCTCTCCTGTCAACTGAGTAGAAAAACCACCCATGTCGCTACATATTGCCTGTGCTCCAATGACCTCCTCCCCATCCTCCTGTGCCCCTGCCAGTTCAGTCCCCATGGGGTTCATGTGGCCGTGAGATCTAGGCACCAGGTCTCCAGTCCCCTGACTAGCCAGTGTTACCACCATCTATTCCAGAACATTAAGAAGTGGAATGACGTTGTTCATCCTGTAGTCCTGGCGACTGAAAAATAGCGTGACATCCTCAATAGGCCAGAGCAAATGGCAGGTAACACGCATTAGCTGCTACTGGCTAACATCAAAGTTACACAGGGGAGTACTCCTATCTGCTTGAATCATCAAGAATTTGTTAAAGGCCTTTCTTTATTCGTATAGTCGGTCCAACAAATGGAGTGTGGAATTCCAACAGGTGGAAACGTTGCATATCAGCCTATGTTGGGGGATGCTGTTATACTGCTGCAGCTCAAGGAGGATGTGCTTTGTGTTGTATGAGTCACTGAAGTGCATGCAAAGTTTCCTGTGCATTTTTAGGATGGGTGGAAGACTTCAGGAACCGCTTGACAACCAGATTGAACACGTGTGCCATCCAGGGCACATAGCTCAGCCCTCCTTGACACAGCACCGACACAATGTTCTTCACGTTGGCGGTTCACATTGTTCCGATTTTGAGTTGTTGGGGAGAAAGCCAGGATTCGATTTCTTGACGAAGGACACGGAGCAGTGTGACTCCGTTCACCCAGAGAAACAAGTTGCAGAATAGCATGATACGGTCGTGCCCTGCACATGTGGTATGCTGGAGGGGTACTGTGCAGTGGAGGCTGAGGACATGGTGGAGGATGAGGAGGCAGAGGCGGACATTGTTGCAGGACCAACGGCGTGACAACGTGGAGACGGAAGCGGCTTGACCTTGCCAAGTTTCTGGTGTGGCTGTGCAGGAACCACATTCACCTAGTGGGCCATAAAGGACATGTACTGTCCCGGACAGTAGTTACAGCTCCACATGTAGGCACTGCTGTGCACTTTGGTAGACACCGACAGGCTCAAGGACCGGCCCACCGTCTTCTGTTCTAAATATTTGTGCAGGGCTGGTACTGCCTTTTTGGCAAAGAAATGACGGCTTGGGACTCTCCACCTCGGCTCGGCACAAGCCATCAGTTCTCTGAAAGGTGCAGAGTCCACCACTTGGAAAGAGAGGGACTGCAGCACCAGCAACTTGTACAGGAGCACGTTCAGCTTCTGCACGGTTGAATGCGCGCACGCATACTGCTGTCTTTTGGCAATCGCTTCGGTGATCGATTGCTAAAGGAATGACTGACAAGGAGTAGGAGGAGGAGGAGGAGCAGGAGCATCTGGACCAGCAGAAGATGGGAATAACAGCTTTCTTCGGCTGAGGTGGTGGAACCTTGACTGGCTGAAACCGGGTGCATGCCACTGGGTGATGCAGCTGTTGCTGCGGCAGGCTGGACACCACATGGGAGCCACGGTTCTCCCAGGCCAATGTATGGCACCGCTGCATATGTTGACGCAGGGCCGCAGTGCGCCAACATTGGCACTCTGTCCACGTTCACCTTCTGCTCACATATACTACATATGGCCACGTTCACCTTCTCCAGCGGCTTAACAAAAAACTGCCACACCGCCGAGTAGGTGATTTTCCCCCCAACAGTACGCACTGACTGACTGCTACTGCCGCTGCCTCCATGAACCCCTGCACCACTACTTCCCGGGTAGGTAGGCTGCTGCAAAGATGGTGGTCTACACTGGGCAAGTTTGGCTACCGACCTCCCACTGCTGTCACCCTGCTGACTCCTGGCCACCCTATCGACTTGCTGGATTCTCTTCTCCTGATGATTGTGAAGCCCCTTCTGCACCTGGCTCCCAAGTGCAATCAGCTTCATTATCATTGAGTACTGCTGGCACATCACTGATGTCCTCCTCAATGGTCTCTGGGTCAGAAGCCTGACCACTCGCAACACCACCTCCCACTCCACTCTCCTCATTACTACTTGCCCGCCTAGTGGAAGAAGCGACGGATGTCTACTCCACATCTTGGCTGGCCAGTAGCTGCTGACTGTCCTCTAGTAGCTCGTCCTCGCTGAAATGTCGAGCCAAGCCCACAGCATATAATACTTCTGTGTGAGGGAACAGAAAAGGACAGAGGCAGGTTGAGGACAGGTAAGGGCACAGGGCCTGATCCCGGGCCATGCCAACTAAGAGATGTAGAAGTAAGAACGCCGGACCATAGAAGCCAAGCATATGGACAACAAGGGGCGCATTTTCCCAACCATTTGATGAACAAAATTCAATTTTATGATGACACTTTTCGGGGTTCCATGGACCCCTTTATCAAGTCTGGAATAAAGTCAGCTGAGTAGCTGACATGGCCGCTGATCGCCTGTGGAGGACAGTGACTTTGGCCTTCACTGTGGTTGCTCCCAATTTGGTGCAACCTAAATAGGTGAGCATTCTGCGGATTTAATGTTTACTAGACATACTCACCCTATGAGCGCCTTTCTCTCCTTATTGCCACTATTAACTATGGCTTGTGTCTGACGAACCCACCGACTATTGGCTGGGGTGTCTGATGTCACTTGGGATGAAATGGATGAACGAGTTAACCAATCAAGAACCGCTGGGTTGCTGGTCAAGACACGACCGCTAGATGGTACCGGGAGCTCAGGCCTCCTCCTGCCACGCCCCTTTACTCTGCTGCGACTTCTGCCTGCGCTAGAAACATTTATGCCTCTGCCACTCCTCTGTGCATGGCCTGGCACTTCTCTGTCTGACATACTTTTACCTGAACTAAATAAAATAAAAGCAAATTAAAACACCCCTAAAAGTGTTTTGTTTTTGTACTGAAATAGGCCACTAAACACTTTTAGCAGAAATAACTGCACCAGTGAAGTGCATATATATTTTTCTTTCTGTACTGAAATAAGCCAGTAAATGCTTTTGCCACAAATAACTGCATCAGTGAAGTGTGTATATTTGTTTCTTTCTGTACTGAAATAAGCTACTAAATGCTTTAAACACGTATAACTGCAGAAGTGAACTGAGAATATATTTTTCTTTTTGTACTGAAATAGGCCACTAAATGCTTTCAGCAGAAATGAACGAACCCGTGAAGTCCCTATATATTTTTCCTTCTGTACTGAAATAGGCCACTAAACGCTTTTGCCACAAATAACTGCACCAGTGAAGTGCATATATTTTTTTTCTTTCTGCACGCTTTCAACATATATAACTGCAGAAGTGAACTGAGAATATAATTTTATTTTTCCACAAATAAAAGCCACTAAAGGCTTTTCAACATAGCACTTGCACCCCAAGAATAAATTGCTGGAATGACAGGGCTGTATAATGGCTTTTTGGATCGCCAAATAATCTTTCCCTGCACTTGTAAATCACTTTTCTAGCACTGTCCCTAGCGCCTTCTGACGTCTCTCCCTGCACTAAGATGCTGTAAATTAATTCCTCCCTATCCTTTCCCTGCACTTATAAATCATTTTCAGTTTCTTTGTTCGCAATTAGGTTTTTCCTATTGCTGTCCCTAGCGCCTTCTCACATTTGTCCCTGCACTCAGAATGCTGGAAAATGGCAGAATCAAAAATGGCTGCGGCATTTATAGGGCTGTGACATCACAGGGCTGGCTGGCTGCTGATTGACTGCATGCATGCATGTTAATCTGGGTGATCCCGCCTTCCCAGAGTTCCTGTTCTCAGTCCTCACACGTGTAGCTGCCATTTTAGGAAAAATTGCGATTCGTTACCCCGAAACGCGAGTAAATTCGCATTCGTTGCCATATATATTCAAAAAATCATTTTCCCATGAGCACAGGCATGAGGAAAAAAAAAACAGTTACTCACTTCCCTTTACCTAGTTACTTACTTCCCTTTATTCTGTAAAGAATATTTAAAGAATAATGCAGAAACTCAAAATACACACCTTATCTGCAGATTAACATTATCATACACACCACAACTGTAACAGAAATTCCTTGTACACACCTCAGCTGTAGTAGAACAACATAATACACTCTTCAGCTGCTGCAGAACCTCATAATACATGTCAGATGCTCTATAACACTGTTTCTCAACCTGCGGTATGTGTATGTGGTTGAGGTGCCGTAGGGTTAGGGGCTACACAAGATTACCCTAACATCCAGCAATGTTTCATTGCTGGTTGCTAAGGCCACTCCACATTCAACTCAACTGCTTTGCTCAGAATGGTGGGGACACTATGTTTGGGGAACTATTACAGTCAAGGGCAATATTGATGGGTACAAATGTTTTGATGGCACTATGTGGTAATAATTATAAATGGGGGCACTGTGTTGTACTAGTATCTTCAGGGAGACTGTCTGTTTTTGCATTATAGTATTTGGTTCAGTAGACATAGCAGGCACAGTATTAGGGTGGCAGGATGGGGTTTTGAGAAGGTAGGGAGGATGATGGAAAAGTGAGGAACTCAAGATGCCTGTGTGACAAACTTTGCAGAGGTGACACATGGTTCAAAGAATTCATCATGGTGGTCTGGTCCTGTATATCAGAGCAGACATCACTGGATGTAATAGGTATGTGGTGCTGTATTCTCCTGTATGTTTGGAAGCGCAGAGTGTATATGTAATTTAAAAAGTAATAGTCATCCATCATGTGTCCTAATGTGGTTGACCGAATTTTGAAAGGAAGATTAGCGCTGCACTACTTCTTGTGTCAAATCTGTCATATTTATCACTGCTCACTTTTATGTGGGTACGCGGTTGGAACATTTTGTCACTAGGGGGCATTTGGTTTGAAAAGGTTGAGAAACACTGCTCTAGAACATCATAATACACATCTCAGATGCTGCATGCCATCGGCCACCCTGGGTTGGTGTTGTTTTACCCACATGCAGTAGCTGCATTGCTACTGCATCATAGTACCCTAGCCCTAGTCGTAAATATATGTCCTGAATACATTTTGGAAACCTGAATTCATTTTTAATTTTTAATTTTTTTGCAATGTGCAGTGCGGTGACGACCTATAGGAACAGACTTGTGCAACATGAATAGTCATGGAGCGGTCTGTGGTCACCTGTCCTTTTCTAACCTGACTTGGAAAATTAACAAGTTGAAGATCAAGCCAATTACCCTGCTTCCTGACAGGGCACATTTTCCTTCTTTTTTTTTTTATGTGTCAAAAACGTTTATTTTCTGTTCGGTCATGTAAATAATTTTTACACTTTTTTTTTCGAACATACAGTTATTTATTTTTATTTTAGTATTTTTATTTTTATTTTATATACCCACAAAAATATGAGAAAAAAGGGAAAAATAGTATTTTCTTTTTTTTTTTTCTTATTATTAATAGCACATTGTGCAACTCTATTTTCTACATTATGTCTCCTTTCTGTAATAGTTGTTTTGATATAAGAGATGTATGGGTTATGGTTGATGGGGGTGGAAGCTGTAATGTAGTGTAGTGGCATTTTTTTTTCCAATTTGTTCTTTTTTATTTTACACTTTTTTCCATACAAGACATTTGGAGGGAATTTAACATTACATTTATTTTTACTGCTGACATATTACAACCAGTTATAGGGGAGACACAGCCCCACAGACATTGTACAAATGGGACTTGGGACCAAATATAAAGAGACTTGATAAATTATTTATATATTAATTTACCAACAACCATCATAAGTGCACAATTTAGTTTTTTTATTCTTTTTTTGTACGTACAGTATGTTAGTCTGGTCATATATTTAGTGAAAGGCCATCTTTGTAGGTGATCCTGAGTCAGGGATATCCTAGGGCAATAAGGAAGTTCCTGACACGGGATCACCCCTATCGGGGCGGCTATTCTGTTTTTGTAGGCATGGCATATAGTCTCAGGGTCAAATATAGGGATAGAGCCCAACTGTTTCATCTCTACTCTGCCTCAACTACATCTGACCGTGGTAACAGTGTCTATTTCTTTTTTTTTTTTTTTTTCTTGGGAGGTTTTAACATTATTAATCCTAATAAAGGTTATGTTTTATAAAGAATAATCTGTGAATCCTGCCTTCTCTATAGTCTCCTGTCACTGCACAGCTGCACAACTAGCATGCAGTTACCAAGGAGCTTTCACGGTGTGGAGAGGATGGGAGAAGATTGGGCAGGGCCAAACCTTATGCTGTGCAGCCACCGGCAGAGCAAGTAAGCAGCTTGGTGCTCTGCACTTGACAACCCACCCCTGATCATAGAGGGCAGAGACTTTCTAGGAACTGTAATTTGTTGGGACTGTCTCTGAAAATTAGGGACATGTTATGAATGTCGGGCGGCACTGCGTGGATTGTGGGTGCACGGTCCACGGGCGTCACCCCAGGTACTTCAATGAAAGGAAGAACCGGCACTCCTTGCGATATAGTCGTGAGTTTTTTATTCGCCACTCATAGATAGAAGTGACGCGCGTTTCGGCACATGCAAGTGCCTTTGTGAAACTCAAACAAACAGCAAATACTCACGACTATATGGCAAGGAGTGCCGGTTCTTCCTTTCATTGAAAATTAGGGACAGTCACAGCAAATTTTCAAAAATTGACAACTATGCATATTGTGCTTCACAGGTTTAACCATTTTGGAGGCAAAAAAAGAAAATGCGTTTCCTATTCTTCAACCATTTGTTTTTTCCATGTCTGTAAATTTTGTGCAAATTACTCTGCAGCCAAAAACCTTCTAATCTATGATTAGTCAAGGGGACAGCAGGGCTATATTGAGAATATCTTCACTAGATGTTGCATGCTACTTGAAAACAAGCCATGAAATTCGGTCGTCTTAAAGGGAATGCCAATTGATATTTTTCTTCATAAGGGTCAAAACAGCATAACAAAATAAAAATACAAATTATGAATAAAAAGATATACTGCTCTCTGACCCTCACCAACATACCTCCCAACCCCTACACACACACTTCTGTTCAGATGTTTACAGGTTCCTGCTTGTCTCTTTGTCTCTACTTTCAGTCCTCTGGACGAGTAAGAGGCTGCGGCAGGTCACCTCTGTGCCAGTGATTGGCTAAGCAGCCGTTCTATTTGTCGAAAAGGACTAGGAAGCAGAGACAAGCAGGACCAGAAAAAACCCTTTCAGGCTTTTAGTTTATTTTTAAATACAATATTTTCTTTGTATGGTTTATTATAAAAATTGCTGACCATTTTCTCTTCTTTGGCTGGTGGGTTTCTAAGGAAGAGACAAAGAGGACAGTAGATAATGTTCAGTAATCCAGTGATCCTCATTAACCAGGGGAATCCAATAGCTTCTGCAATCGCGCCACCACACAGAGGTCCTGAAATGACAGATTACATTTACTGTAGAGCATATGAGCACAACAAATACCGCAGAGACTGTGTCCTACATATTAATTTACAAAGAACAGTCCTATTATATAAAAGATATATATACACCGGAGACTGTGTCCTATACACTGATATACAGACCAGAGAACATTCCTATAATATAAATGGTATATATACATCTGAGACTGCGTCCTATACACTTATATACAGACCAGAGAGCAGTCCTATTATATAAATGTTATATATACACTGGAGACTGTGTCCTATACACTGATATACAGACTGGAGAAGAGTCCAGGAGCCTGTCCAAAAAAAAAAGTTGCCACCTGGATTTAACTAAGCAAATAGGTATGAGCCTCCTATTGGATAATTACTGCATGGGCGATTATCTTTCAGCTGGCAACAAGTTATTTAACACCAACTGGTGCAATGAGTTGCTTCTCATTTCTTAAACAACCATGTCAAAAGACGCATCTCGTGGTCGTGGAAAAGATGTTAGTCTGTTTGAGAAGGGTCAAATCATTGGCATGCATCAAGCAGAGAAAACATTTAAGGAGATTTCAGAAACTTCCAAAATTAGGTTAACGCATTATTAAAACTGGAAGGATTGTGGGGACCCATCGTATTCGAGGAAGAAATAATCCTGAATGATTGTGATTGGCGATCACGTAAATGTTTGGTGAAATCAAATCGAAGAAAAACAACAGTAGAACTCAGGGCTATTTTTAATAGTGAAAGTAAGAGCATTTCTACATGTACAATGCGAAGGGAACTCAAGGGATCGGGACTGAGCAGCTGTTTAGCCATAAGAAAACCACTAATCAGTGAGGCAAACCAGAAAAAAAGGCTTAAATTTGCTAGGGAGCATAAAGATTGGACTCTAGCAATGGAAGGAGGTAATGTGGTCTGATGAGTCAAGATTTACCCTGTTCCAGAGTGATGGGCGCATCAGGGTAAGTAGAGAGGCAGATGAAGTGATGCACTCATCATGCCTAGTGCCTACTGTACAAGCCTGTGGGGGCAGTGCTATGATCTGGGGTTGCTGCAGTTGGTCAGGTCTAGGTTCTTGTGCTCCAAGAATGAGGTCAGCTGACTACCTGAACATACTAAATGACTAGGTGTTTCCATCAATGGATTTGTTCTTCTTCCTTGATGGCACGGGCAATATGACAATGCCACGAATTATCGGGCTCAAATTGTGAAAGAGTGGTTCAGAGAGCATGATACAAAATTTTCACACATGGATTGGCCACCACAGAGCCCAGACCTTAATCCTTTTGAGAATCTTTTTTTTTTGGTGGCAACTTTTTTTTGGGACAGGCAGTGTATATACACCGGAGACTGCCTCCTATACACTAATATATAGACTGGAAAAAAGGGGTGGCGGTGGCATGATGGAGGCAGCAGCCATATAGAACATAATAGTCGGCAGGCCACAGCAGTGACATGATGGTGGCGGTTGTATGATGAAGGCAGGCAGGCAACAGTGGCAAGATGGGGCACCACCAGCAAGGCCAGATCAATTCATTGACCTCAAGCGGAGTAGTGTGAAAATCCTGCCCAATCCAGGCATGGTTCATTTTGACAAAAGGGATGTTCTGGACACTGGCAGAGGAAAACTTGGCCCGTTTGAGTGTCATCACGCCCCCTACCACATTCAATACTCTCTCTAAGATGACACTGGAGGCTGGGCAAGCCAGAAGAAAGAGAGCATACTGTGCCAGTTTGGGCCACTGTTCCAGTCTTTCTGCCCAGAAATCCATGGGTTCAGGTAACAGGGTATGCACCAGAGACTGGCCAGAGTTTATAGAGGCCTGAACCTGGGCATTTAGGAAGCAGCTGTCAGCCTGGTGTTAAGGAGACTAAATTGTGTTGAGGAGACTGAAATGGTTGCTGCTGCTGATGATATAGATTTTGCTGATACCCCTCTTCGTGGCAGCGGAAGGGGGGTGACTCTGCAGAGGGCGAAGAGGGGGGCCTATCTTTCAGACACGCTGGAGGTAGGCATCTGCTTGCCACAAGCTGCGTACACAGTATTTCCCGGTAATAACATAATTTGTTTCCCTTTTATGTGAAAGAAAAAGATTCCCCTCATTTTGCCTTGTTAGTGGGGGTCTAAAAGCATGGCTATCTAGTAATCATCAGACTGCTTGATGTCAGCGATAAGACTGTCATTGCAAAAGCAAGCAAGCATACAGGTCGCCATTTCTAACCAGAGTGCCCGAGGAGTCACTTCTTTCAATCTCCACCCCCCACCAAGACAATTGGGTGTACTGGCTCCTCCACCCCTGCCTTCTCATCTTTCTTATCCTTCTCCTCAATAACAGATTCCCTTTATGTGTCCTCAACAGCTACAGGGTGGGCAAAAAGATGTGTTAGCTGTTCTTTTTCCGCTGTCGTCCCTTGATGCATGAGTATCAGCATCTGTTCTAAGATAAATATTCTAGGGGTGAGATCATTCATGCCGCAGTTGTCTCTGCTGATAAATCGTGTGGCCTCTTTGAAGGGCTTCAGCACCTGACAGGTGTCTTGGATGAGCATCCACTGCCTGACCTCAAAGCAACACATGCTGCCTGTTGCTGAGGCTGTTGACGGTAGGACTGCAACAAGTACTTGATTAAATCGAGTAATTTGACACCAAAAAGTCCTCGATGCAAATTTTTTGCATTGAGGATTTGTTTGTGTCACATGACCACAGAGCGGGAGTGAAGTGCTTGCTATTACTCCCACTCCGTGATCTCCTGCACGTCCATGGTCCAGCGCTGCACTGACCTCCTGATGTATGCACGCGGTGACCTGATGCGCTGAGTGATGTCAGGCCCAGAGCAGCACGGAAAGATGGAATGTCAGCGGAATCCCTGCTGAAAACACAAGTTGGTGACACCGAGGGGGTGCGACTAAGTCCAGGTGCACGGACTACACAGCGTCATAGCAACCAATGACGCTGTACACTCTGGGTGTCAGGAGGAGGGCAGGCTGGGCTTTCACGGACTGTGCGTCCATGTTTTAACTGAAGTGTGGCCCCGGCCTTAGGGGAGCAGAGACTATGACACAAGGGGGAGAGAGACAATGACACAAGGGAGAGAGATAATGGCACAAGGGGGAGAGATAATGGCACAAGGCGGGAGAGATGATGGCACAAGGGAGAGTGGAGATGATGGTACCGGGGTGGGGAAGAGCTGAAGGCACCGGAGTGGAGGAGAGATGATGGCACTGGGGTGGGGGGAGAACTGATGGCACCGAGGTGGAGGAGAGATGAAGGCACTGGGGTGGTGGAGAGCTGAAGCCACTGGGGTGGAGGCGAGATGATGGCACTGGGGTAGTGGAAGAGCTGATGGCACTGGGGGGGGAAGCTTATGGCACTGGGGATAGTGGAGCCGATGGCACTAGGGGAACGGAGCTGATGGAACTGGGGGGAACTGATGCACTTGGGCTGATCGCATGGGAGGAATGAAGGGTGTTGGAGACTGATGGCAGGGGGTCTGATGAGTTTTTATAAAGGAAAACAGTCTATTAATAAATTTTTTCTTATTAGAGTACTCTATTAATCGTAAAAATAATGGGTAGAATACTCGATTGCTAAAATAAGGGTTAGCTGCAGTCCTAGTTCACTGCTTTCCGCTGCTTGTACAGACACTTGAGCATGTGCAATGTTGAATTCCAGGGAGGCCATTCTGTCTCTACAAGTCCAGAAAAGAGTTCCTTGCCACATAAGAATGGCTGAAGTGCTTGGGCAGTCTCCTGGACTTTGCCAGCACCCTGCTCAAACCAGTGTACATATTTAGAAAACATTGCACCACTAGGTTGATGATGAGCGCCATGCAGGGAGCATGTGTTATTTTACACAGGTTCAGGGCAGCTTGAATGTTGCTTCCATTTTCACTGACCACCTTGTCAAGTTGGAGTCGGCAGGGTGACAGCCAGCAGGATGTCAGCTGCTTGATGTACTTCAGCAACAGCACGGTGCCCAGGCCAATCTGCTCCAACACGGCGTGGCAACGCTTGACTTGACACATGTGATAGGAATGAGGAGTAGTACAGATTGGAGATACTCGCACGGTAGAGGTAGAGGCAGTCAAGTTGGGCTTAGCTCTGGCATTTTTCCCACTGGCTGCCCCCCCTCGGATTCCAACTGGAAAACATGGTCAGCTACAATGGGCGCGACATCATGGCCACTATAAACCTGGGTGAAAAAACACATGCTCCCAGCATAGCGCACGTCACCAAACTAGTGGTGCAGTGCTTTCTAAATAAGTATATTCTTATGTGGGAAGGAACGCTCTCCTGGACTTGTAGCGACAAACCGTCCTGCTGCTACACCGCTGAATCTGTGACGCGCCAACTCGCTGGAATTTAACATTGCAGATGTTCAAGTGTCTGAACGAGCATCAGAAAGCCGTGAATGATTTTGTCATGCACTAGATAACCTCAGCAGCAGTAACCACTGCAGAGAAAGCAGTGGGTATAGTGGATACTGCTGCTGTCAATTACAAGCAGTGATTCACAGCAGCAAATATTACTACAGATCCTTCTGAGGCGAAGTGGACTACAAATCTCATGAGCACTTGCTTCTCCTTGCAGCCAATAGCAGGGAGACTAGAGGAAAAGGCTAGAGAAGAAGGAGAAGGAACAGCAGCCATTTTAGAGACTGCAGCATGTGCAGTGTCCCACTCTGTCATCAGCGGTCTGATGACAGTACCAGGATCAGCCCAAAGAGGGTCAGTGGTATCTCTAATGTCAGTGGTGGTGAAGGTGACGATGATGGCGTGTCGATGGACGTAACGTAGGTGCCCAAAAGAAAGGAAGAGGAGGGGAGTTCAGAGGGAGAGACGGAGCAGCAGATAAGGAGGCGAAGGAGGAGAAGCAGGCAGAACTCGCAGTGCACAGGAGACACTCCTGGGGCTCCACGTCCTGCCTCTTCTCCTTCTCCTCTCTCCTCCCATTTGTCCTCCACTCCACCTTCCACCGTGCCATCATCTCGTTCATCTTGCAAAACGCAGGTTTCCATGCCCCAAATTGATGACGTTGGATAATTCGCTTGCCAAACAGCTGACCGCTGGCTTGTAGGAACCGCTAGCCCGCCAACTACTGCCATATAAACTGGTGGACTCAGAGGTCTTTAGAAAATATGTGGCCATTGGCACACCGCAATGGAATGTCCCCGGAAGGAAATGTTTCTCCCAGAAGGGCATCCCAGAGCTAAATATTGCCATGTTCAGCGGCAAGTGAATGTATCTCTGGCACACAGTGTCAGTGCAATGATACATCTGACCACAGACATGTGGTCTAGCAAACAGGGGCAGGGAAGGTACATAACTTTTACTGCCCACTGGGTGAACCTTCTGACGGCCGTCAAGCATGTAACCAGTGGCACTCGTGTGGATTTGGTGTTACCGCCATGGATTGCATGCAGGCCTGCCTCTTCTTCTCCTCCTCCTACTCCATCCTCCCTCTCTTCCTCGGCTGACTCCCCCTTTTCCCCTGCTACCGTTTCTTCTGCTAGGCCCCCCAAGCTCCCCAGAACCTATTCGACGTGCCAGGTGAGACGTTGACATGCTGTGCTGGGTCTGTTGTGCCTGGAAACCAAGAGCTACACCGGTCCTGCTCTCCTTTCAGCTTTGCGGGCACAGGCCGATCAGTGGCTTACCCAGGTCAATTTGACAGTTGGCAAAGTGGTGTGCGACAACGGTAACAATCTGATGAGCGCTCTGAAAAAGGGCAAAATAACACACTTGTCGTGCATGGCACATGTCCTAAACTTAGTTGTGCAGCGATTCGTTGCCAAATACCCCAGGGTCCAGGACGTCTTGCGGCAGGCCAGGAAAATCTGTGCCCATTTTAGAAGATCTTACACGACCATGGCTCGCCTTGCTGATGTTCAGCGGCAACACCACTTGCCCATCAGACGTCTGATTTGTGACTGCCAGACGCGCTGGAACTCCACCTTGTACAGTTGCAAGAAAAATTTTGTCACATCAATAGACAATCACAGTCTGCTTAAACTAATAACACACAAAGAATTAAATGTTACCATGTTTTTATTGAACACACCATGTAAACATTCACAGTGCAGGTGGAAAAAGTATGTGAACCCCTAGACTAATGACATCTCCAAGAGCTAATTGGAGTGAGGTGTCAGCCAACTGGAGTCCAATCAATGAGATGAGATTGGAATTGTTGGTTACAGCTGCCCGGCCCTATAAAAAACACACCAGTTCTGGGTTTGCTTTTCACAAGAAGCATTGCCTGATGTGAATGATGCCTCGCGCAAAAGAGCTCTCAGAAGACCTACGATTAAGAATTGTTGACTCACATAAAGCTGGAAAGGGTTATAAAAGTATCTCCAAAAGCGTTGCTCTTCATCAGTCCACCGTAAGCCAAATTGTCTATAAATGGAGAAAGTTCAGCACGGGTGGTACTCTGCCTAGGAGTGTCCATCCTGTAGAGATGACTGCAAGAGCACAGCGCAGACTGCTCAATGAGTTTAAAAAGAATCCTCGAGTGTCAGCTAAAGACTTACAAAAGTCTCTGGCATATGCTAACATCCCTGTTAGCGAATCTACGATACGTAAAAAAACACTAAACAAGAATGGATTTCATGGGAGGATACCACAGAGGAAGACACTGCTGTTCAAAAAAACATTGCTGCACAATTCAGTTTGCACAAGAGCACCTGAATTGTTCCACAGCAGTACTGGCAAAATATTCTGTGGACAGATGAAACCAAATTTGAGTTGTTTGGAAGAAACACACAACACTATCTGTGAAGAAAAAGAGGCACAGCACACCAACATCAAAACCTCATCCCAACTGTGAAGTATGGTGATGGGGGCATTATGGTGTCGGGCATATTTATATCTGCACATTAAGGTCTGACAATATTAGAACCAAAATGGAGATTCACATTACCTTTAAGAGGCCAAACTCTCTGTTGGAATAAGCCAGAGAAGATCATGATGGTCACTGGCATACAATGTATATTGTTTTAAAAGTTATTGCCAACAGATGTGGTATCTTAAGAGAATGTAATGGGTCTAAGGGCTCTTTCACATCTGCGTTATAGTCTTCCGGCATAGAGTTCCGTCGTCGGGGCTCTATGCCGGAAGAATACTGATCAGGATTTTCCTAATGCATTCTGAATGGACAGTCCGTCCTTCAGGATGCATCAAGATGTCTTCCGTTCCGGAACGGAACGTTTTTTGGCCGCAGCAAATAGCGCAGCATGCTGCGCTTTTTGCTCCGGCCAAAAATCCGGAACACTTGCCGCAAGGCCGGATCCGGAATGAATGCCCATTGAAAGGCATTGATCCGGATCCGGCCTTAAGCTAAACGTCGTTTCGGCGCATTGCCGGATGCGACGTTTAGCTTTTTCTCAATGGTTACCATGGCTGCCGGGACGCTAAAGTCCTGGCAGCCATGGTAAAGTGGAGCGGGGAGCGGGGAGCAGCATACTTACCATCCGTGCGGCTCCCGGGGCGCTCCAGAGTGACGTCAGGGCGCCCCAAGCGCATGGATCACGTGATCGCATGGACACGTCATCCATGCGCATGGGGCGCTCTGACGTCATTCTGGAGCGCCCCGGGAGCCGCACGGATGGTAAGTATACTGCTCCCCCGCTCCCCACTACTACTATAGCAGCCAGGACTTTAAGCACAAAATGACAATTAGATAATATTGAGTGACCACCTAAATTCAAACAGAAATTTGGGTAATGAGTGGTCAAATTTAAAACTTAACATTTAATGAAAGTAAATTAGAAAATAGGTCCCATGATATTAAATAACAATATATAAATATGGAGCAGCGCGGCGGTTTACCACGCAGGATCTGATGGTGCACAGAGTGGAGTCATGCAATTAAGTGATGCTCGGCGGCACCAAAAAATATAATCAGGTGGTCCTACCGCTTCGATGAGGCGCTCCAGAGACAACAATTGACTAGCCGGTGTTGATTGATGAGCACACCGTTGCTAGCGACAACTGTACAACGCAGGGTGGTCTGTAGTACTGGCTGGCCCTAGTGATGCCCTAGAGCCCTACAATGGCCTATGTGACCGGATGGCGGAGACCGCCACCAGTCACCTACAGGAACCTCACCCTGGAATTAGTGCGCCCTATTTGGCCCTTGCTTACCTGGTCCCTACACGCATGTTTCGCTAGGGGATGAGTAACAAGCTCATCAGGGGAAAAGCCGGGAGCTTGGGCTTAGTCTGTGCACGAATAACTGACAGTGGTGTCAAGCGTGCGTCCTGCACAGAGAAAAAGTCACACCAAGATCCGGGTATGGATCAGTGTGGTATAGGGGAAGAGGGGATTAGGATGAGAAACCCCTCTCCTAATAACCAGTTCAGGCGCATAGGTTGATGTAACCTGGGTAGCACATGGAAGCCGCTACCTTTTAAAGATGGAACCAGCCCCAGAATGAGGCTTGGTTGGGACGCTCCTCCCTCAGTCGACGAAGGCGGCACAGGCCCGCGCATGCGCGGAGCGGTGGAACGCATGGAGAGAGGGAGGTACGTGGGCGGACGTGAGTGGTAGAGATGACGTCACCACGTCCAGTCTCACTGATGCACGTGAGATGACGCGACGGTTGCCAAGCAATCGGGACGCTGAGTCAAGGCACCGTCGGACCGCACGGCTACGGATGTGCAGCGGTGCTAGTTATAGAAATGGTATTTTGGCACAGATTATAACAACAATAGAATCTGGAATATGTTGGCCCAATAGTTAGACACAAGGATAAAGGAGAAGGGATGATGGTAATGAAAAAGAAGGGAAGGGAGGGGGGGGGGGGGAAGGAAAGTGGGACAAGGACAAAAGTAGATGAAGAGTGATACATACAGATACCAATTAACTAAATGAAGCAGCTATAATTGAGCTGTTCATTGAGTCCCGTGGGTGAGACTGTACCGAGCGTATAAATCCAGCGAGATTCCCTCTGGAGTAACACACGGTCCCAATCTCCACCGCGGGTTGGTTGCAGAACTTTCTCAATTCCAATTGCCCTGAGGCAAATTGGATTTCCTTGATGATGGTCATGAACATGCCTTGATACTGCTGTATCTCTATTATTCGCGATGTCGCCAAGATGCTCGCCAAGGCGCCTTCGTAGCTCGCGCCTAGTTTTTCCCACGTATTCCAATCCGCAATCGCAGGTGATTTTGTAGATAACACCTTGCGTCTTGCAATTAATAAAATCTTTAATGGGGAACGTTTTCGACAGATTAGAGCTGAAGAAGGTTTTGCCAGTTTGCATAAGGCCACAGGCTACACAGCCACTACACCTGAAGCAGCCTGTGGGCCTACGGTCGAGCCACGTGCCCTGTCTAGGCACTGATGTAAAGTGGCTGTGTACAAGGAGATCCTTCAGGTTGCTACCCCTTCTGAACGTTATCTGGGGGTAGTCATGTATGGCTTCCTTAATTTCTGGATCCATCATTAAGATGGGCCAGTGTTTCCTTAGGATCCCTCGTATCTTATCAGCACAGCCATCAAAAGTGCCCAGCATACGGATCTTCTGGTCCTGAGGAGTTCGCACTCTGGGCACCAGGAGGTCCGAACGGGCAGTATCGACCGCCCTGTGGTAAGCCTGCCTAAGTACATTATCAGGGTACCCCCTATTGAGAAATCTGGTCCTAAGGTCCTTAGCCCTCTTCTTAAACTCAGGTCCCTCGGAGCAGTTACGCCTGAGGCGTAGATATTGGCCACATGGAATACCCCTTTTCAGGGCAGTGGGGTGGCTACTGCTCCAGTGAAGGACTGAGTTAGTAGAAGTGGGTTTTCTAAAGATGGTTGTCGAGAGTTCATCACTACCCTTCCTCGCGATGGTAATATCGAGGAAAGGCAGACTAACTGGGTCAGATTCATGTGTAAACCTAAGGCCTACATCATTAATGTTCAGTTTGTCAACAAAGTCAGAGAAAGCTGACTTGGAATCGTTCCAGATGATGAAAATGTCGTCGATGTAACGGGCCCACAAAACAATGGGCCCGGTACTCGACGACATCTCCTCAGAGAACACAGTAGGTATTTGCCTCAGGGCAATTGGAATTGAGAAAGTTCTGCAACCAACCCGCGGTGGAGATTGGGACCGTGTGTTACTCCAGAGGGAATCTCGCTGGATTTAAACGCTCGGTACAGTCTCACCCACGGGACTCAATGAACAGCTCAATTATAGCTGCTTCATTTAGTTAATTGGTATCTGTATGTATCACTCTTCATCTACTTTTGTCCTTGTCCCACTTTCCTCCCCCCCCCCTCCCTTCTTTTTCATTACCATCATCCCTTCTCCTTTATCCTTGTGTCTAACTATTGGGCCAACATATTCCAGATTCTATTGTTGTTATAATCTGTGCCAAAATACCATTTCTATAACTAGCACCGCTGCACATCCGTAGCCGTGCGGTCCGACGGTGCCTTGACTCAGCGTCCCGATTGCTTGGCAACCGTCGCGTCGTCTCGCGTGCATCAGTGAGACTGGACGTGGTGACGTCATCTCTACCACTCACGTCCGCCCACGTACCTCCCTCTCTCCATGCGTTCCACCGCTCCGCGCATGCGCGGGCCTGTGCCGCCTTCGTCGACTGAGGGAGGAGCGTCCCAACCAAGCCTCATTCTGGGGCTGGTTCCATCTTTAAAAGGTAGCGGCTTCCATGTGCTACCCAGGTTACATCAACCTATGCGCCTGAACTGGTTATTAAGAGAGGGGTTTCTCATCCTAATCCCCTCTTCCCCTATACCACACTGATCCATACCCGGATCTTGGTGTGACTTTTTCTCTGTGCAGGACGCACGCTTGACACCACTGTCAGTTCTTCGTGCACAGACTCAGCCCAAGCTCCCGGCTTTTCCCCTGATGAGCTTGTTACTCATCCCCTAGCGAAACATGCGTGTAGGGACCAGGTAAGCAAGGGCCAAATAGGGCGCACTAATTCCAGGGTGAGGTTCCTGTAGGTGACTGGTGGCGGTCTCCGCCATCCGGTCACATAGGCCATTGTAGGGCTCTAGGGCATCACTAGGGCCAGCCAGTACTACAGACCACCCTGCGTTGTACAGTTGTCGCTAGCAACGGTGTGCTCATCAATCAACACCGGCTAGTCAATTGTTGTCTCTGGAGCGCCTCATCGAAGCGGTAGGACCACCTGATTATATTTTTTGGTGCCGCCGAGCATCACTTAATTGCATGACTCCACTCTGTGCACCATCAGATCCTGCGTGGTAAACCGCCGCGCTGCTCCATATTTATATATTGTTATTTAATATCATGGGACCTATTTTCTAATTTACTTTCATTAAATGTTAAGTTTTAAATTTGACCACTCGTTACACAAATTTCAGCCAGGACTTTAATAGCGTCCTGGCTGCCATAGTAACACTGAAAGCATTTTGAAGACGGATCCGTCTTCAAATGCTTTCAGTACACTTGCGTTTTTCCGGATCCGACGTGTAATTCCGGCAAGTGGAGTACACGCCGGATCCGGACAACGCAAGTGTGAAAGAGGCCTAACATAAACTGTCTCAACTACCGGGGTCAAGAGAGGTTATTGCTTAAAACACTGGTTTCTCTAAACATGTCTGTCTGAGGAACAATGGGTGTTTCATGGCTAAACCATGATCTAATAAGAGACGTCCAAAAACCACATCTGGTGTGGAATAGATATCTATTCATCTATTATATATATATATATATATATATATATATATATATATATATATATATTCCTGTGTGCATTTATTTAGCGTTTGGACTTATTAATGATTCATATATATTATGCAATATTGATGTATTATAACCAAACATTGTTAATATATCTTTATATTATATGTATCTCACTGAGGGAATATATTCTAGAGGATATAGAGTGTAAGTTGTATTTTCCTAAATCTGATTCAGAGGAGCTGATGTTATTTTAGACATCATTACTCAATAGCTGAGACAATTAGGTGTATACAAATCAGGGCAAGAGTTAAAAGATTATGGTTCTCTTATCTGACCATATAAATAAGATGGTCTGTTAACTGTCAAGATGGATCCATGATGTCTGGGAAAGTGATTCTAAAGTGTCACAGAATAATCCCTCCTAATTGATTTAAGTTGGGAGAGGCCAAAGGTTAAGTGGTAAATAAAGCCATACATATATGTTAATTCTTAAAATTGCTATATGATACAACAGTGCCATCAAGTGGTAGATGGACGGAAGTTTCACAGGAATGCCAATAAAATGACATCATCCCCATGATTACCATACGTCACACCCACCTTATCTAATTGGAAATCCCTAATCCAACAGGTGATGGACATAGATAAGGATTAGAATATCTGATCCAGTTTTTGGGAAAAGAGGGATCACTTGAGATTCAGATCACTTGAGACAAACATCACTTGGGACTTCTTCAGAAGGATTCAAGGCAAGGAACTTGAGATTCACTTGAGAAACACTTCAGAGAACACTTGGGAATTCATTCATCAGCATCACTTCACACGTCAGGAACGTACCACAGGACTGGGATAGATCTGAATCTTGGAAAGCTGGGTCCCTTCTAAAAGCTCTTTATCCCAAAGCCAGGGGTAATGTATAATTTATTTAATTTGCAGTAATTATAAATCGCTCCAATTGGCATATAGTTGAGACCCCATTATTAGTGGGTCACAAGTGTTAAAACAATAATTTTATGGGAAATTTTAATGAACGTGCACATCATTAGAATTCCTATAATATTGCTATCAGAGTGGAATCTCTGATCGGATTTTATTATCCGTAGTTAGGCCAACGGGCGTATTTATAAGGTGTCTCTTACTGCCATATTCTCTGATTGAGCATAAGGGATTTTCCACAGATTCATTTCTATTGTTTTTTTTGTTGTTGCATTATAATATTTTGATAACCAGTATATTAATCAAAGTCACAGAATTACCACCATTCTAAAATATAACCTTTAATTGTTTTTAAATAAAAGTCAATACACCCTTATCTATTCAAAAATCAAATAAATACGAAAAGAAAATCAAAAAGTAAGGTCTAGTGGTAGAACCCTTCTGAGGCTAATCGGGAAGGGATAGAGTAGGTTTGTTGGGCCTATAGGGAAGAACGTCCCTGACTCTGGCCCTGATGTAGAAATTCCTACCTATATACGGAATAGCCGCCCTGATAAGGGCGATCCCGTCTCTCGTGCCTCCTAGTGACCCTGAAGGACCCTAGCGGGGGAGGAAAAAAAGAGGTTGATAACCCTGATTAGAGACCTATACTAAAGTACACAAAATAATAAATAGAACAACAAAAGTACCCAAAAATAAGTGACAGTGAATTATCCAAGAGAAGAAGTGGATATATAAGGTAATAGAGATGTTCAATACCGTCCCTACGCGTTTCGCCTGGTTGTTGTCAGGCTCATCAGGGGACAAAATTGATCATGGAATACCCGACACCAAAAGTACTTAAGGTAATATTATATACAAGTAGATTAATTTGTTTTTCATTTTTAATTTTAGGCTTTTTTGAGCTATTTTAGATTCTAGATAAAATCATAGAAGCCGCTGGCTCTGATGAACAAGATTACACCTGTCAGTAAAATAGCTGATTATTTAATCCAGGGGATTCCTATGCAGCCGGTAGTGGATCGGGAAGATGAGGGTCCAGATTGATGAAATACAAAAACCCCTATATCTCAAAAAATCCAGGAGGTGGCTGAGTTGCGGTACAACAATTTATATATACATATGTATGGTCCGCATGAGGAGATCCGGATAGAGGACTACAAGTAGGTTTGTTATATTACAATATAATATAAGGACACCACAGAAGACTGTGTCTATGGGTTCTGGAAGATGATGTCATAGAAGTAAACCATGGCATAGACATATATAATTAATGTTCAGCAAGTACCCCAGAAAATACCTATATAAATGATAGCAATATAGCACAATAGAACAACAGGCAGATAATGCTGTTGAGATGAGTGGTACTTGCGTTCCCTAGAGAGGAGTTAAGGGGCCATAGGTTGAGTCCATAGATTAGGAGGCCAAAGTCTGATGAGGCATCGAGGTGGCGCTAGGATGGTGGTGTTCGGCAGGTAGCGAACACCACCACCTGCCGAACACCACCATCCTAGCGCCACCTCGATGCCTCATCAGACTTTGGCCTAATATTACCTTAAGTACTTTTGGTGTCGGGTATTCCATGATCAATTTTGTCCCCTGATGAGCCTTACAACAACCAGGCGAAACGCGTAGGGACGGTATTGAACATCTCTATTACCTTATATATCCACTTCTTCTCTTGGATAATTCACTGTCACTTATTTTTGGGTACTTTTGTTGTTCTATTTATTATTTTGTGTACTTTAGTATAGGTCTCTAATCAGGGTTATCAACCTCTGTTTATCCTCCCCCGCTAGGGTCCTTCAGGGTCACTAGGAGGCACGAGAGACGGGATCGCCCTTATCAGGGCGGCTATTCCGTATATAGGTAGGAATTTCTACATCAGGGCCAGAGTCAGGGACGTTCTTCCCTATAGGCCCAACAAACCTACTCTATCCCTTCCCCATTAGCCTCAGAAGGGTTCTACCACTAGACCTTACTAATTTTTTGTTTTTCTTTTCGTATTTATTTGATTTTTGAATAGATAAGGGTGTATTGACTTTTATTTAAAAACAATTAAAGGTTATATTTTAGAATGGTGGTAATTCTGTGACTTCTTCTAATACAACTTCATTCTACTATAGATTCCCCTGAACAGGATTATGTTCAAACTGTGAATGACAGTATATTAATCGGTAATAATTTGATAAAAGGAAAAAGTATTGAAGTATTGTATTGTACTTGGTGTAGTAAATTAAGTGAGCCTGTAAACGGTGGAGCACCATCTTATGGTCACTTTTGATATCATCTTTGTATTCATTTGTATGCCATTTTTACTGCTTGTATTTATAATAAATAATATTTTGTATAATTAATTGCACCCTGTTTCATTAGTTGCACAAATTAACTTTAGATCTCATCATAAAGAGAACTGGCGTTTATATGTCCGCCAATAAAATTTTTCATTGTTTCATTTTTCATTTTTCATATTTCATAAAAATATGAAATCATAATTTTTATGATTTTATATCTTATATGAAATAGATACCCGACAATGGTTTGGGGCTGCTTTGCTGCATCAGGGCCTGGACAGATTGCTATAATCGAAGGAAAAATCAATTCCCAAGTTTATCAAGACATTTTGCAGGAGAACTTGAGACCACCTGTCCACCAGCTGAAGCTGAACAGAAGATGGGTGTTGCAACAGGACAATGACCCAAAGCATAGAAGTAAATCAACAGAATGGCTTAAATAAAATATGCCTTCAGGAGTGGCCCGGTCAGAGTCCTGACCTCAACCCGATTAAGATGCTGTGGCATGACCTCAAGAAAGCGATTCACACCGGACAACCCAAGAATATTGCTGAACTGAAACAGTTCTGTAAAGAGGAATGGTCAAGAATTACTCCTGACCGTTGTGCATGTCTGATCTGAAACAGTTGCGAGTTTCAATCCTACAGCACATGCAAGAAGAGGTCGGTTTGAAGATGTGTTGGTCACTTCGCATATGAGATCATTCTTGCATCCAACCCATCGACAGACATTCTCCGGATCCAGCCTCAGAGAACACCTAGACCGACAGGTGTCTGAATACATCGAGTTAACGGCCGATGTGGACGCTTTGAGAAGCGAGGAAACCCCTGGACTACTGGGTGTGCAGGCTTGACCTGTAGTCAGAGCTGGCACAATTTTCTATGGAACTCTTGGCTTGCCCCTCGTCGAGTGTCCTAACCAAAAGGACGTTCAGCACAGCAGGGGAATCGTGACCGATAAGCGCACTCGCCTAGCTCACAACAGTGTGGACTACCTCACATTTCTAAAAATGAATGAGGCATGGATCTCATAGGAATTCAACACCTGTGACGACCACGTTTAATTGAATTTCCTCATGACAGCCCACAAATATCCGCCACCAACCAGAACAAATAATGGTCCCTGTCTTAGGTAAATACAGCAGCATAAAAGGTATTTTCTGTCCGGTGAATGCCTAATGTTTGGGACCTCGGAGGAATTCAACACGTGTGACGACCATGTGTTATCGAATTTCAACTATTATCATTTGTGTTTTTTTTCAAGAGGGGGGGTTTCGTTAGCCATGTTTTTAATCCAATTTTATATTTTTTGTTCTTTTAAACATATGTATTTGACATCTATTTGTACTGGCCTGCATTAAAATTTATATCCAATGACCGTCTAATACCTCCAGCCACATAATCACTTGATGTTTTCTGTCAGATGAATGCCTCATTTTGGGGGTCTGTACTCCTGTGGCCTAAAATATAATTTTTCTAGGCTCCAGCAGGCCACATTTTTGACAGTTTCCCTTTAAGATGCATAAAAATGGCCCCTGATTAAAATACATAATTTTTGTGGAAAATTTTTGCCATTGATCCCCCTCTTGTATGTCACTGTCCATATTGTGAGATGATTTGTTCACTTCTTGTAAGTATTTGGTGGCTGCAATAATGACCTGAAGGTTTTTCAGGTTTGCCTGCCATTAAAGTGAATGGGGCCCACCGCAAACTTGTGGTTTACGAACATTTGATTGCGTTTGCGAATCATCCATTACTAATCATTGTGAACCAAAGCACTTTCCCTGTAACAACTACCTCAAGGCAATTTGAAGTAAAGTTCCCATTTTTGTTCATCAACATTTGACTTTCGTTATTTTTCATTATCCTCTATTGCAACTTATGGTGCTGGCAAAAAATTATTATATGCAATGGCCTGAAGGTGAGATGACCCTGTAAAAGATTGTAGGTGAGGGCCTGCTGGTAAGCTGACCCTCTAAAAAATGAAATCCAAGGGCCTTCAGGTGAGTTGACCCTGTAAAAGATTTGAGGTGCGGGCCTGCTGGTGAGCTGACCCTGTAAAAGATTGTAGGTGAAGGCCTGCAGTTGAGCTGACCCATATGCAAGGGCCTGCATGTGAACTGACCTTGTAAAACATTATATGCAAAGGGCATATATGCGAGGGCATTATATGCGACGAATAAGCATGTTTATATGATGGGAGAGGAGGAGGAGGAGAAAAGGAAGATTCAACCATATACCCTTGTTTCTGGTGGAAGGGGTGCATGGGAATACAGTGCATTCAGTACAATATAAACCATACATTTAAAATGCCTTTATGTTCATCAGCTTTCCTCTGGTGGAGTCGAGAAGTCATGGTCAATCCAGGCCTTGTTCTTTTTTCAAGAGTCAACCTGTCAGCATTTTCAGTTGTTAGGGGTATGCGCTTATCTGTTATAATGCTGCCAGCAGCACTAAAAATACATGCTCAGATAAAACGCTGGTGGCAGGGCAGCTTGTACACCCAGTAGTTGTAAGGCACTGAGGGATCATTGAGGACGCTGACATGGTCTGCTATGTACTCCTTCACCATCTTCCAAAATTTTTCCCTCATTGTGACACTAGGCCACGCATCAGGGTGAGGGTGCTGGCAGGGTGTCATTAAACTGTACCAGGCTTTGGAGAGTATTGCCCTGCCTCTGTTGGAAATGCTGTGTGTTCCCCTGGTCTCCCCTCCTTGGTTGGCCAAGTAACTATGGAACTCTGCCGCCAGCGTTGTCAGATGGAAATTTTGGGAACATTTTTTCAACAAGGATCTTCTGGTTATGCACCATTTTGCTCGTCCTCTCCACCAGAGGAATGAGAGATGAGAAGTTCTCTTTGTAGCGGGGGTTGAAAAGGGTGAATAACCAGTAATCTAAAATGCGTATAACATGCGTGTCGTGGGAAAGGCAGCCTAACTTGAAGTCAGCCATGTGTGCCAGAGTACCAACAGGTAAGACTTCGCTGTCATCATCAGGAAGATCACTCTCAATCTCCTCATCCTCTTTCTCCTCTTCTGCCCACCCATGCTGAACAGATGGAATTAAACTCCTGCTCATCCTCTCCTCCGCTTCATCGTCCAATTCAAGCTGAGAAGACGAACTAAGGGTGGTCTGGCTATCACCCTGTGCAATGTCTTCCCCCATTTCCACCTCTTTTACATGCAAAGCGTCCTCCTTCATTGTGAGCAGCGAGCATTTGAGTAGACACAGAAGTGGGATGGTTATGCTGATAATAGCGTTATTGCCACTCACCATCTGTGTTGATTCCTCAAAGTTTCTTCACAGAGGTCAGACATCCATGCCGACTCCTTGCTTGTGGATAGCCAAAGCTGACTGGAAAGGCGACGACCATGTTGCAGCTGGTATTCCACTACTGCCCTCTGCTGCTCATAAAGCCCGGCCAACATGTTAAGCATCGAGTTCCAGTGCGTGCTCACATTGTACAACAGCGGATGAGCTGGCAATTTCAAGCTCTGCTGCAGTGTTGACAGACCAGCTGAAGCTGTCGGTGACTTGCGGAAAATGTGCACACATGCGGTGCATCTTCACCAGTAGCTCAGGCAAATTGGGCTAGGTTTTGAGAAAACGCTGAACCACAAGGTTGAACACATGGGATAGGCATGGGGTGTGTCTGAGCTTGCCTAACTCCAAAGCTGCCACCAAGTTACGGCCATTATCAGACACAACCATGCCTGGTTTTAGGTTGAGTGGTAAGAGCCACAGCTCAGTCTGGTCTCTTATCTCCTGTCACAGCTCTGCGGTGGTGGGCTTTTTGTTCCCTAAGCATATCAGCTTAAGCACGGCCTGTTGCCGCTTCCCCACTGCAGTGCTACACTGCTTCCAGCTACCAACTGATGACTGACTGGTGCTGCACGTGGATAATTCGGAGGTGGAAGTGGAGGAGGAGGCAGAGGAGGAGAAGTTGGAGGTGGAGCCACTAATGTAGGTGCTGGCGGAAACCGTGATCGACGTAGGGCCCGGAATCCTTGGCATCTGTAGCACCTGTGCCATCCAAGGGTACAACTCGCTCCTGGCCTCCACAATGTTCACCCAGTGTGCTGTCAGGGAAATGTAGTGTCCCTGGCCGAATGCACTTGTCCATAAAACTACAAGTAACAGATACATAGTAACATAGTATATAAGGCTGAAAAAAGGCATTTGTCCATCCAGTTAAGCCTGTTATCCTGCAAGTTGATCCAGAGGAAGGCAAAAAAAAAACTGTGAGGTACAAGCCAATTTTCCCCACTTAAGGGGGGGAAATTTCCTTCCCGACTCCAATAAAGCTAACAGATTAACTCCCTGGATGAACAACCCCTCTCTAGTAGCTATAGCCTGTAATAATATTACACTCCAGATATTCATCCAAGCCCCTCTTGAATTCTTTTATTATACTCAACATCACCATCTCTTCAGGAAGAGAGTTCCATAGTCTCACTGCTCTTACCATAAAGAATCCTCTTCTATGTTTGTGTACAAACCTTCTTTCCTCCAGACGCAGAGGATGTCCCCTCGTCACGGTCCTGGGGATAAATAGATGATTGGAGAGATCTCTGTACTGGCCCCTGATATATTAATACATAGTAATTAGATCTCCCCCTCAGCCATCTTTTTTCTAAAGTGAATAACCCTAATGTTGATAATCTTTCAGGGTACTGTAATTGCCCCATTCCAGTTATTACTTTAGTTGCCCTCCTCTGAACCCTCTCCAGCTCTGCTATGTCTGCCTTGTTCACAGCAGCCCAGAACTGTACACAGTACTTCATGTGTGGTCTGACTAGTGATTTGTAAAATCACGGGCATCTATGCCCCTTTTGACGCAACCCATTATCTTATTGGCCTTGGCAGCAGCTGCCTGACACTGGTTTTGGAAAACACTGGTTGAACACATGGGTGATGGAAAATAGAAAACCAGGGCTAAACGCCCTTGAAGGTCACGTGGGTAACTTATAGGAATTATAATACTTTGAAAGTCAGCATGCATGTAAGGATGTCCCACACAATAGTATAGATTCTGGTAAAGTGCTAGTGCAAATAAATATCCACAGATGGTATATTGTTCTTACAGCAGCCACATCAAACACAATAACATATTGTCATATCATACCAGCCACGTGTCCTGCGCCCGACACACGTTTTGATCAATGCTTCATCAGGGGGTGAATGAAACAGGGGACGAAGCATTGAGTGAAACACGCGTCGGGCGCAGGACACGTGGCTGGTATGATATGACAATATGTTATTGTGATTGATGTGGCTGCTGTAAGAACGATATACCATCTGTAAATATTTATTTGCACTAGCCCTTTACCAGAATAAATACTATTGTGTGGGACATCCTTACATGCATGCTGCCTTTCAAAGTATTATAATTCCAATAAGTGATCCACGTGACCTGCTAGGGCATCTAGCCCTCGTTTTCTATTTTCAACCACCATCTGTTACTTGTGGTTTTATGCATCTATAAAGATCTATTTATATATGTTTATAAGACTCTGGCTGCTATTTTTGGTGTTAGATATTATGGGCACATGCCGGAGAAGTGGTGTTTTGGCTCCACATTTAAGATAGGTGCTAATCAGTGGCAAATGTGTCTCATCATCATCCACCTCATTAAACACTAATTGCCATTCCCCACTGTCATGTTCTTGTGACTGTGGATGTTCAAGAGGTTGGGAATTAGGGCATAAGATCTCATGTCCCTCTTCAAGCATGCTTGGCGAGAGAGCCAAATCAAGTAATGGTGATAAAAAGAGGTCTTCGGAATATCCAAGTATGGGATCACTTGTTTGGCCAGACTGTAAATGGTGGGAGGAAGGAGGATCAGGGTGAGGATTCTGTTGACCATACTCCTGACTACTGAGACTGGACTTGGTGGAAGACAGGGTGGTGCTTAACCGACTGGAAACATTTTCTGCTGCAATCCAACCGACCACCTGATCGTACTAGTCTGATTCAAGAGTGGTGTCCTGCGCCGCCCTGCAAACTGGGACATGAAGCTGAGTATCTTGGATGATTGTTTTTCTTGTGTTCAGGCAGCAGGCACTGTTTCTCCATGCCCAGGGCTACAGCCTCTGCGTGCACCATCAGCATCACGGCCACTTCCCAGTCCCTTACTGCTTGCCTTCTTCATTTTAAATGTGATATATACTTCAAAGTATGTCACATGTATAGAAGTGTAGGATTTGGAAGTGTATGTGCAAAAAAATTTACAAAGGTATTTGTGATGAGGAAACGTTATACAGGAAAGGTAATGTCACAGTTCGCAGTGTCTAAAGAAAAACTGTACTGGATGTCAGTGATATTTTAGGGATGTGCAACTTTAAACAGGAGATGTGGCACGTACTGTATAATTTAACTGTCTGCAGTGGACACAGTCTATGGAAAAAGTACATTGGATGTCACTGATATTTTAGGGATGCGCACAATTTACACAGGAGATGTGGCGCAAATAATTTAACTGTCCACAGCGGCCTATTACATGGTATTTTGCGCAGCGCGACACTAGTGGCACTGATTGGATAGAGTCTCACACACGAGCTACTGGTAACACCAAGCAGTATCTTTACTCCTGGCAAGTTATTTGTAAACTTCTAGCAGGAATAATACGGGAATGGCAAAGCACTAGAGTCATAAGAATAGATGCTCCAGAACTGCTATTACATGTGTGTCAGAAATATTAATACTTTGTGTAAAATTGTGTTATAAGGGGTTGCATTTTCTTTAATAAAACTTTCTTTTTGTGTAAGGCCTTGGTTAGAAAATAAAGGAAGTTCCCCCTCCAGATGCTAATCAGTGGCCGTTATCAGATTAACGTCATTAAGCTTGACCACTAGATATCTCATTTGATCCCATAACTGATGCTTTATGCTTAATATAGAAATGTAGCAATAACTGTCACTGCTGGCTAGAAGGTATAAGAAGTATGCATTCTGTCCACATGTCAGACACCACTTTGATAACACGGTTGTCAGTGCTGTCTCTTTGTTAGCTAACAAATAAATAATTATCTTTCCTTTTAATTCAGATGACTCAGATCCTGACTTGATAGAATAAAAATTTCCATAACAACTTGGTCCTTCGAACCGGAATCCAACATCCTCTGTCTTCATCCAGACGTGGGCTGAAAACCGTCCACGGGGAAGTCTAAGACTTCTGGAGTGAAAAGACCTCCTGCTGAATTGCCGTTAAACAGAGGCCAGTCCACCTGGACTGAGGCGAGGTGACAGATTAGATATAGTCATTGGAGAACGGGATAAATTTCATCTGAATTAAGGTAAGAGATGAGGATTACTGGATAAATTGTGTAAGGTTACTGAATATTGTGTGTAGAGTCAGGGACTCTGGGAATTATAGTCCATAGTCTGTGTGGGAAGACTACAGGAATAAATAACTCTGTGCCGCACGTAAAATATAGTGCTAGTTGGTAGAGACGTCTAGAGGTTGATACTTGGTTGTCATTGTTGTCTTGTCTTTTTGTGTATGTTTTTACTTCTTTTTAATGTTGTAAGAGTTAACCCCTTAAGGACTCTTCACCTTAAGGACTTGGGCATGTTTTGCAAATCTGACCAGTGTCACTTTATGTGGTGACGACTTTAAAACGCTTTTACTTATCCAGGCCATTCTGAGATTGTTTTTTCGTCACATTTTGTACTTCATGACACTGGTAAAATGAAGTAAAAATAATTCATTTTTATAAAAATAAATTAAAAAAAATCCAATTTTTTTTTTAATTTCGAATTTCCAAGTTTCAATTTCTCAAAAATAGCTATTAGTTTACATTCCCCATATGTCTTCTTTATGTTTGGATCATTTTGGGAATGCCATTTAATTTTTCTTGGGGTTTTACAAGGCTTAGAAGTTTAGATGCAAATCTTGAAAAGTTTCAGAAATTTTCAAACACCCACTTTTTAGGGGCCAGTTCAGGTCTGAAGTCACTTTGTGAGGCTTACATAATAGAAACCACCCAAAAGTGACCCCATTCTAGAAACTAAACCCCTCAAGGTATTCAAAACTGATTTTACAAGCATTATTAACCCTTTAGGTGTACCCCAAGAGTTTATGGCAAATGGAGATGTTTCAATTTTTTGCAAAATTTTCCATTTTAATCCATTTTTTCCACTAACAAAGCAAGGGTTAACAGCCAAACAAAACTCTATATTTATTGCCCTGACTCTGCGGTTTACAGAAACACCCGATATGTGGTCATTTACCACTCTACGGCCCCACTTCAGGGCGTAGAGAAAAATGAACGCTGTGTGGTTTATTTACACCATGTTCCATTTGAAGCCCCCTGATGCACCCCTAGAGTAAAGACTCCAAAAACGTGACCCCATTTTGGAAACTACGCGATAAGTTGGCAGTTTTTTTGGTCCTATTTTAGGGTACATATGATTTTTGGTTGCTCTATATTCCACTTTTTGTGAAGCAAAGTAACAAAAAATAGAAATTCAGAAATGTCATCTCCATTTGCCATTGACTCTTGTGGAACACTTAAATGGTTAACAAAGTTTGGAAAATCAGTTTTGAATACCTTGAGGGGTGTAGTTTCTTAAATGGGGTCACTTTTTGGAGTTTCTACTCTAGGGGTGCATCAGGGGGGCTTCAAATGGGACATGGTGTAGAAAAACAAGTCCAGGAAAAGCTGCCTTCCAAAAACCGTATGGCATTCCTTTCCTTCTGCTCCCTGCCATGTGCTCGTACAGCTGTTTACGGCCATATATGGGGTGTTTCTGTAAACTAAAGAATCAGGGCAATAAATATTGAGTTTTGTTTGGCTGTTAACCCTTGCTTTGTTACGGGAAAAAATTGATTATAATGGAAAATTTGCCCAAAAATACCTGTTTTGGTACCGTTTTTATTTTTTATTATTTACAATGTTCATCTGACAGATTAGATCATGTACTATTTTTATAGAGCAGATTGTTACATATGCAGGGATTCCTAATATGTTTACTTTTAAAAATGTATTTAAGTTTTACACAATAATATCATTTTTGAAACAAAAAAAATCATTTTAGTGTCTCCATAGTCTGAGAGCCATTTTTTTTTTATTTTTTGGGGTGATTGTCTTAGTTAGGGTCTCATTTTTTGCAGGATGAGATGACTGCGTTAATGGTATGATTTTGGGGTACATACAACTTTTTTGATCACTTTTATTACCTTTTTTTGGAAATAAGGTGACAAAATTATGGCTTTTTAATTTTTTATTTTTTTTACGTTGTTCACCTGTGGGGTCAGATAATGTGATTTTTATAGAGCAGGTTCTTACGGACACGGCAATACCTAAAATGTGTAAATTTTTTTTATTTATTAAGGTTTTACACAATAATATCATTTTTCAAACCCAAAAAACTTGTTTTAGTGTCTCCATAGTCTGAGAGCCATAGTTTTTTTTATTTTTTGATCACTTTTATTACCTTTTTTTAGAAGTAAGGTGAGCAAAATTTAAATTTCATCATAGTTTTTATTTTTTATGACGTTCACCGTGCGGGAAATGTAACATGACCGTTTTATAGATCAGGTCGTTACGGACGTGGTGATATATAACATGTTTAGGGAAATGCATTTTTTTAATTTTTAATCAGGGATAAATGTGTTTTTTTATTTTTTACTTTTTTTCACTTTTTTCACTTTTTTTTACCCAGACCCACTTGGTTCTTGAAGATCCAGTGGGTTTTATGTCTGCATAATACAGTACAGCACAGATATGTTCAGCACCATGGACAGCAGGATGCCTGAGAAGGCGTCCTGTTGCCATGGGAACCTTCCCGTCTGCCACAACTGAGCAGACGGGGAAGGGGAAGGAGAGGAGTTGTCTGGGGGCTCCCTCCCTCTGTCACCCCATCCTGTCCAGGGGCTGCAAAGGCCCAGCAGCCCCCTGAAGGGAGAGGGAGGGAGCTCCCTCCCTCTTCACCTCTTCCATACAGCGGTCCCTACGGACCGCGGCATGGAAGGGGTTAAAACGGCGGACATCTTGAAAATAAACGGGGGGCGGGCGGAAGATCGCGCACCTACCCCCCACACTGCTGCACGACTCCCACCCGCCTCCCGCACCGCCCGCAATACTCCCCCCGCTGCGCCCGCAGGCACAAAAACACAGAGGGCTGCAGGGGGGGTTAACATATAAATCTAGGCACTTTGGGGTTTCTGATTCCTACAGTCACGGACCGCAGGGATCAGAAACTTGCATAAGCGCTAAAAACCGCAGGTCTGAATTGACCTGCAGTTTGTAGCGATCGGCAATGCGGGGGGGGGGGGGGTCACAGGACCCCCCTAGGCATTGTCATAGGGTGCCTGCTGAATGATTTTAACAGGCATCCTGTTCCGATCACTGCCGGCCGTGCGGCAGTGATCAAAACTAAACAGGACGCACCTTTACACCCTGGGTCCTTAAGGACTCGGGAAAAAGGGCGTAACGGTACGCCCTAAGTCCCTAAGGGGTTAAGATGGTCTTTTACAAACCCAGTTGTGGTCACCTTGGGTGAACGACACAACTATCTGAGGACTGTGTTTTGGTAAGCAGCTCTGGGCGGCCAGAGTGCAGCGAGCATTACAGTCCCAGGAGATTAACATTGGTAAGCGACCTTGGTTTACTCCAAAAACAACAGTGCAGCGAGCACGGTTACTCATAAACTGACCCCAGTTAATCCCACCTGGCCACAAAATATATATTTTTTGTAAACATATGAGGCTCTCTCAATGGCTCTCTTCACTGTGTGAATGTATGAGGATTACATCTATAAAATCCTGAGTGTATAAGAGATTCCAGTAGGTGTGGTTTTCTGTCAGGTGGACAGAAGACAAAGTTTGCGAGGCAAGAAAAAAGTTAAACACATAAACAGGCACATGTCCCCATGAATTTTACCCTACCTGGTGTCTGTGAATTTTATCTCAAGTGGATTGATATCCACTATACTGAAGGTTTTGTTTTAGTTTTATGTCTCACTGTATTTTTTGTAAGTTGTTTGGAATATCAGAAAAGGATACCCCCCTTCTAGAATAATATAAGACTAGTTTAAAGATGGGAAATTCTGTAGGTAAATTGTCAGGATGTGGATTTCTTTGTGCGATGGAAAATCAAATGCTATACTTGAAGGAGATGTTAAGTACCTGCATAATATAGATCCTGAAGGAACAAAGTATGTAGATAAATAGGAAAAGAAATATACATTTTGTAAAAGGTTGAACTTTGAGATGTGCATCAAACTAGTTGAGTGTATTGAAAAATGTAATTATAAAGAGAGAAGAAAGTATGGGTATGAACATGCAAAGAAATGGTTAGATGAGGCTATTAAACGTAAAGAGGGCAAAAACAAGAGGAAAACAGAAATTTTACCCTTATATGAAAAGAATGATGATACTGCCGTTAGTAGACCTCGACCTCCTCCTTATGAGGATGGCTCCACAGCACCTTCGAACCCTGAGGCGTCAGCCCTATTACCACATCCACAGACACCAGAACAAAAGGTACCAGCCATAAGTTTACGAGGACCTAGTCAGACAAGGTCAGGAGCATCATATGGTCAGTGGAGCATAGTCAATCCCTTGGGAACTCCTGTTACTCACCAATCTGGAGGTTCAGTCATACACCCTCACACACCTCTCTCACCCCTAGGTGATATGAGTCTCAATAAGTCCAAGTTAATCAACAAATGAATGGTCTTATGGAAAGAGCTAGGCAGAGATATACAGGTACAGCTAACTAGGTGGAAATAAACAGATGCATACAGAAGGATGATGAGGAGGTGACCCATATTACTGTAGGTCTAAGGATATATTTGATATCCACAGTAGCATAAAATTCCCACCTAATATAACTGATGATACTCCTTATGAACAACAATTGAAAAATGCCTTCCTTAAGGGATGTCTTCCAAAATAGGTAGTTTTGTGACCAAACATATGATTACTGGCAGGACTGCTAGGCTCACTAAAGTACTAGAATATGCAAAACATGCAGAAAAATATTTTTGAAAAAATAAAATCTTTATAGTAGAAGAAGGATGTGATATGTATGTGACTCAGGCAGGTAGGAGGGGTAAGGGTAGAGAAGGTACAGGACAAAGAGATAATTCATGTTGGAATTGTGGGAGGATAGGTCATTGGTCCAGAGAATGTAAAGAGGAACCTAGAAAATAAATCATATAAGGATATATAATCATCAAATAGGAAGGTTATCCAGGATTTCCAGTCCTGTGAACCCTGGAGGCAGTGGCGTACCAAGGGGGGGCGGGGGGGCGGGCCGCCCCGGGTGTCACTCACAAGGGGGGTGCCTGACGGAGTCACCCGTCCCCGGCTCCATCCACTGCTGCGACGCGACTCCGCCAGGCGCCGGCTTCGGTCCGGTGGAAGGATTATTGCGGCGGCGGGCGGCGCGCAACATGACGTCACGACGCTGACGCCACGCCGCCGCCTTCACGGATCAGAAGAAGGATCCATCCATTATGCCAGCGGTCGGACGGCCGGACGGCGGGCATCATCAAAATAAATGTGAGACACGAGTAAAGTAAATAATTGTGTAATTAAGGGGGGGTGTACCGTGTAATTAAGGTGGGGAGGGAGGGGGTGTAATTAAGGGGAGAAGAGAGGGTGTAATAAGGGGGGGGTGCAGGATTTGTTCATTTTATTGATGGGGATTTGGATTTTTTTTCTTTTTGGTGCAGATGGAAAAAAAAAAATCACTTTCCATCTGCACCAAAAAGAAAAAAAATCCAAATCCCCATCAATAAAATGAACAAATCCTGCACCCCCCCCTTATTACACCCTCTCTTCTCCCCTTAATTACACCCCCTCCCTTAATAACACCCCCCCTTAATTACACCGTGTAATTAAGGGGGGGTGTTATTAAGGGAGGGGGTGTAATTAAGGGGAGAAGAGAGGGTGTAATTAAGGGGGGGGGGTGCAGGGTTTGTTCATTTTATTGATGGGGATTTGGATTTTTTTTCTTTTTGGTGCAGATGGAAAGTGATTTTTTTTAAGGGGGTGCAGGTTTTTATTTTATTAACCACCTCCGAACCGCCTAACGCAGATGTGCGGTCCGGAGGTGGCAGCGCTGCGCACAGCGACGCATGTACGCGTCATCTCGCGAGACAGGAACGGAAGGTAAGCGTTAGCGAGTGGATCTCCAGCCTGCCAGCGGCGATCGTTCGCTGGCAGGCTGGAGATGTGATTTTTTTTAACCCCTAACAGGTATATTAGACGCTGTTTTGATAACAGCGTCTAATATACCTGCTACCTGGTCCTCTGGTGTCCCTTTTGTTTGGATCGACCACCAGAGGACACAGGTAGCTGTGTAAAGTACCACAAAACACCACTACACTACACTACACCCCCCCTGTCACTTATTAACCCCTTATGAACCACTGATCACCCCTGATCACCCCATATAGACTCCCTGATCACCCCCCTGTCATTGATCACCCCCCTGTCATTGATCACCCCCCTGTAAGGCTCCATTCAGAGGTCCGTATGATTTTTACGGATCCACTGATACATGGATCGGATCCGCAAAACACATGCGGATGTCTGAATGGAGCCTTACAGGGGGGTGATCACCAATATAGACTCCCTGATCACCTCCGTCATTGATCACCCCCCTGTAAGGCTCCATTCAGACGTCCGTATGATTTTTACGGATCCACTGATACATGGATCGGATCCGCAAAACACATGCGGATGTCTGAATGGAGCCTTACAGGGGGGTGATCAATGACAAGGGGGTGATCACGCATATAGACTTCCTGATCACTTCCCTGTCATTGATCACCACCCTGTCATTGATCACCCCCCCTGTAAGGCTCCATTCAGACGTCCGTATGATTTTTACGGATCCACTGATACATGGATCGGATCCGCAAAACACATGCGGACGTCTGAATGGAGCCTTACAGGGGGGTGATCAATGACAGAGGTGATCAGGGAGTCTATATGGGTGATCACCCCTCTGTCATTGATTACCCCCCTGTAAGGCTCCATTCATACGTCCGCATGTGTTTTGCGGATCCGATCCATGTATCCGTGGATCCGTAAAAAATCATACGGACGTCTGAATGGAGCCTTACAGGGGGGTGATCAATGACAGAGGTGATCAGGGAGTCTATATGGGTGATCACCCCTCTGTCATTGATCACCCCCCTGTAAGGCTCCATTCAGACGTCCGCATGTGTTTTGCGGATCCGAAAATTTGTAATAAATATTATTGAAAACATTGAAAAAAGTTTGTGCATGTTTTCTTAACTTTCTTGGGGGGGGGGGGGGGCAAAGAAAGGGTTCGCCCCGGGTGCCAAATGCTCTAGGTACGCCCCTGCCTGGAGGGATGTATAGGCAAACAAATTAAGATAAAGTGAAGTATTTTACAGACAACATATTAAATCTACATGAGATTGAATTGTATATACAAAATGCTTCCTTGCCTGAAACAACGCTGAAGCTTGGTAAAACAGAAATCACATTTTTAGTGGACTCTGGAGCATCAAGGACCTTGGTACACCCCGAAGATGTCCCCACCTTAGGCATATCAGCATCCTCCATTGTTGTAAAACAAGCAAATGGAGAATCTCAGAGAAAATCTCTCCACTCCTGTGTGGTTAGAAGACCCAACCACTGGGAGGAAAGCCCAATGTCAAGTAATACTTTCAAGAGTTTGTCCTTGTAATCTCCTTGGCAGAGATATGATGCAAGCCCTAGGGATCGGTATAATTCCTACAAAAACAGGCCTAAAAATAAGGAGATGTCAGACACATGGGTGATCCTAGGACAGGAAGACCCTCGTTATTACTATAGTCTTGATTTGATGACCATAGGACCCTCATCAGTGACACAGGGCTTGAGAAAGTAAGCAGTTGAAAAGGTAGATCCAAGGGCAAATTACCACAATTTCTATAGCCTTCATTGTATCATGTACTACAGATATGCTACAGAGCTGGACAAAAAGGTATGAGTAGAAGTTCTTCAAGAATAAACAAGTCAAACTCCTCATAAGGAAAATATACTGGGATACTCTTAGGCCCCATCAGAGACAATATCTGCTCAAACCAAAAGCTGAAAAAGACGTAAAACCCATAATTGAGGCCTTTCTTGAAGCCGGAGTTATCATTCAGTGCCCGGACTCAACATATACTCTTGTCTCCTGTACTCAAGGTACCAACCTTGGAAGGGTGGAGAATGGTCCAGGACCTGCAGACAGTCAACAAGGCAGTCTTACCAAGGGCACCTATTGTCCTTGATCCATTTCTCATACCCTGCTTAATGACTTAAAACCAGAAAACAAATTCTTCTCTGTGATTGACATCAGCAATGCACTATTTAGTATACCTGTACTTAAGGACAGTCAGTTTTAGTTTGCTTTAACCTATAAGGGAAAAGGGTATACGTTCACAAGGATACCTCAGGGGTACTGTGAGTCACCAACTTTATTTTCTCAGGCTATGTCAGCAAATCTTGCAAAGTTTGAACCTCCTAAAGTAAGCCAGCTTTTGCTATATGTGGATGACATTCTGCTAGCCTCAGAAAATGAGGAAGATTGTAAAACAGACAAAAGCTCTTCTTCACTTCCTAAAACAACAAGGCCAAAAGGTGAATAAAAGCATGCCATAATTATGGCAGAGTACTGTTAGATACCTGGGTTACAATCTCTCACAAGAGGGGAAACATCTTGGCGAGGGCCGCAAAACTGCTATATTACAGGCCCCAAGAACAAAGAGACAAATTATGTCTTTTTTGGGGATGAACTATTTTTGTAGAAGCTGGATTTCGAGCTAGGCAGCAATTGCAGCACCCCTAATGGCCTTAATCTACGACACACCTCTGGCCGCTACTGACCTAATTGAATGGTCACCAGAAGCAGAAAGAGCTTTCTGTGAAATAAAACAGGTTCTGGTAAGCTCTGCGGTTCTGGGCCTACCTGATTACTCCAGACAATTTGTACAAACTGTTGATTGCAAGGATGGATATATGACATCAGTACTAACCCAGGATCATATGGGAAGAAGTAGACCCTTGGCATACTATTCATCTTGCCTTGATATTGTAGCAAGAGCCTTGCCTCCCTGTGTGCCAGCAGTAGTTGCTGCAGCAGAAGCTATAAAGACTTCCACCTAATTAGTACATTTCCATTCATTCAAACTCAAAGCCCCACATGCAGTTGCTTAAATTTTATTACAAAACAAAATTTCATACCTCTCACCATCTAGACTTCTCTCTTGCATGACACTTCTATTGTCACAACCTCATCTTACTCTAGAGCAGGGGTGCACAACCTGCGGCCCGGGGGTTACATGCTGCCCTTGATACCCTTCTATGTGTCCCCCAAATATCTGGTAACAAACATGTATGTCTATGTCTTGTGGCTGCTCACATGTATTTTTCATGTATTTCTCCAATTTGATGGGGGTCCTGGAAATGTAACTAGACATTAATAGTGTTTAACCCCTTAGGGACCCATGACATACCGATACGGCATGGATCCCGAGTCCTTAAGGACCCATGACGTACCGGTATGTCATGGCTTTAATTCGCTATTCCGGCACCGCGGGGGTTAATCGGAACGGGATGCCATTGAAATCATTCAGCCGGCATCCCGTAACAACGCAGGGGGGGGTAATTTGACCCGCCCGTATCGGCGATCGCAGAAAACCGCAGGTCAATTCAGACCTGCGGTTTTCTGCGTTTCCGGTCCATTCGGGTCTCCGGTGACCCAATGAACCGGAAAAAGACTGCGATCGGTGGCGTAATTATACACTACCAATCGCAGTACAAAGATTTGAAGAGACGGTGCTGGCCCTGGTGCTGAACGCCGCTGTCCAGGGTGCTGATTGGTGCAGGGGAGAGAGGCGCGAGATTCAAACTTCCTGCGCTCCTCTCTCCCCTCCTCTTCCTGTCCAGCACCCTCACCGTGCAGCACCATCCAGCACCAGCTCCTGAGTCCCCCCTAAATTGGCATCCATCACCCTCATGCACCCATCGCCATCCAGGTAGGTTAGGGTCAGTGAGGGAGAGGCACCGTTAGGCAGGGAAAGAAGGGAAAATTTAGTTAGGGAAGAAAAAACAAAAAAACTTTTATCTAAAATTTTCTTTGATCCATCTTTCAGACCCCAGACGCCCCCCTGCCACTTTACCCCCCCCCCCCCCCACCAGCCCCCCACCACCACCTGAGATTCCGGATTTTACTGGCAATCCTGGAATCCAGATTTCCACAGTGGGGTTTACTGAAATTGACTATTTTAGCTTTTTTTTCAGTAACCTACTGGTGAATCTGATGGTGGAGCAGACGAATCTGTACGCCCAACAGGCATTTTTGGCTAGACCCGGTGGCTGGACGCCGGACAGTGCAGCCGAGATTAGGACATTTTGGGGCCTCGTGCTGCATATGGGTCTAGTCCAAAAACCCATTGTCAGGCAATACTGGAATGGGGACGTCCTATACCAGACCCCACTGTACAGTATGGCCATGCCACGTCCCCGGTTTGAAGCCATCCGGAAATGTCTGCATTATTCCGATAATGCAGCATGTACCCCCCGAGGTGATCCTGCCTATGACCGTCTGTATAAGATACGGCCGGTCATCGATCACTTTGGGGACAAATTCATGGAGGCCTACGTACCTGGAAGGGAGGTCGCGGTTGATGAGTCTCTCGTTGCGTTCAAGGGGAAACTCAGTTTCTGACAATATATTCCCACAAAGCGGGCGAGGTATGGCGTGAAGCTATACAAAATTTGTCAGAGTACCTCAGGGTACACTTACAAATTTCGTGTGTACGAGGGGCGAGATTCCCATATTCAACCCCCAGAATGTCCCCCCACTCTGGGTGTTAGCGGGAAACTCGTGTGGGACCTTATGTACCCACTGCTGGATAACGGTTACCACTTGTACGTGGATAACTTTTATACCAGCATTCCCTTGTTCAGGTCCCTTGCCGCCAGATCCACGTTTGCTTGTGGGACCGTGCAGAAAAATCAACGCGGCCTCCCTGCCCACCCCCTCCAGGTACCTATCCCCAGGGGTGAGACCTGTGCACTTACCAGTGGAAACCTGTTGCTGGTCAGGTATAAGGACAAGAGGGATGTCCTTATGCTGTCCACAATCCACGGTAACAGCACCATCCCTGTCTCTGTGCGAGGTACCGCGGCAACGGTCCTCAAGCCCGATTGTATCGTCGACTACAATCGGTATATGGGAGGAGTTGATCTCTCTGATCAAGTCCTCAAGCCATATAATGCCATGCGCAAGACCCGGGCATGGTACAAAAAAGTTGCGGTCTACTTTGTACAGGTTGCCATGTACAACTCTTTTGTACTATCCCGAAGCGCTGGCAGCACAGGGACATTCCTCCAATTCTATGAGGCAGTCCTCAAGGACCTGATCTTTTTGGACCGGGAAAGAGCAGGCCGGGCCTCTGCGCTATCGATTGCTTCAGGGAGCATCACACTTCCATGGAGTACAAAATTTTTATAATCCCCAACAGTCCACTAGAGAACATAAAAAAGTATGGCTCTCAGACTTTGGAGACACGGAAACAATTTTTTTCCACAAAAAAATATTAGTTTTATAGCAGGCATCCTCAAACTAAGGCCCTCCAGATGTTGTAAAACTATAACTCCCAGCATGCCCAGACAACCTACAGCCATCAGCAGGGCATGGTGGGAATTGTAGTTTTACAACATCTGGAGGGCCGCAGTTTTTAGGATGCCTGCTTAGTGTCTCCAAAGTCGGGCATCATCGCGTGCGTAAAAGTCATTGCTATAAAAATAACAATTGACCAAACCCCTCGGATGAACAGCGTTAAAAATATTAAATAAATACGGTGCCAAAACACTGGGCAAAATTTCCATTTGAATCTTTTTTTTCGGTAATAAAGCAAGGGTTAACAGCCAAGCAAAACTAAATATTTATTGCCCCGATTCTGTAGTTTGCAGAAACACCCCATATGTGGTCGTAAATGGCTATATAGCCGCACGGCAGGGCATAGAACGAAGGGAACTCCATATGGTTTCTGGAAGGCAGATTTTGATGTACTGTTTTTTTTTTTTTACACCATGTCCCATTAGAAGCCCCCACTGATGTAGCCTAGACTAGAAACTCCAAAAAAGTGACCCCATCTAAGAAACTACACCCCTCAAGGTATTCAAAAGTTACTTTACAAACTATGTTAACCCTTTAGGTGTTCCACAAAACTAAATTGTGAATGTAGAAACAATTTTAGAATTTAAATTTTTTGTTACCTTGCCTCAAAAAAGTGTAATATAGAGCAACCAAAAATCATATTTACCCCTAAAATAGTCCCAAAACAACAACCACCTTATCCCGTAGTTTCCTAGATGGGGTCACTTTTATGGAGTTTCTACTCTAGGGGTGCATCAGGGGGCTTGAAAGGGTACATGGTGTAAATAAACCAGTCCAGCAAAATCTGCCTTCCAAAAACCATATGGCGTTCCCCTTCTTCTATGTCCTGCCGTTTAGCCAAATAGTAGTTTACGACCACATATGGGGTGTTTCTGCAAACTACAGAATCAGAGCAACCCATTTTGAGTTTTGTTTGGCTGTTAACCCATTATTTCCAGTAATAAAGTAAGGGTTAAAATGGAAAATTTTCCAAAAATTAGAAATTTCAAAATTGTTTCTCCATCTGCCATTAACTCTTGTGGAACACCTAAAGGGTTAACAAAGTTTGTAAACCCAGTTTTGAATACCTTGAGGGGTGTACTTTCTGAGATGCAGTCACTTTTTTGAAATTTCTATTCTAGGGGTGCAACAGGGGGCTTCAAATGGGACATGGTATAAACAAAACCAGTCCTGCAAAATCTGCCTTCCAAAACCCATATGGCGTTCCCCTCCTTCTATGTGCTCCCGTTTTGCCAAACAGTAGTTTACGACCACATATGGGGTGTTTTTGCAAACTACAGAATCAGGGCAACCCATATTGAGTTTTGTTTGGCAGTTAACCCTTGTTTTACTCCTGGAAAAATTTATTATATTGGAAAATGTTCCAAAAAATAGAAATTTTGAAATTGTTTCTCCATCTGCCATTAACTCTTGTGGAACACCTAAAGGGTTAACAAAGTTTGTAAACCCAGTTTTGAATACCTTGAGGGGTGTACTTTCTTAGATGGAGTCACTTTTTTGAAATTTCTATTCTAGGGGTGCAACAGGGGGCTTCAAATGGGACATGGTATAAACAAAACCAGTCCTGCAAAATCTGCCTTCCAAAACCCATATGGTGTTCCCCTCCTTCTATGTGCTCCCATTCGGCCAAACAGTAGTTTGCGACCACATATGGGGTGTTTCTGCAAACGACAGAATCAGGGCAACTCATATTGAGTTTTGTTTGGCAGTTAACCCTTGTTTTACTCCTGGAAAAAATTGATTATATTGGAAAATTGTCAAAAAAATTGAAATTTTTAAATTGTTTCTCCATCTGCCATTAACTCTTGTGGAACACTTAAAGGGTTAAAAAGTTTGTAAACCCAGTTTTGAATACCTTGAGGGGTGTACTTTCTTAGATGGAGTCACTTTTTTGAAATTTCTATTCTAGGGGTGCAACAGGGGGCTTCAAATGGGACATGGTATAAACAAAACCAGTCCTGCAAAATCTGCCTTCCAAAACCCATATGGTGTTCCCCTCCTTTTATGTCCTCCCGTTCGGCCAAACAGTAGTTTACGACCACATATGAGGTGTTTCTACAAACTACATAATCAGGGCAACCCATTTTTAGTTTTGTTTGGCAGTTAACCCTTGTTTTATTGCTGAACAAATTTATTATATTGGCAAAAAAAATTCAAAATAGAAATTTCAAAATTGTTTCTCAATCTGCCATTAACTCTTGTGGAAGACCTAAAGGGTTAATAAAGTTTGAAAAAACAGTTTTGAATACCTTTAGGGGTGTAGTTTCTAGAATGGGGTCATTTATGGGAGGTTTCTATTATCTAAGCCTCACAATATGACTTCAAACCTGAACTGGTCCATAACATTTTCAGATTTCTGAAAAATTTCTAAATTTGCGTCTAAACTTCTAAGCCTTGTAACAGCCCCAAAAAATAAAATATCATTACCAAAATGCTACAAACATGTACAATATGTGACGAAAAAACTATCTCACAACGGCCTGGGTAAGTCAAAGCGTTTTAAAGTTATGAGCATTTAAAGTGACACTGATCAGATTTAGGTGAAATAGGGCTGAGTCCTTAAGGGGTTAATATACCATAAATACAGTATTTCTGTTGTTAATGGCCCTTTAAATGTTATTTTTAAGCCCTGGATTTTGGTTCAGTCTGACAATGCGGCCCCCACCCAGAAAATGTTGTGCACCCCTGCTCTAGAGAGATGTACCACTCTGAATCCCTCCATCCACCTTGTTACCGACTGCTTTGGATGGGGATCCACATGACTGTCTCTCAGTAATAGCTGAACAAGTGCTACCAAGAGCAGATTTCAGAGATACACCATATCCGGACAGTGACCTCACTCTGTTCGTAGATGGTTCATGCAAGAAAAATGCTGATGGAATGAATGCAGTAGGTTATGCTAAAAGGTACTTGTAGATAAACCGAAATACGTCTTTTAGCACAAGCGGCTGAATTAAAAGCTTTAACAGAGGCATGTAGACTGGCACAAGAGAAAATAGTGACTATATACACAGATAGCCAGTATGCCTTTTCTACGGTTCCTGTGTTTGCCCAACAGTGGAAAAATAGGGGAATGGTCACTTCCTCTGGAAAAACCATAACTTATAAAGACTTGATTTTACAACTATTAGATACTGTGAAAATCAGGGGTTTGAGCAGCTCTCACCTGCCGAGGATTCCATTGATATACCGCGGACCGGCTCCTTCACCCGAAGTAGGAGAGATATAAATATGAAGAAAAAAAGGGATTGGTTGGTCCAGCTTGTATTCGTAGTAATCCAAAGGCTTTATTCAATATTCAATAAAATCCAGGTACAAGAATGCAGGTCTACATGTTTCGGGCACAATACAATCCTAGCCCTTACTCAAGTAAGGGCTAGGATTGTATTGTGCCCGAAACATGTAGACCTGCATTCTTGTACCTGGATTTTATTGAATATTGAATAAAGCCTTTGGATTACTACGAATACAAGCTGGACTAACTATTAGATACTGTACAATTACCAAGTAAGGTTGCTATCTGTAAATGTGCTGCACATACTAGGAAGCATGATCCCATTTCTATAGGAAACGATAAAGCTGATGCGGCAGCCAAACAAGTAGCTCTAACACAGGTCTTGACATTACAACCTGAGCCTAAGCTCATAGATCTACAAATACTAAAAGATATGCGGCAGTCCTCACCCAAAAGTGAACAACAAAAATGGGTAAATAAGGGTGCAATAAAAAAGATGACGTATACAGGTCCTTCTAAAAAAATTAGCATATTGTGATAAAGTTCATTATTTTCTGTAATGTACTGATAAACATTAGACTTTCATATATTTTAGATTCATTACACACAACTGAAGTAGTTCAAGCCTTTTATTGTTTTAATATTGATGATTTTGGCATACAGCTCATGAAAACCCAAAATTCCTATCTAAAAACATTAGCATATTATGAAAAGGTTCTCTAAACGAGCTATTAACCTAATCATCTGAATCAACTAATTAACTCTAAACACCTGCAAAAGATTCCTGAGGCTTTTAAAAACTCCCAGCCTGGTTCATTACTCAAAACCGCAATCATGGGTAAGACTGCCGACCTGACTTCTGTCCAGAAGGCGATCATTGACACCCTCAAGCAAGAGGGTAAGACACAGAAAGAAATTTCTGAACGAATAGGCTGTTCCCAGAGTGCTGTATCAAGGCACCTCAGTGGGAAGTCTGTGGGAAGGAAAAAGTGCGGCAGAAAACGCTGCACAACGAGAAGAGGTGACCGGACCCTGAGGAAGATTGAGGAGAAGGACCGATTCCAGACCTTGGGGGACCTGCGGAAGCAGTGGACTGAGTCTGGAGTAGAAACATCCAGAGCCACCGTGTACAGGCGTGTGCAGGAAATGGGCTCCAGGTGTCGCATTCCCAAGGTCAAGCCACTTTTGAACTAGAAACAGCGGCAGAAGCGCCTGACCTGGGCTACAGAGAAGCAGCACTGGACTGTTGCTCAGTGGTCCAAAGTACTTTTTTCGGATGAAAGCAAATTTTGCATGTCATTCGGAAATCAAGGTGCCAGAGTCTGGAGGAAGACTGGGGCGAGGGAAATGCCAAAATGCCTGAAGTCCAGTGTCAAGTACCCACAGTCAGTGATGGTCTGGGGTGCCATGTCAGCTGCTGGTGTTGGTCTACTGTGTTTTATCAAGGGCAGGGTCAATGCAGCTAGCTATCAGGGATTTTGGAGCACTTCATGCTTCCATCTGCTGAAAAGCTTTATGGAGATGAAGATTTCATTTTTCAGCACGACCTGGCACCTGCTCACAGTGCCAAAACCACTGGTAAATGGTTTACTGACCATGGTATTACTGTGCTCAATTGGCCTGCCAACTCTCCTGACCTGAACCCCATAGAGAATCTGTGGGATATTGGGAAGAGAAATTTGAGAGACGCAAGACCCAACACTCTGGATGAGCTTAAGGCCGCTATCGAAGCATCCTGGGCCTCCATAACACCTCAGCAGTGCCACAGGCTGATTGCCCCCATGCCACTCCGCATTGAAGCAGTCATTTCTGCAAAAGGATTCCCGACCAAGTATTGAGTGCATAACTGAACATAATTATTTGAAGGTTGACTTTTTTTTTATTAAAAACACTTTTCTTTTATTGGTCGGATGAAATATGCAGATTTTTTTAGATGGGAATTTGGGGTTTTTATGAGCTGTATGCCAAAATCATCAATATTTAAACAATAAAAGGCTTGAACTACTTCAGTTGTGTGTAATGAATCTAAAATATAAGAAAGTCTAATGTTTATCAGTACATTACAGAAAATAATGAACTTTATCACAATATGCTAATTTTTGAGAAGGACCTGTATGTATGTCACCAAGGGAAATACATACTTTCCAGCAATCTTTCCAGGTATGCAGCTATATTGAGCCATGGAACAAGTCATGTCTCAACAGGAGGGATGGTAGAGATAATATCAAGAGTCTTCACACCCTCTGGTTTTAATAATTATTCAAAAAATGTTTGTCTCTCATGTTAAATTTGTTCCAAACACAATTCCAACAGTAATCTCAGAACCAAACGCCAACCGCAATACCCATTCCAACTCACTTGTATGGACTTCATTGAACTAAACAGGTGTGAAGGGAAGAAGTCTGGTGATTATTGATGCCTAAGTCCATAGAGGTATTCTCCATGGCTAACTCAGATGCAATCTCTGTAGCCAAGTCATTGGTAAAAGAAATAATACCTAGATTTGGGATACCTGAAAGAATATGTCACATTTTGTAAATAATGTTGTATCCCTAGTGGCACAAAATCTGAAAATAGAACTCAAAAATCACACACAGTCTGTATTACAGTTGCCTCAGGCTGGCTGAGGGTTGGACCGCTTAGATGTCCTTGTCCCCGAATTCTAGAGAGCGCTGTTAGGTTCCTTTAGCAGTCATCCATGCTCCTGTAAGTGTAGATGAAATCCAGAGAGCTCTTACAAGGGCTAGTGATTAGTGATGCTCTACAAAACGAGTCAAAGCACAATTTGAGGGTAAGAAGCAGAATCTCTCTTTACTGAGGGCTACCTGCACGTATTTATGCAGGTCCCCATCTGGTGGACACTCCCCTAGGGACACAGGACAGATAAACAACAATTCAGGACACACAGACACAATACATCCCCACAATGCATCCTGGTTTCCTCCTATCTGCCCCGGAGACAACCGAGGAGTAATTCATTTATCTCTCAGGACAAAGGGAGATCACCACTATACACGTGGGGACAACAGGACAGAAATCTTACTTCAAACATATAATGTCACAACCATTACAGTAAACATAAACATGTAACACATCCCAAGATAGCTCCGGTCTGAGTGCATATTATTAGGTAAATGGCACTCAGACTACACAAATACAGTAGAATCGCCATGGAGCCAAAGTCTTTATTTTCACATTGTCTTTTGTTATCCGAATAGGCTCCATGGCATAGCAATCTGGGGTATCACTGTTCAAATTGGGCAAGTACCAAATGACCCGGCTTTCATGTCTTAAATAACCAAAATACATTGTTGCAACAAAGTATCAGCCAGAGTGTAACCGTAACAGTCTGCAGGCCTGGGAGAAAGACACAATGGGATACTTAAAAATAAGCTGAAGAAAACTATAGAAGAAACAGGGGAAAAACTGGATATACTGCTTACCATTAGTAGTCTTAAATATGCATGCAACACCTACAGCCTCAGGGCTGACAACCTTTGAAATGTGTCATTCCTCAACTAAAAGTATTCACTTCAGATAAAGAAGCAGATTTAACCCTTGCTGAAAACATGGTAAAAATGCTAATTAACAAATACGTTTCTGTTCCTAATCTCATTCCAGGTGATCCTGTAGACGAACCTGTGTCAGTAAGACCTGGTGACTGTGTCCTGGCTAAGGTCATTAAAAAAAACCTCTGGCATCAACCCCGCTGGGAAGGCCCATACCGAGTCGTGCTAACAACCCCTACCGCTTTCAAAATTGCAGAACGTACCTCTTGGATCCACTGTTCCCACTGTAAACTGGTTAGGAAGAGAACAGAAAAAGACCTGATTCAATTGTCAAAAGTCCAGCTCCAAAAGGAGGTCTTCCATTAGGGAAGGCTTTTCTCAAACCTGGTGAAGACTCCCTACCCCTATCCTGTACAAAAGGATCAGATCTAGGATGCCTGCATTAGGGACAGTACTGGTTGGATAGGTTTTAATAGCATTCTTTAGAGCAGTGTTTTCCAACCAGTGTGCCTCCAGCTGTTGCAAAACTACAACTCCCAGCATGCCCGCACAGCCAAAGGCAACAGCTGGAGGCACACTGGTTGAGAAACACTGCTTTAGAGGAACTGCAATTAGGACAGGTGAACTAAGAATGGGCTACCTTGCAGAACCCACAGATTGGTATAACACTGGCCTTGACTATAACCCGATGAATATAACTTTCTATGTAGGAGAAACATCCACGGTAGAGATAGACTTCTGTTTTTTAATGCAAGATGTGTCAGAATAGGGACCAAGCAGCTAGATTAACATGGTCTGATAAATATATATGTTTTATACCTACTAATATCCCAGACAATCATAAATGTTCTACCTGGGATTTAGCAATTTGGAACACTGGAGAGGATTTTGGGTATATATTACGCCAAACACAAGACCAAACTAATTTACAAGAGAAGTTGAAAGTGATAAAGAAAGCTAGCTCGGAGTGAACTGAATGAATAAATTGTAGTAAACTGCTGAACTTTGAAGAACCCTTGAAAGAGTGACCAGCGATTGTTTGCCATTGGTGCTTATGTATCTGGCGCTGACTCCATAGGACATTTCTTTGTTGAGATTAAAGAGACAGAGGTAAGTAAGATCAAGGGAACCAATAAGGTAGAAATGCCAGGAAGGGCCATTATAGAACATATAGGGCGAATGGTTTGATTCACTAATCTCACCTATGAAGATTGACTAGCTTTAGAAACAGGGTACGAAGAAAGGAATGAGTGGCTGGAATGGCTCAAGTATACAGCTAGGAGTCTGAATAAACATAATTGTGTAGGATGTGCTACAGCCAGGCCCCAGCTAGGCACTGCACCTTTTACCTTAAGTCTAAAGATAGTTAAGGACTACAATGCATAATTAGGTTATAAAACAGAACTTACAGGCCTGCAGCCGAGGAGAGAAGGTGCAAAACGTTATCTCTGTTATTTCCTGCCATCAAGAAACCAGACATCCCACCCCAGGTAATCGCCTACCCAGGTAACTATAATTGATTTGAGTTCCCAGGAACGGGTCATAACTATGGAGTGCTCCCAAATAATTACTGAATAGTGAAAATGTGAATGTCAAGTAATAGTAACTATACGGCCATCTGGACTGACCAGACTACCCTGAGGGCTGACATTTGGTGGTTATGTGATGACGGGAAAATAAGAGCCCAGTTGATCCACAATTCCAGAGGAGAGTGTGCCTTGATTCAGCTGATGATGCCTCTCCACTTACTTTCGACAGGGAAATGGCTAGAGAAGACTATTAAAAACAATAGGGGGAAGAGAGAAGCCCCCTAGGGAGCCTTTGACCCTAACATCTATATAGATGAGATAGGAGTACCTCGTGGAGCAAGAAATCAGATCACAGCAGGGTGGGAGTCTATCAAATGGTGGGTAACAATTAACAAGAATGTAGATTGGATTAATTGCATCTATTACAATCAGCAGATTGTTAATTACACCAGAGAAGCAATAAAAGGAATAGCGGAACAGCTAGGCCCCACCTCCCTTATCGCATGGCAAAACAGATTGGCCCTTGATATGTTATTGGCTTAGAAGGGAGGGGTCTGCAAAATGGTAGGAGGATACTGTTGTACCTTTATCCCAAATTAGACATCCCAAGAATTGGCCTGAGAACTCAGGATATGATGATCCCTTCTCCTTGTGGCTTGAAGGATGGTTCGGGAGATGGTCCAGATTGGTGATATCAGCATAACTGTCTGTTGCCATTGTCGCCAGCGTACTCACGGTCTGTGGAATTTGTTGCATACCATACAAAAGAGGAGTTATCCAGAGACTTATAGATACGTCCGTCTCTCATATCATGTATCAAGAAGTGAAATAAGATGAGTATGGTGATGATGTCTCCTCTGTGTGATGAGTTTTTGTGAAAAAACTTAAAGAGGAATGCAAGGACTCTGATGTTTTGAGGAGAATGTTAAACAAATTTAAACAGAAGGGAAATGTCAGAAATAGTACAACTTTGGGTAAAATTGTGTTATAAGGGGTTACATTTTTTTTCTAGAACCTTTTTCTTTGTGTAAGACCTTGGTTAGCAAATAAAGGAAGTCTCCCCTCCAGATGCTAATCAGTGGCCATGATCAGATTGACTTCCTTAAGCTTGACCGCAAGATATCTCATGTGATCTCTTAACTGATGCTTTAGCAATGTGGCAATAACTGTCACTGCTGGCTAGAAGGTATAAGAAGTATGCATTCTGTCCATATGTCAGACACCACTAGGATGACACCGTTGTCAGTGCTGTCTCTTTGTTAGCTAACAAATAATTTTCTTTCCTTTTAATTCAGATGACTCAGAGGATCTGAGTCATCTGAATTAAAAGGAAAGAAAATTATTATAATAGAAGAAAAATTTCCATAACACGGGGAATGTCTGTAGTTACTAAAACAGACATGTTACTAAGACAGACATGTCACTGATGGCGCCCTGGCTGTTACGACCAGTTTGGTGAGCTCAGATTTTTTTTGGGGGCAACTGGTTTATCACACCAGTTGCAATTAGTTGTTCCAATGGCGCTTGTCCCTCTGTAAAGCTACAGTATCGCAGCAGAACCGCACAACTGCTGCACAATACAAATTCACTATAATATTCTTTCTATGTTAGAAAGTATATTATAAGTATATTACACCCCTCAGTATGTCACGCCTATCGATAGCACACCTATACCAGTCCTTAGCTGGCTTTTGGTGTCTCTATACTCTCTAACAGCCTGTCCCTGCTCCACACAGCAACCTCTCCCTACACTGGCAAAAAACAGAATGTAAAATGGCAGCCAGATCTGATTTATTAGGGTAGGGTAGGGGGTGTGTACATTTATCTCATTTGGCTGTCCTGCCCCACCTGATGGATGTGTCATGGGTCAAAGTTCTACACAATGCAAAGAATATGAAACCAGCGGACATTGCCATATGTTCGCCGAACAGCGAACGAGCAAAGTTCGCCGCGAAACGACCACCGGTCGAACAGCAAGGCCATGTCTAGTAACAGCTCCTCTTTAAATACATTTTTTTTAATTAACGATTTGGAGATGCACTGACACGGACTTCAGACTGGTATTTCAGGTGGTTTCACTGAGTTTTTAAATTCTACATTGATAGTAGAACACCTGTTACACAATTTTTCACTTATCCCCCCCCCCTCCCATTTTTTTTATTTCTGTTAAAGTGGGGGAAAAATGAAATGATGTCCTTGCAGGTACAGTAGCTGCTTTTGAGGTTCTGCAACAGCTGCAGTTGTGCTAGGAGGCACTCCCAGCCTCAGCACCTTACTTCTCACTCCCTGGCTGACAGCTTCTCTACTTGTCCCTATTTTACACACACATTTCTTCTTCTTTGTATTTCTAGCCTTTCCCTTCACTCTCCCTGGCAGTAGAATACAAACTTGATTGATTTCTGACTATCCATGATTCTTTTTTCACACCCATCCACCCTCAATCACAGCCGAACACAGAATGGTGTTCTACTAGGGCACCTCCCTGCCTGCTACAGCAGTGATTGGCTCACAAGCTGACAGCCTGAATGAGCCAATCAGGACAAGCCCTCCCCCCCCCCCCCCACTTCCTCTCAGGGTCATGTGAGCACCCCTTTTCCGCTAACGTACAGTAAAATGGCACCGTTTTACTAGATTCATCCGAAACAAACCTAAAAAGTGTTGGGTACATCTGCCAGCCCAAAAAATTCTTAGTTATCAGTCTGAACTATATATAGTATATACACTTTTCACTTCACCTGCACATTACTAATTGCACACGTGGTTAGAGAGGCACATATATGCAGCTTGTAATAGGCAATATTAAGCCAGTGGCTCCAATATCTGATGATTTAATATGGCTAATTCATTTTTACTAGTCGGTTTTGTTACCTGGTTGCTGGTGCTGTGGTCCTAAAAGCCCACTGAAGGACAATCATGTGACCAGTCCTATGCATGAGTGGCTTTCATTCACTTACACAGTTGCTGCCCATCCACTGGTTCCCCTGTCCGTCCTCAGTTTATGTGAATGGAGGCCACTGATGGTTTGGACCGGTCACATGGTCATCTCTCAGCATCCATGTTGCAGCTTTTGCAAGCAGGTAACAGAATCTGCTAATGAACGTGAATTAGACATATGAAACCATCAGACATTTTTGCCAATGGCTTAAAAAAACTTCTATTACTAGTTGCATGTACAGTTAGGTCCATAAATATTTGGACAGTGAGACAATCGCCATGATTTGGGCTCTGAATGCCACTACATTGGATTTGAAATGAAACAACTGAGATGCAATTAATGTGTAGACTTTCAGGCTTAAAAATATCCTGTGAAATGTTTAGGAATTGCAACGATTTTTCTACAAAGCCTCCTCATTTCAGAGGCTCAAAAGTAATTGTACAAATGAACATTACCAGAAATAAAATGTTAATTTTAATACTTTGTAGAGAATTCTTAGCACGCAATCACTGCCTGAATTCTGGAACCCATGGACATCCCCAAAGATTGGGTCTTCTCCTTTGTGATGTTTCGCTAGGCCTTTACTGCAGCTGCCTTCAGTTGTTGCTTGTTTATGTGTCTTTCTGCCTTAAGCAAGTGAAATACATGCTCGTTTGGGTTGAAATCTGGTGGTTGATTCGGCCATTGCAGAATATTCCACTGCTTTGCCTTAAAAAACTCCTGACTCATGGGTCTACTGCCACCCTCACTCCCTGATGATGATGCACCCTCTTCACCGGGCTCCCACATCGGCTACATTATCTTCTGCTACTGTCTGCTCATCACTTATGTCACCCTCACCAGTCTCATGGCCACGTCCCTGACTGCTCGCAACATGTGCACCAACCCAACTGTCATCATCGCTAGATTAGACCATTTCTACCAGTCCACTTTCTGAGAGGGATGATCATCTCAAATACTATCAAGACATCCTTTGTAAGTCGCTGGCTATGTGCGCCATGGCCGATCCTCACAAAGATCTAACCGGCGGAACCCTCTAAGCTCACACTCCACTGCCATGAGCCCATGCCATTTCATCCCATTAAATAGCTTTTGACATAATTGTTAAATTACATTTGGTCCCTTGAAAAAGAGCCAACTACATATTAAATAGCTCTAAGTCCTAAACCCTTCCTCCAATTATATCTTGAATATGTTTTGGCAACCAGCTAAAATGCCAAAACTTGTGTCACTGTCCAAATATTTTTGGGTCTAACGTGTATGTGCTGTTACCAATGTGCAGTTAGTAATATAGCCAATCCCTTTAAGGGCAGATGATCAGGCCAATTATTGTGAATTAATTTTCACACTCATTCCCAATAACTGGATCATGCGAATGTTCTGAAAATCAACCAACAATGTAGCAAACTCTCTTTTATCAAACATTGCTTGTGCTGCCGACAACAATGAAACTGTAGGGGGTGGACGATCATGAGATCTTTCATATCCATACAGCAGCAGTAAAAGTGAATGCATGTGAATACTGCTAACAAGAGGGCAATGATCAGGAATGGACAGTTTGTTCATGATCATTCCCCTGAGTATAGGCCTTTGAAAATAGTCTCTTAATTTCATTGATAATCCACCTCCATTGAAGCATAACCAACACCTTTGTCCTATACCCTGTCATATAGATCCCAGTTTTATAGTTTTATACACATACATAAAGTAGACAATGTAAAAAAAAATTCGTACCTACAGCAAATCCCACGCATAGAGCAATGTTTAAAACCGCATATATCCCACCGTACACAGATGTATGACGTAGATCTACCAGTTGTCCCATGATAGGCGAAATTGTTGCATCAACCATTCCAAAGGAAAGTCCAAGGGCAGCCATAGGACCAATAAGACCATATATATTGGAAGCTAGTGGAATCTAGATGGGAAAGGAGCATATAGATGAACAATATACAGATTAGAAACAAACAATTTTATTTTATTTTAATTTTATAAAAATTTTGTAATTCTAGGTGACTGAACGTGTACATTTCAGGCATCAGTAGATGGGGACTGGACATCCATTGGTGGCACCAGATTGACATTAGACCATGAAAAAGCATGTGCACCTATGAGGCAGAGGACTTTCTACTAAGCTTTCTATACTGACCAAAAAGAGACCAATTCCTGTGATTATCATCCCGATAAGTCCACACAGCCACCTGAAAGAAAGAAGATGCTGGTTGATTCAGTGTTCAGTGACTTAATGACTTTGAATATGTACCAATAGAATAAGAATAGACTGACCTCCCCATCTTGTATGCCAGAGAGCCAAACAGGTTGGTACATAGGAGGTACATCGTGGAGGAAAATAGGAACACCAAACCTGTTAAAGTAAACATGTGTGGATTATACCAGGGGTTATGGTCAGTGTGTAATTGTTAAAGGAAAGGGGCTCAAGGACCTGTGGTTCTGAATGGTAGAATAATGTAGAAGAATATTAACCCCTTCAACCCCGGGCCTGTTTTCACCTTCCTGCCCATGCCATTTTTTGCAAATCTGACATGTGTCAATTTACGTGATGATAACTTTCAAACACTTTTACTTTTACAGGGCATTCTGAGATTGTTTTCTCGTCACATATGGTAATTCATGACAGTGGTAAAAATAAGTAAATAAAAAACATTTTTATTCATGAAAAAATACCAAATTTACCCAAATTTTTTAAAAAATTAGCAAATTTCCAAATTTCCATTTCTCTACTTTTATATCAGATAGTAATACCTTCAAAAATAGTAATTACTTTACATTCCCCATATGTCTACTTCATGTTTGGATCATTTTGAAAATTACATTTTATTTTTTGGGAACGTTAGAAGACGTAGAAGTATGGAAGCAAATGTTTACCCCATTTTAGAAACTACACCCCTCAAGGTATACAAAACTGATTTTAGAAAATGTGTTAACCCTTTAGGTTTTCCACAAGAATTGATGGAAAATGGAGATGAAATTTCCTAATTTTACTTTTTTGGCAGATTTAACATTTTAATCCATTTTTTTCCAGTAGCAAAGCAAGGGTTAACAGCAAAATAAAACTCAATATTTATTACCCTGATTCTGCGGTTTACAGAAACACCCCAAATGTGTCCGTAAACTGCTGTACGGGCACACAGCAGGGCGCAGACGGAAAGGAACGCCATATGGTTTTTGGAAGGCAAATTCAGCTGAACTGGTTTTTAGATGCCATGTCCCATTTGAAGCCCACCTGATGCACCCCTACAGTAGAAACTCAAAAAAGTGACCACATTTTGGAAACTACGGGATAAGGTGCCAATTTTATTGGTACTATTTTGGGGTACATATGATTTTATATTGCTCTATATTATGTTTTTTGTGAGGCAAGGTAACAAAAAAATGGATGTTTTGGCACCATTTTAAATTTTTATTTTTACAGCGTTTACCTGAGGGATTAGGTCATGTGACTTTTTTATAGAGCAGACGTGGCAATATCTAATATGTCTACTTTTTCTTATTTATTTAAGTTTTACACAATAATAGCATTGTCTCATAGTCTGAGAGCTATAGCTTTTTTATTTTTTGACCGATTCTCTCGCGATGAGGTGACGGTCTGATTAGTACTATTTTGGGAGGCATACGCCTTTTTGATCACTTGCTGTTGCAATTTTTGTGATGTAATGTGACAAAAATTGCCTTTTTTACACCCTTTTTTTTTTACTATGGTGTTTATCGGACAGGGTGGATCATGTGATATATTTATAGAGCCGGTCATTACGGAGGCGGCGATACCTAATATGTGTGCTGTTTTTTTTTCTGTTTCTTATTATAAAATAAGGGAACGGGGCGTTTTTTTTTTTTTTTACTTTATTAATTTTATTTAAAAAAAACTATTTTTTTTACTTTAATTTATAAATATCATTCACTTTTGGGGGTCTGATCCGCTCTGCAATGCATTACAATACATCTGTAATGTAATGCATTGTCTGTTAGTGTATGACACTGAGTCATACACTAACAGGTTGCCTAGGACAGTGTTTCCCAACCAGTGTGCCTCCAGCTGTTACAAAACTACAACTCCCAGCATGCCCGCACAGCCAAAGGCTGTCTGGACATGCTGGGAGTTGTAGTTTTACAACAGCTGGAGGCACGCTGGTTGGGAAACACTGGCCTAGGAGACCCAGCCTGAGGCTGGATCTCCTCAGCTCCTGTAGAAGGCAGTTCCCGATGTCGTGCAAGGCATTGGGCAGCCTTTGCACGGCATCGTGCTGCTTTGTGTCGCATCGGGTCCCCGCCAAAGCAGCGCAGGGACTCGATGCGATCATTCACCTGACACAAACCTCTTCTATGTCGTGGTCAGCACGGACCGCGGCACAGAAGGGGTAAATCCCCTGGCATCGGCTTTTACAGAGATGCTGGCGGATACAGCAGGGGCCTGGCTACCACGGACTGCCGAGCCCCTGCAGTGATCGTGCGTGCACCTGTCACGGAATGTGTACAGGTAACAAGGCAAAGCAACATGTATAAACGACTCGCTGGATCCAAAAACTAAGGAACCAAGGGAGACCCCTGCAGAAGACCTGGCACTTTCCCTGGCTGCTCAGCCTATGCAAAGATCCTAATGGTGGAGGTTTGCATATCCACGAACCTTGACTATAAAGCCCTGAGCACCCTACTATAGTGAGGGGACACGACCACCGGCTCCCTACACAAGACACGGAGGGAGTCAGGGTCATCTGGAATCCAGCAAACAGATATTAACATATAAAAGTACACTTAGCTTTGAAGCAAACAGGAGGACAGATCAGCGTGCACACACACTCCAGGAAGAAATATAAGCCGCCCAGAAAAGCATTCTGGGGAGGCATTTAAAGGGAAGCAATTAAGACATGACAGCTGAGAGAGGCTGACGAGAGGAGGAGCTGAATACCACAACACAGAAATTCAAGGAGGAGGTTCTGAAAGGCCTCTGTCAGAGCTTCTCAGCTGTCTGGTTGTGACAGTACCCCTCCCTCTACGAGTGGACTCCGGACACTCAGAGCCCACCTTCTCAGGATGGGACCTATGGAATGCCCTGATGAGACGAGAGGCCTTAATGTCCGTCACTGGGACCCACATCCTCTCCTCAGGACCATACCCCTCCCACTGAACAAGGTACTGAAGAGAACCGCGGACAAGACGAGAATCCACAATCCTAGAGACCTGAAATTCAAGATTCCCATCAACCATAATCGGAGGAGGAGGCAAAGGCGAGGGTACAATGGGTTGAACATAAGGTTTCAATAAGGACTTATGAAAAACATTATGGATCTTCCAAGTCTGAGGAAGATCAAGACGGTATGCAACAGGATTGATGACAGACAGGATTTTGTAAGGCCCAATAAACCTAGGACCCAACTTCCAGGAGGGAACCTTCAATTTGATATTCTTGGTAGACAACCACACCAGATCACCAACATTCAGGTCCGGACCAAGCACACGTCTCTTATCAGCCACACGCTTATATCTCTCACTCATGCTCTTTAGATTATCTTGAATCTTTTGCCAAATAGATGACAAAGACGAGGAGAATCTGTCCTCATCAGGTAAACCAGAAGAGCCCTCTCCCGAGAAAGTCCCAAACTGTGGATGAAACCCATATGCACCAAAAAATGGTGACTTATCAGAGGACTCCTGACGACGGTTATTTAAAGCAAACTCAGCAAGGGACAAAAAAGAACACCAATCCTCTTGATTCTCTGCCACAAAACAACGCAGATATGTCTCCAGATTCTGATTGACGCGCTCCGTCTGGCCATTCGACTGCGGGTGGAAAGCAGAAGAGAACGACAACCGAACCCCCAAGCGAGAACAGAAAGCCTTCCAGAATCTGGAAACAAACTGCGTGCCCCTATCAGAGACTATGTCTGAAGGAATACCGTGCAACTTGACAATGTGATCAACAAATGCCTGCGCCAGCGTCTTAGCATTGGGCAAACCAGGAAAAGGGATGAAATGCACCATTTTGCTAAAACGGTCCACCACCACCAGAATCACAGTCTTCCCCGAGGAACGAGGCAGGTCCGTGATAAAGTCCATGGACAGATGTGTCCAAGGACGGGAAGGAATGGGTAAGGGAAGGAGAGGACCTGATGGCCGTGAATGAGGGACCTTGGCACGAGCGCAAGTCTCGCAGGCTGCCACAAAACCCTCAACCGACTTACGAAGCGCAGGCCACCAGAATCTCCGAGCGATGAGATCCAGTGTGGCTCTTACCCCCGGGTGCCCAGCAAGGACCGTATCGTGGTGTTCTTTAAAAATCTTGTGTCTTAAAGCGAGAGGCACAAACAACCTCCCAGGAGGACAAAGATCAGGAGCCTCTGACTGGGCTGTCTGCACCTCTGCCTCCAATTCAGGAAAAAGAGCAGAGACCACCACACCTTCAGCCAAAATGGGACCCGGGTCTTCAAAATTCCCGCCTCCCGGAAAACAACGTGACAGGGCATCTGCCTTCACATTCTTAGCTCCAGGGCGGAACGTGACAACAAAATTAAACCTAGAAAAGAACAACGACCATCTGGCCTGTCTCGGGTTCAGACGCTTGGCTGACTCCAAGTAGGCCAGATTTTTATGGTCAGTAAATACGGTAATAGGGTGTCTGGCCCCCTCTAGCCAATGGCGCCATTCCTCAAAAGCCAACTTGATGGCCAACAATTCCCTATCTCCCACATCGTAATTTCTCTCTGCGGAGGAGAGTTTTCTTGAGAAAAAGGCACACGGTCGCCAATTGGCAGGAGAGGAACCCTGAGACAAGACCGCCCCCACACCCACCTCAGAAGCATCAACCTCAACTATGAAGGGTAATGAAACATCAGGTTGCACCAAGATGGGAGCGGAAGCAAAACTCTCCTTGATATCAGAAAAGGCCTTACGCGCCTCTACTGACCAAGAAGAAAAATCTACCCCCTTTCTGGTCATATCAGTGAGTGGTTTAACAATAGAAGAATAATTCAAAATGAACTTCCTGTAATAATTGGCAAAGCCCAAAAAACGCATCAGCGCCTTTTGATTCTCAGGAAGCTCCCACTCAAGCACAGCGCGGACCTTCTCGGGGTCCATGCGAAAACCAGAAGCGGAGAGAAGAAACCCCAGAAATTGAATTTCTGGAACCGCAAACACACATTTTTCCAGTTTCGCATATAATTTATTCTCCCGCAGGATGAGCAAGACCTGACGTAAATGTTCCTTATGAGTTTTGAAATCGGGAGAAAAAATCAAAATGTCATCCAAATACACCAATACAAATTTTCCCATCAAATGATAAAAAATGCTGTTCACGAAATGCTGAAAAACGGCTGGGGCATTCATCAACCCAAAAGGCATAACCAAATTCTCAAAATGGCCCTCAGGGGTATTGAAGGCCGTCTTCCATTCGTCCCCTTCTCTGACCCTGACCAGGTTGTATGCCCCTCTTAAATCTAATTTGGAAAAGACTTTAGCCCCAACAACCTGGTTAAACAGGTCCGGGATCAGAGGAAGCGGATAAGGGTCACGAATTGTGATATTGTTCAGCTCCCTGAAATCCAGACAAGGTCTTAAAGAACCATCTTTTTTCTTAACAAAGAAAAAACCAGCGGCAACAGGTGACTTTGAGGGTCGTATGTGTCCCTTTCTCAGACTCTCAGAGATATAAGTACGCATAGCGATCCTCTCAGGTTGGGAAAGATTGTATAAACGAGATTTAGGCAGCTTGGCGTCTGGGATGAGATTAATAGGGCAATCGTACTCCCTGTGCGGGGGCAAATCCTGAACTCCACTCTCAGAGAAGACATCCGAAAATTCAGAGAGAAAAGATGGTACAGTCTTAGTAGCAACCTCAGAAACAGATGTCGTGAGGCAATTCTCTCTGCAAAAGTCACTCCAACCATTTATTTGCCTTGCTTGCCAATCAATGGTGGGGTTATGTTTAGTGAGCCAGGGTAGCCCCAACACTAGAGGAGTCGGCAAACCGCTAAGGACGAAACATGACACATCCTCAATATGAGCATCACTCACAATTAAACGGATATTGTGAACTATGCCCTTTAATGACTTCTGAGAAAGTGGAGCGGAATCGATAGAAAACACAGGAATATCCTTTCTCAAAGCGCACACCTGGAAACCATGAGTTATCGCAAAGTGATTATCAATGAGATTAACCGCTGCTCCACTATCCACAAAAATCTCACAAAAAATGTTCTTGCTCTCTAGCGCCACCCTAGCCGGCAGGACAAAACGGGAACTACAAGCAAACGGAAAATCTTCAATTTCCGCCTCAATCCTGCCAATAGTAACAGACGGAACTTTTTTCAAAGATTTTTTCCTCTTTGTTTCTTTATTATACCCAGAGAACTGCCTGAATCTCCTAGAGGGACAAATATTTGCCAAATGATTAATACCTCCACAACAAAAACAAACCCTCTCATGCGGGCTGAATCTTCTATTGTCAGAAGCAATCAACCCCAGCTGCATGGGCTCCTGCTCAGAAGGGGCTGACAGCGACTGAGACCCCTGCGCAGAGAATGGGACCGCTGCACAGTCCTGGGACCGAGTATGACAGGAAGGAGAGATCTCTCCTCTCTCTCTAAGACGCCTGTCAATACGAACGGCCTGAGACATAGCAGAGTCCAAAGAAATAGGCCTTTCATGAAAGGCGAATGCATCTTTCAATCCCTCTGAAAGACCATGGCAAAATTGACTTCGGAGTGCAGCATCATTCCAACCAGTATCAGCTGCCCAACTCCGAAATTCTGAGCAGTATATTTCTGCGGATTGTTTACCCTGGCATAGGAGACGTAGTCTAGACTCCGCCAGAGCAATACGATCCGGATCATCATATATCTGACCCAGGGCTAAAAAGAATTCATCCACTGAACGGAGGGGCCGTGCCCCCTCCGGCAGCGAAAAGGCCCAGGACTGAGCGTTACCCCTGAGCAGCGATATAATGATCCCCACCCTCCGTTCCTCATCACCAGAAGAATGGGGAAGAAGGCGAAAATGGAGTTTGCAAGCCTCTCTAAAACGCACAAAATTCTCACTACCCCCGGAGAACGTATCCGGGAGCGAGATCTTAGGCTCAGAACAAGCTCCATGAACGCAAGCTGAACCGGTCACTTGAAGCTGAGACAAAGTCTTACGGAGGTCCGCTACCTCCAATGAAAGACCCTGGAAGCGTTCAGCCAAAAGTGAAACCGGATCCATGCTTAAGACGGTTTTGGCGGCTTATAATGTCACGGAATGTGTACAGGTAACAAGGCAAAGCAACATGTATAAACGACTCGCTGGATCCAAAAACTAAGGAACCAAGGGAGACCCCTGCAGAAGACCTGGCACTTTCCCTGGCTGCTCAGCCTATGCAAAGATCCTAATGGTGGAGGTTTGCATATCCACGAACCTTGACTATAAAGCCCTGAGCACCCTACTATAGTGAGGGGACACGACCACCGGCTCCCTACACAAGACACGGAGGGAGTCAGGGTCATCTGGAATCCAGCAAACAGATATTAACATATAAAAGTACACTTAGCTTTGAAGCAAACAGGAGGACAGATCAGCGTGCACACACACTCCAGGAAGAAATATAAGCCGCCCAGAAAAGCATTCTGGGGAGGCATTTAAAGGGAAGCAATTAAGACATGACAGCTGAGAGAGGCTGACGAGAGGAGGAGCTGAATACCACAACACAGAAATTCAAGGAGGAGGTTCTGAAAGGCCTCTGTCAGAGCTTCTCAGCTGTCTGGTTGTGACAGCACCGCTCCGATGCCTGCACAATCACTATGACGTACTATTATGTCAAATTGCGGGTTCTCAGTGGTTACCATGACGTAACAGTGGATCCTTTTTTGGGGTGTTTGTTTTTAATTTTAATGTTGGTCTCTTTGCATTTCAGCAGCCATAACTTTTTACAGACGTGGCTCTATAGCATCTGTGGGGATTCCTGTGGTAGGAAGGGTGAGCGGATGCAGTACAGAGGCACAAAAAAACAGTTCTTAACCAGAATTCAGTGTTTTTTTCACACTTTACAGGTTAACAGAAAACAAAGTCACCTTCATTTTAAGTCCTGGTGTTCAGTTCACACCTTGCCGTGAGTACCACATATAGAGTTCAAGTCCCGGTTTGTTTCCACCTTGCAGCAGATCCACATATATAGTTCACGTCCTGGATATCGCAGACAGATTGCAAACATGCAAACAGCCAGAAGCATCAGTTTTTTTTGCGGATAGGATGCGGACCCATTCATTTTAATGGGTCCGCAAAAAACGCGGACAGCACACCGTGTGCTGTCCACATCAGTATGTCCGTTCCGTTGCTCCGCAAAAAAATAGTGCATGTCCTATTTTTTTCTAGTTTGCGGACAAGGATAGGCATTAGTACAACGGATCCGCAAAAAAAACTGATCCGCAAAAAAAAATTGATGCCATACGGAACATCATCCGTTTCTTTTGAGGATCTGCAATTTGCGGACCGCAAAACACATATGGTCGTGTGCATGTAGCCTAACACAGACACCTACTACACTCTAGCTGGCTTTTTTAAGACAGTTAGGCGTCCACAAAGCCCAGACTGTCATGTGAGATCTGGTCCGGTGCTTGACCTCATCTTGCTGCAATCAGTCTCAGCAGCACATGTGTCTTGACTGTGTCACAGACCTTATCACCTGTATGAGAAATTCATTTTGGTGCTGTTTGATGGTAAACATAAATTACTGTGTAATTTATATTAATTTGCTTTTGAGACACAAATGTAGAAAGTGATTTTTTACATTGTTTCACACTGAATAATGTGTTGACTTAAATCTTCAAGTTATTACCACTGTGTAGTTAAGTATAGTTTGGAGATTATTTTTTATTACATTATTTTCTTCCATTTATCTATATTTCTGTTTCATTATATGTCCCCCAGGAGGTCATAAAAGATCGCTGGGGAAATTTATATATTTTTTTAAATCTCGTTTTATTCTGGTCTTCACTGTAACTGAGGTATCCATAGGAGCACCTGTTACAGAGGAAAGCAGCCCTCTATCGTAACCAGCAAAGCTGATCTGAGTCTACTAAGACCCTATGTCTGCTATATATTAGACACCCGGCAATCATGTGATTGCTGGGTAAGAAAAGCAGCAGTATTTAGGGATGAGCGGACCCGTGGATGTTCAGGTTCGTCGGGTTCGGCCGAACTTCAGGTCAAAGTTCAGGTTTGGGACCTGAACTTGACCCGAACTCGAACCCCATTTAATTCAATGGGGACCAGAACTTTGGTGCACTAAAATGGATGTAAAATAGTCAAAGTAAGGGCTAGAGGGCTGCAAAAGGAAGCAAGATGGGGGTAAGAGCAGGATAATTGCCCTGCAAACAAATGTGGATAGGGAAATGACATAAAATAACATAAAAAAAAAAATATAATAATATTGAACTAGGAGGCGGAGGTCAAAGTGGAGAAGGAGGTAGACGTGGCGGTGTAGGTGGAAGCAACGGTGGAGGAGGAGGAGATAGCCAAGACTGTTTTTGTATATTATTTTTTTTCCTTTATTAATTTTTTATAAATTTGGGAAATGGAAAAGAGAACGCGAAGAGAAAGTGCGCTGGAGTATAACAATGGCTGGGTGAGGTCGGTATACAAGGTACGTAAAAGTACTGTGGAATCCATGCCTGGTTCATTTTAATAAACGTGAGCTTGTCGACGTTAGCTGCAGAAAGGCAGCTGCACTTGTCTGTGATCACTCCCCCTGCCGTGCTAAACACATGTTCGGACAATACACTAGCTGCAGGGCAGGCCAGCACCAACATGGCTTAAAGGGCAAGCTCAGGCCATGTGCCCAATTGTGAGACCCAGAAGCTGATTGGGGCAGACCCATCAGTCAGTACGTGTAGGTGTGTGCTCACGTACTGTTCCACCATGATGCCTCCTGCTAAGACGTTCCGTATCATCTGGTGGTGCTGGTTGTTGCGGCGGGCTGACAAAGCTTTTCCACATTTCGGCCATGCTAACCCTGCCTTCTGAGGTGCTGGCAGTGTCCCAGCTGCATTGGCAACTTCTTCCTCCTCCTCTGCCTTCGCCTTGTGCTTGCACTAAGGCCCCCGCTGTCAAGTGGGAATGCCATCAGCAGTGCATCTACCAGCGTGCACTTGTACTCGCGCATCTCCCAATCACGCTCCAGTGATGGAATTTAGGAAGGCATGTTGTCCCTGTAGCAGGAATCCCGCAGGGTGGCCACCCAGTAATCAGCACTGGTTAGAATGTGGGCAACTCGGCAGTCATTGCGCAAGCACTGCAGCATGTAGTCGCTTATGTGTGCCAGGCTTCCCAGAGGCAACGACAAGCTGTCCACTGTGGGAGGTGTATCGTCTGTGTCCTCTGTATCCCCCCAGCCACACTCCATTGATGACCATAAGCTGCTTTGGGTGCCACCCTGCTGTGAACATGGTTCCTCTTCTTCATCACCCTCCTTCTCCTCATCCTCCAGAACTGTGTCCTGCCTGGACAGTTGTGTACCTGGCCTCTGTTAGTGCAGGAACCCACACTCCGAGCCACTTGTGAATGACTGGTCTGATAACCGTGGAAATGATCCCTATTCTTCTTCCTCCTGTGCCACATCCTCTTCCATCATCGCCCAAAGCATTTTTTAAAGGAGACTTAGAAGTGGGATAGTAACGCTGAGGACTGCATCATTGGCACTGGCCATGTTGGTGGAGTACTAGAAACAGCGCAACATGGCACACATGTCCCTCATGGAGGTCCACTCATTGGTGGTGAAGTGGTGCTGTTCCGCAGAGTGACTCACCCATGCATGCTGCAGCTGAAACTCCATTATCGCCTGCTTCTGCTTGCAAATTCTCTCCAGCATGTACAAGGTGGAGTTCCACCTTGTGGGTACATCGTATATGAGGCGGTGAGCGGGAAGGCCAAAGTTATGCTGCAGCGCAGTCAGATGAGCAGCATCAGGGTGAGAACGCAGAAAGCGGGGTAATTTTTCAGAAACCTCTGCACCACCAAATTCAGCACATGCACCAGGCAAGGGATCTGCGCCAAACCGGCTACTCCAAGAGCTGCTACGAGAATTTGCCCCCTTATTGCACACCACCAGGCTGGGCCTGAGGCTCAGGGGCACCAACCACTCATCGGTCTGTTGTTCCATGCCTATCCATAGCTCCTGCGCGGTGTGGGTTCCCCCCCCCCCCCAACAGATGAGTTTTTAAAAAGCCTGCTGTAATTTTCCCTTGGCTGTGCAGAATTTGGTGGTTCAGGTGTCACGCTGACCAGATGAGGAGACGGTAGAGGAGGAAGCGGAGTAGGAGGCAACGAGAAACATCCTGCCATCCTCGGTGGCGGAAGGACATGCGCCAAACTGCTATTTGCCTCAGGCCCAGTCGCCACAGAATTTGCCCAGTGTGCTGTTAGGGATATATAACGTCCCTGCCCTTGCTTACTAGTCCACGTATCGGTGGTTATATGGACCTTGCCACAGATGGCGTTGTGCAGTGATTTTGTCACCCACTTGGTTGTGCAGGGCAGGGATGGCTTGCCTGGAAAAGTAGTGGCAGCTGGGAACTACGTACTGTGGGACAGCCACCGCCATAAGGTATTTTTAAAGTCTCCATCTCCACCAGAATGCCAGAAATGTTTAAATGCTGGCATTCAGGGCCAGTGATTGCTGGTGGGTAGAGGGGTACTTACTCTTTATCTCCAGTATTTGGGAGATGGAAAGCTGAAAGCTTCCATGGGACAGTGTGGAGATGCTTGGTGACAGTTGCTGCCACATCCTCTGTATGCAGGGTGACAGGTGCCACTGTAACTTCAGAGGGGGAGGAAGAGGCCAAAACCGCTACAGAAGAGGGAGCAGGAAGAGCCTGAGATATTTTGTGGTTTTTGAGGTGTGTACTCTACTGCAGCTCGTGCTTTGCATTTAGATGCCTAGTCATGCAGATGGTGCTTAGGTTTAGAACATTTATGCCTCACTTCAGGCCTCGATTACACAGCATGCAAACCACTCGTGTCTTGTCGTCAGCACATTGTCTGAAGAAATGCCACGCCAGGGAACTCCTTGGAGCTGGCTTTGGTGTGTTCAGTCCCTGTGTGAGGTGGGCAGTAGCAGGCATACTGGCTAGGGGACAGCCACTCTGCTTTTTCACCCTGCTCCCTCTTTTGCTGTGCAGCTGGTGCTGTGTGACCACCACCTCTTCCTCCGAACTGCACACGTCACTCACATGACCTTGATTCCATGTGGGGTCTAGGACCTCATCATCCTCCACATCATGTTCCACCCATACTTCACCCCTGCCCTCCTTGTCGGTCTGCACATTGCAGAAAGCCACAGCAGTTGGCACCTGTGTTTCGTCATCATCAGAGACGTGCTGTGAGGTGGTCCTCCCATGTCCACATCCTGAAACATAAGTGGTTGGACATCAGTGTGTGAGATTGTGGAACAGCTATTCCTGCATAATATCTGTGTCTAAATTATACTTAAACTGGTCATTTGGCATTCCGGGCACTAAAGGACAGTGGGCACTAAAGGACAGCTACAACCAGCATACTCTAGAATTTGCATGTGTAAAGCATGTGATGACTCATGCTTGCTGCTTCTGAGTGAACCAGGAAGTGTTGATCTGACGTTATGGAAGGATTGTGCTGTGAGAGACTGAATCCGATTCCATCCTGGCTTGCAGATGTCCGGCAGTGAATGGACGTGCAGAGGAAGAAGAGTAGCTGTCGCCCCCTTACTGGATCCAGCTCTTTGTAAGAGAGATTGTCCCAGGAAGACTATTTTCAGTGTGTGGACAAAAACCTTATTACCAAGCAAGTCCGTACGGTTGCTGAGAGGTTGGTGGTCATTCCGGGTAAGCGGCATCCTCCGGCCCAGAGCGGACGCAGGTCAGTACACTTGGTTACTGATTATATGATACTGTGTGGCGCCTGAAGTAACAGAGACTAGCCTAGGCCTTGTATTAGTTAGATAGCTAGGGTTATATATTTTGTTAGGCCTTACTGTACTGGACTGCAGCGCAGTAACTGACTTGCAGGCTCTGCTGCGTCTGCCACTGGTTAGGCGTGTCCTCTATAGTGGCACAGCACGACTTGTAGGCTCTGCTGTGTGCGCCAACGGGCAAGGCCTGTCCCTTGGACAGGGACGGTGACTGTGGGCCTGGGGTATTACTGTATTTCTGTTTGTACTTGTGTTATTACGATTTCCAAAGTAAAGTTTCTGTTCTTGCATATAAAGCTGGTGTCAGTGTTGCTTTTCTTGTCGGTGACTTCGCTCTATCCTGGGGAGCCCACCTTGGTACACGGCTTACCAGTGCACTCAGTCTCTTTCACTTCTGGGGCAGGGCTAGGTAGATGGCCCACGGAAACCCTGCCAGCAGAGTCATCAAAAAGCATAAGAAACTGCTGCATGACTTGGGGCTCAAACTGGTTGGCTGATTTGCAAGGGGGTGAGGTGAAAGACAGATGCCCATGGGCTGCAGGTGCCAACTCTGCACTTTCAGCAGGGGACCGAGTGGGAGACAATGTGAAGGAACTGGCAGATTAACTATATTAATTTCCCTGTCAAGTATGCAGTGCAGGTGTACCTCACACCAAAAATGGGTAAATGTTAACCACTGAACTAACAGACGGATTAACTATATTAAATGGGAATATGTCACCCACCAAACTAACAGACGGATTAACTATATTAATTTCCCTGGCACGGATGCATTGCAGGTGCACCTCACACCAAAAATCGGTATATGTCGCCCACTGATCTAACAGACAGATTAACTATATTAATTTCCCTGTCATATATGCAGTGCAGGTGTACCTTACACCAAAAATGGGTATATGTCACCCACCGAACTAACAGCCAGATTAATTATTATATTTCAGGGGTGCAAAGCTGGTGTATTGCACCCAAAAAAAATTACTATAGGTCGCCCACAGAATAAATAGCCAGATGAGATTCATAACACTTTCCCTCACTTCAGCTGCCTGCTTCCTGTCCCTGCACTACTCAGAGCTGATGGGTGGTGCTACATATGATCCAGCTTATATAGAGAGGCTGGGTTACATGATGCACTGGCCAATCACAGCCATGCCATTAGTAGGCATGCCTGTGATGGCATCTAAGTGTCCATAGCTTAAAAGCTTGTTGATTCAAAAAGCTTTATTAAATGCCCGAACACCGAACCCAAACCCATTTTTTTGCTGCAAAGTTCGGGTCCGGGTCCCCAAACTCACCAAGTTCCGTATGAACCCAAACTTTGCAGTTCGCTCAACACTAGCAGCATTCACTACATAGCCCTCATTAACCGCTAAGAAGAAGAAGATGATATAAGCAGGTATACTCCAAAGTAAAATTTCTACAACATTCCTTAAAAATTACGGTTAAGCGAACCCGAACTGTAAAGTTCGGGTTCATACTGAACTTTACGATTTTTTTACCCCGGACCTGAACATTTCAGTAAAAGTTTGGGTTCGAGTTCGGTGATTAATGGCGCTTTTTGAAATGCTGCAGGGCAGCCAAACTACAAGCGTTTAACTCGTGTGCCCTTAGAAGCCATCACAGCCATGCCTACTAATGGCATGGCTGCAATTGGCCAGTGCAGCATGTGACCCAGCCTCTATATAAGCTGCTCTTACTAGTGTAGGGATAGGATGCTGCTGCTGTGAGGGAGAGAATAGGAAAGAATCTGTTAGCAGAACTTGTAGTTAACTCTGCGATCTACAGTGATTTTTTTTGTGGGTGCAATGCAACATTTTTGTACCCTGCCCTTAGCCCAGTGACACAGAAAAATAGGTTTTATCCGTCTGTTAGTTAGTTGGGCATCGGCGGCCATTTTGTGCAAGTTCAGTGCACCAGCACTGCATATGTGCCAGGGACAATAGTGTAATCCTCTTCTTTTAGTTCAGTGGGCAACATATACCCAATTTTTAAGTGCACCTGTACTGCATATGTGCCAGAAGGGAAAATAATATGGGGAATCCGTCTGTGAGTTCAGGGACCCAGGGGGTGACATATTCATATTTTTTTTTCTGTGAAGTACAATCCAAGTAAATCCATCTGTTAGATTCTGTGGGGACAAATTCTTTTTTTTTTCTTTTTTTCTTTTGCTAAAAAGTACATTTGCACCCTGCACTGCATTTGTGATAGTGAAATAAAATCAGTTAAATCCATCTGTTTAATTGTAGGTGAAATAATCATATTTCTTTTCCATAAAGTACCTTTGCGGCCTTTGCTGCATTTGTGACAGACCAATACAAGTGTTAAATACTGCTGTTATATTCTGGTTTTAAAAAAAACACCCATTTTTTGCTAGATACTACATTTGCGGCCTTTGCTGTCTTTGTGACAGTCCAATACAAACGTTAAATAGTGCTGTTATACTCTGGTTTAAAAATAAAAACACCCATTTTGTGCAAGATACTACATTTGCAGCCTTTGTTGCATTTCTGACAGTCTAATACAAGCGTCAGATACTGCTGTTATATTCTGGTTTTAAAAAAAACACCCATTTTGTGCTAGATACTACATTTGCGGCCTTTGCTGCATTTGTGTCACGGAAGGGGAGGGAAGTAAAGCAAACCAAACACAGCTAACAGGTAACAAAACACCAGGCTAGGCCCCACAGCTAAGGAACAGGGAATGGTCACCTGATAAACTCTAAGCCTTTCCCTCACTACTAACAACATGAACAAATCCTAATGGCAGAAGTGGTCATGCACTGGAACCTAATCCCTGCTGCAACTGAAACAGACCCTCAGCTAGGGAACAGGCAATAAGACAACCGGTTCCTTGCAAGAGATGAAGGAACCAGTGTCTTCCTAAGGCCTAGCCAGGAAATACAATAAAAGGGAAGAAAAGAGGACTTATCTCAAGACTGACTGGGAGCAGGAGATCCACCAAGCACCAGCAGAGAACTCCAGAAGAAACTATAAACCGCAAGGGATATAGTGAGAGGCGGAGATAAAATAGCATCACTAACTAACAAGCAGAACCTGCGAGGAGGTGGGACCCTGCCCAACAACACAACAAAACAATCTGTGAGATGTGCTCACGTGCCGCAAGACTGACAGACCTTCTCAGATCACTCACAGGGCAGGGCATGACAATTTATGACAGTCCAGTACAAGCGTTAGATACTGCTGTTACATTCTTTTTTTTTTTTAAACACCTATTTTGTGCAAAACACTACATTTGAAGCCTTTGCTGCATTTCTGACAGTGCAATACAAGCATTTAATATTGCTGTTATATTCTGGTTTTAAAAAAACTGCCATTTTGTGCAAGACACAACATTTGGGGACATTGCTGCATTTCTGACAGTCCAATACAAGGTTTAAATGCCGCTGTTATATTCTGGTTTTAAAAATACACCCATTTTGTCCTAGATACTACATTTGCGGCCTTTGCTGCATTTCTGACAGTCCAATACAACCAGTCAATACTGCTGTTACATTGTTGGTTGACAAATTAAAAAAAATTGTGACCGTGAAGTAATTGTATAAAATTTGTATTTAATTGACGTGCGCCCCCTTCTGTATTGTTATTTGTCATCACTACCTCCCGAATGGGAGTGGGTAATTGCTGTGCGCCCCCTCCTTTACTTGGATGCTTCTGCTTCAATAACTTGTCCCACATTTCCGCCCAATCACATTTCAGCCATTGACCTCCCTTGGATGTGGTATCCCTTTCTCACGCTCCCTCTCCGGCATGGAACCCTGATTCTCCGCCACCCTTGATTACCATGGTAGGTAGAACATCAAAAGTTGATAGAGAAGATGTCCAATTGGATCGTGGATGTCACAAGGACGTACGAAATGCTGGAGCAGTATGTGTATACATGCCTACACGTACTGACTGATGGGTCTGCCCCCTTCAACTTCTGGGTCTCCAAATTGGGCACATGGCCTGAGCTTGCCCTTTACACCGTGGAGGTGTTGGCCTGCCCTGCAGCCTGTGTATTGTCTGAATGTTTGTTTAGCTCGGCAGGAGGGGATTATCACAGACAAGCACAGCTTAACGTATGGTTCCTCTGTGGAGGCGGGCTGTTTGTTTCCTACACCACTGCTGGGTGGAACAGTCTTTTCCCTCAGTACATGAGGCACAAATCCAAGATGGCTGATAAATCTCTTTTTTTGCCACAGTGCTGCAACTGATGCAGATTCACACTTTCCAGCAGAAAATAAATTAAATAAAGTCACTTGTAGAGGGGTTTTACAGGTGTTATGCAGTTTCAGTAGTAAGGCACAGAAGTAAATATCCTGTTTGTGGTGCCAATTGCGTTGGGCTGCCCCTAGTAACGATGTAGTCCCAGGGTTTAGGAATGCCAAGTGGTATGTTGTGGTCCTAATAGTTTGTGCCATGGTGCTCCTACCTGGATACTCTTGCTCCCCGGGGTTAGGCTCCGTATCAACAAAGAAGTTGTAGTTGGTGGAGTAAGTAGAGAGCAGACTTGTTAAAGTTCAACGGTGTTTACTTGAATAAACTTGCAATACACTTGTGTCATCCAAACAATACTTGATCTTTCTCTTGGCTCCAGCAGGCTAAGGGTAAACTTGCAGGTAATATTGAAAACGTTGCTTTCTCTCTCTGCTGCTGTGCTATTTTGTGTCAGTCTGTTTCCTTACAGCTTCAGTTAATGTTTCTTATGAGAGTAGCATGTCTTTGGCTCTGTTTTCTGTCTCAGAGGTACTAAGTACTTTTACATATCAGGAGTGGGGTGCTCTCTGAGCTACTTTTCCAAAGCTCCTGCAGCAGTGAGTGGAAAATGCTCCCTCACCGCAACATGCTGCTACACTCTTTCACTCCAAATCTCAACTCCCTTCTCAACTCTCCATCTACAGTTTCCTGCAATCCCTCCCTTGGTAGGGAGTAGGTCTAGCCCACTTCTGCTCAAAAGAGGCAGTAGTGGGCTAGACCTGCAAGGTACACTGCCACCTGCTGGTAAACCAGGCACAGTGCATGAAATACAATACATAACAGTTACATAGCACCTAATAAACAGACCTGGAAACAGAAGGCATGGTAGTGTCATACATTGGTTCGGCATTTAAGACAGTAGCACTTATATTCTTGAAATATTACGGGGGATAAAAATTGGGTTCATCACGATGATCCTGAGACCAAACAAGAGTTTATGCAATGGAAAAACATAGGGAATACCAATTCCAAAGAAATTTCATGTGCAGCAGTCATCTGGAAAGATCATGGCAACAGTTTTTTGAGACACAGACGGCGTTTTATTACTACAATTCAGGCCACACAAGAAAATAATTACCTATGCTTTAACAATGAAGGCATTACAAGAGGCAATCAAAGAGAAAAGCCGTGGGAAGTTTTCAGCAGGTGTGATGCTGCTTCATGACAATGCGCCAGCTAACAAGTCTCACAAATCACAAGCTGCTATCAGAGAATGCAGCTTCATGGAACTTATCCATCCACCCTACAGACCAGACCAGTAATTACTTTCTCTTTCAGAACCTGACAGGGTTAACAAGTTCTCCTTCTATACTGAGGGCTGAGGGCATCTCATCACTGGAGGCGAAGTGGAATATGTATGTAGAAGTCAAGTGGAATTACACTGAAAAGAAGTAAATTCAATTTTGGGGCACATTTATTATGACCAACATTTTAGTTGGCGGTGGATCCGCCGAAGTTATGAAGAGGCGCAAGCAAGATGGCATCCCCATAATCATGTGCAGGGAAGAGAATTAAAAAAAATGCAATCAGAAAATAAAAAAAGTTTAGATTAAATAAAAAGAATATGTGTCACTATCTGGTTTCAACTGGCAGATACAATTTTTGGTGACATTTCCTTTAAGCCACATTCTCATCAATAAGATAAGGATTGAGCTTTAATGATTTTTTTTTAAGGTCAGAGAGCAGAGATAAAGAGCCTGTCAGCTCCCTGCCTGATGGAAAAGATAGAAAATGAAGATCCTGCTAATAGATCATCTCAGCTCTGTACAGGGAAAATGACTCCATATTGTTAATAAAGACCAAATAAAAACAATATTTTCACTTCGTAATGAGTACAATACAAAAAATGTCCCCCAAAGGTGTTAGGGTACTTTCACACTAGCGTTATTCTTTTCCGGTATTGAAATTTGGTAAAGAGTCTTAATACCAGAAAAAAACACATCAGTTTTGTCCCCATGAATTCAGAATGGAAAGCAATCCATTCAGTATGCATCAGGATGTCTTCCGTTCCGTCCCTTGTATGGTATTTGACCAGACAAAATACCGCAGCATGCTACAGTATTTTTTCCGGGCAAAATCCAGGAACACTACTGCACTTGCCGGATTCGACATTAATTTCCATTGAAATGTATTAATGCTGGATCTGATACCAAGTGTTCTGTAAATTGCCGCATCGCCGGATCCGGTTTTCCGGTCTGTGCATGCGCAGTTCTTTCTAGCTTTGAAAAAATTAAATACCGGATCCGTTATTCCGGATGATACCGTAAAGACAGATCTGGTATTTCAATGCATAAGTCCAACGGATCCAGATCCAGAAAAAAAAAAAAGATATCCGTTTGCACACGGATTTACAGATCCGGCAGGCAGTTCCGGCAACGGATTCTTCGAACGCTAGTGTGAAAGTAGCCTAAGTGAGTTATCCTTCGCATGATTCTCTTGAGAAGGCCCTAACGCTAACTGTGCATTTAGGCAGACGACTAAGAGAAGAATGCAGAAGAGGGCGTGCACCCACACCTGTTCCATATTCCAGTCCGGATTTTCCATCTACCATTTCCAGCGTATCTGCTGCCACTGATGAACCTATGTTCTCTGTTAGTAATGGAAAATTTGCCTGCTAATGTAATTTTGGGTATGCCCTGGTTCCAGCTACATAATCCTGTTATTTACTGGATTTCTGGTGAGCTGGAGAGATGGTGACCCAAATAATTCAGTACCTGTAGATTTAGTCCCGGCCCCTGTTCAATGAATATTTAGGCTGAACCAATCAGGCTCGGCAATAGTATCATTTGTTTCCTGAGGGCAGGCTATGTAAACAGGCAACTGTTGGCCACTGTTGACTGTGATTGGTATTCCTGTTTTACCAGCTAGTTGTGTTTGTTACTCTGGATCACTGACCTTCTGGCTGTTTCTCTGACTTTGTCCCTGTATTCTGATTTTGCCTCTGATATTACCTACTGAAATTTGTCTCTGCTTGTCTGCCTTAGCTCCTCCCACACAATGCTGTGATCTGTGTCTGCAGGGAAGAGAGGACGGTGAGCTTCAGGAATGGGACAAGGGGAGTAGGTACTGTGTTTGTTTTTAACACAGAGGAGACACAGGGGGCTTTAATACTGTGAAGGGGGCACAGAGTGCATTACTACTGTGAAGGGGGAACAGAGGGCATAACTACTACAAAGGGGGCACAGAGGGCAGTACTACTATAAAGGGGGAACAGAGGGCATTGCTACTATAAAGGGGGAACAGAGGGCATTGCTACTAGAAAGTGGCACAGAGGGCATTACTACTGTAAATAGGCACACAGGGCTTTACTACTATGAAGAGGGCACAATGGGCATTACTACTGTGAAAGGGGACAGAGTGAATTACTACTGTGAAGGGGTCACAGAGAGAGCATAACTACTGTAAGGGGGCACAGAAGGCATTACAACTGTGAAGGGGGCAAATATAGGGCATTACTACTGTGAAAATGGCACAGAGAGGGCATAACTACTGTAAAAGGGGCACAATGAATGGAGTACTTCACAATGTGGATATTATTAGGGGAGACATATCTGGACATAACTACTGTGAAGGTTGAGGGCAATTCTACTGTGAGGTGGCACTATTTTTAAAAATATTGGAGGAGGTGCCAGAGAAAGTACCCACCTAGGGTGCCAAACACCCGAGGCATGCCACTGCAAGTAGGTATGGACAGTGGTGTGGGTGGAGTACGGGATTGCACAGTATCAGGACACTAGTATTGTACATACATCTATTTACAGAAAGACAGTTGTAGGAAAGTTGATGTTGCATGCTTCAAGCTGTCATCCCTGTCATGTTTTGTGCAGTTTACAAACACACAAATTTATACGAGCTAGCAGGTAACTGGGAACACAAAATATGGGCCTGAGAAATGTTAACCTCTTAGGGACCAGGCTCATTTTCACCTTAAGGACCAGGCCATTAATTGCAAATCTGACCAGTGTCACTTTATGAGGCGATAACTTTAAACCGCTTTGACTTATCCAGGCCATTCTGAGAATGTTTTTTCATCACATATTGTACTTCGTGACACTGCCAAAATGAAGTAAAAATAAACTTTTTATTTATAAAAAAAAAATAAAAATTACCAAAATTTTGGAAAGATTAGCAAATTTCCAAGTTTTAATTTCTCTACTCCTATAATACATAGTAATACCTCCAAAAATAGTTATTACTTTACATTCCCCATATGTCTACTTCATGTTTGGATCATTTTAGGAATGCCATTTTAGTTTTGAGGACGTTACAAAGTTTAGAAGTAAATTATGAAATTCTTCAGAAATTTTGAAAAACTCAGTTTTTATGGTCCAGTTCAAAGTCACTTTTTGAGGCTTACATAATAGAAACCACCCAAAACTTACCCCATTCTAGAAACTACACCCCTCAAGGTATTCAAAACTGATTGTACAAACAATGTTAACCAATGTTAATGGCAAATGGAAATAACATTTCAGAATTTAGATTTTTGGGAAAAGTTTCCATTTTAAACATTTTCTTCCAGTTACAAAGCAAGGGCTAATAGCCAAACAAAATGCTATATTTATTGCCCCGATTCTGTAGTAAACACCCGATATGTAGCCGTAAACTACTGCACGGGCACACAGTAGTGCATAGAGGGAAAGGTGTGATGTGTGGTTTTTGGAAGGAAGATTTTGCTGGGCTTGTTTATTTACACAATGTCCGATTTGAAGCCCCACTGATGCACCCCTAGAGTAGAAACTCCATAAAAGTGACCCCATCTAAGAAACTACACCCCTCAAGATATCCCAAACTGATTTTACAAACTATGTTAACCCTTTAGGTGTTGCACAGGCGTTATTGGCAAATGGAGAATAAATTTGAGAATTTAAATTTTTGGGCAAATTTTCCATTTTAATCAATTTTTTCCAGTAACACATCAATGGTTAACAGCCAAACAAAACTCAATATTTATTTCCCTAATTTATTGCCCTGATTCTGTAGTTTGCAGAAACACCCCATATGTGGTTGTAAACTACTGTACGGGCACACAGTATGGCGTAGAGGAAAAGGAGCGCCATGTGGTTTTTAGAAGGCAGATTTTGCTGGACTAGTTTATTTACACCATGTACCATTTGAAGCCCCCCTGATAAACCCCTAGAGTAGAAACTCCATGAAAGTGACCCCAATTTGGAAACTACGGGATAAGGTGGCAGTTTTGTTGGGACTATTTTTAGGGTACATATGATTTTTGGTTTATCTATATAAATTCTGAAATGTCATCTCCATTTGCCATAAACTGTTAAGGAACACCTAAAGGGTTCATAAAGTTTGTAAAAATCAGTTTTGAATACCTTGAGGGGTGTAGTTTCTTAGATGGGGTCGCTTTTATGGAGTTTCTACTCTAGGGGTGGATCAGGGGGGCTTCAAATTGGACATGGTGCCCCCCCCAAAAAAGGCCATCAAAATCTGCCTTCCAGAAACCATACGGCGTTCCTTTCCTTCTGCGCCCTGTCGTTTCATTATACAGCAGTTTATGACCACATATGGGGTGTTTCTGTAAACTGAAGAATCAGGGTAATAAATATTAAGTTTTGTTTGGCTGTTAACCCTTGCTTTGTTACTGGAAAAAAAACTGATTAAAATGGAAAATTTGCCAAAAAATTGCTGTTTTTGCACCGTTTTTATTTTATTTGTTTGACCGTGTTCATCTGAGCGGTTAGGTCATTGGGTATTTTTATAGAGCAGATTCTTACGGACGTGGCGATACCTAATAAGGTAACTTTTTTTTATTTATTTATGTTTTACACTATATTATCTTTTTATAAAAGAAAAAAAACTTTTTAGTATCTCCATAGTCTGAGTCATTTTTTTTTTTTCAGTTATTAGCCGATTATCTTAGGTAGGGGCTCATTTTTTGCGGGATGAGAGCACTGTTTTATTGGCACTATTTTAGGAGGCATATGACTTTTTGATTGTTTGCTATTATAATTTTTGTGATGTAAGGTGACCCCAAAAAAAACTTTTTTTGCACAGTTTTTATTTAATTTTTTTGACCGTGTTCCTCTGAGGGGTTAGGTCATGGGATATTTCTATAGAGCAGATTCTTACGGACGTGGCAATACCTAATATGTCAACTTTTTTTAATTTATTTTAGTTTAACTGATTAATATTTTCGAAAAAAATTATTTCGTTTTAGTGTCTCAAGTCTGTAAACTATAGTTTTTTATCCGATTGTCAGTGGCTAAATTGGGGAAGTGGAATATAAATGTAGTACTCCATGGAAGTGTGGTACTCCCTCAAGCAACTGTCAATGCAGAGGCCCGGATGATCGGGGCACGTGTCACACTGAGTAGTGGTGTCCTTCCGTATCCCTTTCCTGTGACACACTTTTTAGAGTCTGTCCCTTCTTTCCAGAATAGGGGACCACACCCGGAAAGCGTTGGCCAGGGACGTCCGGGCGCCTCCAGTTCCCGAGGTACTCCGGAACTCAGAAAAGATCAGGGCCTTGAGGACTGCCTCATAGAACTGAAGGAATTTCCCTGTGTTGCCAGCGCTCCAGGACAGCAAAAAAGAGTTGTACAAGACAACCTGTACCAAGTAGACCGCAACTTTTTTGTACCATGCCCAGGTTTTGCACATTGCATTCTATGGCTTGAGGACTTGATCAGAGAGATCAACTCCTCCAAAATACCGATTGTAGTCGACAATACAATCAGGCTTGAGGACCGTTGCCGCAGTACCTCGCACAGGGACAGGGGTGATACCTTTACTGTGAATTGTGGACAGTACAAGGACATTCCTCTTGTCCTTATATCTGACCAGCAAGAGTTTTCCACTGGTAAGGGCACGGGTCACATGCCTGGGGATAGGTACCTGGAGGGGGTAGGTAGGGAGGCCGCGTTGATTTTTCCACACGGTCCCACAAGCAGACGTGGATCTGGCGGCAAGGGACTGGAACAAAGGGAAACTAGTATAAAAGTTATCCACGTAAAGGTGGTAACCCTTATCTAGCAGTGGGTGCATAAGGTCCCACACACCCAGAGTGGGGGGACATTCTGTGGGTTGAATATGGGAATCTCGCCCCTCATACACACAAAACTTGTAAGTGTACCCTGAGGTACTCTCACAAAGTTTGTACAGCTTCATGCCATACCTCGCCCGCTTTGAGGGAACATACTGGCAGAAGATGAGTCTCCCCTTGAAAGCCATGAGAGACTCATCAACCGCGACCTCCCTTCCAGGTACATAGGCCTGCACAAATTTTGCCCCAAAATGATCGATGACCGGCCTGATTTTGTACAGGCAGTCATAGGCAAGATCACCTTGGTGGGGACATGCTGCATTATCTGCAAAATGCAGGCATTTCTGGATGGCCTCAAACCGGGTACGTGTCATTGCCGTACTGTAAAGTGGGGTCTGGTAGAGGACGTCCCCACTCCAGTAAGATTGCAGCTGATCAGAAACCAAAACTGAGGCCCCGGTGAATTCTCATGGTTAAATTACAGCAGGCCATACAGTGATTTGTCATCTATAATAACTGATTTTGTTCTCTTCCTGTTGTCACCCTTTATACACAACTGTTGTTAGACACTGACCACAAACCAGATCTGTGAAAAATTTGGTATGACATCGGAATTCTGATTGGCAAAGAATAGATTTGTGCCATATCAACAGAAGCCCAGGTCTTCAATTTATCATTTTAATTCATGATATTGTCATCCACAAAGACAACCTTTACAGACTTGTAAGGTGATTGAATGTAGAGACCTGTATGGACGCACACCCACCTAAGTCCTGTTTCACACTGGTGTTCCGGCAGGCTGTTGCGTCTGGCCCCATTCACTATAATAATGATTAAGGTAGTTACGGATCCATTAACAGCAGTTGTAAGACAGGCCTAAAAAGTGTCACCCTTGTTAGGACACAGCCACGCCAGTATCACATCACCAAAGGTGGGAGGTTCCGGACCTGCTGATTATAATGTACATGAACTGTAGTGGTGCTTCTCTACAAGAAATCCAGTGCTCTATAGAAAAAGCAGAACAGGGTAGTATGTCAGCCCCTCTATCCCACCATATTCGTCTGAAATATGCCTAATTTAGGTGTATTTCAGTATAATCAATGACCGCATGGTGTCTTTTTATGACAACTAAAAAGCATGTGATTAATCTTATTGAGTGAAATCGTCAAGTAGATTGTGCTATAAGAGATAAAACCTTTGTTATAATTATATATATAAATATATATATATATATATATATATATATATACACATATAAATGATGCAACCTCTGGTGAAGAAAAGTGTGTAAATAGTACTGTAAGTTACAGAAAAGTAGTTTTGCACCAAAATAATATCTCTGCCTCCCTCTTACTTATTCCTATGCCATTCAATACAACCCCTAAGTGTGTGCCCCACTAACTCCATCCATTGACAGGCATCCACCTCTTAAACACCAATGGTGAAAGTCATCAATTTAAAAAAATGAAAAATAACATCTCTAGTATATGGTCAACGTAAAGGGGTTGTCCGGGTTCAGAGCTGAACCTAGACATATCCCCTTTTTCACCCAGGCAGCCCCTCTGAGATGACATGAAATGCTCCGATGCTCTCCATAGCCCTCTACTAAATCACGCAGGGCAAGGGGTTTTTCATTAGATTTGGTGACATACCGGGTCTCTGCTAGGTGGAGGCTTCCGCCTAGCAGTAGTGATGAGCGGCAGGGGCAATATTCAATTTTGCGATATTTCGCAAATATATGGATGAATATTCATTATATATTTGCGAATTTGCTTTCTTCGTACACTAAAATTTGCATAATGCGCATGTGCAAGGGGCGTGGCCTAATTCCGGAAATGTTTTTAAACTACCCGAAGTTCGAGAAGATTGGAAAAGATGGTGGGAAGCAATTCTTGTGACAGTGAGGAAGAACTAGTGATCACTGTAAGTAATCTGACATTACAGCAGTGTATTTGATTACATTTCACATGCATGTCAGAACAATCGCTTTATATGCAGATAGAGTGTTATAAAATATTCGTGATTGCGAAAATCGCCACTTATGATCCGATTTTTTTTCCGCGATACATATAACTTCATTTTTTAACAGTTCTAAGTAGATATTACTGATTGGTGCACTGATATCACAGCTCTATGTCAATAGCATGTATGTATGGACAGCAGAGAAATATCTCTCACATGCACACTGCACATCAATTTCGCCTGCCGCACACTATATACCACACACACTATACCACATAGATTAGAGTTTGTGTCCTGTTGGTCGGGACTCAGGAGAAGCTTTTTTTTCTTACCGCCAGTATTTGCTGGTTCATTTAGAGTTACCCAGGGTGCACCACAGGGAGGTGAACCGGCTGTACACCCCATACCATACCGTCACTTCACATGACAGGTATATCTCTGCATCTCTGCTCAGCTGGCTAATATCCGATTGCTCAGTCCCCACACACATACAATCGCAATACAATCCCACCTTTTAACGATAACATTAAATCGAAAAATTTTCCCGTTCAAAGACTTAAATACTTTTTGGATGTTTTGTTGAGGACATTATTTTTAATACTTGTATAAAAAAAAATTGGGTTTATATGCTTGTGTCTTTATCCTCTCATGTTGGAGCGGGGCTACGATCGCACCCGGGTCCACTAGTGATAAGCTGGAGGGGGCATACTCAAATTCGCAATATATTCGTTATATTCTACTTTCTTTTACTCGAAAAATCGGCAAGGTAATGATCGCGTAATATGCGAATATTACGCGATCAATACAGACGTGGGTCAAAAACGAATATATAGCACTATAGAATTAAGTGCTATATATTCGTTTTTTAGAATATTCGTCATTTTTTTCCATCTGAAGTCATGATTCCTTCCTGCTTAAGTTACTTAAAGGGTTTCTACCACTTCGGTGTCACATATTTAGCTGTCAGACACTAGCGATCCGCCACATCAGTAATAACCAGCTGTATAAAAATATTAGTTTTTCAATCTTGTTGATTTATAAATTTACCGCCTCATAATTATTTACCCACTATGTGGGCTTACCTTTGCCTGGTACAAATTTACTGGGACAAGTGAATCGACTGTTGCTCTGTATTAGAAGCCGGCGTCGGAATCATGACTTCACATGGAAAAAATGATGAATATTCAAAAAAAAACAAATATATAGAGCAATATAGCAATATATAGAAATATAGCAAAATGACTCATTGACCCACAAGCAAGAAGCAGGGAGGAATCATGATTTCAGATGTTAATAAATGACGAATATTCGATATAGTGAATATATAGCACTATATCCAAAATATTTGCGAATTCTCTAAGTTGCGATATTCGAGATAAATATTCTTAATTTGAATATTTGCGCTCAACACTAGGGTCCACGCAGAGAAGCAGGCCATTGTGTGGGAGTTCTGAGCTCAAAAGGAAGTTTAAGGGCAAGCACCCTAGGATGGCCATATAAAAAAATTGGTCGGATTGGAATTTGGAGCGGATCAGAGAGATCCGTGACAGCACATGCCCAAGTACAATGCTTACATTACTTTTGTATCTCTCTCCAACACTCTGTAATGTATATATACAGTTATGAAAATAAGTATTTCATCCCTTTACAAATGATTACTTATTAACTGGTGTGACATGTAGCAAATCAGCCGGTTACATCATACATCTCTACCTCGCCATGAGTATATATATTTATTTATACACACAGCAAGGTACAAATGTATGATGTAACCATCTGATTTTGCACATTTTACAAACACATAAATATATGTGTGTGTATATATACATAAACTGCAATCATCATTATATTAGAGACATCACACACTTAACTCCTTAAGGCCTGATGACGTATATGTACGTCAGATCTGGACGTGACTTAAATGCCAGTGACGTAAATGTACTGCATGGTAATTGGGCAGGGGCAGGAGCTGCGCAGGACCACCGCTGTATGCGCTGGCATCAGAGAAATCAAAGATCCCGGCGCATTAACCCCTGCACGGCCACGGTCCACGCTGACCCGGGCACGTGTGAGCTTCAAACATGAGCGGGGTGTCCATCGGGCCCCCGCGCTGCTGTGACGGGGACCAGAGAAGGAAAGGTAGCCCTAGGCTTTTCTTTCTGATATACAGCCCCCTGTATTACACTGGTAATACACGTACAGCCAATGCATTACAATACAGAATTATTTTAATCCATTGTAAATCAGACCCAGAGGGGATAAAAAATAAACTGAAAGAAAAAAAAGTTTAAAAATTAAAGGTTTAAAAAAATATATATACAGTACAGACCAAGTTTGGACACACCTTCTCATTCAAAGAGTTTTCTTTAGGCCTCTTTCACACTTGCGTTGTCCGGATCCGGCGTGTACTCCACTTGGCGGAATTACACACTGGATCTGGAAAAACGCAAGTGTACTGAAAGCATTTGAAGACGGATCCGTCTTCAAAATGCTTTCAGTGTTACTATGGCAGCCAGGACGCTATTAAAGTCCTGGTTGCCATAGTAGTAGTGGGCATCAGAGACATCAGAGCGCCCCATGCGCATGGATGACGTGCCATGCGAGCACGTCATCTATGTGCGTGGGGCGCCCTGACGTCACTCTGGAGCGCCCAGGGAGCCGCACAGACGGTAAGTATGCTGCTCCCCCGCTCCCCGCTACACTTTACCATGGTAACCACTCTAAAAAAGCTAAACGTCGGACGGCAATGCGACGTTTAGCTTAAGGCCGGATCCGGATCAATGCCTTTCAATGGGCATTAATTCCGGATCCGGCCTTGCGGCAAGTCTTCAGGATTTTTGGCATGCTGCGGTATTTTCTCCGGCCAAAAAACGTTCCGTTCCGGAACTGAAGACATCCTGATGCATCCTGAACGGATTTCACTCCATTCAGAATGCATTAGGATAAAACTGATCAGGATTCTTCCGGCATAGAGCCCCAACGACGGAACTCTATGCCGGAAGACAAGAACGCCGGTGTGAAAGAGCCCTTATTTTCATGACTATGAAAATTGTAGATTCACACTGAAGGCATCAAAACTATGAATTAACACATGTGGAATTATATACATAACATAAAAGTGTGAAACAACTGAAAATATGTCATATTCTAGGTTCTTCAAAGTAGCCACCTTTTGCTTTGATTACTGCTTTGCACACTCTTGGCATTCTCTTGATGAGCTTCAAGAGGTAGTCACCTGAAATGGTCTTCCAACAGTCTTGAAGGAGTTCCCAGAGATGCTTAGCACTTGTTGGCCCTTTTGCCTTCACTCTGCGGTCCAGCTCACCCCAAACCATCTCGATTGGTTTCAGGTCCGGTGACTGTGGAGGCCAGGTCAGCTGGCGCAGCACCTCATCACTCTCCTTCATGGTCAAATAGCCCTTACACAGCCTGAAGGTGTGTTTGGGGTCATTGTCCTGTTGAAAAATAAATGATGGTCCAACTAAACGCAAACCAGATGGAATAGCATGCCGCTGCAATATGCTGTGGTAGCCATGCTGGTTCAGTATGCCTTCAAATTTGAATAAATCCCCAACAGTGTCAACAGCAAAGCACCCCCACACCATCACACCTCCTCCTCCATGCTTCACGGTGGGAACCAGGCATGTAGAGTCCATCCGTTCACGTTTTCTGCGTCGCGCAAAGACACGGTGGTTGGAACCAAAGATCTCAAATTTGGACTCATCAGACCAAAGCACAGATTTCCACTGGTCTAATGTCCATTCCTTGTGTTCTTTAGCCCAAACAAGTCTCTTCTGCTTGTTGCCTGTCCTTAGCAGTGGTTTCCTAGCAGATATTCTACCATGTGTGTCTCCTCTTAACAGTTGTTCTAGAGATGTGTCTGCTGCTAGAACTCTGTGTGGCATTGACCTGGTCTCTAATCTGAGCTGCTGTTAACCTGCGATTTCTGAGGCTGGTGACTCGGATGAACTTATCCTCCACAGCAGAGGTGATTCTTGGTCTTCCTTTCCTGAGGCTGTCCGCACGTGAGCCAGTTTCTTTGTAGCGCTTGATGGTTTTTGTGACTGCACTTGGGACACTTTCAAAGTTTTCCCAATCTTTCGGACTGACTGACCTTCATTTCTTAAAGTAATGATGGCCACTCGTTTTTCTTTACTTAGCTGCTTTTTTCTTGCCATAATACAAATTCTAACAGTCTATTCAGTAGGACTATCAGCTGTGTATCCACCTGACTTCTCCACAACGCAACTGATGGTCCCAACCCCATTTATAAGGCAATAAATCCCACTTATTAAACCTGACAGGGCACACCTGTGAAGTGAAAACCATTTCAGGTGAGTACCTCTTGAAGCTCATCAAGAGAATGCCAAGAGTGTGCAAAGCAGTAATCAAAGGAAAAGGTGGCTACTTTGAAGAACCTAGAATATGACATATTTTCAGTTGTTTCACACTTTTTTGTTATGTATATAATTTCACATGTGTTAATTCATAGTTTTGATGCCTTCAGTGTGAATCTACCATTTTTATAGTCATGAAAATAAAGAAAACTCTTTGAATGAGAAGGTGTGTCCAAACTTTTGGTCTGTACTGTATATATTTTCAATTAGAAAAAAAGCGTCCTTTTACCAAAATAAAGTTAATAAAAAATGTTAAAAAAATAGGGATATTATTTTTAGACATATTATGTATCAACGCATCCGTATAGAACGTCTCTATAAAAATATCACATGACCTAACCTCAGTTGAACACCGTTGAAAAAAATTTTATAAAAAATTTGCTAAATAAACCATTTTTTGGCACATTACATCACTAAAAGTGCTGCGTACTCGTGACTTCAGGCGCAGGTGAATGACGTGTTAGAGGTCTTTTCCGGGCTAGAGAAAGTCCACTTTCTCTAGCCCGGAAAAGACCTCTAACACGTCATTCACCTGCGCCTGAAGTCACGAGTACGCAGCTTTCACATCAAGTTAGCTGTCGGAAGCATCCGCGATACACACGTGGGACGCGACGGACTCAATAGCCGGGACGCCGGCTTCTAATACAGAGCAACAGTCGATTCACTTGTCCCAGTAAATTTGTACCAGGCAAAGGTAAGCCCACATAGTGGGTAAATAATTATGAGGCGGTAAATTTATAAATCAACAAGATTGAAAAACTGACGAACTACATCTAGCTGTCTGCTAAGAATATTTTCCAGCTTTTTCTAAGCAAATAATACAGAGACTGGACATTTCTTATAAAGACCATTACCCGGATAGGAGAAGTAATTTGCCCGTAGCGCTATTTTGTGCATCCATAACAGGACACACAGTTGACACGCACAGCGCTACTTGTGTACTCACAATAAGATACAAAGTACATCCACCAAGGAGAATCAGCAGCGCTTGATACTTATGTGTATATTTCTATTTGGATATAGGATTTATTGCCAATGTTTAATGTATTTTTAATGGTATAGAGGATAGAATCACTTTTTGGTGAAGGTTGCCCACATAACACATCCTCTCCCCCCCCTTACAAACTGTATTGGGAGACACTGTAGTGGGAATGTTGTTTGATTAGGCGACCTCTGTTCAAAAAGTATCCTCATACATTTTTATCTCACTATTTATTTGTTTTATTGTTGTTTTATTATATGTTCTAATAAATTCTGTCCCATATTTCCATATACGAGTGCCCATCCATATTTTTCCTTATATTTATTCCATTTTTGAGGGGTGTCTCAAATTTTGGTTGGTGCACCTGCCTTGAGAGAGCAGGGGTGAGCGGATCTCTATAACATTATTTCTATTCCAGTATAAAAATATTACATGATCATGTGATTACAGGGGTTCCATTTCCCTCAGTCCGTCGCAGGTCGTCGAAGGATAAGATGGAGGTGGTGGTGGTGTCCGGCGAGGAGGAGGAGGGAGACCAAGCCGGACCCTCCCAGAAAGGGCCTGAGGCACCAACAACACCACCTGAAGTGGGTGAGGAGGTGGAGGTTGCAGAGTCTGGTCCCTCCCAGAAGCCAGATTCCACACACCTGGCTCCTGATGAGGAGGAGGTTGTCATGCATACGCTAGATGGTTCATGCGATATTCCCTTACCCAATATGGCCGTTTGGACATCAAGAACATAGGGCACAGACGCACAGACACGCCTGTCATCTGGTGATGATGAAAGCAGCATACGTGATCCTGACATGCGCATTGTCGCATGGGGCACGCCGAAGCAGGCGATGGGTAGCTAGACGCCGCTATACCCCTGGTTTCTCCTCCCTCCTTTCTCCGTTTGATATATCATGCAGTAAGCACTTGTCACTTTAGTTAATTGAGTACACATGACACACAATCATGCTATTTATAATAATTTATGTATTTGCATTGAGAATCATGGTTGTCTGTAATCTCTTTTGAACATGAAATAGATTTTTATCATGTATTGTAATCACTTTCACATTTGATATGCATCATGTTGCTAATATTTATTATATGTCACTGTTTATTCTTATGATTGTTTGTTATTTGATTGTAATCTAGCACATTGATTGAGTTTGCTATATATACTGAGCACTTTGTCTGAACACATTGCTTGAGGAAGGCTCTAGCACTGAGCCGAAATGTCGCATTGCCTTATGGGTAAATACATTTCTTTTTCATTTTATTTTATGGAGTGCTGCCTGCTTTTTCAATATATATATATATATAGCAAACAAAAAATTCCACAGCAGCACTAGTCCAATAGCGCGGGTGCAAGATCCTCCCAGCCACAGGCTCAACGGCTAATGGATAGGTATACATTCAAAAGATGAGGCAGCACTCCAAAGGTAAAGTGAAAAACGATGGACCCTTTATTGACCCCTCTGCAACGTTTCAACTGCTCAATGCAGTCTTTATCAAGCATAAAAAATGGTCTTTCACAGGGGTATATATACCCAGAATACATAGCAGCAAATTAAGGGACAATCAATTAATAAATAATACAATACTAAAAATAAGAGTTAAAATACATAAGATACAATTATACAGTGATCTGTGTAGCATCAATACAGTCTCCATGGTTATGTTCAAATGTGCAAATTAGCAATATTCATAATTCATACAAACGTATACTTTAAGATGTGTAGAATGAACACAATGAAACAGTGTTACATCACCTGTGCATAATAAGTGTCAGCAATAGCTGTAATTAATAAAAAAAAGTGAGACTGCGTATGTCCAGAAGCCTAGCAACCGCAACTCAAACAAACAGAGCCAGGAGACGCCACCAGAGTCACATGATCGATCACGTGACCATCCACATGACTCGTGCAGCCATTGCGAGACTACGCCGAGAGGAGCGCTTGGAAACGCCACGCCAGCAGGGAGGGGCAAGCGCCCACAGGCCAACAACACCTTTGAAACTGGCGTCGTTGCCCCAGCAACAACCGGCCGCCCACCGCAGGCAAAGCGCACACAAACTAGACAAAAGGGCAACGCAGTCACAACTATAGAGAGATGGGGAAACAGAAGGCACAAAAGAATGATCAAAAGACCAATAGATAGAGATAACGAAATATCTAAATTTTGTAGGTAAAGACATCCATCTAACCGCTGTACTCAGGATATATACTGGAGCGATCATGGTACCTTTTATATTAAAGCACACAAGGGGAGAGAAACCCCTATAAAGTAAATACCAAACATCTTAAGGGTAAATAGAGGGGGCCCAGTAGTTATATTATGTCCATGATCATCACCACGGGCCTATAACGGGATAGAGGCCCAGGACACGTCCATGCCCAAAGCCTTCTAACCCAAAATCACCCCAAACTCCGCAAATAGGTAAATTAGGACCACCACTCACTTATCAAAACCATATACAAGCGGCCAGAGTAATTAATAGTAAAGCTAAAATTATTGTGTCCTATGAATCCCCCTCCACACAAGAGCCATATGAAAATTGACCCAGGATCCCGCGCCCACCCATCTGTCTAAACCGCTGCTAAAGCATTGATAAATAAGATCTAAAAAGGAAAAAGAAAAGAAAGAAAGAAAGATAAATAAAAAATACATTTATCAAAATTGTATAAAAAATAAGTGACACCATTTGCGTTCACATAATCAGAGCAAAAATAACAAAGAACCAACAGGCGGATGAAAAGCCCACATCTACATCACACTCCATTTGAACTCAACATTAAGACCAAATGGTCTCAGAGTGTGTAGGCGATGGATCCAACGTAGCTCTCTCTGTTTGAGAGCCAATGTCCGATCACCTCCCCTCCTTGACAAATTGATCTGATCCAAAATCATGAATTTCAGGTCCTTCTCATTATGCCCCACCTCAACAAAATGTTTTGGAACTGGCAAATCTTTCCCTTTATGTCTAATAGTGAAGCGATGGTTGTTCAAACGTGTCTTCATGTCACATGTGGTCTCCCGAACATATAGGAGACCACATGGACACGAAAGCACATGAACAACATATGCATATGAATAAATTTGTCACCCTTGATCATAAATGAACAGTTTACACAGTTTAAACATGGGTAACATCCCCTTCTGCGAGACCCAATGTAAGTTTGTACAAAACCCTTAGTCGGAATGTCAGCCCGAACCAATTTGTCACGCAAATTGGTAGGGTGCCTATAGGATAAAAGAGGAGGTGCAAACTTACATTGGGTCTCGCAGAAGGGGATGTTACCCCTGTTTGAATTGTGTAAACTGTTCATTTATGATCAAGGGTGACAAATTTATTCATTCCACATCAGGGACCCATTCTGACATGCGACATGTGCTTTCGTGTCCATGTGTTCGCCTATATGTTGGGGAGACCACATGTGACATGAAGACACGTTTAAACAACCATCGTTTCACTATTAGACGTAAAAGGAAAGATTTGCCAGTTCCAAAACATTTTGTTGAGGCGGGGCATAATGAGAAGGACCTGAAATTTATGATTTTGGATCAGATTTGAGTTCAAATGGAGTGTGATGTAGATGTGGTCTTCTCATCAGCCTGTTGGTTCTTTGTTATTTTTGCTCTGGTTCAGCAAATTGTGTCACTTATTTTATATACAATTTTGATAAGTGTTAAGCAAAGAACTTTGCTGAGTTTGTGGGAGGGGAGGCTGATTACAAGGCTACTTACATGCATCTGTGAGCCCAGGCTGGCTGGTTACTAGGCTATTTATAGGCACCTGTGGGTCCAGACTGACGCTGATTCAGCTGATTTCACTACCTCTGGGACAGCTCTAGGATACAGCAGCATGGTGTGGAGGCTCCTTACGGCTGGGAGATGGCAGAATGTCTCAGGAGGGCGCTGGTATTCATGGTAGGATCGGAATGGTTTGCACAGGACCAACGCTGCGGTCTGCGACATGTAGCTCTCTGGGATGTAGCAGAGTCAGGCGCTAAATGGTTGAGCGATGGTTGTTAGTTGGTTCAAGCTATGCTCGCTGTGTTTTGCGTGTCAATGGTTGATAGAAAAGAAAAAAAAAACGCTGTAGAATTGCACTTGTTGGCACGGGACCCACAGTGCGGTATGCGATTCGCAGTACTCTGGTTCAAAGCAGAGTTGGGTGCTAATGGTCAAGTGACTGTTGTTAGTATTTTGTCCGGCTGTTTAGGGGCTTGCTGGGGGCCAGTGCATATAGTTATTGGTGTAGCATGCGCCTAGAGTAGGTATGGTCGCATGTTTTCTGATATCTGCATAACAAAAAAAAGGTGTGTGTTTTCTGTTTTACATGTGGGGGCTAATCCGCAGTTAACGCCAGACATGCAAGGTGTTGGGGATTGTATATTAGTGGTCTGTATATGGGTACTCAAGCAGATCGGTCTAGGTGCCTGTATTTGAGTTCTGATGCTCTTGTATGGAAGTGTGTTTAATCTATAAACTGTATGTTATGGGCACGCATGTGTCAGCGGTTCTGTGCTAGGTTATAGATGCACAATATGTTGATTAATTGGCGTTGCATCAGGGTTTATGTTCAAACACATTTATGTTTTCTTAGGTGGTGTTGTGGTGACCATCTTTTAAGAAAAAAAACGCAGCATTATGTGGAGGTTTATTCGCACCTGGGTATGGCAGAAGGTGCCAGGCGAGTACTGGCATTCACGGTAGGATCGGACTTGGATACACCATTGGTGACTTGTAGCGCTCTGGGGCGAGGGGGGTGGGGCGCTAATAGTCGAATGATCATGGTTAGGTTTGTTACCTTCAAAAGCTACGTCCATGTGTCTGCATTTACAATTTATACTCCATTTACTACTAGAGCTGCGTTTATGCGTTGCTGTTGCATCACATTAATACCCTGTCACTTCAGATTGTATTCATACAGCTGCGTTATACCTTGCTCTTCATGCTCAGAGCTGGGCCCATACCATGTTTTTAGGCACTACTCACATCCAGAGCTGCATTCACCCACCTGTTCTTACATCAGTTGTTCCATATTCGGCTTCCACTTAAAGTTTCTGAGGATCGCAATTTATTATCAGGGAAGATTGTCCCATTTTCAGTTCACAGCCCTTCCTTTCGGCCTATCCTCTGCCCCCAGAGTTTTTTCGAAAATAATGTCAGATTTCATGAAGTTCCTTCACCTTCAGGGGGTACAGATCGTCCCGTACCTGGACGACTTTCTGGTGTTTGCGGAGTCGCGCCAACTTCTACATTCACGCCTCAAACAAATCCAGGACTGTCTTACAACTCTAGGGTGGATAATAAATCCCGAAAAATCAGACCTTATCCCCAGTCAGGAAAAAGTGTTTTTAGGGGTGCTGTTGGACTCAAGGCGTCTAATGTCTTTTCTTCCTCAAGACAAACAGTCTCACTTAATCCAGACAGTGTCTCTTTTTTCCAGCAAAGATCGGTCCTCGATAAGAGACATCATGGCGGTGCTGGGACTGCTAACAGCCGCAATCTTGTCAGTAAGGTGGGCCCAGAGTCACACAAGAGTCCTTCAGGCCTTTCTCCTATTTTCATGGGACGGAAAGAACTCATCTCTAGACAGAAAGGTTCACGTTCCCAGACAGGTAAAACAGTCACTAACCTGGTGGAGAGTAAAAGGGAACCTGAGCGTAGGGGTTCACTGGCGCCCAAGAGATGTCATGGTCATTACAACAGACGCCAGCAACTCAGGGTGGGGAGGTCATTCTTCAGGAGCGGTAGTTCAAGGATCCTGGGGAAGAGACATGCAGGACGCCTCCTCAAATTTAAGAGAGCTGTCAGCTGTCCACAGGGTTCTCCTTTCCCTTTACAAAGTTCCCTCTCCAAGACACGTAAGAATATTAACAGACAACACTACAGTTGTGGCGTACATAAACAAACAAGGGGGAACCAGAAGTCGCTCACTGGCGGAAGTGTCAAAGGGCATTTTTTGTTGGGCAGAAAGAAACCTTCTGTCCCTTTCGGCGGTGCATATCAAGGGGGAAAAAAATGTGGTGGCCGATTATCTCAGTCGACACCTCTTAAGGAAGGCCGAATGGTCCTTAAATCACCACGTCTTCAGCCAGATCTGCCAAATGTGGGGGACCCCAGTGTTAGATCTGTTCGCCACCAAAAGCAACAAGCAGGTCAGAAGGTTCTGTTCCCTCTCGCAAATGGATCATCCGGTATAGCTAGACGCCCTCTCCAGGCCGTGGCCAAGACAGCTCCTTTATGCCTTCCCTCCATTCAGCCTCATTTCAAGGGTCCTGGTAAAGGCTCAGGAAGAAGGGGTCCATGTAATTATGGTGGCCCCCTTCTGGCCAAGAAGGGCTTGGTTTCCACTCCTGCTCAGACTGTCAGCTGGTGTTTATTGGACACTGCCATCAATCCCGGACCTACTCCACCAGGGACCAATAAATCACCCCAGTGTAAATCAACTCAGTTTGACGGCCTGGAATCTGAACGCCTCCTGCTAAAACGGAAGGGTCTGTCGGACGCAGTCATCTCCACGATGCTCAAAAGCCGGAAACCGGTAACTTCCCGGATCTACCTGAGAACCTGGAATGCCTTTTTGTCCTTCTTGGGAAGTGTAGATTTTCCTGATGTTCCTCAGGTCCTCCAGTTCCTGCAAGCGGGGCTAGAAAAAGGCCTCCGCCCATCAACTCTGAAGGTCCAGATTTCCGCGCTCAGCGCCTTCCTGGACGTAAAACTAGCAGATTCCCCTCTGATCAAACGGTTTTTGAGGGGGGCAGGAAGAACTTCGATCCTCCCTCGTCCGGTGGTTCCTCCCTGGGATTTGGGCCTGGTTCTTTCTGCTCTCACTACTCCTCAGTTTGAGCCAATTGATGAGATCCCTCTAAGGCTCCTCACCATGAAGACGGTTTTTTTAGTTGCCATAACCTCTGCCAGAAGAGTGGGGGAAATTCAAGCATTCTCTTGCAAGCCTCCCTATCTTACAATTCTGGATGATCGTATAATCCTCAGGCACTGTCCAGCCTTTCTCCCAAAGGTGGTATCTAGATTTCATCGTGAGCAGGAAGTCTCCCTACCTTCTTTTTTCCAGTCTCCTTCTAATGATTCGGAGGGTACTCTCCATAATCTGGACGTCAGGAGATCAGTCCTTTCTTACCTTCAGGCCACTAAACCGCTTAGAAAATCGGACCACCTCTTTTTGCAATTCCAGGGCCCTAATAGGGGGCAAGCGGCTAGCAAGTCAACCATAGCTAGGTGGATTAGGAACATAATATCCTCTGCCTATGTTACCAAGAACTGTCAGCCGCCGGAGGTACTAAAGGCTCATTCTACAAGGGCAGTAGCCTCATCCTGGGCAGAAACGAAAGCAGTCCCTCTGGAACAGATCTGCAGGGCCGCCACATGGGCCAACCCTATGACTTTTTTTCGCCACTATAAGCTAGATGTAGTAAAGGATCAGGACTTGTCCTTTGGTCGTGAGGTCCTATCTATTGTGGCCCCCCCCTAATATTGATTACTCTGTTAATCCTCCTGTGAATGCCGTTGTGGAGGCGCCGGGGAAAAGGGTAAATTACTCTTACCGGTAATTGGATTTTCCCATAGCCTCCACAACGGCATTGGGTTCCCTCCCAAGCTTTAAATGTAAATGAATGATGTAATTTGTTTACCATAATATATAATTTGTTATGCATCACTTCTGTGTCCTCTCTTATTGACTGGTAAGGGGAGGAGGCTCCTTAAATCCTGTGCTTCCTCGTTGTTTCCTGTCCTGGAGGCGGGGACACCCTCCTGTGAATGCCGTTGTGGAGGCTTTTGGAAAATCAAATTACCGGTAAGAGTAATTTACCCTTTCCTGTCACAACTGCTAGTATAGTGGGTACTTTTTTGTCCTCATTGCAGGCAACATTAGCTCGTTAATTTCAACCAGCCATGTATTTGTGCTTATGGTTCCCCAGGCCTGGTGAGTCTACACATTTCACTTGATCCATTACTAGAGTTAAACGGCATACGCCATCTTCTAACTTTTTGGGTCCTTTATAAAATAATAATAATAATTAAAGCGGTGGCCTGGGGAATAAGTATAGGTGAAGTATTTTGCCACCAGTAACAGTTGGTGTCCAAGCAGGGCCCTTAGCGAATGGTTGGACTTTATTTAAGCCCTTCCATCAGATTCACCATTGTTGTTTCAGTCTGCAGCTCTCGGGATTCAGACCTTCTCGTAATATGTTCATATGTTGGTCAACATAGGAGTAAATAGTTTCTGATTACCGACCCCTTTTTCAAAAGCATCAACTTTAGCTACCTCCAAGAACAATGTGCCGTCGCACGTGACAAAGAGGTAACGTATATAGAAGTCTGATATGTACGGTATATTCCGCACCTTCATCGTGTAGTGTCTTTTGCGTGCAAAGCGGGTGTCGCAATGGTAAGTATATGTTTTACTCTAAACTAAGGTCTACGCTTTTTGGCCCCTTTAGGCTGCCCTACCGCAGCAGTTATGGCACAATTCTACTGCTTGTTGTAGATGGGTGTACCCAACCTATCTAACCCTTTCTGATAGCCGATCCGACCACAAGTGTTCAGCCAAGAACTTTGCTGAGTTTGTGGGAGGGGAGGCTGATTACAAGGCTACGTACATGCACCTGTGAGCCCAGGCTGGCTGGTTACTAGGCTATTTATAGGCACCTGTGGGTCAAGACCGACGTCGATTCAGCTGATTTCACCCACACCATCTTACAGTCACTTCATATTAGGGTGGCCCCCTTTAGGCTGCCCTACCGCAGCAGTTATGGCACAATTCTACAGCTTGTTGTAGATGGGTGTACCCAACCTATCTAATCCTTTCTGATAGCCGATCCGACCACAAATGCATTTATATTTATCTTTCTTTTCTTTTTCCTTTTTAGATCTTATTTATCAATGCTTTTGCAGCGGTTTGGACAGATAGCGAATGCAGGATCCTGGGTCAATTTTCATATGGCTCTTGTGAGGAGGGGGATTCATAGGACACAATAATTTTAGGTTTACTATTATTTACTCTGGCCGCTTATATAGGGTTTTGATAAGTGAGTGGTGGTCCAAATTTACCTGTTTGCGGGGTTTGGGGGTGATTTGGGGTTAGAAGGCTTTGGGCATGGACATGTCCTGGGCCTCTATCCCGTTATAGGCCCGTGGTGATGATCATGGAAATGATATAACTACTGGGCCCCCTCTATTTACCCTTAAGATGTTTGGTAATTACTTTTATAGGGGTTTCTCTCCCCTTGTGTGCTTTAATATAAAAGGTACTGTTAAAGATATGTGAATTTTATTCTATATTTTGTATATCTAGGATTGTAATGAGTTAACTTTTTCTACTTCCAAGTGCCCACCCACCCCCCTCTTTGTTTCAAGACTGGAGAGGAGAGAGAGGGGGGCAAAGAGCTGTGCTGTGGGAAGTGTCTGATTTCTCATCTTTCTTTGAGGTTTCCCATAGAGTGTGGTGGAATGCATAAGCCAATCATATGGCTTGATGATATGTATATATTATTCACTGCCTATAGAGAAGCACCTCTTTGAAGTGTCACATATGACGTAGGCAGTATTCTTGTTAGAATAAACTCCATTACAAAATGGCGATGGTAACCAGATGTTTACATTAGTTCACATTCCAAAGTAGGACCCAGTGCGCAAAAGCCAGGGTGCTATCTCCTCTCTCTTATCTCTTCTTCCTTTTTGACCAATGAAACAATGTTTTAGCCTCAGTGAGGACTGCCCTCTTCTGAAAATGTATATACGCTTACCCCCATGTAATTAAAGTTAGAGATTGCTTTGACCAACTTCTGTGTCAGTGTCTAGTCTCTCAGCCACTCGTGGATATTGGATATTAACCCCTGGGGGGGGGGGTACATTGATTTGGCACACCAGAGTGTATCTTAAATGCCCTAATTTAGGGCGGCTTCATCAAATGGCACCCCAGATGGCACTCGGAGCGAATGTAGCATCAGACAGCTGACAAGACGGGCCCCTGAGCTTGACGAACGGCAGAGGAGAGAGGATTGCAACCTCAAAGACAGGTGAGAAAACTTTTTATCTCATCTGCCTTCCTGTTAGTTACTTCGTCATGCTCAGATAGCTCAGTCTACTGTGAGGTGGTACCCATGTAAGTATAGTAGTCGGCTGTAATGCTGAAAGCTTGGAGTCTATAGAACCAATAGTCTGAAATGATAGATCACTCTGGTGTGTATATGTTTTGTGTGTGTCTGTGATTTATGTGAGGAGTGAGTTGAGCACAGATGGTAAAGCCACAGACAAAGGGAGGGGACAGTAACCTGGTTGGGAAGGGGGCACTGTAGCGCCGAGGTGTGGGACAAAGTAAACTCCGGCTGACCTGGCAGGGAGAGGCGTGGATCCGTATGACCCTTAGATCCTTGAGATAAGGGAAGACTGCGGAGATATTCTCCACCTGACCTGACCTTAGGAAGAGGCGTGGATCCGTATGACCCTTAGATCCTTGAGATAAGGGAAGACTGCGGAGATATTCTCCACCTGACCTGACCCCAGGAAGATGCGACGGAGCCCGCCTGACCCCTGGTCTTGGGGAAGACGTGCGGGGAGTCCCAGCTGACTAGTCAGACGTGATAGTCAGATTTGAGCCAACCAGAGGGGAGGGTAAATTCTTTGTCTGCCGAGGAAAGGGTTAAAGGTGCTGATCACTCCTCTGTTTTGTGTGTGTGTCAGTCTGAAATACTGTTGTTTTGATATGGGTCAGTGCCAGTATTATGAAGAAAGAGAAAATACAGCCCCTAGCTAGTAGCGAGGGAAGAATTTAAAGTTAGAATGTTAGAGAAAGTGTAGACTCGGACAGAGGTCGCCCCCTGGCAACAGGGATGAAGATCTGTAAGAATCTGTGAAGTTAGAGCTTACAGGCTGTGGGCATCAGAACTCCCGTGATTTTGAGGGGGGGAGTTCTAATGAGTGAAGAAAACAGAGCAATGTCAGGATGTTAATTGATGGCATTAACAAGAAAGAAAGTGCCCCAGTGTCTGCAATCAGAACGGCGCTTGTGTTAAATGTTCCGAAACGAACCGGTTAAGTTTTGTTACCCTAATAATATGTGTGTGTTTAAATAGGGAATATCCTAGAGATTACAGCAGTAAAAGATGGTCAGTTAATGGATAGGTGTTGTATCCAGTGTGAGCTACAGAGACTCACTTCCCCCACCTTAACAGAAACATTCCTGAGATAAGGGGAGCAGGCGAAGGAAAGAGGGGGGTGGGAATGAGGGAATGATGCAGAGTAAGTGATGTGTAATATATTATACAAGACAAATAATTGTTCAATAATTTTCTTTCTTCTTTCCCAAGCAGGGTACTGTGGGAATCCAGCTTTTAACAAAATGACTGTATGATTATAACATGTATATTGTCTTACAGCGACAGACCATCAGCAATTCTGGGTGTGGTGTGGCTATCTGTTTCCAGGAAAGCTGTGTTTGTTTCATCCCAAAACTTGCAGCACAGACAATGTGGGTTGGAAGACATAAATGATTCAGTGGAATGTGAATGGGTGTGGCTTTGAGTTGTAATTGAGGCAAATATGTGTGAAGACTGATGGAGGTTTTTAGCAGAGCTGTGAATGCAATTCAGTTTTTATGTATGAGGGCGTGGTTATGAGCTGCTTGTGAAAATGAGTACATGAAAATATGAATGTGTATGGAGTACGGTATTTTTTTTATTTTATTTTTAAATAATATGCGCATTGAGTATTTTATTTTATTTTTCTTGGAAGTTTTTGGGTTTTTATTGGTGCCAACAGCATTGATCAAGCTGTACATATTTATTTATTTTATTTTATTTATTTTATTGAAGTCAATGAAAAGTTTCTTATGGGCCCTTTGTGTGTTCATGTCTGTATTGTCCGATCTGTTTGTTTCAATGTTTGAAGTTACGTGTTACATGTTAAGTGTTGTGCTTCACATCAGAGCTCTGTTCTCATGAGCGGCTGGGGCACTAATAACAGAAAGAAGGAGGACCACAACGTCCGACTGAAGGGGGTGTACTTAGATGACTCAGAGCGGAGGGACAGGATAGGGGTGGACGTTACAGACAACGACAGGCCTTGTGCCAATCCCCTAGTTACAGACACTCCCATGGAAGATGAGAAGTTGTCACTACCAGAGCTTTGAGACGTTCTCACAGCTCTGTGTCTCCACCCCTGTGATGATGTCACTTAGAGTTTGGAGGTGTTCTCACTGTTCTGTTTCTCCGCCCCTGTGATGAGGTCTTTACTCCCAGCTGTCTCTCCTGCGTTTGATTTCCCTGCCTTTAAATCACCCCTCCTCCTATTGCAGGGCGTGGATTATATTTCTCCTTTCAGTTGTAGCTCTGCCTTGAGTATCTTCACTTCTTAAGCTACTAGTTCTCTGGACCTGTGTTCTGCTGCTACATGCACTCCGGATATTGCCAGCGGCCCTTGGATCCGTCTTCTCTGCGGCTGCAGCTCCATCAGCTAAGTGTGCAGACTTTGTTGTGTACCTGGTGATTTCCTGACTGGATCTGAGGTGGCCACGGTTCCCTCCATATTCTGAGCAGGGCATCGGTGGCCGTGCCCCTTCCACTATTGTAGGGGTTACAGGGCTCATCAGTCTAAGGTACGCGGGCATGCCTCGTTCCACCATTTGGATACGGGCATGTGCTTTAGCAGCATAGGGAGAGTGTTGAGGGTCTGACAGGGGTCACCCTTTCTCTTCCCTAGTTTGGGTCCGGTCAGTAGCTCTTCTTACTGTGTATGCTCTGGTTACCCTTAAACAGCCGTGACAGGCACATTGTCTTTGTACTGTGGATCCAGAAGGGTGGCAACCCAGTAGTCCGCCCATGTTAAAATGTGGGCAACTCATGTGTGCCAGGCTGCCCAGAGGTAAGGACAAGCTATCCTCTGTGGGAGGCGTATCGTCATCGTCCTGCGTTTCCCCCCAGCCACGCACCAGTGATGGGCCCGAGCTGCGTTGGATGCCACCCCGCTGTGACCATGCTTCATCCTCATCCTCCTCCACCTCCTCCTAATCCTCATCCTCCTCCAGTAGTGGGACCTGGCTGGCCACATGTGTACCTGGCCTCTGCTGTTGCAAAAAAAACTCCCTCTGAGTCACTTCGAAGAGACTGGCCTGAAAGTGCTAAAAATGACCCCTCTTCCTCCTCCTCCTCCTCCTGGGCCACCTCCTCTTCCATCATCGCCCTAAGTATTTTCTCAAGGAGACATAGAAGTGGTATTGTAACGCTGATAACGGCGTCATCGCCACTGGCCATGTTGGTGGAGTACTCAAAACAGCGCAACAGGGCACACAGGTCTCGCATGGAGGCCCAGTCATTGGTGGTGAAGTGGAGCTGTTCCGCAGTGCGACTGACCCGTGCGTGCTGCAGCTGAAACTCCACTATGGACTGCTGCTGCTCGCACAGTCTGTCAAGCATGTGCTAGGTGGAGTTCCACCTGGTGGGCAAGTCGCATATGAGGCGGTGAGCGGGAAGGCCGAAGTTACGCTGTAGTGCAGACAGGCGAGCAGCAGCAGGATGTGAACGCCGGAAGCGCGAACAGACGGCCCGCACTTCATGCAGCAGCTCTCACATGTCGGGGTAGTTGTGAATGAACTTCTGCACCACCAAATTCAGCACATGCGCCAGGCAAGGGATGTGCGTCAAACAGGCTAGTCCCAGAGCTGCAACGAGATTTCGCCCATTATCGCACACCACCAGGCCGGGCTTGAGGCTCACCGGCAGCAACCACTCGTCGGTCTGTTGTTCTATACCCCGCCACAACTCCTGTGCGGTGTGGCCCCTGTCCCCCAAACATATGAGTTTCAGAATGGCCTGCTGATGTTTACCCCGGGCTCTGATGAAGTTGGTGGTGAAGGTGTGTGGCTGACTGGATGAACAGGTGGAAGAAGAGTAGGAGGCAACAGGAGGCAAAGAATGTTGCCCTGCGATCCTTGGCGGCGGAAGGACGTGCGCCAAACAGCTCTCCGCCTGGGGCCCAGCCGCCACTACATTTACCCAGTGTGCAGTTAGAGAGATATAGCGTCCCTGGCCGTGCTTACTGGTCCACGTATCTTTGGTTAGGTGGACCTTGCCACAGATGGCGTTGCGCAGTGCACACTTGATTTTATCGGATACTTGGTTGTGCAGGGAGGGCACGGCTCTCTTGGAGAAGTGGTGCCGGCTGGGAACAACATACTGTGGGACAGCAAGCGACATGAGCTGTTTGAAGCTGTCTGTGTCCACCAGCCTAAATGACAGCATTTCATAGGCCAGTAGTTTTGAAATGCTGGCATTCAGGGCCAGGAATCGAGGGTGGCTGGGTGGGAATTTATGCTTTTTTTTGGAGAGCTGAACGCTGGCGTGTGACATGGTTGAGATGCTTGGTGACGGAAGTAGTGGTGTTGGTGGTACATCCCCTGTTTGCTGGGCGGCAGGTGCCAACGGTGACTTCCTTGTTTTTAAGGTGTTTACTCCACTGCAGTTCCTGCTTTGCATACAGGTGCCTGGTCATGCAGGTTGTGTTAAGGTTCAGAACGTTAATGCCTCGCTTCAAGCTCTGATGGCACAGTGTGCAAACCACTCGGGTCTTGTCGTCAGCACATTGTTTGAAGAAGTGCCATGCCAGGGAACTCCTTGAAGCTGCCTTTGGGGTGCTCGGTCCCAGATGGCGGCGGTCAGTAGCAGGCGGAGTCTCTTGGCGGTGGGTGTTCTGCTTTTGCCCACTGCTCCCTCATTTGCTACGCTGTTGGCTCGGTCTCACCACTGCCTCTTCCTCCGAACTGTGAAAGTCAGTGGCACGACCTTTATTCCATGTGGGGTCTAGGACCTTATCGTCCCCTGCATCGTCTTCCACCCAGTCTTGATCCCTGACCTCCTGTTCAGTCTGCACACTGCAGAAAGACGCAGCAGTTGGCACCTGTGTTTCGTCATCATCAGAGACGTGCTGAGGTGGTATTCCCATGTCCTCATCATCAGGAAACATAAGTGGTTGTGCGTCAGTGCATTCTATGTCTTCCACCGCTGGGGAAGGGCTAGGTGGATGCCCTTGGGAAACCCTGCCAGCAGAGTCTTCAAACAGCATAAGAGACTGCTGCATAACTTGAGGCTCAGACAGTTTCCCTGGTATGCATGGGGGTGATGTGACAGACTGATGGGCTTTGTTTTCAGGTGCCATCTGTGCGCTTTCTGCAGAAGACTGGGTGGGAGATAATGTGAACATGCTGGATCCACTGTCGGCCACTCTTCCTCCATCCCTTCCAAAAGGTCCTGACCATCCAGACCAAGCTCTAGCTCACTCTCCTGCATTACCTCCCCAAAGAGGTCAGTCTCACTGTTGCTGTCAAACAGCATCAGGGTGGATTCTTGGGGGCTGGTCCTGCAGGAGGTGGAGAGCTGCTGCTGCTCAGAGCCAGGGCAGAGGACTACGAGCCACTGGCTTGGGTCATGAATGACACCACTGCTTCGGTGTCCTGAGATTAAATGGGGTGGCTGCCAGGCCCAAAAAAATCAGGATCAGGCAGATGCCCATGCTACCTGTGCCCGCCCCTCCATGGGTAGAGGAGTGGCCTCGTGCTGGCAGCATTCTAGAACTGGAACCAACTCCCCTACCACGACCACGGCTGCCTTTTTTTCAGTATTTTTTATTTTTTTTTAAAGACAAAGGACGCAAACAATAATCCCTCCCTAACAAACAAAACTCTAAGGACTCTTTCACAAGGGCGTTGCGGGAAAAGGTGCGGGTGCGCTGCGGGAACATGCACGATTTTTCTGCGCAAGTGCAAAACATTGTAATGGGTTTTGCACGCGCGAGAGAAGAATCGTCATGATTGATACCCAAACCCGAACTTCTTCACAGAAGTTTGGGCTTGGGATCGGTGTTCTGTAGATTGTATTATTTTCCCTTATAACATGGTTATAAGGGAAAATAATAGCATTCTGAATACAGAATGCATAGTACAATAGCGCTGGAGGGGTTAAAAAAAAATAAAAAAAAATTTAACTCACCTTAATCCACTTGCTCGTGCAGCCCAGCTTCTCTTCTTTGCTGTGTACAGGAAAAGGACCTGAGGTGACGTCACTCCGGTCATCACATGGTCCATCACATGATCTTTTACTATGGTGATGGATCATGTGATGGATCATGTGATGGACCATGTGATGACCGGAGTGACGTCACCACAGGTCCTTTTCCTGTACACAGCAAAGAACAAGTGGATTAAGGTGAGTTACATTTTTTTTATTTTTTTTAACCCCTCCAGTGCTATTGTACTATGCATTCTGTATTCAGAATGCTATTATTTTCCCTTATAACCATGTTATAAGGGAATATACTAAATATCGGGTCCCCATACCGATCGTCAACTAGCAACCGCGCTTGAAAATCGCACCGCATCCGCACTAGCTTGCGGAATACTTGCGATTTTCACACAGCCCCATTCACTTCCATGGGGCCTGCGTTGCGTGAAAAATGCACAAAATAGAGCTTGCTGCGATTTTCACGCAACGCACAAATGATAAGTGAAAATCACTGCTCATGTGAACAGCCCCATAGAAATGAATGGGTCCTGATTCAGTGCGGGTGCAATGTGTTCAACTCACGCATTGCACCCGCGCGGGAAAACTCACCCGTGTGAAAGGGGCCTAAAACTGTTACACTAAAACACAGGCAAAGACTTTTTTTTTTCTTTTTCACAGACCAAAGACGCAGACAATAATCCCTCCCTAGCAAACGAAACCCTAAAACTGTAACACTAAAACAAAAACACATTTTTTTAAGTTTTATTTTTCACAGAAAAAAAGACGCAGACAATAATCCCTCCCTAAACCTGTTACACTAAAACACAGGTAAAGACTTATTTATTTATTTTTTCGCAGACAAAAGACGCAGACAATCCTAGCACACAAAAACCTAAAACACAGCAAAAAATTTTTTTTTTTTCACAGACTAAACAGAGAGCAAAAGGCTACACTATACTATATCTCTATCTAACCTACACTACACCCTGCACTAAACCCTATCAGCTACACTATTAACTAACTAACCTACACTATCTCACACTAACTATCTGGATTATCTACAGACGTGGACAAAATTGTTGGTACCCTTTGGTCAATGAAAGAAAAAGTCACAATGGTCACAGAAATAACTTTAATCTGACAAAAGTAATAATAAATTAAAATTCTATAAATGTTAACCAATGAAAGTCAGACATTGTTTTTCAACCATGCTTCAACAGAATTATGTAAAAAAATAAACTCATGAAACAGGCATGGACAAAAATGATGGTACCCCTAGAAAACACAGAACATAATGTGACCAAAGGGACATGTTAATTCAAGGTGTGTCCACTAATTAGCATCACAGGTGTCTACAACCTTGTAATCAGCCATTGGGCCTATATATATGGCTCCAGGTAATCACTGTGTTGTTTGGTGATATGGTGTGTACCACACTCGACATGGACCAGAGGAAGCAAAGGAAAGAGCTGTCTCAAGAGATCAGAAAGAAAATTATAGACAAGCATGTTAAAGGTAAAGGCTATAAGACCATCTCCAAGCAACTAGATGTTCCTGTGAGTACAGTTGCACATATTATTCATAAGTTTAAGATCCATGGGACTGTAGCCAACCTCCCTGGACGTGGCCGCAGGAGGAAAATTGATGACAAATCTAAGAGACGGATAATCCGAATGGTAACAAAAGAGCCTAGAAAGACTTCTAAAGAGATTCAAGGTGAACTTCATGCTCAAGGAACATCAGTGTCAGATCGCACCATCCGTCGTTGTTTGAGCCAAAGTGGACTACATGGGAGACGACCAAGGAGGACACCATTGTTGAAAACGAATCATAAAAAAGCAAGACTGGAATATGCCAAACTACATGTTGACAAGCCACAAAGCTTCTGGGAGAATGTCCTGTGGACAGATGAGACAAAAATCGAAGTTTTTGCCAAGGCACATCAGCTGTATGTTCACAGACAAAAAAATGAAGCATATCAAGAAAAGAACACTGTCCCTACTGTGAAACATGGAGGAGGCTCTGTTATGTTCTGGGGCTGCTTTGCTGCGTCTGGCACAGGGTGTCTTGAATCTGTGCAGGGTACAATGAAATCTCAAGACTATCAAGGAATTCTAGAGAGAAATGTACTAGCCAGTGTCAGAAAGCTTGGTCTCAGTCGCAGGTCATGGGTCTTGCAACAGGACAATGACCCAAAACACACCGCTAAAAACACCCAAGAATGGCTAAGAGGAAAAAATTGGACTATTCTAAAGTGGCCTTCTATGAGCCCTGACCTCAATCCTATTGAGCATCTTTGGAAGGAGCTGAAACATGCAGTCTGGAAAAGGCACCCTTCAAACCGGACACAACTGGAGCAGTTTGCTCATGAGGAGTGGGCCAAAATACCTGCTGAGAGGTGCAGATGTCTCATTGACAGTTACAGGAAGCGTTTGATTGCAGTGATTGCCTCAAAAGGTTGCGCAACAAAATATTAAGTTAGGGGTACCATCATTTTTGTCCATGCCTGTTTCATGAGTTTATTTTTTTACATAATTCTGTTGAAGCATGGTTGAAAAACAATGTCTGACTTTCATTGGTTAACATTTATAGAATTTTAATTTATTATTACTTTTGTCAGATTAAAGTTATTTCTGTGACCATTGTGACTTTTTCTTTCATTGACCAAAGGGTACCAACAATTTTGTCCACGTCTGTATATGACTGAGCTAACTAACTAATGTACCTAACACCCTACACTGGAACCTAATCAGCTAACCTATTCACTAACTAACCTACACTATCTACCACTAAATATCTGGATTATATATGAGGTATCAGTAGTATTATAAAACAGCAATTCAGCACAGCTCAATTTGCACACTCCTCTCTCTCTCTCACAACTGCATGAAACAGCACAAAATGGCTGCTGGGAATTTTCTTATATAGTAAGGGGTAGACAACTTTCCTATTGGTTGCTAGGGATGTTGCTAAGCTATGACAGAGATATTGCAGCCTTCTCATTGGCCCACAAGCAAGAAGGGAAGTTACTGATAAAAAACTAAATATCTAGAATATTCAAAATTACGAATATCACTATATTCTAAATATTCGCGAATTCTCAAAGTGCCGATATTCGCAATTAATATTCGAATATTCGCGCTCAACACTACCTAGCAGTGAGGCAGTGATGTCACCGGAACTGATGGGCTTCCTTTAGCACTGCCCTAGCCTGTAGAACAGGCTAGGGCAGCGCTAAAGCCCGTCCACTAGTACCGGTGACATCACAGGCAACACTGCAAGGCAGAAGCCTCCAACTAGCAATGAAAAATGTGAAGAAAATAAAGGCCCTTGCCCTACGCCAGGGATGCCCAACCTGCGGACCTCCAGCTGTTGTAAAACTACAACTACCACAATGCCCTTCTGTAGACTGATAGCTGTAGGCTGTCCAGGCATGCTTGGAGTTGTAGTTTTACAACATCTGGAGGGCCACAGGTTGGGCATCTCTGCTCTACGCGATACAGGGAGAGCATCGGAGCTCATCTGAGAGCTGTGTGAAAAAGGGGATGCCTTTAAGGCATTGAGATCTATTCAGGACCTGTCAGAGATATACCAGTAGATTCTACTGGTTGCCAACATATAAAGTGTCTTTATAGTCTTATAGAGGGTCCATTCACACGTCCGTTTTTTCTTTCCTGATCTGTTCCGTTTTTTTGCGGAACAGATCTGGACCCATTCATTTTCAATGGGTCCTGAAAAAAATCAGACAGCACAATGTCCGATTTTTTTTCAGGACCCATTGAAAATGAATGGGTCCAGATCTGGTCCAGATCTGTTCCGCAAAAAACGGAACAGATCAGGAAAGAAACAACGGACGTGTGAATGGACCCTTATGATGTGCAAGGAATCAGTTTGGCATCCCATGTACCTAATTGCCATGTGGGCGAGCACATAGTTTGTATCATCCATATGGGAAGGGTGGGTTCCACAACTCCAATAGCCATAGAAACAATAGTAAGAGACCCTAGGAAAAAACAGTAGAATAGTTAATAGTAACACAGTTAGTACGTTTGAAAAATATATAAATCCATTAAGCTCAATCAAAATGTAAGCACAGGGTTTCCATCCTCTGATATACATACCCCAGTGTACCAACAGATTTTGTAATACAACTGTTGGCTGTCAGGGGCGGATTGGCCATAGACCCTACAGGGAAATTTGCCAGTGGGCCGATGCCTAGGAGGGCCAGCCAAGTCTTCCTCACAGCCGCCAGCCAGGTTTATAATGATCCTCTCTTACACACCTGGCCAGCACCCGCTGGTGCCCTCCTGAATTCAACTGTATCAACATCCTCAGAACAGCTATACAGTTGAATACTGTGGGGCAGGTGGCAGTATACTGTGGTATTTGGTCCAGCTAGGGCGGTATATTGTTCTGCACTATGGTATTGGTGGCACTGCCTACTTCTACTGTACTGTACTTCTACTGAGACCTATACAGTAGCAGTCTCATATATATATATATATATATATATATATATATAATATTTTTTTTATTTTTTTTCGTGACTGGCTATTCAGCTATATAGTGTAGTGGTTAAAGCTGTGGGCTATGATGCAAAAGCTATGAATTCATATTCCATCACAAACTTTTTCAGAAATAGAGGTTAAATTAAATTTATATATTTTTTTTGTAATTGTGAAAAATGTATGGCACTAAATAAATGTGTAATTACAAAAAATGGATATATAATGGATCTATATATATAATATATATATATATATATATATATATATATATATATATATAATCATACTTCTGATATATATGGATGCATAATATGTGGGAAACTACTACTGATGTTTTAGACATAATATATTTACATATATTATAATATATTATATATATATATATATATATATATATATATATATATATATATATATATATTTTTAAATTAAGTTTAGCCTCTATTTCTACAAAAGTTTGCGATGGGATTTGAACTCACAGCTTCTGCATCATAGCCCAGAACCACTACACTATATAGCTGTATAGTCAGTCACAAAAAAATGACTTCTACTGTATAGGTCTCAGTAGAAGTACAGTACAGTTTTTTTTTTTTTTTTTTTTTTTTTTTTTTTTTTTTTAGGAAACTGGCTATGCACCTATTATAGCTGAGTGGTTAAGTGCCTTGCCTCTAATACAGAAAGTCGTGAGTTCAAATCCCAGCAGCAAATTTTCTGAAATACAGGTTAAATTAGATTTAAATACACTGGGGTGTCCCAAAGCACTGACTCCATATATGGATATAGCTATATATGGAGTCAGAGCAGGGACTCCTAAGCCAAACTAGAGTCCCGACACCCTCCCCTCTTCAAAGCAGGGGTTGCCTGGGGTTCTCCATTGACTTCCCTTGTGCTTGGGTGCTCGGTAGAACACCCGAGCATCGCAAAGTTTTTGTACTCGAGCACACAAGCACTTTGGTGCTTGATCAACACTACCGGTAATTAAACTTACCTGCAGCCACTATAATGTAAGGGTCCTTGAGAAGTGTCAAGTAGGATGTCGATGGAATGCTCTATGGAAGAACAACACAATTGCTTAGTGCCAGGTCTAGTAGTTTTGCTTATTTCATAGCTTTTTTTTAAAATATGATTTCTATATACTCACCCCCGGAACAAACTTGTCAAATCGCAGCAAACAGAGCTGTAGAGCTGTGGATAACAAAGAGAAGTGTGATGAACTCTTAAATGGGTTGTCCAGGATGTTTTTCAGTATGGATGGTGTCAAAAGTGACTTTAGCAGTGACCCTATGCTGCAGGTCACATTTGGATCATGTGCTGCTAGGGGACATGTGAGGCCAGCCACTGTCTGCAGTGGCGCTCATGACAACTTCCATGCTGGCCTCACATGTCCCCTAGCAGCACATGATCCAAATGTGACCTGCTGCATTATATGCAAGGACCAGTCGACTTCGACCAGTCAAAGTCCAGATGCTATGGAGAGGTTTTGGAGCAGGTAAGTATATTGTTTTTTTTATTTTATTTTATTTTATTCAAAGTAGCCACCTTTTGCTTTGATTACTGCTTTGCACACTCTTGGCATTCTCTTGATGAGTGTCACAAGGGTGTCAAGAACTACGCCTGACTCCGTTATACCCGGGTCAGGAAGTCGCAGCAGTTGGCTGCGCGCTCTATGTAGTAAGATAGGGCTGTTTCCTTATGGTAGCTTTCTGGGTTTGCTTTGCAACCCTTTTTGGCTCACTCAGGGATCTGTAGCTCCTTCTCCTCAGCTGTTCCTTGTCCAGCACTCCCAACCTCCTTATATTCCCCTCTCACACTTCTCTGGTTGCCAGATATAGAACTTCCTGCCTGGACTTCTATACTGACCCACTGGAGCTGAGTTGCTGCGTTCTCTGGTTGTTGGTCCAGAACGTTTCCCTCCGGATCCCTGTTGGACCTTGGTGGTCTGCTGTGGTCGCCCACCTGGATTTATGTGTTTGTCTGTATTGTCTGTCCTCTCCCTGGTGTTTTTCCTCTTAGTGTCAGTGGTGCGGACTAGCGATCCCACCGGCCCGTTCACTATCTAGGGAATTTTAGAGAAAGCCAGGGTTTAGGCACGTGATCGCCGCACGGGTGAGGAACCCGTCTAGGGACGTCAGGGCAGTCAGGTGCCAGCCGCAAGGTGAGTCAGGGGTCACCACCTTTCCCTCTCCCTTGGGCAGGGCTTTCCCTTTTCCCTCCCTGTGCGTGACGCCAGTCATTACAATGAGCTTCAAGAGGTAGTCACCTGAAATGGTCTTCCATCAGTCTTGAAGGAGTTCCCAGAGATGCTTAGCACTTGTTGGCCCTTTTGCCTTTACTCTGCGGTCCAGCTCACCCCAAACCATCTCGATTGGGTTCAGGTCCGGTGACTGTGGAGGCCAGGTCATCTGGCGCAGCACCCCATCACGCTCCTTCATGGTCAAATAGCCCTTACTTTCAAAGTTTTCCCAATTTTTCAGACTGACTGACCTTCATTTCTTAAAGTAATGATGGCTACTCGTTTTTCTTTACTTAGCTGCTTTTTTCTTGCCATAATACAAATTCTAACAGTCTATTAAGTAGGACTATCAGCTGTGTATCCACCTGACTTCTCCTCAACGCAACTGATGGTCCCAACCCCATTTATAAGGCAAGAAATCCCACTTATTAAACCTGACAGGGAACACCTGTGAAGTGAAAACCATTTCAGGTGACTACCTCTTGAAGCTCATGAACAGAATGCCAAGAGTGTGCAAAGCAGTAATCAAAGCAAAAGGTGGCTACTCTGAAGAACCTAGAATATGACATATTTTCAGTTGTTTCACACTTTTTTGTTATGTATATAATTCCACATGTGTTAATTCATAGTTTGTATGCCTTCATAGTCATGAAAATAAAGAAAACTCTTTGAATGAGAAGGTGTGTCCAAACTTTTGGTCTGTACTGTATATATGCACAACTGCATGTGGGTTTGAGCACTTCCTGCTTGTTTAATACCACACCATTCTTTTCAGTTTGTATATACCACACCATTCTTTTCAGTTTGTATATACCACACCATTCTTTTCAGTTTGTACAGTTTTCCAGAGATGCCTGGAGGTGTATAAACTCCAATTTAAATGTGCCTGCTTTCCATCTACAGGCTACATTTAGGTGCACCTGTGAGGCCTGGGCCATATCAGCCAGGTCCCGAGCTACTTGAGAAACCTTGGCGCGGTGCTCGGGCTCAGACATGTCCTACACCGTAGGACATGTTGGCTAATCTCTCAATTTTAAAATCAGTTTGAGGGTTTAGTAAGACCGCAGAGTGCACCTGTCTTTGATATTATTTTGTTATATGTTATATACCCGTTACTAATACCCTACTAACAAATTAGCTCATTTAGATAGAAGCATTTAAACTTTTACACAATGCTCAGATGCTCAATGCGTTTCATCAGGAGCGTATTGGAGCAACAGTAGTGTTTGGACCCTGGCCACCACCCGTACTGTGCAGTCAGCTACACCCAGGACCGCAATGCTATAGTCCAATCTGGAACACAGCACTGAGTATGGATTCTAAAATATGATAAAATGTGGTGCACTACCCAGTGCCCACCACTGATGTGCGGACAGTCAGACAAAATAGCATTTTACCTCCATCTAGCAGAGCAAGAGTGGCCAGCACTAAGAAAGGAGAAGATTTTCCAACAAATTGATACATGAAGGAACCGAAGGGGGCACCAGCTGCAAAGAGAGGGAAATTTGAAGATGTCTAAAAGCTATGAACCGCCTGATGAATCTTTATGATCATAGTACTTACCAAGAACACCCAGTGCCAGGCCTCCTAGTGCGATGCCCATGGCCTTTCCTCTTTCATAGTCGTCAGGGTATACTTGTGCCAGCATTCCCAAACCTGTAGATACATGTATTCAGATGATTATATGCAGAGAATACACAGTGCAATCAGAGGAAATGGGCTGCGCTTGCTGCTCCTCATTATTATTGGACAGTCCTGGGGGGTCACATTTAGCCCCTGAACTTTGAAAATAAAATGGTCAGACTGTTTAGCTTGTAGGACTCCAACTTTCAGAACAACCACCATTTATCCATAAGAAGAGGCTATTGCTGTATCCGAAAATAGTCTGAACAGTATGTACAGTACTGTATGCTTTGGGGAAGGGAAGTGGAAGTGTAGTGTCCCACTAGGTAAAGGTGGGCACTGCACAGGTTAATGTGTATTCATTGCATTTTATGTCATGTGCATGTTTTCCCCTGTATTATCTGGGTGTCAGGCCTGTCAGGGTGTAGTTTAGCCTCCCAGACGTTAGAGGGAGCTGGAGAGCCCTAGTTACATATAGGAAGGCCCAGACAGGGAAGTGGTAGTTCATTCCAGGGGACTAGAGGAGTCAGCTCGTCCACCTGAAGCTCCTGAGGCTAGGATCAGCTCAGTAGAGACACCCCAGTTGAAGGATCCAACCTCCTGGGAGAAACTTACAGTTATCTACCTGATAAGAGGAGGCGTCCCAGGGTAAGTGAAGTGACCTTGATAGGCAGAAGATCTTAGGAATCATAGCAAGCAGTATAATACCTGAGGAAGGAGGTAACCAAGGATATAAGCCACCCTTTTAGGCATCCGGGCCTTGGGAGTTATCAAGCCAGAGTGGGAGTTCTATAAAGGACAGTGTACAGTGATTCTAGGAAAAGTACAACCTGCTGCTGAGTGCTTGTGGAATTTACCCTCAGTGTAACTTGCGTGACTATTGCCTGCCGTACTTGTGAATAAGCCCCTTTTGTGGAACTGTAATACAGAGACTATATTACTCCCTGCTGTACAAAGTTGGATTGTTCAGTAAAGTTTACGTTTGGTTCACTGCATACTTGTGTACCTTCGTCATTCCAACCACCAACCGGCGTGCCACCGTCCAAAGGCACTGGCGTCACGAATACTACAGGGACCTTGCCCCAGGCACACGAAATACCTGTAACATCCAGGGCACCTCAACTACCATCAGGCCTGGTCCCTATCTACAGAGCGTGCCCCAGAGGAACTGTGTCTACCTCTCCTTCACTGCCACGCGCCTGCCCAGGGTTCTTCAAATATAGTGAGTACCCTCGATTGCCCATAACTGTGACCTCACTTCGTCATACCCTGCAGGTCTGGCGTGTTGCATAAATTGGCGTCACGAACAGGATACGAATATTCCTGCGCCATAGCGGATATAAAAACTGTGTGCTGAAAATTGTCTTAAAGTGACAAGCCCTAATTATTTTATTGCAAATTACTGGGCCAAAGTGAACTGTAATATTTGCGGTGTGAAGATTGCAGTGTATGGACTATTTTCTGCCGATTTGAGTCACCGCTTGCTGTCAGTGAATAGACAGTCATATTGCTCATTTAACCTGATCGGATTACAAGTGCGCCTCGTGGAGCTGTTTGGCGCGAAAAAGAGGACTTTGGCGCGAAAAGAATCAGGCGGAGCCATCGCCCAGCCAACCAGGAAGAAGAACCCCGCCTACCTGAATCCCGGAGCTACGAGAGGCCGTGCCTACCTGCTGACGTGGTATGCAAGACGTCCGACACCCGTAGCTGCGCATCTCGCGAGACTTGGAGCGAGCACCACCGGAGTGAGTACTGACTTTAAAAACTTTTACCGGCTTCTCCGCTTACCTGTCCGGAAGCTCCCCGACCCCTGCCAAGGCACCGGAGGGATCCCCGCTGGTCGTGAAAGACCTGTCTAAAAAAAAAAATTTAAGTTACTGCCAAAGCTGCTCCGGTCCGCTCCGCTACATTTAAAGGGCCATACCCACCTAGCAACGCCATGTCCGCGGTTGAGGAAATCGCACAGGCAGCCCCAGTCGCGCCTGCCGAAGTACCCGCAGCCGACTCTGGGGCCCCTGCCGCCGCGGCACCGCCAAGCCTGATGCCGCTAACCATGCCGTACTATTTCGGGGCCCCCTGGTTCCCACGTTATTCAGGGGAAGCCCACAAGTTAAAAGACTTTAAGGAACAAATACTGGCTCTGTTCCGGCTTTATCCCATCAATGCTGAGAAGCAAATGGAGATCCTCTTAGCTCAATTAGAAGGGGCTGCCCGCCGGGAAGTAATGTCATGGCCCCGTTCTGAGAAAAATAGCCTGGAACAGATCTTTGAACGTTTGGGTACCACGTTTGAAGCCAGAACGGTGTCAGAAGTTAAAATGCGTTTCTTCAGCAGAAAACAGCAGCCTGGAGAGTCGCTCCGTGATTTTGCCCTCTCCTTACAGGAGACGCTGAGAGCTGTAGTCCAAGTGGATCCTAAAGAAGCTGAGGACCAGGACCGGACTCTTAGAGAGCAATTCATTGCAGGCATAAGTACTGAACATTTAAAGGGCCAGCTGCGGATGTTGTCAGCTCAACACCCTCACTGTACATTCTTGGATTTTAAAGAGTTGGCCATCAGCATACTGGGCCAGAACCCTGCTCCAGGGCCAGCAACCTTCCCTGAACCCCAGGCTTGTCAGCCAAAGACTATTAATGTGGGGTCCGCAGGAGCCAGTCAAGCCACCCAAGCTCCAGTCACGGATGTAGTGGCAGCATTAATGGAGCAAGTGAACTATCTTACTCTGAGTCTAGAGAAGGTGTGCAAGAAGATAGAGGCGTGGGAGAGACCATTGTTACTAGAAGATAAGGATCCCCTTCCTCCCAGGCTCCCACCTGCATATGGAGATGTGTATCCAAAAGAGCCTGATGGGCGACTGAAGTACCGGCCCAGAAGTAGAAAACAGCCTGTCTGCCAGCATTGCAAGAAGTATGGACATACTGAATCAATGTGCTGGCAGTTAAACGACTAACCCCTGAGGCAGAGGACCGCCCCTCGGGAGGTAGAACAGAAGGTCCAAAGGATCCAAACTGGATGCCTAAGTATGTCGGGTCCCGTCCGAAAATTAATATATGCATCAACGGGATACCCTTTGAAGCCCTGTTGGACACCGGGTCACAGGTCACCACCATTCAACGGCCTGCCTTTGACAAGTTCTGGGATCCAAGTCTCCTCACCCAGCCACCAGAGTCCTGGCTAGATATTATCGCTAGCAACGGTAAGCCAGTGAAAGTGCATGGGTATTGGGAACCTACTCTTCAGGTGGGAGAAGCCACCCTGCCACAGCAAGGCGTGATTGTGGTACAAGCCAGAGGTAAAGGAGGACACCCCGTGATCTTAGGGACTAATGTTCTTAAAAATTGTTACTCCGAAGTGCTTGAAGCATTGAACCAAACCATATCATCCGCCTCACCTGCTTCCAGAAGAGTTATTCAGAAAACTATTAGCGTGCTGTGCGCTCAACAAAGGTTCGCCAACAAGAAAGGAGAAATTTGCACTGTCCGGATCCGGGATAACCAGCCGGTGGTTTTGCCTCCAAATTCCCAGATCATCCTGTGGTGCCGTGCTGTATTAGGGATCCAGGGCCAGGACTATCAAGCCCGAGTGGAACCTATTCCTATTAAGGATCATCCTTTCGTACGGACAGCCAAGAGCATGGTGACCGTGTCCCAAGGTAAAGTGCCTGTTCGTTTAATCAACTTTGGTGATCATCCTGTTACCCTCTTTAAACATTGCCCCGTTGCTCAGCTTTTACAGGTGTCTTTCCAGGATGTGATCCGTCTGCCTGCAGCGGAGGCATTCCAGACCGCGCAGAACAGCAGCACCCCTACGGCATCCTGGTGGGAAGAACTACATGTGGGGAACGAATCCACCCCAAAGGAGCAAATAGAGGGGGTCCTGAAGCTGGTGAAGGAGCACCACCAGGCTTCAGCAAACACTCTACAGACTATGGAGAGGTCAGTGTGATCAAACATACCATACCCACTGGCTCTCACCCTCCTATTAAGGAGAGGCACAGACCCATACCACCTACTACCTATCAGTCTGTGAAAGAGATGATACAAGAGATGAAAGACTCTAACATAATCCGGGACAGCCATAGTCCCTGGGCTGCGCCCCTAGTAATTGTTCGAAAAAAAGATGGCGGCATAAGGTTCTGCGAGGATTACAGGAAAATTAATCAAATCACCCACAAGGATGCATATCCATTGCCACGCATCGAGGAGTCCTTGACTGCCCTGGGGTCATCAGCCTATTTCTCCACCTTGGACTTAACCAGCGGGTACTGGCAAGTACCCATGGCCCCAGAAGATCGAGAAAAGACCGCTTTTACTACACCTATGGGCCTGTTTGAATTTAATTATATGCCGTTTGGACTGTGTAATGCTCCAGGAACGTTCCAGAGGCTGATGGAACGTTGTTTAGGCCATAGGAATTTTGAGACGGTGCTATTATACCTGGATGACGTCATTATATACTCCAAGACGTATGAGGACCATCTAAAGCACCTGGGTGAGGTGTTTCAAGTTCTTTCTAAATATGGCCTCAAAATCAAGCAATCCAAGTGCCACCTGCTGAAACCAGCCGTCAGATATCTCGGGCACATTGTCAGTGCCGAAGGAGTACAGCCTGACCCTGACAAACTTGCTGCTGTCCGTAACTGGCCTACTCCTACGACCGTGAAAGAGGTGAGAAGCTTTCTCAGTTTTGCAGGGTACTATAGGCGATTCATCCCGCATTTCGCACAAATTGCGGATCCCATCCAGGAACTCTTGAGGGGGCATCCAAAAAAGAGCCCAAAGACTCCTATTCCTGTTGAATGGAATGAAGAGCGGGGAATTGCCTTCCAACTCCTAAAGCAGAAGTTGACTGAACCCCCTGTTCTGGGTTACCCAGACTATCAGAAGCCATTCCACCTCTACACAGATGCCAGTAAAAGAGGCCTGGGGGCCGTGTTGGCTCAAGTGCAAGATAACAAAGAAAGGGTGATTGCCTATGCCAGCAGATCCCTGAAGGGAGCTGAGAAGAACGACCAGAATTACAGTTCTTTCAAGCTGGAGTTTCTTGCCTTAGTGTGGGCTGTGACCGAAAAGTTTAAAGACTATCTCGCTGCCACACCGTTTGTTGCCTTCACAGATAATAATCCCCTGGCACATCTGAATACAGCCAAATTAGGGGCACTGGAGCAAAGGTGGGCCTCCCGCCTGGCCAACTATGATTTTACCGTGAAGTACCGGGCAGGCCGCTCCAATGAGAATGCTGATGCTCTGTCACGACTCCCCACTACAGAAGCCCCAGATGAACCGAAGGATGCCTGGGAAGAGGTGGAGATGCCAGCGTTTTATAACAAATTTACCCAGCAGGATAACATACGTACTGAAGTTTCCCCTGCTGCTGATCCTTCCTCATCAGATGGTCCTGAGTCCAGAGGCGATCAAGAAAGATGGATTAAGCTCCAGTCCGAAAGTAGAGTCCTCGGTGAACTGCTCGACTTCCTTACCAGTGGAAAAGTCCCTGAGAGGATCCGCAGGAAGAGTGCAGACCCAGAGCTAGTGAGACTGTGGAGACATCGCCATCAACTATTCCTTCAAAAGGGCCTGTTGCTCAGAAGGAGTCTGGATCCAGTGTCCTATGATAGAGTGTATCAAATTCTCCTGCCACGTCGGGATGCCAGCCTGGTGCTGGATATGTATCACAACCAGTCCGGACACTTCGGTGTGCAAAAGACTGAGGCCACCATTCGCAGAAGATTCTATTGGATCGGGATGAGAGAAGATATCGAGAAATGGTGCCGAGAATGCACTGCCTGTGCTGTGGGGCGAACTGAACGCCATGACCAGAGGGCGCCTCTCCATCCCATCGTAAGTAAGGCTCCTTTAGAACTTGTTGCCATTGATCATGTAAAGTTAGAGCCGAGTCGCTCAGGGTATACATATGCCATGACTATAATTGATCATTTCACTAAGTTTGTCGTAGCAGTGCCTGTGAAAGACCTGACAGCAAAGACCACAGCGGAGGCGTTCTGGAAGCATTTCCTGCTGCCCTACGGTTGCCCAGAAAGGATCCTCACTGATCAAGGGTCCGCATTTGAGTCACAGCTGTTCCATGAGATGTGCCTGCTACACAACTGCCAGAAGGTCCGGACCACCGCCTATCATCCGCAAGGTAACGGACTCTGTGAGAAAATGAATAAGACTCTCATTGAAATGCTGAGAGCAGTACCCCCTGAGACGAGGGGAGATTGGCCTACTTTGTTGCCGCAGCTTATGTACACTTACAATAACACCATCCACTGTTCCACCGGTTATACCCCGTTCTATTTGATGTTCGGCCGACAAGGGAGATTGCCTGCGGACCACTCCCTAGGGGTACAAGTGCCGGATGAGATCAACCCACTGCCCAAGACTGACTGGGTAGTGGAGCACCAAAGGCGTCTTCTTAATGCTAAGGAGATTGTCCAGGAACGGATGGAGATTGTCCGAGAAAGGCAGCAGAAAGACTTTGACCAGACTGCCCATGCGGGACCCCTGGCTCTGGGAGACAAGGTATGGTTGAAAAACAACCACCGGACCAGCAAGTTGGACAGCAAATGGAAAAGGATTCCCTATCTTATCACTGCCATACCTAATGCTGCAGGCCCACATTTACCAGATCTCCAGGGAAGGAAAAGGTCCCCAAGTTGTTCACAGGAACCGCCTCAAGCCCTGTATAGAAGGAGAACCAGCGGCGGAGGAGATGGAACCTGAGCCTACTGAGGAAGAGTTGCCGGCTCCACCTATGGACCCCATGCAGGCTGTGGAAAACTTAATCCATGATAAAGAGCCGCTCCACTGGGCCCTCACGCCTTGGTTGAATCTATTGGTTCCTGCTCCTGTTCCCGTTAGCCCTCAGCCTCCTGAAGAAGCTCCAGAGGCAATGGGCTCCTCTGACATTCCTGAAGCCAGGCAGGAAGAATCCCTGCCAGTAAGGAGGTCTACCCGTTCTACCAGGGGGCATCGTCCTGTGAGGTTTGTGGACTATGTTATGGGACCAGGTAGCCCCTCACGGGAAACCCCTGTTTAACCGTTGCAAGCCTGGGTACGGACTCATGTTGTTCTTTGAGCCTCCAAGGACTTCTGTTTATCTACATTTTATATGGACTATCCTGGGTTATTGATACGCTGTGCCAGGTCAGCGCCCCTGTTCCCTCACCTTATCCTGAGAGAAGAGAACAACGCCCCTTGTCATCACTCCTTTCAGTGCATTTAATAACTGTTACATTGTTAATGTGGTGAATATTGCATATGTATGTTCTCTGCTATCTTTCAGGTTGCCGTTCCAGATGGGCGGACCCTCCATGTTGCGCCGAGGACGGGCAACGTTATAGCGTGGGGGTATGTAGTGTCCCACTAGGTAAAGGTGGGCACTGCACAGGTTAATGTGTATTCATTGCATTTTATGTCATGTGCATGTTTTCCCCTGTATTATCTGGGTGTCAGGCCTGTCAGGGTGTAGTTTAGCCTCCCAGACGTTAGAGGGAGCTGGAGAGCCCTAGTTACATATAGGAAGGCCCAGACAGGGAAGTGGTAGTTCATTCCAGGGGACTAGAGGAGTCAGCTCGTCCACCTGAAGCTCCTGAGGCTAGGATCAGCTCAGTAGAGACACCCCAGTTGAAGGATCCAACCTCCTGGGAGAAACTTACAGTTATCTACCTGATAAGAGGAGGCGTCCCAGGGTAAGTGAAGTGACCCTGATAGGCAGAAGATCTTAGGAATCATAGCAAGCAGTATAATACCTGAGGAAGGAGGTAACCAAGGATATAAGCCACCCTTTTAGGCATCCGGGCCTTGGGAGTTATCAAGCCAGAGTGGGAGTTCTATAAAGGACAGTGTACAGTGATTCTAGGAAAAGTACAACCTGCTGCTGAGTGCTTGTGGAATTTACCCTCAGTGTAACTTGCGTGACTATTGCCTGCCGTACTTGTGAATAAGCCCCTTTTGTGGAACTGTAATACAGAGACTATATTACTCCCTGCTGTACAAAGTTGGATTGTTCAGTAAAGTTTACGTTTGGTTCACTGCATACTTGTGTACCTTCGTCATTCCAACCACCAACCGGCGTGCCACCGTCCAAAGGCACTGGCGTCACGAATACTACAGGGACCTTGCCCCAGGCACACGAAATACCTGTAACATCCAGGGCACCTCAACTACCATCAGGCCTGGTCCCTATCTACAGAGCGTGCCCCAGAGGAACTGTGTCTACCTCTCCTTCACTGCCACGCGCCTGCCCAGGGTTCTTCAAATATAGTGAGTACCCTCGATTGCCCATAACTGTGACCTCACTTCGTCATACCCTGCAGGTCTGGCGTGTTGCAGAAGCAACGCTCTACCCTACATCTGTGGGGGACTGGAGGTTATCCTTTGAGGAGGACCTGGAGGAGGTGGATAAGCGTATGTACTAACAAAACCTGGAGGTGTCAATAGGACCTGGCCTCGTGGCTGTGGTGCGGCACGGCCCCAGTGGGCCATCAAAGACAAGTACTGTCCCTGGCCATAACAGCTGCTCCACATCTCCATGGTGGCATCAGGGGCAGATTGGGAACTTAAAGTGGCCCTGGAAAAAAAAGGAACAAAGTGGCCCCATGTTGTAAGCAGGAGTAAATTGATAGAAGACAGAGCAACACAAGTAGGCAGGGACAACAGAAGTAGACAGGGCCTGCAATACCATTTTGAAGCACAAAGTACCACCACAACAGATTCGAATACTACAGTGCAGCACAAAATACTGCCGTCCTTTCCACAGTATTCAGCTGTATCATGGTCCTTAGGATAGTAACACAGTTGAGTTCAGGAGGGCAACTGCGGCCATTGAGCATCCGATGATTATGTACCTGATCTGCGGCCATCAGGAGAGCTTGGGTGGCTGGATTGTTAATCTGAAGCATGTCAATTTATACCTAGGATGGCATTCTACAGCTAATCAGTCACGGGTGAACCTACCTTTTATCAATTTTATAAGGACTAGAAAGACAATTTTAAACTACTAGTGAACAAAGGTGCTCCTAGCCTTTCTGCTGTGTGAGGCGAAAACTGAAACGCCACCCCCCCCCCCCCTCTCATGCCAAATCCTCAACTTAACCTCTTCCTTCCAGTCCTAATGTTAAAGACATACTTGGAAAACATTACATAGAGTGGCAGTTCTACAAAACATACAAGGTAATACAACACCACATACAGGCCGTCGCAGACCAAGCGACTGCCTTAGGGCGCAGAGACGAGTCGTTTTTATATTTTTAAATACCCCGTATTTTTCACCCCATAAGATGCATTCCCCCCCAAAAAAAATGCCTACGTCTTATGGGGCGAACACTAATGAAGCGCTTCCATTAGTATCGGAGGAACAGGAAACGGTGAAGGATCTGTACTCACCGCTTCCTGCTGACATGGGGGAGCATGATGGCTGAGATGGGGGCATGATGGCTGACATGGGGACATCATGGCTGACAAGGGGGCATTGTGGCTGACAATGGGGGCTGATGGTTGACATGGGGGGCTGATGGCTGACATTGGGGGCATGATGGCTGACATGGGGGCATGATGGCTGACATGGGGGCATGATGGCTGACATGGGGGCATGATGGCTGACAATGGGGGCTGATGGCTGACAATGGGGGCTGATGGCTGACATGGCAGGCTGATGGATGGGGGCTGATGGCTGACATGTGAGGCATGATGGCTGATGTGGGGCATATGGCTGACATGGGGTCTAATCTGAGGCATTGGGGGTCTGATCTGAGGTCTGATTAACATTGGGGGTCTGATTCTGGCTGTGAGCTGAGGTCTGATTAACATTGTGGGTCTGATTGCTGGTCTGACCTGAGGTGTAATAGAAAATATTTTTTCTTATTATCCTCCTCTAAAACCTTAGAGGGCGAAAAATACCGTCATCAAACCAGTGATTGTCTGAAGCAGAGAGAAGATACCAGGACCACACAGAGGAGAAGCCAGCTGCTGCAGATGGGACCAGGGCCAGGTGAGCTGCGAGGGGGGGCGCTAAAATGTAGCTTCGCTTGTGTTGGCAAAAATCCTTGCACCGGCCCTGACCACATACCTATTATATCCAGTGATGTCTCCATAACATGTGCCAGTACAAAAAATGGCCCCTTATGATGTTTGCCAGTAAAATAATTCCTCCTTACAATGTGTGCCAGTACGACAATGCTCCCTTATAGTGTGTGCCAGTACAAAAACGACCCCCTTTTAATGCCCACAGTAGAACGAATTTCCCCATAGTAGATCCCTTAGAATATGTGCCAGTATAAAAATACCCCCTTATAATGTATGCCAGTACAACAATGCTCCTTTATAACGTGTGTCAGTACAAAAAAGTTACCCCATTTTTGTGCCCTGGTAGAATGAATGTCCCCCTAGTGGCCCCCTTATAATGTGTGCTAGTACAAAAACACCCCTGTTTAGAGCCCCCAATGTCACCATAGTGCTTTCCCCCAGTTACAAAATATTAATGCCACATTGTGACCAAACAGCCTACTGCCAAATAAAAATACACTTTAAATACTTACCTCTATTCTGCTGTCAGCAATGTGGTGCAGGACACAGTCATAGACCTCTTCTTGTCTGTGCCCTGAGCTGTATGCAGAGCGATGATGATGGCACTGGCCTCTGATAGGCTATAGGCATTAGAACTAAAGCCTATTAGAGGAAATGGTGGGGCATGGAGAGATCACTCCCACTTGTCCCTACCTGGCGCCACCTGAGCCAAATCACCTCACCTCGCCTCATTGGCGGTGCACCCCTGCTAGTAAAGACCTGGAATTTGAAGACCATTTTAACAAATTTTTAGGGGCCAAAAAAGAAATTTTAAACAGTTTTTAGAAAAAAAAACAACAATTTGTCCAAACAATGGATAAATGGAAATAAAACAACTTTACTGGCGCTCTTATTTAAAAATGTTTTGAGTATGCTGCAAGGAAGGTCAGTGGTGCAATGACAAAGTAAAGAAGTAAAAGAAGAATTCCTGTTCTTACTCTCTGACTGCACTTAAGTACCAATGACTAGAAGCGGGGTTCTACCATGTCTGCTGTCCTCTAAGTAGTATCTATATGTGACACCGTCACACCTACCTGTACTTGTAGAGGAGGGTCTCCAATGTTGATGTGTAGTGGTGAATACATGATATTTGTCCCGATTAGTGTTAAGCGAAGTGGGCTTCGGATGCTTCATCTGAATTTGCTTCGTTCAAAACTTCGTTATAATACTCTATGGAGATTCGTCTCCATACAATATTAGAATTTATGGGCTCCTATGAGCCTTAGTAAGTTATTCAGCTTCAGTTATTTGGCTTCGGTTCCGACTAGTACCTCAGAACCGAAGCAGAGTTTGTTCCCAAGTTTTAAAGTGGTTTTCCACTTTAAAAATCAACTACCGAAGTTATTCAACAAAGTCACGCGCGACTTTGATAATTACTAACTAACTTTGGCTCATTGGAGCCCTTACATTCTAATACTGTACGGAGACGGATCTCCGTGCAGTTTTATTCTGAATTTTTAAACGAAGCGACTTCGGATGAAGCATCCAAAGCTTGCTTTGCTCTATACCAGAACAGATCCTCCAGTCCGGTGGAAGCAGTCAGTCTGTGTACTTGGAAAACGTGCCCCGGCCGGCAGCACATTTCCTATTCAAAAAAGCTTGCACTCCAAATCAGAGCGCCGGTGATATCACGCTAGCTAACAACTACTGGAGCTGTTGTGGGTCGCCTTTCTTCCTAAGTGATATGGGTTCTCTTGCCTGTGCTTCTCCTTAAAGGGAACCTGTCACCAGTTTTATGGTGTCCTAACTAAGGGCAACATAAATAAGTGACTGATTCTCTTAGCAAAATGCTGGGTCACTTTCTTTAATTGACCCAGTCAATCTGCCAACATCTTGTATTGAAAAGCTCCAGCTGATAATGATGAGTCCTGAATATTCATGAGCTCCTGACTCTCCCCGCCCACCGGCTGCTGAATTAGCAGCAGGTGGGCAGGGGAGTGGCTATAGCTCTGAATTAAATATACGCTGGACTCAAGGGGCCAGATGTATCATTAGCTCAAGTCAGAATAATGGAGTGAAAAAGTCGCACATTTTTGCGCAATCACTAAAACTGCGCAAAAATTTGCGACTTTTTTCAGCTCTGCACTATGCTCGCCAGTTTTCTAAAAGTGGGCGTGTTTTATTATATAAATTAATCTCTAGACAGATTTACTATTGATTCTATTTAAAAAGTGGCAAAAAAGTCTCAAAAAATTGCGCAATTTCACTCCAGTGAGGACCATGCTTATCTTATGAGACTTTTTAATAGAACATGTGACTTTTTCGTAAAGACGTGCGACTTTTTCGTAAAGACGTGCGACTTATGTAAAGCTGCTTACTGACGGATAAACTGCTACCGTCAAACCATATCAGTCTTAAAGGGCCGTTCATAAATCTGACTTGGCTTAAACTGACTTTAGCCATATGTGAAAGTGGAGTGAGCTGTCAGAGTCATGATAAATCTGGCCCAATGACATCACGCCGGACTCAAATCAGCTCATAAGCATGCAGCATGCAGCATCTTTGTGTATATATTATGAGGTAACCATCTGTCACACCAGTAAGTTAATACATCTAAGGTACTTTTTAGTAGTTAATGATTGTATATAATTAGTTATATTTAGAGTTAAGCGGACACCTGGATGTTCGGGTTCGAGAAGTTCGGCCGAACTTCATGGAAATGTTCGGGTTCGGAATCCGAACCCGACCCGAACTTCGTCCCGAACCCGAACCCCATTGAAGTCAATAGGGACCCGAACTTTTCGGCACTAAAAAGGCTGTAAAACAGCCCAGGAAAGAGCTAGAAGACTGCAAAAGGCAGCAACGTGTAGGTAAATCCCCTGCAAACAAATGTGGATAGGGAAATGAATAAAAATAAAAATAAAATAAAAATAAAATAAATAAAAATAACCAATATCAATTGGAGAGAGGTCCCATAGCAGAGAATCAGGCTTCACGTCACCCACCACTGTAACAGTCCATTGTCATATATTTAGGCCCAGGCACCACGCCAGAGGAGAGAGGTCCCGTAACAGAGAATCTGGCTTCATGTCAGCAGAGAATCAGTCTGCATGTCACAGCAGAGAATCGGGCTTCACGTCACCCAACATTGGAACAGTCCATTGGCATATATTTAGGCCCAGGCACCCAGGCAGAGGAGAGAGGTCCCGTAACAGAGAATCTGGCTTCATGTCAGCAGAGAATCAGTCTGCATGTCATAGCAGAGAATCAGGCTTCACGTCACCCACCACTGCAACAGTCCATTGTCATATATTTAGGCCCAGGCACGCAGCCAGAGGAGAGAGGTCCCGTAACAGAGAATCTGGCTTCATGTCAGCAGAGAATCAGTCTGCATGTCATAGCAGAGAATCAGGCTTCACGTCACCTACCACTGCAACAGTCCATTGTCATATATTTAGGCCCAGGCACCCAGCCAGAGGAAAGAGGTCCCGTAACAGAGAATCTGGCTTCATGTCAGCAGAGAATCAGTCTGCATGTCATAGCAGAGAATCAGGCTTCACGTCAGCCACCACTGTAACAGTATATTGTCAGATATTTAGGCCCAGGCACCCAGCCAGAGGAGAGAGGTCCCGTAACAGAGAATCTGGCTTAATGTCAGCAGAGAATCAGTCTGCATGTCATAGCAGAGAATCAGGCTTCACGTCACCCACCACTGCAACAGTCCATTGTCATATATTTAGGCCCAGGCACCCAGCCAGAGGAGAGAGGTCCCGTAACAGAGAATCTGGCTTCATGTCAGCAGAGAATCAGTTTGCATGTCATAGCAGAGAATCAGGCTTCACGTCAGCCACCACTGCAACAGTCCATTGTCATATATTTAGGCCCAGGCACCCAGCCAGAGGAAAGAGGTCCCGTAACAGAGAATCTGGCTTCATGTCAGCAGAGAATCAGTCTGCATGTCATAGCAGAGAATCAGGCTTCACGTCACCCAACATTGGAACAGTCCATTGGCATATATTTAGGCCTCGGCACCCAGACAGAGGAGATGTTCATTCAACTTTGGGTTGCCCCCCAATATAATGGTAAAATGAAAATAAAAAGAGGATTGAATTAGGAGTGCCCTGAAGTACAATAATATATGGTTAAGGGGAGGTAGTTAATGTCTAATCTGTACAAGGGATGGACAGGTCCTGTGGGATCCATGCCTGGTTCATTTTTATGAACGTCAGCTTGTCCACATTGGCTGTAGACAGGCGGCTGCGTTTGTCTGTAATGACGCCTCCTGCCGTGCTGAATACACGTTCAGACAAAACGCTGGCCGCCGGGCAGGCCAGCACCTCCAAGGCATAAAAGGCTAGCTCTGGCCACATGGACAATTTAGAGACCCAGAAGTTGAATGGGGCCGAACCATCAGTCAGTACGTGGAGGGGTGTGCACACGTACTGTTCCACCATGTTAGTGAAATGTTGCCTCCTGCTAACACGTTGCGTATCAGGTGGTGGTGCAGTTAGCTGTGGCGTGTTGACAAAACTTTTCCACATCTCTGCCATGCTAACCCTGCCCTCAGAGGAGCTGGCCGTGACACAGCTGCCTTGGCGACCTCTTGCTCCTCCTCTGCCTTGCCCTTGGGCTTCCACTTGTTCCCCTGTGACATTTGGGAATGCTCTCAGTAGCGCGTCTACCAACGTGCGCTTGTACTCGCGCATCTTCCTATCACGCTCCAGTGCAGGAAGTAAGGTGGGCACATTGTCTTTGTAGCGTGGATCCAGCAGGGTGGCAACCCAGTAGTCCGCACACGTTAAAATGTGGGCAACTCTGCTGTCGTTGCGCAGGCACTGCAGCATGTAGTCGCTCATGTGTGCCAGGCTGCCCAGAGGTAAGGACAAGCTGTCCTCTGTGGGAGGCGTATCGTCATCGTCCTGCCTTTCCCCCCAGCCACGCACCAGTGATGGGCCCGAGCTCCGTTGGGTGCCACCCCGCTGTGACCATGCTTCATCCTCCTCCTCCTTCACCTCCTCCTCCTCCTCGTCCTCCTGGTCCTCCAGTAGTGGCTCTGGCTGGCCACATTTGTACCTGGCCTCTGCTGTTGCAAAAAAACTCCCTCTGAGTCACTTCGAAGAGACTGGCCTGAAAGTGCTAAAAATGACGCCTCTTCCTCCTCCTGGGCCACCTTCTCTTCCATCATCGCCCTAAGTGTTTTCTCAAGGAGACATAGAAGTGGTATTGTAACGCTGATAACGGCGTCATCGCCACTGGCCATGTTGGTGGAGTACTCGCAACAGCGCAACAGGGCACACAGGTCTCGCATGGAGGCCCAGTCATTGGTGGTGAAGTGGTGCTGTTCCGTAGTGCGACTGACCCGTGCGTGCTGCAGCTGAAACTCCACTATGGCCTGCTGCTGCTCGCACAGTCTGTCCAGCATGTGCAAGGTGGAGTTCCACCTGGTGGGCACGTCGCATATGAGGCGGTGAGCGGGAAGGCCGAAGTTACGCTGTAGCGCAGACAGGCGAGCAGCGGCAGGATGTGAACGCCGGAAGCGCGAACAGACGGCCCGCACTTTATGCAGCAGCTCTGACATGTCGGGGTAGTTGTGAATGAACTTCTGCACCACCAAATTCAGCACATGCGCCAAGCAAGGGATGTGCGTCAAACCGGCTAGTCCCAGAGCTGCAACGAGATTTCGCCCATTATCGCACACCACCAGGCCGGGCTTGAGGCTCACCGGCAGCAACCACTCGTCGGTCTGTTGTTCTATACCCCGCCACAACTCCTGTGCGGTGTGGGGCCTGTCCCCCAAACATATGAGTTTCAGAATGGCCTGCTGACGTTTACCCCGGGCTGTGCTGAAGTTGGTGGTGAAGGTGTGTGGCTGACTGGATGAGCAAGTGGAAGAAGAGGAGGAGGAAGCTGAGTAGGAGGAGGTGGCAGCAGGAGGCAAAGAATGTTGCCCTGCGATCCTTGGCGGCGGAAGGACGTGCGCCAAACAGCTCTCCGCCTGGGGCCCAGCTGCCACTACATTTACCCAGTGTGCAGTTAGGGAGATATAGCGTCCCTGGCCGTGCTTACTGGTCCACGTATCTGTGGTTAGGTGGACCTTGCCACAGATGGCGTTGCGCAGTGCACACTTGATTTTATCGGATAATTGGTTGTGCAGGGAAGGCACGGCTCTCTTGGAGAAGTAGTGCCGGCTAGGAACAACATACTGTGGGACAGCAAGCGACATGAGCTGTTTGAAGCTGTCTGTGTCCACCAGCCTAAATGACAGCATTTCATAGGCCAGTAGTTTAGAAATGCTGGCATTCAGGGCCAGGGATCGAGGGTGGCTAGGTGGGAATTTACGCTTTCTCTCAAATGTTTGTGAGATGGAGAGCTGAACGCTGGCGTGTGACATGGTTGAGATGCTTGGTGACGGAGGTGGTGGTGTTAGTGGTACATCCCCTGTTTGCTGGGTGGCAGATGCCAACGTTCCTCCAGAGGCGGAGGAAGAGGCCGAGGCGGCAGCAGCAGAAGAGGCCGAGGCGGCAGCAGCAGAAGAGGCCGAGGCGACAGCAGCAGAAGAGGTAGCAGGGGGAGCCTGAGTGACTTCTTTGTTTTTAAGGTGTTTACTCCACTGCAGTTCATGCTTTGCAGGCAGGTGCCTGGTCATGCAGTTTGTGCTAAGGTTCAGAACGTTAATGCCTCGCTTTAGGCTCTGATGGCACAGCGTGCAAACCACTCGGGTCTTGTCGTCAGCACATTGTTTGAAGAAGTGCCATGCCAGGGAACTCCTTGGGGTGCTCGGTCCCAGATGGCGGCGGTCAGTAGTAGGCGGAGTCTCTTGGCGGCGGGTGTTCTGCTTTTGCCCACTGCTCCCTCTTTTGCTACGCTGTTGGCTCGGTCTCACCACTGCCTCTTCCTCTGAACTGTGAAAGTCAGTGGCACGACCTTCATTCCATGTGGGGTCTAGGACCTCATCGTCCCCTGCATCGTCTTCCACCCAGTCTTGATCCCTGACCTCCTGTTCAGTCTGCACACTGCAGAAAGACGCAGCAGTTGGCACCTGTGTTTCGTCATCATCAGAGATATGCTGTGGTGGTATTCCCATGTCCTCATCATCAGGAAACATTAGTGGTTGTGCGTCAGTGTTTTCTATGTCTTCAACCGCTGGGGAAGGGCTGGGTGGATGCCCTTGGGAAACCCTGCCAGCGGAGTCTTCAAACAGCATAAGAGACTGCTGCATAACTTGAGGCTCAGACAGTTTCCCTGGTATGCATGGGGTTGATGTGACAGACTGATGGGCTTGGTTTTCAGGCGCCATCTGTGCCCTTTCTGCAGAAGACTGGGTGGGAGATAATGTGAACGTGCTGGATCCACTGTCGGCCACCCAATTGACTAATGCCTGTACCTGCTCAGGCCTTACCATCCTTAGAACGGCATTGGGCCCCACCAAATATCGCTGTAAATTATGGTGGCTACTGGGACCTGAGGTAGTTGGTACACTAGGACGTGTGGCTGTGGCAGAACGGCGACGTCCTCTCCCAGCACCAGAGGGTCCACTAACACCACCACGACCATGTCCACGTCCGCGTCCCTTACTAGATGTTTTTCTCATTGTTATCGTTCACCACAACAACAAAAATATTATTTGACCCAATGTATTGAATTCTAATTTAGGCCTTTTCTTAAAGACAACTAACACTATCTTGCTATCTATTTAGGTACCGTATTACACTAATACAGGCACAGCAGTAACCACAGATTTAGCTGACTATAAATTTGAGGCCTAGTATTTAGGCGCTGGGTGACAGGTATAGGTTTACTGACAGAATTAGACTTGGAAATGCACAGTAGCGTGTGTGTGAAGTTATTCAGAATGACCCTATGTGCACGTTGAATCTTATATACCCTTTTAGGGATAAATTTAAAGTAGGCCTGATACAGCAGAAACCACTAAATTAGGAAATTGCTAAATTGGGAATTGTATTTCAACCCAGAACAAAAAATGTGCTTTGACGGACACTAAATAACTTGACCAGCCACAGCAGTAACGACAGATTTAGCTGGATATAAATTTGAGGCCTAGTACTTAGGCGCTGGGTGACAGGTATAGGTTTACTGACAGAATTAGACTTGGAAATGCACAGTAGCGTGTGTGTGAAGTTATTCAGAATGACCCTATGTGCACCTTGAATCTTATATACCCTTTTAGGGATAGATTTTAAATAGCTCTGATACAGCAGAAACCACTAAATTAGGAAATTGCTAAATTGGGAATTGTATTTCAACCCAGAACAAAAACTGTGCTTTGACGGACACTAAATAACTTGACCAGCCACAGCAGTAACGACCGATTTAGCTGGATATAAATTTGAGGCCTAGTATTTAGGCGCTGGGTGACAGGTATAGGTTTACTGACAGAATTAGACTTGGAAATGCACAGTAGAGTGTGTGTGAAGTTATTCAGAATGACCCTATGTGCACCTTGAATCTTATATACCCTTTTAGGGATAGATTTTAAATAGCTCTGATACAGCAGAAACCACTAAATTAGGAAATTGCTAAATTGGGAATTTTATTTCAACCCAGAACAAAAAATGTCCTTTGACGGACACTAAATAACTTGACCAGCCACAGCAGTAACGACAGATTTAGCTGGATATAAATTTGAGGCCTATTATTTAGGCGCTGGGTGACAGGTATACATTTACTGACAGAATTAGACTGGGATATGGCCAAAAAATAACCACACTATTGATGGTTAAATGCACTTGGTGTGACAGCTTGACCCTGATGTAGGATTTAGCCAAAAAACAACCACGCCATTGAGGGTTAAATGCACTTGGTGGCAGCTTGTGCTGGCACACCAGAAGACACAAAATGGCCGCCGATCACCCCAGAAAAAAGTGACTGAAAAACTCTCTGGGCAGCCTAAAAACAGTGAGCAATTCAATAGCAGCAGTTCAATCATCCACAGCTGCAGATCGATCTCTGAATGAAGTCTTTTGGAGGAGTTAATCACTGCCTAATCTCGCCCTAACGTCGCAGCTGCAACCTCTCCCTATGCTGATCAGAGTGACGGGCGGCGCTATGTGACTCCAGCTTAAATAGAGGCTGGGTCACATGGTGCTCTGGCTAATCACAGCCATGCCAATAGTAGGCATGGCTGTGACGGCCTCTTGGGGCAAGTAGTATGACGCTTGTTGATTGGCTGCTTTGCAGCCTTTCAAAAAGCTCCAAGAAAGCGACGAACACCGAATCCGAACCCGGACTTTTACGAAAATGTCCAGGTTCGGGTCCGTGTCACGGACACCCCAAAATTCGGTACGAACCCAAACTATACAGTTCGGGTTCGCTCATCCCTAGTTATATTATAATCAAATATCCACATGACAGGTTCCCTTTAAGAAGGAACCCTACTTAGGTGCAATCAGAGAATAAGCTCAGGAATTCTTCTTTTACAATGGATAAATGGATTTTCCCATGTGAGACTGTGATGTTGATTTATGTGTTGGAGAACCATCTTAGGAAAGGATAGTTCATCATTTACCCCCTGAATACTCCATACTGTAAAATACCTTGAGGAGCACAGTATAAAAGATATACTTTAGAATAGAGGTTATTAATCGCCAATAAAGACACAACGTTCACCTGCAACAGTGGATAATGAGGATCCAACTCCCTGAATCGATCGAGCAAAGAGCATCAGCCAATACGAGTCAGCGAAGGCAAAAACTGTCAGAAACAGAAGAGGAAACAGGTTACAGATATTCATGAATGGTAGATGAGATGAGTGCAGTTTCAGGTTATATAAGAAACATGGAATTTACAACAGTAAGAAGGACAAGCAGTAAGGTTATGCAAATCGGAAAGATGGCAGGTTTCGCTAAGATCTGCATTTTTAAGCACATGGTTCAAATCTGTGGTATGTGGAAGAGGAATAAAAGCCAGATTAAAAGCAAAGTCTTTTAGCTAAATGAAACCTCAAAAATGTTATCATAACGTTGGATGATTGTGCGATGCTTGCTGTTCATCGACCTGGCAGTTATCACCACTTGTCACAAAATAAGAGGAAAAGAATCTATGAATTGACAGACTTTGGTTGGCTGGTGTGTGTATGTATTATAGGGGTTCTGCAGCAGCTGAGGTGTGCATTATGAGGTTTCACAGCAGCTGAGGTGTGTGTACTATGAGGCTCTACAGCAGCTACAAAATCTGTAACAGGCCCTCAAGGTACTATTTTAATACTGGTGTTTTGTTATATGGCATAAAGGTCTTTGGGCCCACAGGCCCAGATGTGACTGCTACCTCTCAACCCCTTATGGCTACTCCACTGGTCAAAGAGACTGCAGTCATTGGGAAAAATTTTCATGGTAGAGAAATGGTGAAGAAAAGAAATAAATAAATGAATGACACCAGTCAGAAAATCACAAATTGTGACTGACTTGATAACATATCTTATTATTCTTGGTCTGCACCTTTTTACCCCTTAGTGACCACCAATATGCCTTTGTACTGCGGATTTCAGGGAAAATTTGATTCGCTATGAAGCCGAATTTCCAAGTGCTTTATGGTAACGAATCTATTATCCCTAAAATGGCGGTAAAAATTGGCGGTACTCACCATCAGCCATTTTGATTGAAGATCCAGTGCGAAATCTCGTGCACGGTGACATATGATGTCACCACCTGACCAGCGTGATGACGTCATCACGCAGCATGTGAGATTTTCCACTGGATCTTCAATCAAGATGGCTGCGACAGACTCTTCGTAAACAAATGGATAAGGTGAGTATTTTTAATTTTCTTTTTTTTAAACAGATTTACCCCTAACAGCCTTCAAAGGTCATCTCAGATGCTGTGATCAGTGATGAACATGAGATCTGAGGGATTCAATGACAGGGATGGCACCATTGCTGTTCCCTGGCATTGCGCCCGCTACTCACAAAGAAATGCGCTTTGTGACAAAATAATTTGTCACAAAGCCAATTTCTTTGTGAAATTCGGCAAAGCAGCTGAATTAAATTTTTTAGAACTTTGCTCATCATTAATGGCAATCACTAAGGGGCCTCCTGCTCTAACAGCCTGGACCAGCAGGAGCACCAATATAGGCTGTTTAACCTCTTACATGTTGCACACAATGCCGCCTACCGCATGTAAGAAGTTAAGGAGGGAGTGGACTCTCTCCCTCTATCTACCATAGGCACCCAGAAATCATATGTGAGGTGTCAATGTGTATACAGTTGCAAGAAAAGGTATGTGAACCCTTTGGAATGATATGGATTTCTGCACAAATTGGTCATAAAATGTGATCTGATCTTCATCTAAGTCACATCTAACAATAGACAACCACAGTCTGCTTAAACTAATAACACACAAATAATTGAATGTTACCATGTTTTTATTGAACACACCATGTAAACATTCACAGTGCAGGTGGAAAAAGTATTTGAACCCTTGGATTTAATAACTGGTTGAACCTCCTTTGGCAGCAATAACTTCAACCAAATTTTTCCTGTAGTTGCAGATCAGACGTGCACAACGGTCAGGAGTAATTATTGACCATTCCTCCTATACAGAACTGTTTCAGTTCAGCAATATTCTTGGGATGTCTGGTGTGAATTGCTTTCTTGAGGTCATGCCACAGCATCTCAATCGGGTTGAGGTCAGGACTCTGACTAGGCCACTCCAGAAGGCGTATTTTCTTCTGTTTAAGCCATTCTGTTGTTGATTTACTTCTATGCTTTGGGTCGTTGTCCTGTTGCAACACCCATCTTCTGTTGAGCTTCAGATGGTGGACAGATGGCCTGAAGTTCTCCTGCAAAATGTCTTGATAAACTTGGGAATTCATTTTTCCTTCGATGATAGCAATCCGTCTAGGCCCTGACGCAGCAAAGCAGCCCCAAACCATGATTCCCCCACCACCATACTTCACAGTTGATGTTGGTGTGCTGTGCCTCTTTTTCTCCACACATAGTGTTGTGTGTTTCTTCCAAACAACTCAACTTTGGTTTCATCTGTCAATGTGCAGCAATGTTTTTTTGGACAGCAGTGGGTTTATCTGTGGTATCCTCCCATGAAATCTATTCTCTTTAGTGTTTTACGTATCGTATATTCGCTAACAGGGATGTTAGCATATCCCAGAGACTTTTGTAAGTCTTTAGCTGACACTCTAGGATTCTTCTTTACCTCATTGAGCAGTCTGCGCTGTGCTCTTGCAGTCATCTTTACAGGATGGCCACTCCTAGGGAGAGTAACAGCAGTGCTGAACTTTCTCCATTTATAGCCAATTTGTCTTACCGTGGACTGATGAACAGCAAGGCTTTTGTAGATACTTTTATAACCCTTTCCAGCTTTATGCAAGTCAACAATTCTTAATCGTAGGTCTTCTGAGAGCTCTATTGTGCGAGGCATCATTCACATCAGGCAATGCTTCTTCTGAAAAGCAAACCCAGAACTGGTGTGTGTTTTTATAGGGCAGGGCAGCTGTAACCAACACCTTCAATCTCATCTAATTGATTGGACTCCAGTTGGCTGACACCTCATTAGCTCTTGGAGATGTCATTAGTCTAGGGGTTCACATATTTTTTCCACCTGCACTGTGAATGTTTACATGGTGTATTCAATAAAAACATGGTAACATTTAATTCTTTGTGTTTTATTAGTTTAAGCAGACTGTGATTGTCTATTGTTGTGACTTAGATGAAGATCAGATCGCGAGACGCGAGATGACGCGAATATGCGGCCGTGCATGCGCAGTTCGCGCCGGCATTTCGTAGAGTGGGGTCGGGTCACCAGCCTGCCAGCCAATGATCGTGGCTGGCAGGCTGGCGATTTAAAAAAAAAACAATCAGAGGCCATATATCAGATCATATTAGTAAATATGATCTGATATATGGCTGCCTGCTCCTCTGCTGGTTCTTTTCGTCGGTTGGATCCAGCAGAGGAGCAGGCTACACTGTGAGTACACCAACACTACACATACTAGCCCCAGATCACCCCCCTGAACCCTAATTAACCCTTTGATCACCCCTTTGATCGTCCCTGTCAATCACCAGTGAAAGGAAAAAAGTGATCAGCGTAAACCGCACCGCAGTCCGTTATTCGCTGATTAGCATATCGCTAATCAGCATTTGTACTTTTATAGTATCTGGAAGTGATCAAAACTGATCACGGTCAGATCTATAATAGTACTAGTGTCACTTTAGTTCGCCCTCCACCCAAAACGCAGTGTTTGCCCGATCAGGCCTGATCGGTCGCCCACACGTGCGTTCGCCCACACCCGCCCCACCGCAGTGACAAAAAAAATTTTTTTTTTGATCACTGCACAATCACTTTACATGCACTGCGGCGATAAAAAAATCAGTTTTGATATTTTTTATCAACCGCAGCGGCCTCCGGTACTTCGCTAGCCTCCCCTTTGTAAGACAGGCTTGCTTTTTTTTTCTTGGGTAGTCTCAGGGAATACCCCTAAATTTAGTTGCCCAAAATGTCAAACAGGGGGTATTCTTCTGAAGAGGCCTACAGGCTTCTGACCCAGTCGGATGAGGAGTGGGAACCCTCATCTGATGAATCCAGCGGGTCAGAATACGAACCTGTAGAAAGCAGTGGCTCTCTGACCCAAAGTTCGGACGAGGAGGCTGAGGTCCCTGATACCACCAGGCGTACCCGGCCCCGTGTCGCTAGACCACAGGTTGCGCAGGATCCGCTTCAAGAGCAGCAGAGTGGGGCTGGTGCTGTCGGATTACGTGGTGAGGCATACACCAGCAGCCCAGCCCTCCCTGGACCTAGTACCAGCACTGCCGTACAACCTGGTGAAGTAGCGAGCACCAGAAGGGCAGTTGAAGCTGGTACAGTGGCACGTGCAGTAGTGACCCCGTCGCAGCCACCGCAAAGACGTGCCCGTAGAGCCCCTAGAATCCCAGAGGTGCTGGCAAACCCTGATTGGCAGTCCCCAACTTCAGCCGCACCTGTAGTTTTCCCTTTCACTGCCCAGTCTGGAGTTCGGGTTGAGACAGCTCAGATCGGTTCGGCCCTGGGATTTTTTGAGCTGTTCTTGACTGCGGAGCTCTTAGACATAGTTGTGGCCGAAACAAACAGGTATGCCACACAATTTATCACCGCTAACCCCGGAAGCTTTTATGCCCAGCCTTTCCGGTGGAAACCAGTCCAAGTTTCCGAAATTAAAACTTTTCTGGGCCTCCTCCTCAACATGGGCCTGACAAAAAAGCATATTGTGACAAAAAAAATAAAATTCTAGGAACTCGCAGTGCCCCTCACGGAATACCTTGGGGTGTCTTCTTTCCAAAATGGGGTCACTTGTGGCGTAGTAATACTGCCCTGGCAATTTAGGGGCCCAAATGTGTGAGAAGTACCTTGCAATCAAAATGTGTAAAAAATGGCCTGCGAAACCCGAAAGGTGCACTTTGGAATATGTGCCCCTTTGCCCACCTTGGCAGCAAAAAAGTGTGACACATCTGGTATCGCCGTACTCAGGAGAAGTTGGGGAATGTGTTTTGGGGTGTCATTTTACATATACCCATGCTGGGTGAAAAAATTATCTTGGTCAAATGCCAACTTTGTATAAAAAAATGGGAAAAGTTGTCTTTTGCCAAGATATTTCTCTCACCCAGCATGGGTATATGTAAAATGACACCCCAAAACACATTCCCCAACTTCTCCTGAGTACGGCGATACCAGATGTGTGACACTTTTTTGATGCCAAGGTGGGCAAAGGGGCACATATTCCAAAGTGCACCTTTTGGATTTCACCGGTCATTTTTTACAGATTTTGATTGCAAAGTACTTCTCACACATATGGGCCCCTAAATTGTCAGGGCAGTATAACTACGCCACAAGTGACCCCATTTTGGAAAGAAGACACCCCACGGTATTCCGTGAGGGGCATGGCGAGTTCCTAGAATTTTTTATTTTTTGTCGCAAGTTAGTGGAATATGAGACTTTGTAAGGAAAAAAGAGAAAAAAAAAAAATCATCATTTTCCGCTAACTTGTGACAAAAAAAAATTCTAGGAACTCGCCATGCCCCGCACGGAATACCTTGGGGTGTCTTCTTTCCAAAATGGGGTCACTTGTGGCGTAGTTATACTGCCCTGGCAATTTAGGGGCCCAAATGTGTGAGAAGTACCTTGCAATCAAAATGTGTAAAAAATGGCCTGCAAAATCCGAAAGGTGCACTTTGGAATATGTGCCCCTTTGCCCACCTTGGCAGCAAAAAAGTGTGACACATCTGGTATCGCCGTACTCAGGAGAAGTTGGGGAATGTGTTTTGGGGTGTCATTTTACATATACCCATGCTGGGTGAGAAAAATATCTTGGTCAAATGCCAACTTTGTATAAAAAAATGGGAAAAGTTGTCTTTTGCCAAGATATTTCTCTCACCTAGCATGGGTATATGTAAAATGACACCCCAAAACACATTCCCCAACTTCTCCTGAGTACGGCGATACCAGATGTGTGAAAAAAAAAATCATCATCATTTTCCGCTAACTTGTGACAAAAAATAAAAAGTTCTATGAACTCACTATGCCCATCAGCGAATACCTTAGGGTGTCTACTTTCCGAAATGGGGTCATTTGTGGGGTTTTTCTACTGTTTGGGCATTGTAGAACCTCAGGAATCATGACAGGTGCTCAGAAAATCAGAGCTGTTTCAAAAAGCGGAAATTCACATTTTTGTACCATAGTGTGTAAACGCTATAACTTTTACCCAAACCATTTTTTTTTTTTGCCCAAACATTTTTTTTTATCAAAGACATGTAGAACAATAAATTTGGCGAAAAATTTATATATGGATGTCGTTTTTTTTGCAAAATTTTACAGCTGAAAGTGAAAAATTTCATTTTTTTGCAAAAAAATCGTTACATTTTGATTAATAACAAAAAAAGTAAAAATGTCAGCAGCAATGAAATACCACCAAATGAAAGCTCTATTAGTGAGAAGAAAAGGAGGTAAAATTCATTTGGGTGGTAAGTTGCATGACCGAGCGATAAACGGTGAAAATAGTGTAGTGCCGAAGTGTAAAAAGTGCTCTGGTCATGAAGGGGGTTTCAGCTAGCGGGGCTGAAGTGGTTAAACAGTTAAAAAAGTTTTACAAAAAAAAACATTTAATACCTAGACAAATTCTAATAAAAAATACTTTCCCATAAAAAAAAACGCTTTTCAATGTAAAAAATTGCAAAAATAAAATAAATATTGCCACATCCGTAACAACCCACATTACACAATTATCATGTAAGTTATGCCGAACGGTGAATGCCATAAACAAAACACAATTTAAAAAAAGCCAGAATTGCTGCTTTTTGCTTAGTTACCACCCAAAAAAATAATATTACATTAAAATTGTTATGTACACCAAATGATACCAATGTAAACCACAAGTAGTGCCACAAAAATCAAGCCCCCACAAAGCTCCATAGAAAAAAAAAAAAAAGTTATGGGTCTAGATTTTCTTCTTAAAAAAAAAAGGGTAGTAAAACGTGAAAAATAAAAACTATGGGGCACATTTATTAAGTCCGCCGATTTAGACGCTGGTCTAAATAAAGCACTGCGCTGGTATTTGATCTGCCGAAGTTATTTAGAGGCACCGGCCTCTACATAACTTCTGCGGATCCCCTGCCGTTTCTAAATATAAGACAGCGTCTGAGCCGTCTTACATTTAGACCATTTTCCATGCCTAAAACAGGTGTAGAAAATGGTAAATGAGACAGGCCTGCTGGCCCATCACCTCCCCCGCCAACACCCTGCCCATTTTATAAGACCTAGCATGAGCGGCAAAAAGTTGCAGATTGCAATGCAAAGGAACTTTGCGCCACAATCTGTGCCAGAAATACGCCTCATTTAAGTGTATTTCTGTTTAATAAATGACCCCTATATGTATTTGGTTTTGTTGTAATTGTACAGACCCAGAGAATAATGTTATCATGTTATATATGATGTAAAAATTCTGTGTCAGTATTGCTGTTTTTTCACATCTCACTCCCAGAAAGAGTTAATAAATGGTGTTGGGTGAGCATGCTCGGCCGAACACCTTTTCCACTCGAGCATCGCGATGCTCAGAACATCGCTGTGTTTGGCCGAACACCGCGTGTGCTCGAGCGCGATGCTACACAGATAATAAACGTGCAGGGAAGTACTGCCACTCACTGTAATGCCGTAGTCATGTAGGTTACTGCCACTACAGTGATTGGCTGGCCGGTGAGACAGGGCGCCAAAGGCGCACTCGGTCTCCCATCAGCCGCAAACCTGCTGCTTAGCTTCAGGGACGAGGATGTGTGTTTGACCTCGTTCCCAGGGCGGCTTTGCTAGCTGGGAGGCTCCCTGCTTCTAGGTCTGCCTTGAGCGCTGAGCTGATCACTCGGTGCTCGACTTGTCTGTCTGTCGGTCATGTGACGCTGGCCACGTCACGATTCTAGTAAGAAGCAGGGCGGCACTACCTTCTTTAAATTCGCGGTGCACGTGTCCGTGGAATGGCGTCCAGACAAACGTTTCAAAGGAAAAGACCGGCACTTCGCTGATGTAGATCACAATGTAGATTTATTCAGTCACATATTCAAATGGCATAGTGACGCGTTTCAGCACAGGTGTGCTTTCATCAGACTGCAATAAAACATCTTACACTCCAGCTATTTATACATAAATGAAACACAAAGGAACTGACATCATCAAAGGAGCTCCGCCTCCCTCATTAAATAAAAATTCGCATATCAAATAATCGCAATGAAAAATTCGCATTGAAAATTCGCAAAAAACATATCCACTCTATACTGGCGAAGATTTTCAGTCACATAATCCATTCTTGCAGTGATTAATCACGCTAAAGAAAAAAATAAATATATTTATCGGATTGCATAAGGCCGAATGCCTTATAGGAAGCAGGACACATTGTACTCACGATTGAGGCCCCTGGGCTCCGTTGTCTGAAGACGATGGATCCAGTAAGCCTCTCTTTTCAATAACAATTTATTTCTGTCACCCCCTCGACGGGGTAATGATACACCTTCAATAATCTGATACCTCAACTGCGAGATGTTGTGTTTTTTATCATGAAAATGAAGGGGTATTGGGAGTAATAAATTCTGTTTACGGATAGTAGATTTGTGTTTACTTAGTCTGTCCTTCATTCTCATCGAGGTTTCCCCCACATATAGTAATCCACATGGACATTTAAGAATGTAAACCACAAATCTACTATCGCAAGTGAACGTGCCCCTTATTGGAATATTTTCTGAGTGAGGGTGGGAAAAACATGAACCCTTTATAACGCTGGAACAATTGACACGTCACATGACCCTCACACCCCACTTTAAATACAGGCAGCCTGCTGGCCACAGGTTGCCTGTTAATTCAGGTTCCTGGCTATTTGTTGGACTACTGAATACTCACCTGATCCTGTGCCCTGACGATCCTTTGCCTGCTCCTCCTGTACTGCGCATCCGTCCTGGTATTGTGACCTCGGCTCCCACCTGACTACTCTTTGCGGACTCCAGCTTCTCCTGACCATTCTTTGCTTAACCTTTTGTACTGCACAGCTCTCTTGGTTCTGACCCGGAACGTTCCGTATTTTGTCTTGTCTGTCTTCCCTGCACATATCCTAAGTAAGGGACTGTCGTCCAGTTGTACCCTGTCATCAGAACTCGTGAGGCAAGTAGGCAGGGCCAGGGGTGAAGGTGGAGCGCAGTGGTCACTATCCTTCCCCCTGTGTGTGTTTGGACGTGACCGTTACAGCCGGAACGTGTCATTGGATGCTATATAGCTCCCGATGACACGTGGTTCAGCTCAGTCAGGGCGAGCTGCAGCAGAAGGGACAGATAGTGTAGGGAGAGGAATTGTCTTCTTTTTTAGAGAGTTTTGAGTGTTGAAAGGTGTCAGACACTAGTGTTAATCACGAATATTCAAATTGCAAATTTTTATCGCGAATATCGGAACTTCGAGAATTCTCAAATATTTAGAATATAGTGATATATATTTTTAATTTTTAATATTCGAGATTTTTTTTAATCAGTACACATGATCCCTGCTTCTAGCTAGTGGGCCAATGAAAAGGCTGCAAAATCTTTGACTTTAGGAGCAGTGTTGATTGCAAATTTTCGCAATGCGAATACAGGAATATATAGCAATATAGCGAATATTCGAAAAAACAAAAAAAAACAAATGTAGAACAATTTAGCTAATATAGTGCTATAATGTTTTTTTTTTAGTTGTAATTTTTTTCCAATCTGAACTTCAGATGAGAAAAAATATATAACTATTAGACAAAGAAAATTATAGCACTATATTAGCTAAATTGCTCTATATTCGCATTTTTTTCAAATATTCGCTATATTGCTATATATTTTTGTTTTTGAATATTACGAATATTCTATAAAACCAATATATTCGTTTTCTAGAATATTCATTTTTTATTTTTTTTAATCTGTACAGTTGTTACACTTTGGCATACTCCTCCCCGACAAGCGTCCCAGTCACCATGGGAACTCATGGAGGTTAGAATATACCATCGGATCTGAGTTTTCACAATCTCATTGATTCTCATTACTAAAATTCACATTACAAAAATTCACAATCAACACTACTAACCAAAGTTCGAATTCGCGAATATTCGATGAATATTCTACGAAATATTCGCAAAATATCGCAAATTCAAATATGACCCCTGCCACTAATCACTATTAGAGAACCAACAGTCCTTTAAAGGACTATTGTTTTATCTGGCTGCAAAATATATTAGTGCAACATGCGCTAAATTGCGTGCAATTGTTTGGCTGCTGGTGACTAGAGTTGAGCGGACACCTGGATGTTCGGGTTCGGCCGAACTTTAGAAATAAGTTTGAGTTTGGGACCCAAACTTGACCCTGAACCCTATTGAAGTCAATAGGGACCCGAACTTTTGAGCACTAAAATGGATGTAAAAATGTAATGGAAAGGACTAGAGGGCTGCAAATGTTGTCAAAATGTGTTTAAGAGCATGGCAAGTGCTCTGCAAACAAATGTGGATAGGGAAATTACTTAAAATAACATAAAATATGTAAAAATAAAAAATAATAATCTTGCTCTAGGAGGACCAGGTCCATATGGAGTAGGAGGATGAGGAGGCGGTGGATGTGGCAGTGTAGGTGGAAGTGGCGGTGGAGGAGGAAGCCTACACTCCTTTTTGGTTTTAAATGTATTTGTATTTTTTTTAAATTAGGGTACACCCCAAAACATTGGGAAATATAACCTGTGATAACCCTCCTCCAGTCGTGCTAAACACACGTTCAGACAATACACTGGCTGCAGGGCAGGCCAGCACCTCCAAGGGGTAAAGGGCAAGCTCAGGCCATGTGCCCAATTTGGAGACCCAGAAGTTGCAGGGACTGACCCCTGTCAGTCAGTTTGTGTAGGCATGTGTAGACTCACTGCCCCACCATGTCGCACGTCCCCGTGATGTTCACGATCCAATTTGATATCTGCTCTATCAACTTTCGATGTTCTTTTATGAGCCTACCATGGTGATCACCGGGTTGTGGGGAAACAGGGTTCCAGGCCAGAGAGGGAGCGTGAAAAAGAGAGAGAGACAGAGACCACATCCAAGGGAGGATTCATTTTTTCAAATTTAAAATATGGGAGAAATTATTAAAGCGTAAAAGTGTGAAAACTTTTCAAAGTTTAAGCATTGGATGACAGGATGGGGCGCGCATTAATTGCTGAATAATATATTAAATTTTATTCCCTGTCACCTATGCATAGCAGGTGTTTATTCACATCTAAAATTGTATAATGTCAACCCAAGAATGTAAATTATTGAAATTTATTAAGCTGTCAGCTAGGTAGAGGAGGGGTATATTATACCCCAAAATTGGTGAATTTATCAAAAAAATATAACTGACAATTTATTTATATTTTTAAACCTGCCTACTAGGTATAGCAGTGGTACTATACACACCAAAATAGGTGAATTTCACCCTAAAATGTAAATGACAAAGTAGTGAAATGATAAAAAAAAAAATACGTACAAATAAAAAATAAATTTGATTTAGGAGTTTGAGAAGGCGGTGGACGTAGCAGTGTAGGTGGAAGCGGCAGTGGAGGAGGACGAGATAGCCAACATAGGTTTTTGGTTTTAATTTAATTTTTTAAAATTAGGGTACACTCCAAAAGATTGTGAAATATCCAAAATACAAACATGAGCAATTGCGCTGTAGTATAACAATGGCTGGTTAGTGCCGGTATACATGTCTATTCTGGACGAGGTACGGACAAGTCCTGAGGGATCCATGCCTGGTTCATTTTAATGAATGTGAGCTTGTCCACATTGGCTGTGGACAGGCGACTGCGCTTGTCTGTGATGACGCCCCCTGCCGTGCTAAGCACACGTTCAGATAATACACTGGCTGCAGGGCAGGCCAGCACCTCCAAGGCTTAAAGGGCAAGTTCAGGCCATGTGCCCAATTTGGAGACCCAGAAGTTGAAGGGGGCAGACCCGTCATTCAGTACGTGTAAGCGTGTGCACACATACTGCTCCACCATGTTGGTGAAATGCTGCCTCCTGCTAAGACTTTCCATATCAGCTGGTGGTGCTTGTTGTTGTGGCGTGCTGAGAAAGCTTTTTCACATTTTGGCCATGCTAACAGTGCCTTCTGAGGTGCTGGCGGCGCCCCAGCTGCGTTGGCGACCCCTTCTTCGTCCGCTGGCTTCACCTTGTGCTTCCACTGGTAGACGCGCTGCTGGTGGCATTCCCACCGTAGAGCGGGGGGCTCTACGGTGGGAATGCCACCAGCAGTGCGTCTACCAACGTGCGCTTGTACTCGTGCATCTTACGATCACGCTCCAGTGAGGGAATTAAGGACGGTATGTTGTCCTTGTAACAGGGATCCAGCAGCGTGGCAACCCTGTAATCAGCACAAGTTAGAATGTAGGCAACTCGGCGGTCGTTGTGGAGACACTGCAGCATGTAAATCGCTCATGCGTGCCAGGCTGCCCAGAGGCAACGAAAAGCTGTCCTCTGTGGGAGGTGTATCGTCTGTGTCCTCAGTATCCCCCCAGCCACGCAACAGTGATAGCCATGAGCTGGTCTGGGTGCCACCCTGCTGTGAACATGGTTCCTCCTCCTCCATATCCTCCTCCTCATCCTCCAGAACTGTGCCCTGGCTGGATAATTGTGCACCTTGGGTTTGTGGGTTCAGGAACCCACCCTCGGAGCCACTTGGGAATGACTGTCTGGAAACCCTACAAAATGATCCCCACATCCTCTTCCATCATCGCCAGGAGCATTTATTCAAGGAGGCATAGAAGTGGGATAGTAATGCTGAGAATGGTGTTATCGGCACTGGCCATGTTGGTGGAGTACTCGAAACAGCGCAACCAGGAACACAGGCCTCGCATGGAGGTCCAGTCATTGGTGGTGAAGTGGTGCTATTCCGCCAAGCGACTTACCCATGCGTGCTGCACCTGAAACTCCCCTATCGCCTGCTGCTGCTCGTACAGTCTGGCCAGCATGTGCAAGGTGGAGTTCCACCTTGTGGGCACGTCGCTTTTGAGGCTGTGAGCGGGAAAGCCGAAGTTACGCTGCAGCGCTGACAGGCGAGCAGCAGCAGGGTGAGAACGCCGAAAGCGCGCACAGACAGCCCGCACTTTATACAGCAGCTCTGACATATCGGGGTAAGTTTTAAGGAATCTCTGCACCACCAAATTTAGCACATGCGCCAGGCAAGTGATATGCGTCAAACCGGCTAGTCCCAGAGCTGCTACGAGATTTCACCCATTATTGCATACAACCAGGCCGGGCTTAAGGCTGGCTGGCACAAACCACTCATCGGTCTGTTGTTCAAGGCCCGTCCACAGCTCCTGCATGGTGTGGGGTTTGTCCCACAAAAAGTTTTAAAACTGCCTACTGTTGTTTACCCCTGGCTGTGCTGAAGTTGGTGGTGAAGGTGTTACACTGACCGGATGAGGAACTGGTAGAGGATGAGGAAGTAACAGGAGGCAAAAAGAAGCACCCTGCAATCCTCGGTGGTGGAAGGACATGCGCCAAACTGATATTCGCCTAAGGCCCAGCTGCCACTGCATTTACCCAGTGTGCTGTTATGGAGATATAACGGCCCTGACAGTGCTTACTGGTCCACGTATCCATAGTCAGGTGCACCTTGCCACAGATGGCGTTGCGCAGTGCACACCTGATTTTGTTCCTTTACTTGGTTGTGCAGGGAAAGGATGGCTCGCCTTGAAAAGTAGTGGCGGCTGGGAACGACGTACTGTAGGACAGCCACCGCCATAAGGCCTTTAAAACTATCCATCTCCACCAGATGGAATGACAGCATTTCAAAGGCCAGTAATTTAGAAATGCTGGCATTCAGGGCTAGGGATCGTGTGTGGGTAGAGGGGTACTTCCTCTTCCTCTCCAACGTTTGGGAGATGGAGAGCTGAACGCTTCCGTGGGACATTGTGGAGATGCTTGGTGACCCAGGTGTTGGTGTTGCTGGCAGATCCTCTGTTTGCGGGGTGGCAGGTGGCACTGTCACTCCAGAGGTGGATGAAGAGGCCGAGACTGCAGCAGAAGAGGAAGCAGGAGGAGCCAGAGACCTTTCTCGGTTTTTGAGGTGTCTACTCCACTGCAGCTCATGCTTTGCACTAAAATGCCTGGTCATGCAGGTTGTGCTCGAGTTGAAAACATTTATGCCTCGCTCCAGGATCTGATTGCACAGCATGCAAGCCACTCGTGTCTTGTCGTCAGCACATTGTCTGAAGAACTGCCACGCCAGGGAACTCCTTGGAGCTGGCTTTGGTTTGCTCTGTCCCTTGCTGCGGTGGGCAGTAGCAGGCGTACTGTCTAGAGGGTGGCCTTTTGCACCATGCTTCCTCTTCTGCTGTGCTGGTGGCTCTGTGCGACCACCGCCTCTTCCTCCAAACTACATAGGTCACTTGCATGACCTTGATTTCATGTGGGGTCAAGAACCTCATCGTTCCGAACATCATCTTCCACCAAGTCTACACCCCTGCCTTCCTTGTCGGTCTGTACACTTTCGAAACCCCCAGCAGTTGGCACCTGTGTTTCGTCATCATCCGAAACGTGCTGCGATGGTCCTCTCATGTACTCATCTTGAAAGATAAGTTGTTGGGCATCTGTGCACTCAATCTCTTCCACTTATGGGGCAGGGCTAGGTGGATAGCCCTAGGAAACCCTGCTAACAGAGTCATCAAAAAGAAGAAGAGACTGCTGCATGACTTGGGGCTCAGACTGCTTGGCTGATTTGCAAGGGGGTGAGGTGAAAGAGTGATGGACATTGGCTGCAGGTGCCAACTGTGGTCTTTCAGCAGGAGACTGGGTGGGAGACAATGTGAAGGAACTGGATCTACTGTCAGCAACCCAATCTACTAACGCCTGTACTTGTTCAGGCCTCACCATTCGTAGAGCAGCATTAGGCCCGACCAAATACCACCTCAGGTTTTGTCACCTACTCATGACCTGAGGAAGGGGTTTCACTTGTGCGTGTAGCTGGAACAGATTGACCACGTCCTCTCCCTGCAACAGGAGTTCCACCAGCAGCACCACTACCTGGGGCACGTCCCTTATTTGAAGCTCTGCTTATATTTTTTTCGAATTTAGGATCTTTCCCTAAATGGGTGTTTAATTAATAGTAGAATAGAACGACAGTATGTACAGGGTGTATCTCACATGGCCTGAACCAGTGTAGGACAGAATTCAATATTGGTGCACCAAATGGCAGTATTTCAAATGCCTGAATTAAACCCCTGTATGTAGAGGGTGTATCTCACACGGCCTGAACCAATGTAGGCCTGATTTCAATATTGGTGAACCAAATGGCGGTATTTCAAATGCCTGAATCAAACCCCTGTATGTAAAGGGTGTATCTCAAAGGGCCCGAACAAGTGTATGCCTAAATTAAATATTTATTTGCCCAAAATGGCTGTATTTCAAATGCCATTATCAAACCCCTGTATGTAGAGGGTGTATCTCACAGGGCCTGAACCAGTGTAAGCCTGAATTCAATATTGGTGCACCAAATGGGGTATTTAAAATCTCTGAATCAAACCCAAATGTATTAAGGGTGTATCTCACAATGACATCTGCATCAAAGGCTGCTAACTAAATTTTTTGTGCCCAAACGAGTGTTTCTTTAACAACTGAATCTGACAGCAGTATATAAGCCTGTAATTTCACACATGATAATGCTGCAATGCCTGAAAATAGTGTTTTTAATGAGGTGCTTAAATTGCACACTGACTAATCGAGATGTTGTAGATTGCCAAAAAAGTATTTTTTTGGTAACAGAATATGAAAGCTGTATATATTAACTTGAATTTAACACTTTCAGATCAGGAAAATACTGTTTTTTGACAAAAAAAGTGTGTTTTTCAAACCCCAGAAAATGATGGGTGTATTTCTAGCTTAAATTGCACACTGACTAATCCAGATGTTGTAGATTTCCCCAAAAAATTGTGATTTGCAATGTGCCAAAAGCTCAGTTGTAGTGCTGGTGCACTGAGCTTGCATAAAATGGCCACGGCCGCCCACCTAACTAACATAATTATAAAAGTTGGGCTTAGGGCAGGGTAAAACGATTGTGCCCTGCACCCACATAACTATTTCTAGGTAGATCGCCGAGTTAGATTCTCTCATATTCTCTCCCTGAAATCACAAGTCCAGCAGCATCCTCTCCCTGCACTTCTAACAGCAGAGTGACGTGCAGCACTACGTGACTCCAGCTTACATAGAAGCTGAGTCACATGCTGCTCTGGCCAATCACAGCCATGCCATTAGTAGGCATGGCTGTGATGGCTTCTAAGGTCAGACAGTTAACCGCTTGTTGATTGGCTGCTCTGCAGCCTTTCAAAAAGCATGAAGAAAGCGCCGAACCCAAACTTTCACTGAAATGTTCGGGTTCCAAAAATCCTAAAGTTCAGTAAGAAACCGAACTTTAAAGTTCAGGTTCGCTCAACCCTACTGGTGACAGCAGGACATTACCTGCGCTACATCTCCTGTACAACATTAGCCGCTGGTGACAGCAGCAACATTACCTGTGCTACATCTCCTGTATAACGTTTGTGCATCATAAATATGAGTGACATTCAGTTTAATTTTTGCGCGGACACTTACAAAACATGCGCTACTGTACGTTTGACATACTTGCAAACATATATACTATTTTATATGCTCAAGGTGAGAAGTAAGGGACGGGGAAGTGGCCATGGTGCTGATGGTGCACGCAGATGCCATGGCCCTGGGCGTGGTTAAACTGTGCCTGCTTCCAGAGCACAAGAAACACACTCATCCATGATACCTAGCTTCATGTCCCAGTTTGCAGGGCGGATCAGGACACTACTCTCAAAGTCAGACCAGTGCGACCAGGTGGTCGGTTGGATTGCAGCAGATAATGTTTCCAGTCGGTTAAGCACCACCCTGTCTTCCACAAAGTCCATTCTCAGTAGCCAAGAATCTGGTCAACAGAATCCTCACCCTGATCCTCCTTCCTCCCACCATGGAGAGTCTTGCCAAACAAGTGATCACACACTCGGATATTCCGAGGAGCTCTTTTCATCTCCATTCCTTGAAGAGGAACATGAGATCATGTGCACTGATGCCAAAACTCTTCAGCATCCACAGACACAAGAAGATGGCAGTGGGGAACGGCGATGATGATGATAAGACACAGTTGCCAATAAGTCAACGGCAATTAGTGTCTCAAGAGCTTGATGATGAGGATGAGACACAGTTGTCAATAAGTGAGGTTCTTGTTAGGTCAACAAGTCAGGAGGATGACCAGAGTGAGGAAGTGGTGGAGGTGGTGGATGATGGAATCACTGACCCAACCTGGGAAGGTGGCAAGCCAGGTGAGGACAGCAGTACAGAGGGAGACGGATCCGCAGCACCGCAACAGGCTGGAAGAGGCAGTGGGGTGGCAAAAGGGAGAAGGCGGGTCACACCAAACAGGCCCACAACTGTTTCCCGGAGCACCCCCTTGGGTCCACAATTAGTGTCTGCGTCCTCTTCCCTGTGTTACATTGCTGGCCCTGGAAATTTTGCCATTTAGGCTTGTGGACACTGAGGCTTGGCTTGTGGACACTGAGGCTTGGCTTGTGGACACTGAGGCTTTTCCTCGTTACTCAGTCCCCAGCCGCTACTATTTTTCCCGGTGTGCAGTCCCCGCCTTACACCAACATGTGTCCCGTAAAATCACCCGTGCCATGACCAACGCAATTATTGGGAAGGTCCACTTAACGACTGACACATGGACAATTGCTTGTGGCCAGGGACGCTAAATTTCCCTGACATCACACTGGGTGAACATTGTGGAGGCCGGGAGCGAGTCATACCCTGGGATGGCACAGGTGCTACCAACACCAGAGATTGCGGGTCCTACTTCCATCAGGATTTCTACCACCCCCTACATTAGTGGCTCCAACCCCCCTTCTTCTCCTTCACCTCCAAATTCTCATCTTGAAGCGCCAGTCCGCCATCAGTCAGTAGCTGGAATTAGTGTAGCACTGCAGTGGGGAAGTGGCAACAGGCCGTGCTGAAACTAATATGTTTAGGTGATGATCAGCACACCACCGCAGAGCTGTGGCAGGGTATAAGGGACCAGACTGAGCTGTGGCTCTTGCCACTCAACCTACAACCAGGCATGATTGTGTCTGATAATGGCCGTAAATTGGTGGCAGCTTTGGAGCTCGGCAAGCTTACACACATACCTTGCCTAGCCCATGGGTTCAACGGTTTCTCAAAACCTACCCCAATTTGCCTCAGCTACTGGTGAAGGTGCGCCGCATGTGTGCCCATTTCCGAAAGTCATCTACAGCTTCCGCCGGTCTGGCAACGCTGCAGCAGCTCTTGCAATTGCCAGTTCACCGACTGTTGTGCGACGTGAGCAGGCGCTGGAACTCCACGTTCCACATGTTGGCCAGGCTTTGTGAGCAGAAGAGGGCAGTAGTGGAATACCAGCTGCAACATGGTCATCGCCTTTCCAGTGAGCTTCTGCTCTTCACAAGCGATGAGTGGGCATGGATGTCTGACCTCTGTGAGGTTTTACGCAACTTTGAGGAATTAACACAGCTGGTGAGCGGCGATGCCACTATTATCAGCGTAACCATCCCACTTCTGTGTCTGCTGAAACGCTCGTGCTCACAATAAAGGAAGACGCTTTGCATGTGGAAGAGGTGGAAATAGGGGAAAACAGTACACATGATGATAGCCAGAGCACCCTCCGTTCGTCTTATCAGCGAAAATTGGATGATGTGGAGGAGGAGCAGAAGAGGGTTGCCTCCGCTACAGAGGGTAGTACCCACGGCAGGTTTATTTAATCTGTTCAGCGTGTATGGGCCGAAGAGGAGGAAGAGGGTGAGGAGACAGAGTAATTCTCCTGATGAGGACAGCAAAGTCTTGTGTGTTGGGACTCTGGCACACATGGCTGACTTTATGTTAAGCTACCTTTCCCGTGACCGACACGTTGTACGCATTTTGGCCAACTCCGATTACTGGTTGTTCACCCTTCTCATACTCCTGCTACAAAGAACTTCTCATCTCTAATTCCTGTGGTGGAGAGGACTAGCAAAATAGTGCAATACCAGAATGTCCTTGTAGAAAAATTGCTCCCAAAATTTCCAGCTGACAACGTTGGCAGCAGAGTACATAGTTCCTTGGGCAACTGAGGAGTGGAGATGAGGGGAACACACAGCAGTTCCAACAGATGCAAGGCAACACTCTCCAAGGCCTGGGACAGTTTCATGACACTCCACCAGCCACCTTACCCTGATGCACGGCCTAGTGTCACAAGATGGTGAAGGAGTACGTAGCAGACCGTGTCAGCGTCCTCAATGATCCCTTTGTGCCTTACAACTATTGGGTGTCCAAGCTGGACATGTGGCACGAGCTGGCGCTCTACGCCTTGGAGGTCCTGGCCTGCCCTGCCGCCAGTGTTTTGTCAGAGCGGGTATTTAGTGCTACTGGGGGCATAATAACCGATAAGCGCATCCGCCTGTCAACTGAAAATGCTGACAGGTTATCAAAATGTACAAGGCCTGGATGGCCCCTGACTTCTCTACTCCACCAGAGGAAAGAGGCTGAACATAAATTCACTTTAAATGTGGCTTGTATGGTGTATTGAATACACTGTATTCCCATGCACCCCTTCCGCCACAAAAAAGGGTATATGGTTTAATCTTCCTTTTCTCGTCCTCCTCCTCCTTCATCATATCAACATGCTTATTAGACTGCCCTCGCTGCTAATGTTTTAGAGGGTCAGCTCAGCAGCAAACCCGCACCCCTAATGTTTTCAGAGGGTCACCAGCAGGCCCTTGCCCATAATGTTTTAGATGGTCAGCTCAGCAGCAGACCCTCACCACTAATGTTTTAGAAGGTTAGATCAGCAGCTGACCCTCTCCCCCTAATGTTTTAGATGGTCAGATCAGCAGCTGACCCTCTCCCCCTAATGTTTTAGATGGTCAGATCAGCAGCAGACCCTCATCACTAATTTTTTAGATGGTCAGACAAACAGCAGGCTCTCACCCCTAATATTTTAGATGGTAAGCTCAGCAGCAGTCCCTCACTCCTGTTTTTAGAAGGTCAGATCAGCAGCAGACCCTCACCCCTAATTTTCTAGATAGTCAGCTCAACAGCAAACCCGCACCCCTAATTTTTTAGATGGTGTGGGGATTTGCTCTGGTAGACAAGTTTGCGAGCGCAGTACAGAGGCAATGACAACGTCTTTAACTTAAATAGTGCACTGTTTTATTCACACAGACGTAAAGTGACAAAATAACAATTTCAAGAAAAAACAGTCCCCTTGAGTCTGGTGTTAGTTCACACCAGGCTGCAGCACATAAGTCCTTGAAGGAAGCAGTAGTCCATGTGCTTTTGTCCACAATGTAGCAGGCTTAGTCAAGGCCCAAACCCTCAAGCTCCAACACCCAGACTGCCAGCACTCCACTAGTAGATGGAGGATAATCCACCCCACCTGAACATGCTGGCTGGGTTTTTATATTCCAGCCAAAACCCGGCCTGGAACCGTGGAGAACAGCCACCCACCCTGCTCTTTGGCTGCTCCCAATAAGAACCGGCCCATGACCTTGGACATAAATGGGGTCCCTTGGTCAGTTAGAAGCTCCTTAGGCAGACCCACTCTAGAAAACATTTCCATTAACTCCTTAGCTATGAGTTTGGCTGATGTATGACGCAGTTGCACCGCCTCCGGGTACCGCGTGGCGTAGTCGAGGATGACCAGCATGTGCTGGTGCCCTCTAGCTGACTTCGGTACTGGGCCTATGAGATCCATAGCGATCCACTCGAAGGGAACCTCAATAATCGGGAGAGGGACCAGAGGACTACGGAAATGTGGCTGGGGGCTGGTTATCTGGCAGGTTGGGCAAGACTTGCCAAACTCTTCTACCTCTCTGAACACACTGGGCCAGTAAAACCGCTGTAAAATCCGGTCCTGCGTTTTCTTCTGGCCCAGGTGTCCCCCAAGAACATGTTGGTGGGCTAATTCCAACACGAGCTTGTGATATGCCTGGGGCACCACCAGCTGTTCAATATGTTTACCCCGTAGTTTATTTACCCAGTACAGCATCTCCACAAAACGGGGGAACATAGATTCGGCCCCCGGTTGTTGCGGCTCACCCTCAACTACTACCACATTTTCCCATGCTCGAGATAGAGTCGGATCCTGGTGTTGTGCTGTGCCGAAATTATCCCCAGAGACATTGAGGTCTGCCAGCTCAGGACCCGGCGGCAAATCCTCTACGTCTCCCACCATAACACTTAACGGGGTTGTCTCCCCCTCTTCCACCGAAGTGGCGGTCACCCCTACTGCTGCTACTGCTGGTCCTTCTGACTCAGGTTCCCAAGGTTCTGGCCTCCCCCCCTGAGTCAGGCCACTCTGCTAGGGGTATATCTGTCTCTCGGGTAACTTTTGTATCCGGCCAGAGTGCGAAGTCTCTCCCAATTATCAATTCATATGGTAGCTTTGTGGCGATGGCCATCTCATGCATCCACCTGCCGGCCACCACTGACAGAGAGACCAGGGCGATGGGATACTCCTTTAAGTCCCCATGTATGCAGACAACGCCGACTCTTCGACCAGTATACTCAGCCGGCTGCACCAGGGCAGCTCTTACCAGGGACACCAGGCTCCCTGAATCCAGCAGAGCCACCGCCAGAGTGCCCCCCACTTCCACCTGGCACAGGTGGCTATTGTCCATAGTCTCTGAAGTTCCTGTGGCACACAACATTCTGGCATATAATGAGTGGCGGAAGCAATAGTTGGTGTCCATAGGTTCCCCCCGATGGGGACAGTAGGCCACTATGCGTCCAGGCTCCTGACAACGCCAGCAGACCACCGGGTTTGGGTTGGCAGGGGGTACATCCCGGGCGGGTCTAGCTGGCACCGGCCGCCGGGTCTGGGGTGGAGTTTTCAAGGGTTTAACTGGCCCCCTCCCAAAAGAACCCCCCTGTAGATTTCTGGTGGCCTCATAGCGCTCCACCAGGTCAACCATCTCCAGGGAATTATTCGGAGACACCTGGCTGATCCAGTGCTGGAGAGGGTACGGCAAAGCCCTCCAAAACACATCCGCCAACAGCCGATCCAACATAGCAGTGGGAGTCAACATGTCAGGCTGCAGCCATTTTTGCAAACGGTGCAGCAGATCATAATATTGTGGTCTGGTCGGTTCAGCCAGGTTAAATTCCCACTGATGCACCCTCTGGGCCCGGACCAACACATTCACCCCGAGTCTCGCCAGGATCTCACCTTTTACTGTCGGGTAGTCGGCCGCCTGATCATCGGGGAGATCAAACAATACTTGCTGGGGAACGAACGCCCACTGGTCTCGGGGTAACTTTTCCCTCACGGCCACTTTTTCGAAGAATGACAGATAAGTCTCGACATCATCCGAGGGGGTCATCTTTGGAATCGCCGGGCGGACAGCTTTCCGGGCATCATGGACATTCTGGGACGCTCCTGATGCCTGCAACGCCATCACATGTTGCAAAAGCAGCTGGTTTGTTTCTTGTTGCTGCTTGTTAGCCTCCCGCTGCTGCAAGTTAGCCTCCACCAGGGCCTTCACGACCGCCTCCATTTTGTCAGGGGATACAGGTCGTAATCTTGCCGGCTTAATGTAGGACATGCACTTGTGCCCGGATAAAACAAAAACTTTTCGGTCAAATGTGGCGATTTGCTGTGGTAGACAGGCTTGCGGACGCAGTACAGAGGCAATGACAACGTCTTTAACTTAAATAGTGCACTGTTTTATTCACACAGACGTAAAGTGACAAAATAACAATTTCAAGAAAAAACTGTCACCTTGAGTCTGGTGTTAGTTCACACCAGGCTGCAGCACATAAGTCCTTGAAGGAAGCAGTAGTCCATGTGCTTTTGTCCACAAACAATGCAGCAGGCTTAGTCAAGGCCCAAACCCTCAAGCTCCAACACCCAGACTGCCAGCACTCCACTAGCAGATGGAGGATAATCCACCCCACCTGAACATGCTGGCTGGGTTTTTATATTCCAGCCAAAACCCGGCCTGGAACCGTGGGGAACAGCCACCCACCCTGCTCTTTGGCTGCTCCCAATAAGAACCGGCCCAGATTGGCTTTGCAGCCATTCTGACAGCTAAAGTGTCAGACTGCACTACAGAACTCACACTTCAGGAAAAAAATCCAGTTCTTACCTCACCGAGGCCAGGAACCTCGGTGACACATATCTTCCGTCAATGACGGCTCCTTGTTCCTTCTTACAATGGTTAGATCAGCAGCAGGCCCTCGCAACTAATGTTTTAGAGGGTCACCAGCAGGCCCTTGCTCCTAATGTTTTTGATGGTCACCGGCAGGCCAGCAATCATAATTTTTCCATGGTGTCTATGATGCCCTCTTTTCTGTGTAATAAAGGGTGTATTGGAGTGCTGGTTCCTTGTAATTTTTTGTCAGCCCTTTCACTTAGTGCGTAGGCTTTATGAGTGTAAGTGTCCCACTACCTGAACAATTGTACCACAATATGAATGAGAACCTCCTTTATGTGATATACAGGTTGTATCGGAGTGCCTCTTCCTTGTAATTTTTGGCAGCACTTGCACTTTATATACTGTAGGAAGGCGCAAGGGTCCGTTGTTGATCGAAGGTATGTGTCACCGAGGTTCCTGGCCTCGGTAAAGTAAGTAACAAAAGCAAGATGCTTTTGTAGGTGTGGACTAATGGACTATAAGCTGCGGTGCCCTTAATAGGATAGGTTCAAACTCCTATAAAGTGAAAATCACAGGTCCATAATGCATTTGTGCGTAGACAGATCTCACAAGTCTATATTTAACACATGGAATTTTTCAACAACCCTTTGCTTGGCTGCGCATTTACAAAGTTGCGGCTCCCAGGGGTGGAATTCGCACCACTGGACATTTATGGCATATCCTATTGTGCCAGATGGGACAACCCTTTAAAGTCTTAACTGGGCATTCTTATCTCCATAAAATTAATTTTTATTATAAAATGATTGCTCCTAATTTAGTGTATTTAATATTCTACAATGGTTGTGGAGGTGTGTCTGTGTTTGTTTGGGCGCCAAAAAGCATTCTCGCACATGGTGCCATGTAACCTAAGGCCAGCCCTGGAAATGTCACACCTGACCTACTTGTCTACCTATCTCATATCGAGCACATCTCGGACATCATTGATCAGTGGTTCCAAAGGGAGCTGGCAGCAGATCTTGAGGACTTGTGTGTAGGGATGAGCGAACCCGGACTGTATAGTTCGGGTTCGTACCGAATTTTGGGGTGTCCGTGACACGGACCCGAACCCGGACATTTTCGTAAAAGTCCGGGTTCGGTGTTCGTCGCTTTCTTGGCGCTTTTGTGACGCTTTCTTGGTGCTTTTTGAAAGGCTGCAAAGCAGCCAATCAACAAGCGTCAAACTACTTGCCCCAAGAGGCCATCACAGCCATGCCTACTATTGGCATGGCTGTGATTGGCCAGAGCACCATGTGACCCAGCCTCTATTTAAGCTGGAGTCACATAGCGCCGCCCGTCACTCTGCTCTGATTAGCATAGGGAGAGGTTGCGGCTGCGACAGTAGGGCGAGATTAGGCAGATTAACTCCTCCAAAGGACTTGATTAATCGATCGATCTGCAGCTGTGCATCATTGAGCTGCTGAAATTCAATTGCTCACTGTTTTTAGGCTGCCCAGACCGTTTGTCAGTCACTTTTTACTGGGGTGATCGGCGGCCATTTTGTGTCTTGTGGTGTGCTAGCACAAGCTGCGACCAAGTGCATTTAACCCTCAATGGTGTGGTTGTTTTTTGGCTAATTCCTACATCAGGGTGAAGCTGTCACACCAAGTGCATTTAACCAGCAATAGTCTGGTTATTTTTTGGCCATATACTACATCAGGGGCAAGCTGCGCCTGTCACCAAGTGCATTTAACCCTCAATGGTGTGGTTGTTTTTTTGGCTAAATCCTACATCAGGGTGAAGCTGTCACACCAAGTGCATTTAACCAGCAATAGTCTGGTTATTTTTTGGCCATATACTACATCAGGGGCAAGCTGCGCCTGTCACCAAGTGCATTTAACCCTCAGTAGTGTGGTTTGTCAAGCTGTCACAACAAGTGCATTTAACCATCAATAGTGTGGTTATTTTTTGGCCATATCCCAGTCTAATTCTGTCAGTAAACCTATACCTGTCACCCAGCGCCTAAATACTAGGCTTCAAATTCATATCCAGCTAAATCTGTCGTTACTGCTGTAGCCTGGCAAGTTAGTTAGTGTCCGTTCAAGCACATTTCTTGTTCTGGGTTGAAATACAATTCCCAATTTAGCAATTTAAAAATTTAGTGGTTTCTGCTGTATCAGAGCTTTTTGAAATCTATCCCTAAAAGGGTAGATCATATTGAAGGTGCACATAGGGACATTCAGAATAACTTCACACACCCGCTACTGTGCATTTCCAAGTCTAATTCTGTCAGTAAACCCATACCTGTCACCCAGCGCCTAAATACTAGGCCTCAAATTTATATCCAGCTAAATCTGTCATCAGTGCTGTAGCTGGGTGAGTTATTTAGTGTCCGTTCAAGCACATTTCTTGTTCTGGGTTGAAATACAATTCCCAATTTAGCAATTTAAAAATTTAGTGGTTTCTGCTGTATCAGAGCTATTTGAAATCTATCCCTAAAAGGGTAGATCATATTGAAGGTGCACATAGGGTCATTCAGAATAACTTCACACACCCGCTACTGTGCATTTCCAAGTCTAATTCTGTCAGTAAACCCATACCTGTCACCCAGCGCCTAAATACTAGGCCTCAAATTTATATCCAGCTGAATTTGAATACAATACATTGGGCCAAATAATATTTTTGTTGTTGTGGTGAACAATAACAATGAGGAAAACATCTAGTAAGGGACGCGGACGTGGACATGGTCATGGTGGTGTTAGTGGACCCTCTGGTGCTGGGAGAGGACGTGGCCGTTCTGCCACATACACACGTCCTAGTGTACCAACTACCTCAGGTCCCTGTAGCCGCCAGAATTTACAGCGATATATGGTGGGGCCCAATGCCGTTCTAAGGATGGTAAGGCCTGAGCAGGTACAGGCATTAGTCAATTGGGTGGCCGACAGTGGATCCAGCACGTTCACATTATCTCCCACCCAGTCTTCTGCAGAAAGCGCACAGATGGCGCCTGAAAACCAACCCCATCAGTCTGTCACATCACCCCCATGCATATCAGGGAAATTGTCTGAGCCTCAAGTTATGCAGCAGTCTCTTATGCTGTTTGAAGACTCTGCTGGCAGGGTTTCCCAAGGGCATCCACCTAGCCCTTCACCAGCGGTGGAAGACATAGACTGCACTGACGCACAACCACTTATGTTTCCTGATGATGAGGACATGGGAATACCACCTCAGCATGTCTCTGATGATGACGAAACACAGGTGCCAACTGCTGAGTCTTTCTGCAGTGTGCAGACTGAACAGGAGGTCAGGGATCAAGACTGGGTGGAAGACGATGCAGGGGACGATGAGGTCCTAGACCCCACATGGAATGAAGGTCGTGCCACTGACTTTAACAGTTCGGAGGAAGAGGCAGTGGTGAGACCGAGCCAACAGCGTAGCAAAAGAGGGAGCAGTGGGCAAAAGCAGAACACCCACCGCCAAGAGACTCCGCCTGCTACTGACCGCCGCCATCTGGGACCGAGCACCCCAAAGGCAGCTTTAAGGAGTTCCCTGGCATGGCACTTCTTCAAACAATGTGCTGACGACAAGACCCGAGTGGTTTGCATGCTGTGCCATCAGAGCCTGAAGCGAGGCATTAACGTTCTGAACCTTAGCACAAGCTGCATGACCAGGCACCTGCATGCAAAGCATGAACTGCAGTGGAGTAAACACCTTAAAAACAAGGAAGTCGCTCAGGCTCCCCCTGCTACCTCTTCTGCTGCTGCCGCCTCGGCCTCTTCTGCTGCTGCCGCCTCGGCCTCTTCTGCTGCTGCCGCCTTGGCCTCTTCCTCCGCCTCTGGAGGAACGTTGGCACCTGCCGCCCAGCAAACAGGGGATGTACCACCAACACCACCACCACCTCCGTCACCAAGCGTCTCAACCATGTCACACGGCAGCGTTCAGCTCTCCATCTCACAAACATTTGAGAGAAAGCGTAAATTCCCACCTAGCCACCCTCGATCCCTGGCCCTGAATGCCAGCATTTCTAAACTACTGGCCTATGAAATGCTGTCATTTAGGCTGGTGGACACAGACAGCTTCAAACAGCTCATGTCGCTTGCTGTCCCACAGTATGTTGTTCCCAGCCGCCACTACTTCTCCAAGAGAGCCGTGCCTTCCCTGCACAACCAAGTATCCGATAAAATCAAGTCTGCACTGTGCAACGCCATCTGTAGCTAGGTCCACCTAACCACAGATACGTGGACCAGTAAGCACAACCAGGGACGCTATGGCTCCCTAACTGCACACTGGGTAAATTTAGTGGCAGCTGGGCCCCAGGCGGAGAGCTGTTTGGCGCACGTCCTTCCGCCGCCAAGGATCGCAGGGCAACATTCTTTGCCTCCTGTTGCCACCTCCTCCTTCTCGGCTTCCTCCTCCTCTTCTTCCACCTGCTCATCCAGTCAGCCACACACCTTCACCACCAACTTCAGCACAGCCCGGGGTAAACGTCAGCAGGCCATTCTGAAACTCATATGTTTGGGGGACAGGCCCCACACCACACAGGAGTTGTGGCGGGGTATAGAACAACAGACCGACGAGTGGTTGCTGCTGGTGAGCCTCAAGCCCGGCCTGGTGGTGTGCGATAATGGGCGAAATCTCGTTGCAGCTCTGGGACTAGCCGGTTTGACGCACATCCCTTGCCTGGCGCATGTGCTGAATTTGGTGGTGCAGAAGTTTATTCACAACTACCCCGACATGTCAGAGCTGCTGCATAAAGTGCGGGCCGTCTGTTCGCGCTTCCGGCGTTCACATCCTGCCGCTGCTCGCCTGTCTGCGCTACAGCGTAACTTCGGCCTTCCCGCTCACCGCCTCATATGCGACGTGCCCACCAGGTGGAACTCCACCTTGCACATGCTGGACAGACTGTGCGAGCAGCAGCAGGCCATAGTAGAGTTTCAGCTGCAGCACGCACGGGTCAGTCGCACTGCGGACCAGCACCACTTCACCACCAATGACTGGGCCTCCATGCGAGACCTGTGTGCCCTGTTGCGCTGTTTAGAGTACTCCACCAACATGGCCAGTGGCGATGACGCCGTTATCAGCGTTACAATACCACTTCTATGTCTCCTTGAGAAAACACTTAGGGCGATGATGGAAGAGGGGGTGGCCCAGAAAGGTGGAGGTTTGCATATCCACGTACCTCGACTATATACCCCTGAACACCCTACAATAGTGAGGGGACACGACCACCGGCTCCCTACTCCAGACACGGAGGGAGTCAGGGTCACCTGGGATCCAGCAAACAGAAAATAACAGATGAATGTTCAGCACTTAGCTTTGTAGCAGACAGGAAAACAAGATCAGCATGCACACACACTTCAAGAGGAAGTATAAGCCGCCCAGCAATGCACCATGGGGAGGGATTTAAAGGGAAGCAATCACTCTAACTCCATGACAGCTGAGAGAGTCTAACGAGATGAGGAACTGAACAGTACAACAAAGAGAACTCAAGGAGGAGGTTCTGAAAGGCCTCTGTCAGAGCTTCTCAGCTGTCTGGTTGTGACAGTACCCCTCCCTCTACGAGTGGACTCCGGACACTCAGAGCCCACCTTCTCAGGATGGGACCTATGGAAAGCCCTGATGAGACGAGAGGCCTTAATGTCTGTCACTGGGACCCACATCCTCTCCTCAGGACCATAACCCTCCCAGTGAACAAGGTACTGAAGAGAACCGCGAACAAGACGAGAATCCACAATCCTAGAGACCTGAAATTCAAGATTCCCATCAACCATAATCGGAGGAGGAGGCAAAGGCGAGGGTACAATGGGCTGAACATAAGGTTTCAATAAGGACTTATGAAAAACATTATGGACTTTCCAAGTCTGAGGAAGATCAAGACAGTAGGCAACAGGATTGATGACAGACAGGATTTTGTAAGGCCCAATAAACCTAGGACCCAACTTCCAGGAGGGAACCTTCAATTTGATATTCTTGGTAGACAACCACACCAGATCACCAACATTCAGGTCCGGACCAAGCACACGTCTCTTATCTGCCACACGCTTATATCTCTCACTCATGCTCTTCAGATTATCCTGAATCTTTTGCCAAATAGATGACAAAGACGAGGAGAACCTGTCCTCATCAGGTAAACCAGAAGACCCCTCTCCCGAGAAAGTCCCAAACTGCGGATGAAACCCATATGCACCAAAAAATGGTGACTTATCAGAGGACTCCTGACGACGGTTATTTAAAGCAAACTCAGCAAGGGACAAAAAAGAACACCAATCCTCTTGATTCTCCGCCACAAAACAGCGCAGATATGTCTCCAGATTCTGATTGACGCGCTCTGTCTGGCCATTCGACTGCGGGTGGAAAGCAGAAGAGAATGACAACCGAACCCCTAAGCGAGAACAGAAAGCCTTCCAGAATCTGGAAACAAACTGCGTGCCCCTATCAGAGACTATGTCTGAAGGAATACCGTGCAATTTGACAATGTGATCAATAAATGCCTGTGCCAGCGTCTTAGCATTGGGCAAACCAGGAAAAGGGATGAAATGCACCATTTTGCTAAAACGGTCCACCACCACCAGAATCACAGTCTTCCCTGAGGAACGAGGCAGGTCCGTGATAAAGTCCATGGACAGATGTGTCCAAGGACGGGAAGGAATGGGTAAGGGAAGGAGAGGACCTGATGGCCGTGAATGAGGGACTTTAGCACGAGCGCAAGTCTCGCAGGCTGCCACAAAACCCTCAACCGACTTACGAAGCGCAGGCCACCAGAATCTCCGAGCGATGAGATCCAGTGTGGCTCTTGCCCCTGGGTGCCCAGCAAGGACCGTATCGTGTTGTTCCTTAAAAATCTTGTGTCTTAAAGTGAGAGGCACAAACAACCTCCCAGGAGGACAAAGATCAGGAGCCTCTGACTGGGCTGCCTGCACCTCTGCCTCCAATTCAGAAAAAAGAGCAGAGACCACCACACCTTCAGCCAAAATGGGACCCGGGTCTTCAAAATTCCCACCTCCCGGAAAACAACGTGACAGGGCATCTGCCTTCACATTCTTAACTCCAGGGCGGAACGTGACCACAAAATTAAACCTAGAAAAGAACAAAGACCATCTGGCCTGTCTCGGGTTCAGACGCTTGGCCGACTCCAAGTAGGCCAGATTTTTATGGTCAGTAAATACAGTAATAGGGTGTCTGGCTCCCTCTAGCCAATGGCGCCATTCCTCAAAAGCCAACTTGATGGCCAACAATTCCCTATCTCCCACATCGTAATTTCTCTCTGCGGAGGAGAGTTTTTTCGAGAAAAAGGCACACGGTCGCCATTTGGCAGGAGAGGAACCCTGAGACAAGACCGCCCCCACACCCACCTCAGAAGCATCAACCTCAACTATGAAGGGTAAAGAAATATCAGGTTGCACCAAGATGGGAGCGGAAGCAAAACTCTCCTTGATATTAGAAAAAGCCTTACGCACCTCTACTGACCAAGAAGAAAAATCTACCCCCTTTCTGGTCATATCAGTGAGTGGTTTAACAATAGAGGAATAATTCAAAATAAACTTCCTGTAATAATTAGCAAAGCCCAAAAAACGCATCAGCGCCTTCTGATTCTCAGGAAGCTCCCACTCAAGCACAGCGCGGACCTTCTCGGGGTCCATGCGAAAACCAGAAGCAGAGAGAAGAAACCCCAGAAATTGAATTTCTGAAACCGCAAACACACATTTTTCCAGTTTCGCATATAATTTATTCTCCCGCAGGATGAGCAAGACCTGACGTAAATGTTCCTTATGAGTTTTGAAATCAGGAGAAAAAATCAAAATGTCATCCAAATACACTAATACAAATTTTCCCATCAAATGATAAAAAATGCTGTTCACGAAATGCTGAAAAACGGCTGGGGCATTCATCAAACCAAAAGGCATAACCAAATTCTCAAAATGGCCCTCAGGAGTATTGAAGGCCGTCTTGCATTCGTCTCCTTCTCTGACCCTGACCAGGTTGTATGCCCCTCTTAGATCTAATTTGGAAAATACTTTAGCCCCAACAACCTGGTTAAACAGGTCCGGGATCAGAGGAAGCGGATAAGGGTCACGAATAGTGATACTGTTCAGCTCCCTGAAATCCAGACAAGGTCTTAAAGAACCATCTTTTTTCTTAAAGAAAAAAACAGCGGCAACAGGTGACTTCGAGGGTCGTATGTGTCCTTTTCTCAGACTCTCAGAGATATAAGCACAAGCTCCTCTCAGGTTGGGAAAGATTGTATAAACGAGATTTAGGCAGTTTGGCGCCTGGGATGAGATTAATAGGGCAATCGTACTCCCTGTGCGGGGGCAAATCCTGAACTCCACTCTCAGAGAAGACATCCGAAAATTCAGAGAGAAAAGATGGTACAGTCTTAGTAGCAACCTCAGAAACAGATGTCGTGAGGCAATTCTCTCTGCAAAAGTCACTCCAACCATTTATTTGCCTCGCTTGCCAATCAATGGTGGGGTTATGTTTAGTGAGCCAGGGTAGCCCCAACACTAGAGGGGTAGGTAATCCGCTAAGGACAAAACATGACACATCCTCAACATGAGCATCACTCACAATTAAACGGATATTGTGAACTATGCCCTTTAATGATTTCTGAGAAAGTGGAGCGGAATCGATAGCAAAAACAGGAATATCCTTTCCCAAAGTGCGCACCTGGAAACCATGAGTTATCGCAAATTGATTATCAATGAGATTGACCGCTGCTCCACTATCCACAAAAATCTCACAAAAAATGTTCTTGCTCTCTAGCGCCACCCTAGCCGGCAGGACAAAACGGGAACTACAAGCAAACGGAAAACCTTCAATTTCCGCCTCAACCCTGCCAATAGTAACAGATGGAACATTTTTAAAAGATTTTTTCCTGTTAGTTTCTTTATTACTCCCAGAAAACTGCCTGAATCTCCTAGAGGGACAAATATTTGCCAAATGATTTATACCTCCACAACAAAAACAAACCCTCCCATGCGAGCTGAATCTTCTATTGTCAGAAGCAATCAACCCCAGCTGCATGGGCTCCTGCTCAGAAGGGGCTCACAGCGACTGAGACCCCTGCGCACAGAATGGGACCGCTGCACTGTCCTGGGACTGAGTATGACAGGAAGGGGACATCTCTCCTCTCTCTCTAAGACGCCTGTCAATACGAACAGCCTGAGACATAGCAGAGTCCAAAGAAATAGGCCTCTCATGAAAGGCAAATGCATCTTTCAATCCCTCTGAAAGATCATGGCAAAATTGACTTCGGAGTGCAGCATCATTCCAACCAGTATCAACTGCCCATCTCCGAAATTCTGAGCAGTATATCTCTGCGGATTGTTTACCCTGGCATAATAGACGTAGTCTAGACTCAGCCAGAGCAATACGATCCGGATCATCATATATCTGACCCAGGGCTAAAAAGAATTCATCCAGTGAACGGAGAGGCCGTGCCCCCTCCGGCAGCGAAAAGGCCCAGGACTGAGCGTTACCTCTGAGCAGCGATATAATGATCCCCACCCTCCGTTCCTCATCACCAGAGGAATGGGGAAGAAGGCGAAAATGGAGTTTGCAAGCCTCTCTAAAATGCACAAAATTCTCACTACCCCCGGAGAACGTATCCGGGAGCGAGATCTTAGGCTCAGAACAAACTCCATGAACGCAAGCTGAACCGGTCACTTGAAGCTGAGAAAAAGTCTTACGGAGATCAGCTACCTCCAATGAAAGACCCTGGAAGCGTTCAGCCAAAAGTGAAACCGGATCCATGCTTGAGACGGTTTTGGCGGCTTATAATGTCACGGACGGTGTACAGGAAACAAGACAATGCAACATGCATATATGACTGAGTGGATCCAAAGCTAAGGAACCAAAAGGGTGACCCCTGCACAAGACCTGAGACTATCCCTGGCTGCTCAGCCTATGCAAAGATCCGAAAGGTGGAGGTTTGCATATCCACGTACCTGGACTATATACCCCTGAACACCCTACAATAGTGAGGGGACACGACCACCGGCTCCCTACTCCAGACACGGAGGGAGTCAGGGTCACCTGGGATCCAGAAAACAGAAAATAACAGATGAATGTTCAGCACTTAGCTTTGTAGCAGACTGGAAAACAAGATCAGCATGCACACACACTCCAAGAGGAAGTATAAGCCACCCAGCAATGCACCATGGGGAGGGATTTAAAGGGAAGCAATCAGCCTAACTCCATGACAGCTGAGAAAGGCTAACGAGATGAGGAACTGAACAGTACAACAAAGAGAACTCAAGGAGGAGGTTCTGAAAGGCCTCTGTCAAAGCTTCTCAGCTGTCTGGTTGTGACACACAGCAAAAAATTTCTGCCCCTCATTATCAGGGAGCCTCGTCGCCATCAAGACGTTATGTAAATTTATACTTTATATTTGTTTACTGTTTATTTTTTGGAAAAGCCTGAGTATATTGGAATATAGTGTGCAATAAAACACTTTTATTTTTCAAGTTTATAATTGTTAACTTTTGTGTTTATTTCAAAGAAACACACACAATACAATATAGATTTATGATTTGTGGAAAACATCATTAGCCACAAATGCATCTGGGATCTTCGGGCTGCCGAGTACCAGGACCGCTACAAAAAGGATGCTGCCTGGTCGGAAATTACCCAGGAACTTTTTTCCCCAATCTGGGAGAAGACACAAGGCCCAAGTCGAAGGAATTTAAGTAAGTACACAATGTATACCATGTTTGAGCCTTTCAGTACTCCCTAGTATTTAGACGTAGTTATACGTTATTGTTCCTAGTATATAGACGTAGTTATACGTTATTGTTCCTAGTATATAGACGTAGTTATACGTTATTGTTCCTAGTATATAGACGTAGTTATATGTTATTGTTCCTAGTATATAGGCGTTAATTGACTATTTTTTATGAATAGATGTAGATATTGATACCTGTTCCTTTCATGTCTTTTTGTATTACCAGTTGAGGAGGTCAAGAATCGTTGGCAGAGCTTCAGGGACCAGTTCCGCAAAGAGATGAAACATCATGGGCGGAGCGGGTCTGGTCCCCCCAAGAAAAGGCCCTATCTTTTCAGGGAGCAGCTGATGTTCCTGTGCGATGTTATGGAGCTGCGTCCGTAAGTTCATTTTATAGTCATACTGAAATGGTCATCTGAGTAGTATTTATGGTATAGACATATAGGTTACAGATGTAGCAGGGTAATACACATGCTTTATGTGACATGTGATGCTTAGGGATGAGCGAACTCGAACTGTATAGTTCGGGTTCGTACCGAATTTTGGGGTGTCCGTGACACGGACCCGAACCCGGACATTTTCGTAAAAGTCCGGGTTCGGGTTCGGTGTTCGTCGCTTTCTTGGCGCTTTTGTGACGCTTTCTTGGCGCTTTTTGAAAGGCTGCAAAGCAGCCAATCAACAAGCGTCATACTACTTGCCCCAAGAGGCCGTCACAGCCATGCCTACTATTGGCATGGCTGTGATTGGCCAGAGCACCATGTGACCCAGCCTCTATTTAAGCTGGAGTCACATAGCGCCGCCCGTCACTCTGCTCTGATTAGCGTAGGGAGAGGTTGCGGATGCGACAGTAGGGCGAGATTAGGCAGATTAACTCCTCCAAAGGACTTCACTTGATTAATCGATCGATCTGCAGCTGTGCATCATTGAGCTGCTGATACTCAAATGCTCACTCACTGTTTTTAGGCTGCCCAGACCGTTTGTCAGTCACTTTTTTATGGGGTGATCGGCGGCCATTTTGTGTCTTGTGCGGTGCTGCGACCAAGTGCATCCAAGCTGCGACCAAGTGCATTTAACCCTCAATGGTGTGGTTGTTTTTTGGCTAAAGCCTACATCAGGGTGAAGCTGTCACACCAAGTGCATTTAACCAGCAATAGTCTGTTCATTTTTTGGCCATATACTAAATCAGGGGCAAGCTGCGCCTGTCACCAAGTGCATTTAACCCTCAATGGTGTGGTTGTTTTTTGGCTAAAGCCTACATCAGGGTGAAGCTGTCACACCAAGTGCATTTAACCAGCAATAGTCTGTTCATTTTTTGGCCATATACTAAATCAGGGGCAAGCTGCGCCTGTCACCAAGTGCATTTAACCCTCAATGGTGTGGTTGTTTTTTGGCTAAAGCCTACATCAGGGTGAAGCTGTCACACCAAGTGCATTTAACCAGCAATAGTCTGTTCATTTTTTGGCCGTATACAAAATCAGGGGCAAGCTGCGCCTGTCACCAAGTGCATTTAACCCTCAATGGTGTGGTTGTTTTTTGGCTAAAGCCTACATCAGGGTGAAGCTGTCACACCAAGTGCATTTAACCAGCAATAGTCTGTTCATTTTTTGGCCATATACTACATCAGGGGCAAGCTGCGCCCGTCACCAAGTGCATTTAACCCTCAGTAGTGTGGTTGGTCAAGCTGTGACACCAAGTGCATTTAACCAGCAATAGTCTGTTCATTTTTTGGCCATATACTACATCAGGGGCAAGCTGCGCCCGTCACCAAGTGAATTTAACCAGCAATAGTGTGGTTATTTTTTGGCCATATCCCAGTCTAATTCTGTCACTAAATCCATACCGGTCACCCAGCGCCTAAATACTAGGCCTCAAATTTATATCCCGCTAAATCTCTCGTTACCGCTGTCCTGTTGTGGCTGGGAAAGTTATTTAGTGTCCGTCAAAGCACATTTTTTGTTCTGGGTTGAAGTACAATTCCCAATTTAGCAATTTCATAATTTAGTGGTTCCTGCTATATCAGAGCTATTTGAAATCTATCCCTTAAAGGGTATATAATATTCAAGGTGCACATAGGGTCATTCAGAATAAATTCACACACACGCTTCTGTGCATTTCCAAGTCTAATTCTGTCACTAAATCCATACCGGTCACCCAGCGCCTAAATACTAGGCCTCAAATTTATATCCCGCTAAATCTCTCGTTACCGCTGTCCTGTTGTAGCTGGGAAAGTTATTTAGTGTCCGTCAAAGCACATTTTTTGTTCTGGGTTGAAGTACAATTCCCAATTTAGCAATTTCATAATTTAGTGGTTCCTGCTATATCAGAGCTATTTGAAATCTATCCCTAAAAGGGTATATAATATTCAAGGTGCACATAGGGTCATTCAGAATAACTTCACACACACGCTACTGTGCATTTCCAAGTCTAATTCTGTCACTAAATCCATACCGGTCACCCAGCGCCTAAATACTAGGCCTCAAATTTATATCCCGCTAAATCTCTCGTTACCGCTGTCCTGTTGTAGCTGGGAAAGTTATTTAGTGTCCGTCAAAGCACATTTTTTGTTCTGGGTTGAAGTACAATTCCCAATTTAGCAATTTCATAATTTAGTGGTTCCTGCTATATCAGAGCTATTTGAAATCTATCCCTAAAAGGGTATATAATATTCAAGGTGCACATAGGGTCATTCAGAATAACTTCACACACACGCTTCTGTGCATTTCCAAGTCTAATTCTGTCACTAAATCCATACCGGTCACCCAGCGCCTAAATACTAGGCCTCAAATTTATATCCCGCTAAATCTCTCGTTACCGCTGTCCTGTTGTAGCTGGGAAAGTTATTTAGTGTCCGTCAAAGCACATTTTTTGTTCTGGGTTGAAGTACAATTCCCAATTTAGCAATTTCATAATTTAGTGGTTCCTGCTATATCAGAGCTATTTGAAATCTATCCCTAAAAGGGTATATAATATTCAAGGTGCACATAGGGTCATTCAGAATAACTTCACACACACGCTTCTGTGCATTTCCAAGTCTAATTCTGTCACTAAATCCATACAGGTCACCCAGCGCCTAAATACTAGGCCTCAAATTTATATCCCGCTAAATCTCTCGTTACCGCTGTCCTGTTGTAGCTGGGAAAGTTATTTAGTGTCCGTCAAAGCACATTTTTTGTTCTGGGTTGAAGTACAATTCCCAATTTAGCAATTTCATAATTTAGTGGTTCCTGCTATATCAGAGCTATTTGAAATCTATCCCTAAACGGGTATATAATATTCAAGGTGCACATAGGGTCATTCAGAATAACTTCACACACACGCTTCTGTGCATTTCCAAGTCTAATTCTGTCACTAAATCCATACCGGTCACCCAGCGCCTAAATACTAGGCCTCAAATTTATATTCCGCTGAATTTGAATACAATACATTGGGCCAAATAATATATTTGTTGTTGTGGTGAACCATAACAATGAGAAAAACATCTAGTAAGGGACGCGGACGTGGACATGGTCGTGGTGGTGTTAGTGGACCCTCTGGTGCTGGGAGAGGACGTGGCCGTTCTGCCACATCCACACGTCCTAGTGTACCAACTACCTCAGGTCCCAGTAGCCGCCAGAATTTACAGCGATATATGGTGGGGCCCAATGCCGTTCTAAGGATGGTAAGGCCTGAGCAGGTACAGGCATTAGTCAATTGGGTGGCCGACAGTGGATCCAGCACGTTCACATTATCTCCCACCCAGTCTTCTGCAGAAAGCGCACAGATGGCGCCTGAAAACCAACCCCATCAGTCTGTCACATCACCCCCATGCATACCAGGGAAACTGTCTCAGCCTCAAGTTATGCAGCAGTCTCTTATGCTGTTTGAAGACTCCGCTGGCAGGGTTTCCCAAGGGCATCCACCTAGCCCTTCCCCAGCGGTGAAAGACATAGAATGCACTGACGCACAACCACTTATGTTTCCTGATGATGAGGACATGGGAATACCACCTCAGCATGTCTCTGATGATGACGAAACACAGGTGCCAACTGCTGCGTCTTTCTGCAGTGTGCAGACTGAACAGGAGGTCAGGGATCAAGACTGGGTGGAAGACGATGCAGGGGACGATGAGGTCCTAGACCCCACATGGAATGAAGGTCGTGCCACTGACTTTCACAGTTCGGAGGAAGAGGCAGTGGTGAGACCGAGCCAACAGCGTAGCAAAAGAGGGAGCAGTGGGCAAAAGCAGAACACCCGCCGCCAAGAGACTCCGCCTGCTACTGACCGCCGCCATCTGGGACCGAGCACCCCAAAGGCAGCTTCAAGGAGTTCCCTGGCATGGCACTTCTTCAAACAATGTGCTGACGACAAGACCCGAGTGGTTTGCACGCTGTGCCATCAGAGCCTGAAGCGAGGCATTAACGTTCTGAACCTGAGCACAACCTGCATGACCAGGCACCTGCATGCAAAGCATGAACTGCAGTGGAGTAAACACCTTAAAACCAAGGAAGTCACTCAGGCTCCCCCTGCTACCTCTTCTGCTGCTGCCGCCTCGGCCTATTCTGCTGCTGCCGCCTCGGCCTCTTCCTCCGCCTCTGGAGGAACGTTGGCACCTGCCGCCCAGCAAACAGGGGATGTACCACCAACACCACCACCACCACCTCCGTCACCAAGCGTCTCAACCATGTCACACGCCAGCGTTCAGCTCTCCATCTCACAAACATTTGATAGAAAGCGTAAATTCCCACCTAGCCACCCTCGATCCCTGGCCCTGAATGCCAGCATTTCTAAACTACTGGCCTATGAAATGCTGTCATTTAGGCTGGTGGACACAGACAGCTTCAAACAGCTCATGTCGCTTGCTGTCCCACAGTATGTTGTTCCCAGCCGGCACTACTTCTCCAAGAGAGCCGTGCCTTCCCTGCACAACCAAGTATCCGATAAAATCAAGTGTGCACTGCGCAACGCCATCTGTAGCAAGGTCCACCTAACCACAGATACGTGGACCAGTAAGCACGGCCAGGGACGCTATATCTCCCTAACTGCACACTGGGTAAATGTAGTGGCAGCTGGGCCCCAGGCGGAGAGCTGTTTGGCGCACGTCCTTCCGCCGCCAAGGATCGCAGGGCAACATTCTTTGCCTCCTGTTGCCACCTCCTCCTACTCGACTTCCTCCTCCTCTTCTTCCACCTGCTCATCCAGTCAGCCACACACCTTCACCACCAACTTCAGCACAGCCCGGGGTAAACGTCAGCAGGCCATTCTGAAACTCATATGTTTGGGGGACAGGCCCCACACCGCACAGGAGTTGTGGCGGGGTATTGAACAACAGACCGACGAGTGGTTGCTGCCGGTGAGCCTCAAGCCCGGCCTGGTGGTGTGATAATGGGCGAAATCTCGTTGCAGCTCTGGGACTAGCCAATTTGACGCACATCCCTTGCTTGGCGCATGTGCTGAATTTGGTGGTGCAGAAGTTCATTCACAACTACCCCGACATGTCAGAGCTGCTGCATAAAGTGCGGGCCGTCTGTTCGCGCTTCCGGCGTTCACATCCTGCTGCTGCTCGCCTGTCTGCGCTACAGCGTAACTTCGGCCTTCCCGCTCACCGCCTCATATGCGACGTGCCCACCAGGTGGAACTCCACCTTGCACATGCTTGACAGACTGTGCGAGCAGCAGCAGGCCATAGTGGAGTTTCAGCTGCAGCACGCACGGGTCAGTCGCACTACAGAACAGCACCACTTCACCACCAATGACTGGGCCTCCATGCGAGACCTGTGTGCCCTGTTGCGCTGTTTCGAGTACTCCACCAACATGGCCAGTGGCGATGACACCGTTATCAGCGTTACAATACCACTTCTATGTCTCCTTGAGAAAACACTTAGGGCGATGATGGAAGAGGAGGTGGCCCAGGAGGAGGAGGAGGAGGAGGAGGAAGAGGGGTCATTTTTAGCACTTTCAGGCCAGTCTCTTCGAAGTGACTCAGAGGGAGGTTTTTGGCAACAGCAGAGGCCAGGTACAAATGTGGCCAGCCAGGGCCCACTACTGGAGGACGAGGAGGACGAGGATGAGGAGGAGGTGGAGGAGGATGAGGATGAAGCATGGTCACAGCGGGGTGGCACCCAACGCAGCTCGGGTCCATCACTGGTGCGTGGCTGGGGGGAAAGGCAGGACGATGACGATACGCCTCCCACAGAGGACAGCTTGTCCTTACCCCTGGGCAGCCTGGCACACATGAGCGACTACATGCTGCAGTGCCTGCGCAACGACAGCAGAGTTGCCCACATTTTAACCTGTGCGGACTACTGGGTTGCCACCCTGCTGGATCCACGCTACAAAGACAATGTGCCCACCTTACTTCCTGCACTGGAGCGTGATAGGAAGATGCGCGAGTACAAGCGCACGTTGGTAGACGCGCTACTGAGAGCATTCCCAAATGTCACAGGGGAACAAGTGGAAGCCCAAGGCCAAGGCAGAGGAGGAGCAAGAGGTCGCCAAGGCAGCTGTGTCACGGCCAGCTCCTCTGAGGGCAGGGTTAGCATGGCAGAGATGTGGAAAACTTTTGTCAACACGCCACAGCTAACTGCACCACCACCTGATACGCAACGTGTTAGCAGGAGGCAACATTTCACTAACATGGTGGAACAGTACGTGTGCACACCCCTCCACGTACTGACTGATGGTTCGGCCCCATTCAACTTCTGGGTCTCTAAATTGTCCACGTGGCCAGAGCTAGCCTTTTATGCCTTGGAGGTGCTGGCCTGCCCGGCAGCCAGAGTTTTGTCTGAACGTGTATTCAGCACGGCAGGGGGCGTCATTACAGACAAACGCAGCCGCCTGTCTACAGCCAATGTGGACAAGCTGACGTTCATAAAAATGAACCAGGCATGGATCCCACAGGACCTGTCCGTCCCTTGTCCAGATTAGACATTAACTACCTCCCCATAACCATATATTATTGGACTCCAGGGCACTTCCTCATTCAATCCTATTTTTATTTTCATTTTACCATTATATTGCGAGGCTACCCAAAGTTGAATGAACCTCTCCTCTGCCTGTGTGCTAGGCCTAAATATATGCCAATGGACTGTTGCAGTGGTGGCTGACGTGAAGCCTCATTCTCTGCTATGACATGCAGACTAATTCTCTGCTGACATGAAGCCAGATTGTCTGTTACGGGACCTCTCTCCTCTGCCTGGGTGCTGGGCCTAAATTTATGACAATGGACTGTTGCAGTGGTGGCTGACGTGAAGCCTGATTCTCTGCTATGACATGCAGACTGATTCTCTGCTGACATGAAGCCAGATCCTCTGTTACGGGACCTCTCTCCTCTGCCTGGGTGCTGGGCCTAAATTTATGAAAATGGACTGTTGCAGTGGTGGGTGACGTGAAGCCTCATTCTCTGCTATGACATGCAGACTGATTCTCTGCTGACATGAAGCCAGATTGTCTGTTACGGGACCTCTCTGCTCTGCCTGTGTGCTAGGCCTAAATATATGCCAATGGACTGTTGCAGTGGTGGGTGACGTGAAGCCTCATTCTCTGCTATGACATGCAGACTGATTCTCTGCTGACATGAAGCCAGATTGTCTGTTACGGGACCTCTCTGCTCTGCCTGTGTGCTAGGCCTAAATATATGCCAATGGACTGTTGCAGTGGTGGGTGACGTGAAGCCTCATTCTCTGCTATGACATGCAGACTGATTCTCTGCTGACATGAAGCCAGATCCTCTGTTACGGGACCTCTCTCCTCTGCCTGGGTGCTGGGCCTAAATTTATGACAATGGACTGTTGCAGTGGTGGCTGACGTGAAGCCTGATTCTCTGCTATGACATGAAGACTGATTCTCTGCTGACATGAAGCCAGATTGTCTGTTACGGGACCTCTCTCCTCTGCCTGGGTGCCGGGGCCTAAATATCTGAGAATGGACTGTTCCAGTGGTGGGTGACGGGAAGCCAGATTCTCTGCTATGGAACCTCTCTCCAATTGATTTTGGTTAATTTTTATTTATTTAATTTTTATTTTAATTCATTTCCCTATCCACATTTGTTTGCAGGGGATTTACCTACATGTTGCTGCCTTTTGCAGCCCTCTAGCCCTTTCCTGGGCTGTTTTACAGCCGTTTTAGTGCCGAAAAGTTCGGGTCCCCATTGACTTCAATGGGGTTCGGGTTCGGGACGAAGTTCGGATCGGGTTCGGATCCCGAACCCGAACATTTCCGGGATGTTCGGCCGAACTTCTCGAACCCGAACATCCAGGTGTTCGCTCAACTCTAGTGATGCTAACTAAATGCTTATAAATGCATTATGCAATAGCTTATCGCGCCATTTTGCTTAAAGATAACATGATTATTATAGACATTCAAGTTAAAGAGTGTGTGTGTTATTCCTGCTAAATCTGTACTTATAATGTAACTAAAGTATTGAAATTTCAACATATGTTTATGCATTTTCTACTGTTTTTAGAACTGAAGACAACCTAGAGGAGGAAGCTGATGAGTCGGGCCCGCACCAATCAGGTGCATGTGAGGAGGACACCACATCAGCCCAGCCTGAAAGTGGAGCTGGACCAAGCTCAGCACCATCAAGGCCTCCTGCAGCATCTGGTGGCGAGTCCCCCACCTCCCCTCTGGCTCTACCCAGCAGGGCCAGACGACGGGCAATGCCTCCTGCCGAGTCTAACATCAATTTACAAGTTCTAGATTATTTATCTAGAGCACGGCAGGAGGATCATCACGACATGTTTGCCCGTAGTCTGGCCCATTTTATGCATCAGCTACCTCCAGAATGACTACTGCGAACCAGAACTGCATTAGAAATAGTTCTGGAGGTAGCTAATCGCCCCCAAGAGCCGACAGAAATGTTTGACGCGCTGGAAAGCCTGCGCTGTCATGGCAACATATTTAGCCCCCACCACCCCGCAGGTAGTCAGCCCTCACAGGGCCCCCAACAATTTCAACCCCAAAGGGATCCCTATGGACCACCAATTGCCCCATATGTGCCACAGTTTCAGGGGGAACCCTGTTACAGTCAGCAGGGCCCATCGTCCAGCCAACCTGGCCCAAGCCAGTACTCTGGACAACCTTCCCAGACACAATTTCATGGACCCCAATATCAGGGCCCATCGTCCAGCCAACCTGGCCCGAGCCAGTACTCTGGGCCCCCTTCCCAGACACAAGTAACTGGACCCCAATATCAGGGCCCATCATCCAGCCAACCTGGGCCTAGTCACTACTCCGGGCCTTATTCCCAGCACCAGATTTCGGCCCCTCATTATCAGGGAGCCTCGTCGCCATCAAGACGTTATGTCAATTTATAATTTATATTTGTTCCCTGTTAATTTTTTTTTCGAAAAGCCAGAGTATACTGGAATATAGTGTGAAATAAAACACATTTATTTTTCAAGTTTATAATTGTTAACTTTGGTGTTTATTTGGCACAAACACACACAATACAATATAGATTTATGATTTGTGGAAAACATCATTAGCCACAAAAGATCCATACATTTTAAAGTTTTTATTCACAATCTGTAAACACACATTCATGTATTGGTTTTTTGGCCTATAATTGAAGAACTTTGGAGGGTGCGCATGGAGCTCAGGGTACAAGCCAAAAAAAGAGTCCTTTGCTGGGCCTATGCGAAAGTATAGGATGCACCCACATACGCTTCTTCCGCAGCTCCTCCTCAATCATTTCTGGCTGCTCCCCAAAACAACGGGACACCAGCCAGTGCAAAAACACATGGTCAGTTGATGACAGGGTGAAAGTGGACATCCTGCAAAGGATAATCCAATAACAAAGACACTCGTCAACCACACAAAAACCACTCCACCACAAAAAATGGAGCTGTCCAACAAAACACTGCATGCTGGGGCTATTTTTATTGTCTTTGCATTACAGGTGAATCTAGTGGATGGGTCAGTTGATGACAGGGTGAAAGTGGACATCCTGCAAAGGATAATCCAATAACAAAGACACTCGTCAACCACACAAAAACCACTCCACCACAAAAAATGGAGCTGTCCAACAAAACACTGCATGCTGGGGCTATTTATATTGTCTTTGCATTACAGGTGAATCTAGTGGATGGATCAGTTTTTTTTCACGCGCGTGAAAAAACGCATGCCACACGCGCGTGAAACGTGATGCAATCGCATAGTCAAATTACAGCACTCGCTAGAAAAATCGCAAGCTTTTCACTGAACGCATCTTGAACGCATCCGGCCAAAAAACATGACGCCCGTGTGAAAGAGGCCTTAGGGTTGTCAAATTCTTTTACACTTAATTCGATGTCTCAATCAGTAGTTGCAGAGTTTGTGTGAAATAGCGGCCTGATACTACACACTTTAGGGTAAGTTCTCACTTATTTATCAGTTATTAGTTATTTGATCAGTTATTACTATGATTTTTGTGAGCCAAAACCAGTAGTGAAGCCTACTCAGAGATAAGGTGTAATAGAACGATCTGCACCTGTTCTGTGTTTTTTACCCAAACCTGGTTTGATACTTCACATTTTAGGATGTTCAAATTCTTTTACACTTAATTTGATGCGTCAGCCAGTAGTTGCGGAGTTGGTGCAAAATTGCGGCCTGACACTATTGCTCTTTTACCCTTGCAGTTAATTTTACAGTACAGTGTGTCCGACAGACAGATGAGGAAGAGAGATCCGCTGCTTCCTCCGGCAGGCGGGCAAGTAGCGACGATCATAATCGCACGGGAGCTGGTGTTGCGAGCGGTCAGACAAGTGGCCCTGTGACTGATGAGGGTGACATCAGTGACTTGCAGACAGTGGACGACGATGATGTGGCCAATTGTACGTGGGAACCGGGTGAAGAGGGGGCTTCATCATCATCAGGAGAAGAGGGTGGTAGCTTGTGTGTGAGGCAGCGGCTGTGCCTTACCACTCCATGAATTGGCCATCATGTTGACGACTCATGAGATTCCTTATGCGGTTTCCACCCTTACCGCTCCGTGCATTGGCTACCATGTTGACGACTCATGCGATTCCCACCCTCACCACTCTGTGACTGGGCCACTGTGTTGATGACTCTAATGCGATTCCCACCCTCACCACTCTGTGACTGGGCCACTGTGTTGACGACTCATGCAATTCCCAGGCTCGCCAATTTGTGACTAGGCCACTCTGTTGACTCCTCATGCTGTTGCCACCTCACCACTCAGTCATGGTGGCACTACTTGTTTCAGCGTGTAACAGAAAAGGTTCTGTAGAAGTTTATTATTTTTAGGCAATATCATATGTGGCTGGTGGGGTTTGGGTACCATGCCCATTTTGTAATCCCAGTCCTGCCCTGATGGCACACAATATAACACGCACGTAGTGGGATTTGCTATGAATGGGGCATGCAAGCCCAATTTATATTCTTGCGATGAAGCCAAATGATTTATATGTACGCCCATTATTGATAGCCTGCCAAGGTATGTATTTCTGCATGTGGTGCTCATAATCAATGCAAATTAACAATAAAAAAAAAAATATATATTATATCGATAATGTGATTTCCAGAACTCCATGACTAGTGATGAGCAGCATAGTCAATATTCGTATTCGGGATATATCCCGAATTTTTGGCCTAATATTCGTCATAGATTTGCAAATTCTAGAATTCGTGATTGCGAAAATTGGTAATCAGGAAATTTTACGATAAAAATTCACGATACGAAAATTTGCGATCAACACTACTCCTAAAGTCAAAGATATTGCAGCCTTCTCATTGGCCCATAAGCAAGAAGCAGTAAGAGATCATGGATACTGATGAAAAAAAAATAAAAAATTTGAATATTCACGATTATGAAGATGTAGCACTATATTCGCGAATTGTGCCTATATTCGTGATAAAAATTTGCAATTAGAATATTCGCGATCTACACTATCCATGACTTTTACTTCTTGGTATTTTAATTTCAACGTTGAGAATTTTATATTTTCTCGTGGTAAAAGGGATGTTCTTCCAGAAACAATGACATTCGTGTCCATTTTGCAGGCAGTGTCTGATTTTGCAGCTCATCTCTATCTATTTGAATGAGGCTATTGCAATGCCAGACTTGTCCCATGGCCATGAGTGGCGCTGTTTCTGGAAAAGAAAAAGTTCATAGTGTATGTTTTATTCTAATGCTGGACATCTCATTACATCTGATGTTACTCTGCACCTACTTCCAGGGATACTGTATGAACCAGCAGCCTCTGCCATGTTCCTCTTTGTCATGGTGTGTGTGCAACAAGTCCAGCTCATGTTTGCCCTATACTCCTTGTTTTGGGCTGATTGATCTAGCATTGATTTTCATTTTTTACATTAATCATGGGATAACTCCTTTAAGAGGAACTGTCCATTTCACCAATAGAAGAAGTGTTGGGCATACACCTAAAAGCATTTCACTGTATACAATGCATTGTGCTAGAGAAGCATTGCCATGGAGCAGAAGCCATCTGATTATGAGTTACCAGGGTGTCACCCTGCATGGCACTAACAAGTTGATGGAGAGTGGTTAACCCTCAGGAGTGCAGAGATGCTGCTGGGCCTGCTAATTAGGTGTTATTGCTAGAGAGCCTTCCCCTAAATTGTGAGAATTGGTGCATGTAAATTAAGGGCAAGGAGATCCGCAGGTCTGAGGAGGGGTCATGCAGCACCAGGGAGAATACATACATAAGGGGTTATTTATAGGGATGAGCGAACTCGAACTGTATAGTTCGGGTTCGTACCGAATTTTGGGGTGTCCGTGACACGGACCCGAACCCGGACATTTTCGTAAAAGTCCGGGTTCGGGTTCGGTGTTCGTCGCTTTCTTCGCGCTTTTGTGACGCTTTCTTGGCGCTTTTTGAAAGGCTGCAAAGCAGCCAATCAACAAGCGTCATACTACTTGCCCCAAGAGGCCATCACAGCCATGCCTACTATTGGCATGGCTGTGATTGGCCAGAGCACCATGTGACCCAGCCTCTATTTAAGCTGGAGTCACATAGCGCCGCCCGTCACTCTGCTCTGATTAGCGTAGGGAGAGGTTGCGGCTGCGACAGTAGGGCGAGATTAGGCAGATTAACTCCTCCAAAGGACTTGATTAACTGATCGATCTGCAGCTGTGGATCATTGAGCTGCTGATCCTCAATTGCTCACTGTTTTTAGGCTGCACAGACCGTTTGTCAGTCTCATTTTTCTGGGGTGATCGGCGGCCATTTTGTGTCTTGTGGTGCGCCAGCACAAGCTGCGACCAAGTGCATTTAACCCTCAATGGTGTGGTTGTTTTTTGGCTAAAGCCTACATCAGGGTGAAGCTGTCACACCAAGTGCATTTAACCAGCAATAGTCTGTTCATTTTTTGGCCATATACAAAATCAGGGGCAAGCTGCGCCTGTCACCAAGTGCATTTAACCCTCAATGGTGTGGTTGTTTTTTGGCTAAAGCCTACATCAGGGTGAAGCTGTCACACCAAGTGCATTTAACCAGCAATAGTCTGTTCATTTTTTGGCCATATACAAAATCAGGGGCAAGCTGCGCCTGTCACCAAGTGCATTTAACCCTCAATGGTGTGGTTGTTTTTTGGCTAAAGCCTACATCAGGGTGAAGCTGTCACACCAAGTGCATTTAACCAGCAATAGTCTGTTCATTTTTTGGCCATATACAAAATCAGGGGCAAGCTGCGCCTGTCACCAAGTGCATTTAACCCTCAATGGTGTGGTTGTTTTTTGGCTAAAGCCTACATCAGGGTGAAGCTGTCACACCAAGTGCATTTAACCAGCAATAGTCTGTTCATTTTTTGGCCATATCCCAGTCTAATTCTGTCACTAAATCCATACCGGTCACCCAGCGCCTAAATACTAGGCCTCAAATTTATATCCAGCTAAATCTGTCCCTAGTGCTGTAGCTGGGCGAGTTATTTAGTGTCCGTTCAAGCACATTTCTTGTTCTGGGTTGAAATACAATTCCCAATTTAGCAATTTCATAATTTAGTGGTTCCTGCTATATCAGAGCTATTTGAAATCTATCCCAAAAAGGGTATATAATATTGAAGGTGCACATTGGGTCATTCAGAATAACTTCACACACACCCGCTACTGTGTATTTCCAAGTCTAATTCTGTCACTAAACCCATACCTGTCACCCAGCGCCTAAATACTAGGCCTCAAATTTAAATCCCTCTAAATCTCTCGTTACCCACCGCTGTACTGTTGTTGCTGGGCAAGATATTTAGTGTCCGTCAAAGCACATTTTTTGTTCTGGGTTGAAGTACAATTCCCAATTTAGCAATTTCATAATTTAGTGGTTTCTGCTATATCAGAGCTATTTGAAATCTATCCCTAAAAGGGTATATAATATTGAAGGTGCACATAGGGTCATTCAGAATAACTTCACACACACGCTTCTGTGCATTTCCAAGTCTAATTCTGTCACTAAATCCATACCGGTGACCCAGCGCCTAAATACTAGGCCTCAAATTTAAATCCCTCTAAATCTCTCGTTACCCACCACTGTACTGTTGTTGCTGGGCAAGATATTTAGTGTCCGTCAAAGCACATTTTTTGTTCTGGGTTGAAGTACAATTCCCAATTTAGCAATTTCATAATTTAGTGGTTTCTGCTATATCAGAGCTATTTGAAATCTATCCCTAAAAGGGTATATAATATTGAAGGTGCACATTGGGTCATTCAGAATAACTTCACACACACGCTTCTGTGCATTTCCAAGTCTAATTCTGTCACTAAATCCATACCGGTGACCCAGCGCCTAAATACTAGGCCTCAAATTTAAATCACTCTAAATCTCTCGTTACCCACCGCTGTACTGTTGTTGCTGGGCAAGATATTTAGTGTCCGTCAAAGCACATTTTTTGTTCTGGGTTGAAGTACAATTCCCAATTTAGCAATTTCATAATTTAGTGGTTTCTGCTATATCAGAGCTATTTGAAATCTATCCCTAAAAGGGTATATAATATTGAAGGTGCACATAGGGTCATTCAGAATAACTTCACACACACGCTTCTGTGCATTTCCAAGTCTAATTCTGTCACTAAATCCATACCGGTGACCCAGCGCCTAAATACTAGGCCTCAAATTTAAATCCCTCTAAATCTCTCGTTACCCACCGCTGTACTGTTGTTGCTGGGCAAGATATTTAGTGTCCGTCAAAGCACATTTTTTGTTCTGGGTTGAAGTACAATTCCCAATTTAGCAATTTCATAATTTAGTGGTTTCTGCTATATCAGAGCTATTTGAAATCTATCCCTAAAAGGGTATATAATATTGAAGGTGCACATAGGGTCATTCAGAATAACTTCACACACACGCTTCTGTGCATTTCCAAGTCTAATTCTGTCACTAAATCCATACCGGTGACCCAGCGCCTAAATACTAGGCCTCAAATTTAAATCCCTCTAAATCTCTCGTTACCCACCGCTGTACTGTTGTTGCTGGGCAAGATATTTAGTGTCCGTCAAAGCACATTTTTTGTTCTGGGTTGAAGTACAATTCCCAATTTAGCAATTTCATAATTTAGTGGTTCCTGCTATATCAGAGCTATTTGAAATCTATCCCAAAAAGGGTATATAATATTGAAGGTGCACATTGGGTCATTCAGAATAACTTCACACACACCCGCTACTGTGTATTTCCAAGTCTAATTCTGTCACTAAACCCATACCTGTCACCCAGCGCCTAAATACTAGGCCTCAAATTTAAATCCCTCTAAATCTCTCGTTACCGCTGTACTGTTGTAGCTGGGAAAGTTATTTAGTGCCCGTCAAAGCACATTTTTTGTTCTGGGTTGAAGTACAATTCCCAATTTAGCAATTTCATAATTTAGTGGTTCCTGCTATATCAGAGCTATTTGAAATCTATCCCAAAAAGGGTATATAATATTCAAGGTGCACATTGGGTCATTCAGAATAACTTCACACACACGCTTCTGTGCATTTCCAAGTCTAATTCTGTCACTAAATCCATACCGGTCACCCAGCGCCTAAATACTAGGCCTCAAATTTATATCCCGCTGAATTTGAATACAATACATTGGGCCAAATAATATATTTGTTGTTGTGGTGAACCATAACAATGAGAAAAACATCTAGTAAGGGACGCGGACGTGGACATGGTCGTGGTGGTGTTAGTGGACCCTCTGGTGCTGGGAGAGGACGTGGCCGTTCTGCCACATCCACACGTCCTAGTGTACCAACTACCTCAGGTCCCAGTAGCCGCCAGAATTTACAGCGATATATGGTGGGGCCCAATGCCGTTCTAAGGATGGTAAGGCCTGAGCAGGTACAGGCATTAGTCAATTGGGTGGCCGACAGTGGATCCAGCACGTTCACATTATCTCCCACCCAGTCTTCTGCAGAAAGCGCACAGATGGCGCCTGAAAACCAACCCCATCAGTCTGTCACATCACCCCCATGCATACCAGGGAAACTGTCTCAGCCTCAAGTTATGCAGCAGTCTCTTATGCTGTTTGAAGACTCCGCTGGCAGGGTTTCCCAAGGGCATCCACCTAGCCCTTCCCCAGCGGTGAAAGACATAGAATGCACTGACGCACAACCACTTATGTTTCCTGATGATGAGGACATGGGAATACCACCTCAGCATGTCTCTGATGATGACGAAACACAGGTGCCAACTGCTGCGTCTTTCTGCAGTGTGCAGACTGAACAGGAGGTCAGGGATCAAGACTGGGTGGAAGACGATGCAGGGGACGATGAGGTCCTAGACCCCACATGGAATGAAGGTCGTGCCACTGACTTTCACAGTTCGGAGGAAGAGGCAGTGGTGAGACCGAGCCAACAGCGTAGCAAAAGAGGGAGCAGTGGGCAAAAGCAGAACACCCGCCGCCAAGAGACTCCGCCTGCTACTGACCGCCGCCATCTGGGACCGAGCACCCCAAAGGCAGCTTCAAGGAGTTCCCTGGCATGGCACTTCTTCAAACAATGTGCTGACGACAAGACCCGAGTGGTTTGCACGCTGTGCCATCAGAGCCTGAAGCGAGGCATTAACGTTCTGAACCTGAGCACAACCTGCATGACCAGGCACCTGCATGCAAAGCATGAACTGCAGTGGAGTAAACACCTTAAAACCAAGGAAGTCACTCAGGCTCCCCCTGCTACCTCTTCTGCTGCTGCCGCCTCGGCCTATTCTGCTGCTGCCGCCTCGGCCTCTTCCTCCGCCTCTGGAGGAACGTTGGCACCTGCCGCCCAGCAAACAGGGGATGTACCACCAACACCACCACCACCACCTCCGTCACCAAGCGTCTCAACCATGTCACACGCCAGCGTTCAGCTCTCCATCTCACAAACATTTGATAGAAAGCGTAAATTCCCACCTAGCCACCCTCGATCCCTGGCCCTGAATGCCAGCATTTCTAAACTACTGGCCTATGAAATGCTGTCATTTAGGCTGGTGGACACAGACAGCTTCAAACAGCTCATGTCGCTTGCTGTCCCACAGTATGTTGTTCCCAGCCGGCACTACTTCTCCAAGAGAGCCGTGCCTTCCCTGCACAACCAAGTATCCGATAAAATCAAGCGTGCACTGCGCAACGCCATCTGTAGCAAGGTCCACCTAACCACAGATACGTGGACCAGTAAGCACGGCCAGGGACGCTATATCTCCCTAACTGCACACTGGGTAAATGTAGTGGCAGCTGGGCCCCAGGCGGAGAGCTGTTTGGCGCACGTCCTGCCGCCGCCAAGGATCGCAGGGCAACATTCTTTGCCTCCTGTTGCCACCTCCTCCTTCTCGGCTTCCTCCTCCTCTTCTTCCACCTGCTCATCCAGTCAGCCACACACCTTCACCACCAACTTCAGCACAGCCCGGGGTAAACGTCAGCAGGCCATTCTGAAACTCATATGTTTGGGGGACAGGCCCCACACCGCACAGGAGTTGTGGCGGGGTATTGAACAACAGACCGACGAGTGGTTGCTGCCGGTGAGCCTCAAGCCCGGCCTGGTGGTGTGTGATAATGGGCGAAATCTCGTTGCAGCTCTGGGACTAGCCAATTTGACGCACATCCCTTGCTTGGCGCATGTGCTGAATTTGGTGGTGCAGAAGTTCATTCACAACTACCCCGACATGTCAGAGCTGCTGCATAAAGTGCGGGCCGTCTGTTCGCGCTTCCGGCGTTCACATCCTGCCGCTGCTCGCCTGTCTGCGCTACAGCGTAACTTCGGCCTTCCCGCTCACCGCCTCATATGCGACGTGCCCACCAGGTGGAACTCCACCTTGCACATGCTGGACAGACTGTGCGAGCAGCAGCAGGCCATAGTGGAGTTTCAGCTGCAGCACGCACGGGTCAGTCGCACTACAGAACAGCACCACTTCACCACCAATGACTGGGCCTCCATGCGAGACCTGTGTGCCCTGTTGCGCTGTTTCGAGTACTCCACCAACATGGCCAGTGGCGATGACACCGTTATCAGCGTTACAATACCACTTCTATGTCTCCTTGAGAAAACACTTAGGGCGATGATGGAACAGGAGGTGGCCCAGGAGGAGGAGGAGGAGGATGAGGAAGAGGGGTCATTTTTAGCACTTTCAGGCCAGTCTCTTCGAAGTGACTCAGAGGGAGGTTTTTTGCAACAGCAGAGGCCAGGTACAAATGTGGCCAGCCAGGGCCCACTACTGGAGGACGAGGAGGACGAGGATGAGGAGGAGGTGGAGGAGGATGAGGATGAAGCATGGTCACAGCGGGGTGGCACCCAACGCAGCTCGGGTCCATCACTGGTGCGTGGCTGGGGGGAAAGGCAGGACGATGACGATACGCCTCCCACAGAGGACAGCTTGTCCTTACCCCTGGGCAGCCTGGCACACATGAGCGACTACATGCTGCAGTGCCTGCGCAACGACAGCAGAGTTGCCCACATTTTAACCTGTGCGGACTACTGGGTTGCCACCCTGCTGGATCCACGCTACAAAGACAATGTGCCCACCTTACTTCCTGCACTGGAGCGTGATAGGAAGATGCGCGAGTACAAGCGCACGTTGGTAGACGCGCTACTGAGAGCATTCCCAAATGTCACAGGGGAACAAGTGGAAGCCCAAGGCCAAGGCAGAGGAGGAGCAAGAGGTCGCCAAGGCAGCTGTGTCACGGCCAGCTCCTCTGAGGGCAGGGTTAGCATGGCAGAGATGTGGAAAACTTTTGTCAACACGCCACAGCTAACTGCACCACCACCTGATACGCAACGTGTTAGCAGGAGGCAACATTTCACTAACATGGTGGAACAGTACGTGTGCACACCCCTCCACGTACTGACTGATGGTTCGGCCCCATTCAACTTCTGGGTCTCTAAATTGTCCACGTGGCCAGAGCTAGCCTTTTATGCCTTGGAGGTGCTGGCCTGCCCGGCAGCCAGCGTTTTGTCTGAACGTGTATTCAGCACGGCAGGGGGCGTCATTACAGACAAACGCAGCCGCCTGTCTACAGCCAATGTGGACAAGCTGACGTTCATAAAAATGAACCAGGCATGGATCCCACAGGACCTGTCCGTCCCTTGTCCAGATTAGACATTAACTACCTCCCCATAACCATATATTATTGGACTCCAGGGCACTTCCTCATTCAATCCTATTTTTATTTTCATTTTACCATTATATTGCGATGCTACCCAAAGTTGAATGAACCTCTCCTCTGCCTGTGTGCTAGGCCTAAATATATGCCAATGGACTGTTGCAGTGGTGGCTGACATGAAGCCTGATTCTCTGCTATGACATGCAGACTAATTCTCTGCTGACATGAAGCCAGATTGTCTGTTACGGGACCTCTCTCCTCTGCCTGGGTGCTGGGCCTAAATTTATGACAATGGACTGTTGCAGTGGTGGCTGACGTGAAGCCTGATTCTCTGCTATGACATGCAGACTGATTCTCTGCTGACATGAAGCCAGATCGTCTGTTACGGGACCTCTCTGCTCTGCCTGTGTGCTAGGCCTAAATATATGCCAATGGACTGTTGCAGTGGTGGGTGACGTGAAGCCTCATTCTCTGCTATGACATGCAGACTGATTCTCTGCTGACATGAAGCCAGATTGTCTGTTACGGGACCTCTCTGCTCTGCCTGTGTGCTAGGCCTAAATATATGCCAATGGACTGTTGCAGTGGTGGGTGACGTGAAGCCTCATTCTCTGCTATGACATGCAGACTGATTCTCTGCTGTCATGAAGCCAGATTGTCTGTTACGGGACCTCTCTGCTCTGCCTGTGTGCTAGGCCTAAATATATGCCAATGGACTGTTGCAGTGGTGGGTGACGTGAAGCCTCATTCTCTGCTATGACATGCAGACTGATTCTCTGCTGACATGAAGCCAGATTGTCTGTTACGGGACCTCTCTGCTCTGCCTGTGTGCTAGGCCTAAATATATGCCAATGGACTGTTGCAGTGGTGGGTGACGTGAAGCCTCATTCTCTGCTATGACATGCAGACTGATTCTCTGCTGTCATGAAGCCAGATTGTCTGTTACGGGACCTCTCTGCTCTGCCTGTGTGCTAGGCCTAAATATATGCCAATGGACTGTTGCAGTGGTGGGTGACGTGAAGCCTCATTCTCTGCTATGACATGCAGACTAATTCTCTGCTGACATGAAGACAGATTCTCTGTTACGGGACCTCTCTCCTCTGCCTGTGTGTGTGCTGGGCCTAAATATATGCCAATGGACTGTTGCAGTGGTGGCTGACGTGAAGCCTCATTCTCTGCTATGACATGCAGACTGATTCTCTGCTGACATGAAGCCAGATTCTCTGTTACGGGACCTCTCTCCTCTGCCTGTGTGTGTGCTGGGCCTAAATATATGCCAATGGACTGTTGCAGTGGTGGCTGACGTGAAGCCTCATTCTCTGCTATGACATGCAGACTGATTCTCTGCTGACATGAAGCCAGATTCTCTGTTACGGGACCTCTCTCCTCTGCCTGTGTGCTAGGCCTAAATATATGCCAATGGACTGTTGCAGTGGTGGCTGACGTGAAGCCTCATTCTCTGCTATGACATGCAGACTAATTCTCTGCTGACATGAAGACAGATTCTCTGTTACGGGACCTCTCTCCTCTGCCTGGGTGCCGGGGCCTAAATATCTGAGAATGGACTGTTCCAGTGGTGGGTGACGGGAAGCCAGATTCTCTGCTATGGAACCTCTCTCCAATTGATTTTGGTTAATTTTTATTTATTTAATTTTTATTTTAATTAATTTCCCTATCCACATTTGTTTGCAGGGGATTTACCTACATGTTGCTGCCTTTTGCAGCCCTCTAGCCCTTTCCTGGGCTGTTTTACAGCCGTTTTAGTGCCGAAAAGTTCGGGTCCCCATTGACTTCAATGGGGTTCGGGTTCGGGACGAAGTTCGGATCGGGTTCGGATCCCGAACCCGAACATTTCCGGGATGTTCGGCCGAACTTCTCGAACCCGAACATCCAGGTGTTCGCTCAACTCTAGTTATTTATGACGAAATATGCACCACTTTTTGGCGTATATTTGGTGCAGATTGTGTCACAACGGTGATTTGCTACCATTAATGTCCCAGATCGGCAAACCCCTTTAAAAGGTTTCCCACTATAACGGAATCCAGCAGCAAGTGTTCAATTTTCCTGCAGCACTCCTAAAGGTGAAATTATGTATTACACAAGTCCTATTTATATCATTGTGCTAAAATGATTAATATTTCTATTTTTAGGAGGGTTGTGGAAATGGAATAGAAGTATAGATAACTCACGTAAAGTAGACAAGAACATGATGATGAATCCAAAGAACATTGCTATATCATATCCAAACCTAGGAAAATAAGAAGCGATTTAGAACATGAACTAGAAATGGAAATGGCAAAGCAAATGTATTATAGTAGAGCTTTGTGAATCTTGTACTACCATGTACCTGTTGGTAATGAGTCCTACTATGGAGCTGGATAGAAGTTGTACTATTGCTTTGGATGCCAACAGAAGGCCACCTTGGATATTCACTTGTTGCAGGACAAGCGTTTCAACGTTGCAGCTGGAATTTTGGGGGGGCCCTTGGGTCTTATTATCAATCCCTTGATGATTTGAATGGTCACTTAAGATGGTAGCATTGTCATACAAAGAGTACATGGATGCTTTGGAAGCAGGAGATGAGGCCATCAGGTCCAGAGATGTGTTTCCATTCTTATGTTCTAGCTCATAGAGGAAGCTTGGAATGATGGGAACTAGACAGAAATAAGTAATGTATTATTAAATATGTGAATAAACATTGAGTGGTCAATGCAAAGATGAACATAATAAAATCATTATGTAGAATGATCTGGCCTATGAGACCCCCAAAACTATGACTTCCCATTAATCAGGGGCAAATGAAAGTATACCTGTTCTCCATACAGTCACAGTAGATGCCAGCTAGAAGCTCCGGCCACCCAATGTTCAAGAGAATCCCTGTAGTTTAATATGATGTATGGACAGTAATGAACTTAAAGGGGTTATACAGGAAATAATATTGATGATGACCTATCCACCGGATAGATCAGCAATATCACATCAGCGGATGTATTGTGCTGTATTAAAACAGGGATCAGACCCTGTCCCATAGTGGGACAAAAAATAAAGTTAAAAAAAAGAAGTTTATGAAATTAAAGTTTTACAAAAAAATTAAGTTTCAAGTAAAAAAAAAAAAAACCTCCTTTTCCAAAAATAAAGTTAAAAAAATTGCAAAAAAAATAGGGAAAAGACATATAGACATATTTGGTATCGTCGCGTCAGTTTTGACCAGCTCTATAAACATATCACATGACCTAACGCCTCAGATGAACACCATAAAAAATAAAAACTGTGCTAAATAAACCATTTTTTGTCACCTTACATCACAAAAAGTACAACAGCAAGCGATCAAGAAGGCGTACACCCACCAAAATAGTACCAATCTAACCGTCACCTCATCCCGCAAAAAATGAGCCTCTACCTGAGACAATCGCCCAAAAAATAAAAAATAACTATGGCTCAGAATATGGAGTCACTAAAACATCATTTTTTTGTTTTAAAAAAGCTGTTATTGAGTAAAACTAACATAAATAAAAAAAAGTATACATATTAGGTATCGCCTCCGTATCGACCGGCTCTATAAAAATATCACATGACCTAATCCCTCCGTAAAAAATAAATAAAAACTGTGCTAAATAAACCATTTTTTGTCACCTTACATCACAAAAAGTGTAATAGCAAGCGATCAAAAAGTCATATGCACCCCAAAATAGTGCCAATGAAACTGTCATCTCGTCCAGCCAAAAATGAGACCCTACCTAAGATAATCACCCAAAAACTGAAAAAACTATGGCTCTCAGGCTATGGGGACACTAAAACATGATATTTTTTTTTTGTTTCAAAAATGAAATCATTGTGTAAAACTTACATAAATAAAAAAAAATTGTATATTTATTAGGTATCACCGCATCCGTGACAACCTGCTCTATAAAAATACCACATGATCTAACCTGTCAGATGAATGTTGCAAATAAATAAAAAAAACGGTGCCAAAAAAGCTATTTCTTGCCTCACAAAAAGTGTAATATAGAGCAACCAGAAATCATATCAAAATTTGTTCTTTGAACTTGGAAAATTTGAATAAAGAAAGAATTTAAACAGAAATCATATGTACCCTGCCTAAACTAGTGCCAACAAAACTTCCACCCTATCCCGTAGTTTCTAAAATGGGGTCACTTTTATGTAGTTTCTACTGTAGGAGTGCATCAGAGGGGCATCAAATGGGACATGGTGTCCGAGAAAATTGTCTAGCAAAATCTGCCTTCCAAAAACCGTATAGCATTCCTTTCCTTCTGTGACCTGCCGTGTGCCCGTATAGCAGTTTATGACCACATATGGGGTGTTTCTGTAAACTACAAAATCAGGGCCATAAATAATGAGTATTGTTAACCCTTGCTTTCTAACTGGGAAAAAAAAACACCTAAAGGGTTAACAACGTTTGTAAAATCAGTTTTGAATACCTCGAGGGGTGTAATTTCTAGAATGGGGTCATTTTTGGGTGGTTTCTATCATGTAAGCTTCACAAAGTGACTTCAGACCTGAACTGGTCCTTAAAAAGTTGTTTTTTGAAAATTTCTGAGAAATCTCAAGATTTACTTCTAAACTTCTAAGCCTTGTAACGTCCCCCAAGAATGAAATGTTGCCAATTAATTTCTACGATTAATCGATTAATCGGGAAAAACGACAAAATTACAAAACAAAGAGGTTTATGTGATTTTACTTGAAAAATTATGTTCAAAGGTCATATTAAAACAAATTGTGGATGGCACTGTTATGGGGGGATCTGTGGACGACACTATTATGGGGGCTCTGTGGATGACACTATTATGGGGGATCTGTGGACGACACTATTAGGCCTCTTTCACATGAGCGTGACGGATTAGGTCCGGATGCGTTCAGGGTGCGTTCAGTGAAACTCGCACTATTTTGCAAGCAAGTTCAGTCAGTTTTGTCTGCGATTGCGTTCAGTTGTTCAGTTTTTTCCGCGCGGGTGCAATGCGTTTTGATGCGTTTTTCAAGCGCGTGATAAAAAACTGAAGGTTTACAAACCACATCTCCTAGCAACCATCAGTGAAAAACGCATCGCACTCACACTTGCTTGCGGATGTAATGCGTTTTTCACGCAGCCCCATTCACTTCTATAGAGCCAGGGCTGCGTGAAAAACGCAGAATATAGAACATGCTGCGATTTTCACGCAACGCAGAACTGATGCATGAAAAACAACGCTCATGTACACAGACCCATAGAAATGAATGGGTCAGGATTCAGTGCGGGTGCTATGCGTTCACGTCACGCATTGCACCCGCGCGGAAAACTCGCTCGTGTGAAAGGGGCCTTATGGGGGGATCTGTGGGTGGCACTGTTATGGAGAGGGGGATCTGTGGGTGGCACTGTTGTGGAGAGAGGGATCTGTGGGTGGCACTGTTGTGGAGCGGGGGATCTGTGGGTGGCACTGTTATGGAGCGGGGGATCTGTGGGTTTCACTGTTATGGGGAGGGGGATCTGTGCACTGTTATGGTGAGGGGGATCTGTGCACTGTTATGGGGAAGGGGATATGTGCACTGTTATGGGGAAGGGGATATGTGCACTGTTATGGGCATTCATGAAGCAGGCGGCGTGGGCGCATGACGGATGATTCACACTGCCAGCGCCCGTCCTCCCGGCCTGCCTCCTGCCTCCTCCCTCCTCTCTGCTCCGAACAGCGAGCGCTTCTAATTGTAAGTAATAGACAGCGCTCATCATTATCACTCATTATGCTTTTACATGCAGTGCACACAACAATTAACTATTAGGGATATGATTATACAGTAAGCGGGGCCCGTGTAGTAGAATACAGTCACTGCACGGGCCCCGCTGTCATTATAAATGCAGATGCGACCCCCACCCCCATTATAAAAGCAAATGCGACCCCCACACTTATGGAGGGGATCTGTGGATGACACATAGCATAAGATGCTATATATGTGTCATCCACAGATCCCCCCCATAACTGTCATACACAGATCCTCATAACAGTGCCATCCAGAGAGGATCCCCTATAAGTGTCACCCACAGATCCCCCATAACAGTGCGTCACCCACAGATCCCCCATAACAGTGCGTCATCCACAGATCCCCATAACAGTCCGTCACCCACAGATCCCCCATAACAGTGCGTCACCCACAGATCCCCCATAACAGTGCGTCACCCACAGATCCCCCATAACAGTGCGTCACCCACAGATCCCCCAGAACAGTGCGTCACCCACAGATCCCCCAGAACAGTGCGTCACCCACAGATCCCCCAGAACAACAGATCCCCCATAACAGTGTGTCATCCACAGATCCTCCATAACAGTGCATCACCCACAGACCACAATTAGTTCAAAATATTTTTTTTCTTATTTTCCTCCCCAAAAACCGGTGCGTCTTATACGGCAAAAAATACGGTACTCGTTGCAGCCCTAAAAATGTAATTCCCAAAATGATCCTAACATGAAGAAGACATATGGGAAATGTAAAGTAATAACTATTTTTATAGGTATTAATATGTATTATAGAAGTAGAGAAATTGAAATGATTTTTTTTTACTCCATTTTACCAGTGTCATGAAGTACAATATGTATCTCAGAATGGCCTGGATAAGTCAAAGCATTTAAAAGTTATTACCACATAAAGTGACAATGGTCAGATTTGCAAAAAATTGCCTGGTCCTGAAGGTGAAAATGAGCCCGGTCCTTAAGGGGGTTAAGAATCTTTTTCCGTCTGGTTCAAGACGGCAATTCGTGCTTCTATGAGCATTCACAGACAGGTAAGCACACCCAACCCTTATTTACTTGGACTTTCAGTACTGGGAACCAGGTGTGGAGCTCCCTGTGAAGCAGCTTTACCTTGTACCAGCCGTATTCATTGACTGGGATATCTTAGGATACTTTCACACTTGCGGTAGGACGGATCCGGCAGCCTGTTCACCCTGTCGGGTCCGTCCTTCCGCTGTTTTGCCATGCCGCCGGACTATAATGGGGACGGGGGCGGCGCACCGGCGCTATACGGCGGTGCACTGCGAAAGGCCACCGGACTAAAAGTCCTGCATGTTCGACTTTTTAGTCCGGCGGCCTCTGACCGCGAACTGCCGTACTACGCCGGAGCGCCGCCCCCTCCCCATTATAGTCAATAGGAACGGAGCGGCGGTCCGGGCGGCACGGCAAAACAGTGGAAGGACGGATCCAACAGGGTGAACAGCCTGCCGGATCCGTCCTGCCGCAAGTGTGAAAGTACCCTTATACAGTGCTTGAGTTATATATACAGGTCCTTCTAAAAAAATTAGCATATTGTGATAAAGTTCATTATTTTCTATAATGTACTGATAAACATTAGACTTTCATATATTTTAGATTCATTACACATCAACTGAAGTAGTTCAAGCCTTTTATTGTTTTAATATTGATGATTTTGGCATACAGCTCATGAAAACCCAAATTTCCTATCTCAAAAAATTAGCATATTTCATCCGACCAATAAAAGAAAAGTGTTTTTAATACAAAAAAAGTCAACCTTCAAATAATTAAGTTCAGTTATGCACTCAATACTTGGTTGGGAATCCTTTTGCAGAAATGACTGCTTCAATGCGGCGTGGCATGGAGGCAATCAGCCTGTGGCACTGCTGAGGTGTTATGGAGGTCCAGGATGCTTCGATAGCGGCCTTAAGCTCATCCAGAGTGTTGGGTCTTGAGTCTCTCAACTTTCTCTTCCCAATATCCCACAGATTCTCTATGGGGTTCAGGTCAGGAGAGTTGGCAGGCCAATTGAGCACAGTAATACCATGGTCAGTAAACCATTTACCAGTGGTTTTGGCACTGTGAGCAGGTGCCAGGTCGTGCTGAAAAATGAAATCTTCATCTCCATAAAGCTTTTCAGCAGATGGAAGCATGAAGTGCTCCAAAATCTCCTGATAGCGGCTGCATTGACCCTGCCCTTGATAAAACACAGTGGACCAACACCAGCAGCTGACATGGCACCCCAGACCATCACTGACTGTGGGTACTTGACACTGGACTTCAGGCATTTTGGCATTTCCCTCTCCCCAGTCTTCCTCCAGACTTTGGCACCTTGATTTCCGAATGACATGCAAAATTTCCTTTCATCCGAAAAAAGTACTTTGGACCACTGAGCAACAGTCCAGTGCTGCTTCTCTGTAGCCCAGGTCAGGCGCTTCTGCCGCTGTTTCTGGGGCACCTGTAGCCCATTTCCTGCACACGCCTGTACACGGGGGCTCTGGATGTTTCTACTCCAGAATCAGTCCACTGCTTCCGCAGGTCCCCCAAGGTCTGGAATCGGTCCTTCTCCACAATCTTCCTGAGGGTCCGGTCACCTCTTCTCGTTGTGCAGCGTTTTCTGCCACACTTTTTCCTTCCCACAGACTTCCCACTGAGGGGCCTTGATTCAGCACTCTGGGAACAGCCTATTCGTTCAGAAATTTCTTTCTGTGTCTTACCCTCTTGCTTGAGGGTGTCAATGATGGCCTTCTGGACAGCAGTCAGGTCGGCAGTCTTACCCATGATTGCGGTTTTGAGTAATGAACCAGGCTGGGAGTTTTTAAAAGCCTCAGGAATCTTTTGCAGGTGTTTAGAGTTAATAAGTTGATTCAGATGATTAGGTTAATAGCTCGTTTAGAGAACCTTTTCATGATATGCTAATTTTTTGAGATAGGAATTTTGGGTTTTCATGAGCTGTATGCCAAAATCATCAATATTAAAACAATAAAAGGCTTGAACTACTTCAGTTGGTGTGTAATGAATCTAAAATATATGAAAGTCTAATCTTTATCAGTACATTACAGAAAATAATGAACTTTATCACAATATGCTAATTTTTTGAGAAGGACCTGTATATCCAACCATACAGGATTTTTTATTATGTCACATACCTCTTTAAGATTTATTGATGATTGTTAAGACCGACTTCAAAAGATGAATACAATTTTTTGATTCGGATAACAAAGATTTCTAAGATGCATTAGATCAAAAAATTCACATGACATCCCTAGAGAAGCTTCTAGTGAAAGAAATGCGCACCTGGTGGGACCTTACCACATTGCAAAAATATGTGGAGAAACGTTTGGTACCCCGGGGTTTACGCTTGCGAAAAAAAACAACTACTGTTTACTGGGATACATTTACTTCACCATGGCAGAACATATTGTCGGACTGTTCACTTAAAATTATGGATCTCATCATTTCTCATGAAGTGGAAGCTCGGTCTAATATGAGGGAAGAGATTAAAGTTGTACAAGATTCTATTGTTCCCTATTCACACATGAAGGCTTTCATGGATATGGATGCCAAAGTGCAGGAGACTCTCGATAAAGTTGAAAACAGCCTTATCTCTGTTAAACAAGAAAAGTTCAACCGAGATCTTCAAGATTATAAAAGTCATTCAGTCTATGTATGGAATGACAATAAAATAAATACTCCACTAATCTATGATGAAGAGATCTAATCGATACAAGAATAGAAATAAAAATGCTAAAGTTGCATTCAGCTCAACAGATCCGGAATCTTCTGATTCTGCCACGGACATTCTGTCTAAAACCTCTGTGGGTAGAGGAATATTCACACCAAGCGCGTCTGCCAGTGGCAACGTCGATCATGTGGCTAGATCAAAAAACACTGTGGAGGGCGCGAGCATAATAAAAAGCGGATTCTATCCATCCGGAAACAAGATCAAGTAGAGAACCTACAGGTGGTGAATTTGTCCTCAAAGATTCTAACACAACCACAAATTGATGTATTGGCCCGTGGACTTTCCTTTTCCCCGACATGTCATTTCAATATTTATCAAACCATCTTAGATGTGAACAAACTGGCACGAAATTTAACTTTGAAGAGACATTTTCACAATCCACATGTTGAGGAATATTGTATTTTATCGAATTCCATCTCTTCCTCTATATGCAATGAACCTGTGCCAGATTCATTGCATATTGAGACAGAGCCATCATCATGCCTAACTAATTTTTCCTTTCAGAAAATCGCAAATATTTCATGCATGCAAGAATCCCGCACTGCTCTTGGCGTTGATCCATCTAAAGATTTTGCTTTTGATTTTATTACCAAAAAATTGGGAGTTAAATCCGATTCAATCCTGTACTTCAACCTTGGATCGATTTCAGGAACAGGTGGAACGGGATTTATTTGATCTCAATGAGTCTTTGAAAACATCTAATGTGAACATGTCTGTATATAATCTTACATTTGTGGAACAACGGGCCTTGCATGATCTAGAGGGAATGGAGGATATTGTAGTTAAACGGGCTGATGGGGGGGGGGGGCGGTGGTAGTACTGGACAAGTTAATCTATAAAAAACAGAATATAGCTATGTTAGATGATTCAAACACCTATTTAAAACTTGTCCATGACCCCACCCCTCTTTATCAGCAACAACTCTTCTTTATCCTTTCCTTAGGCTTGGATGGGGGTTATTTAGATAAAAAAACTAATTGATTATATATTTGTTCCCCATCCAGTGGTTCCGATTTTCCACTCTTTGCCAAAACTGCATAAGGAAGGCTCCCCACCACAGATGCGTCCGATTGTCTCAGGAATTGGTTCTTTCACTGAGAGACTATCAGCTTGGGTAGATGGCATACTTCAACCCGTGGTCCAAACTATCCCCAGTTTCCTGTTGGACACAAAAACTGTATTAATTTTTTTTCTGGATTTTACTTGGAGACCGGAATATAGTTGGATCACGGCTGATGTTACTACATTATATACAGTGATACCTCATGAATTAGCTATTATTGCCCCAAGATGGTTTCTCAGTGTATATTCTGATTATTCTGTAATCAGCACTGGTTAGAATGTGGGCAACTCGGCGGTGATTGCGCAGGCACTGCAGCATGTGGTCGTTCATGTGTGCCACGCTACAAAGAGGCAACGACAAGCTGTCCTCTGGGAGTTGTATCGCCTGTGTCCTCAGTATCCCCCAGCCACGCTCCAGTGATGCCCATGAGCTGCTTTTGGTGCCACCCTGCTGTGAACATGGTTCCTCCTCCACATCATCCTCCTCCTCCACATTCTCCAGAACTGTGCACTGGCTGGGCAGTTGTGTACCTGGCCTCTGTTGGTGCAGGAACCCACCCTCCGAGCCACTTGTGAATGACTGGCTTGATAACCTTGGAAATGATCATCGCCCGAAGTGGGATAGTGGGTCATCGGCACTGGCCAATTTTATGGAGTACTCGAAACAGCGCAACACGGTACACACATCCCGCATTGAGGCCCACTTGTTGGTGGTGCTGTTCCGCAGAAAAGGGTGGTGGTGGTGCTGCAGCTGAAACTCCACTATCGCCTGCTGCTGCTCGCACATTCTCTCCAGCATGTGCAAGGTGGAGTTCCACCTTGTGAGTACTTCACATATGAGGCAGTGAGCGGGAAGGCTGAAGTTACACTGCTGCGCAGAGAGGCGAGCAGCAGCAGGGCCTGCACTTTCTGCAGCAGCTCTGGCATATCGGGCTAATTTTTCAAGCACCTCTGTACCACCAAATTTAGCACATGCGCTAGGCAAGGGGTGTGTGTCAAACCGGCTAGGCCCAGAGCTGCCCGTTATCGCACACCACCAGGCCGGGCTTGAGGGTTAGTGGCACCAACCACTCATCAGTCTGTTGTTCCATGCCCGTCCACAGCTCCTGCGTGGTGTGGGGTTTTCCCCCGAACAGATGAGTTTCAAAACAGCCTGCTGTCATTTCCCCCTGGCTGTGCTGAAGTTGGTGGTGAAGGTGTTAAGCTGACAGGATGAGGAGGTGGCAGAGGAGGAAGTGGAGTAGGAGGAGGCAACAAGAGGCAAAGAGAAACGTCCTGCAATCCTCGGTGGCGGAAGGACATGGGCCAAACTGGTATCAACCTCAGACCTAGCCGCCACTGCATTTACCCAGTATGCAGTTAGAGAGATATAACGTCCCTGGCTGTTCTTACTGGTCCACATATCAGTGGTTATGTGGACCTTGCCACAGATGGCGTTGCACAGTGCACACATAATTTTGTCCGGCACTTGGTTGTGCAGGGCAGGGATGGCTCACCTGGAAAAGTAGTGGCGGCTGGGAACCACGTACTGTGGGACAGCCACCGCAATAAGCATGGGACAGCATTTCAAAGGCCAGGAATTTTTAAATGCTGGCATTCAGGGCCAGGGATCGCTGGTGGATAGGGGGGTACTTCCTATTTCTCTCCAGTGCTTGGGAGATGGACAGATGAACACTTTCATGGGACAGTGTGGAGATGCTTGGTAATGGTGACAGAGGTGGTGGTGTTGCTGCCAAGTGCCACATCCTCTGTTTGCTGGGTGGCAGGTGCTACTGTTCCTCCACAGAGGGAGGAAGAGGCCGAGACTGCAGCAGAAGAGGGAGCAGGAGGAGCCTGAGATCTTTCATGGTTTTTAAGGTGTTTACTCCACTACAGCTCATGCTTTGCATTTAGATGCCTGGTGACACAGGTGGTGCTCAGGTTTAGAACATGTATGCCTTTCTTTAGGCTCTGATTGCACAGCGTACAAACCACTTGTGTCTTGTCGTCAGCACATTGTCTGTAGAACTGCCATGCCAGGGAACTCCTTGGAGCTGGCTTTGGGTGCAGTAGAAGGCATACTCTGCTTTTGCACTCTGCTCCCTCTTTTGCTGTGCGGCTAATGCTGTGTGACCACCACCTCTTCCTCCGAACTGCACACGTCACTCGCATGACCTTTATTCCATGTGGGGTCTAGGACCTCATCACCCTCCACATCATCTTTCACCCACTCTTCTTCCCTGCCCTCCTTGCCGGTCAACACACTGCAGAAAGCCGCAGCAGTTGGTACCGTTTCGTCATCATCAGAGACTTGCTGCGGTGGTCCTCCCATGTCCACATCCTGAAACATAAGTGGTTGGGCATTGGTAATCTCTTCCACTTCTGGGGCAGGGGTAAAGTGGAAGGTCCACGGAAACCCTGCCAGCAGCGTCATCAAAAAGCATAAGACACTGCTGCATGACTTGGGGCTCTGATTTGCAAGGGGGTTAGGTGAAAGACAGATGCCTATGGGATGCAGGTGCCAACTCTGCGGTTTCAGCAGGGGACCGAGTGGGAGACAATGTGAAGGAACTGGAGGCACTGTCAGCCACCCAATCTAATACCGCTTCTACTTGTTCTGGCCACACCACTCGTACACTGGTATTTGGGCCTACAAAATAATGCTGAAGTTTTTGTTGTCTACATGCACCTGAGAAAGGTGTTTCATTTGGGCTTGTAGCTGGGACAGATAGACCACGTCCACGTCCTCTCCCTGCAACAGGAGCTCCACCAACACCAGCTGCACCACGACCAGGGCCACGTCCCTTATTTGATGTATGGTTGTTGCGGGTATCGAAATTTCAATACTTTTGTCCCGGTATCGATACGATACAAGGATTTCCATTTTTTTATACTGGCCTGCGCTCTAGTATCATAGAACATGAGCGTGCTGCTGTCATGTTCCCTTAGCAGCACAGGGGAGAAGGAAACAGTCCTCCCTCCCCCTGTGCTCCTGCCACTGCCACCAAAGAGGAGAGAGGGGCAGGCGCACTTCGCCAACAATGATAGAACAACCTTTTTTATGGGTTCGGACTTAGTTAAGTTAGCAGGACATGTAGAGCAGCGCCCAGGGATCTCCATGCAGCTACTATTCCGAGAAGGAACGCCCAGGAGAGAAGCTGATGTCTCCTCTCCATCACTCCAATAGTAGTAATTAGCATACGGAGCAGGAGACTGTAACTGGGGCACAGCGGGCGAACGGAGCACATCCCAGGAATAATAGTAGGTGCAGGGAGATCCCTGGGCACAGCTCTACATGTCCTGCTAACTTAACTAAGTCCGAAGCCACGAAAGGTCGTCTTTAACTTTTAATACAGGAGGCCGATGCCGGCAGCAGAATCACATTGCCTGCACCCTGCCTCTGACAGGGAGCTGCGATCAGCGGCAGTTAACCCCTCAGGTAAAAGGTAAATTAACATTGGTGGGGCAGTGCGCACCCTCCCCCCAGTATTAGAATCATTGGTGGCAGTGCCCACAGTGTCCCCTTACCTCCTCTCATTGGTGGTGCAGTGGAAGCTTCTGATCGGAGCCCCAGAAGTGTAATCCTGGGGCTCCGGTCGGTTGCCATGGCAGCCAGAACGCTCCCATAGTCTGCTCCCTGCTGCTGTGTGCACAAACCACAGAAAAGCAGGGAGAGTGTAAAGTCATATTCACCCTGATAGAGCTCTAACAGGGTGAATAGGACAAGGGATGAAAAAATCCTAGGTTCTAGCCCCTAAGGGGGGAAATAGTTATTGAATAAAAAGTAAAAAAAAAAAAAAAAAAATATTAAGTAGAAATTACATATAAAATATATAAACAATAAATAAATAAACATATCACATCTTCCGAAAAGTCCAAACTATTAAAATAGAAAATAAAAATCGGTGAACGCCGGAACAGAAAAAAATAAAATAAAAACTGTGCTATTCGGCATTTTTTTTAAAATGCAGAATGCACGTGGCTTTTTTGTTTTATTTTTTTTGCGTGGTATCGAATATCCCAATACTTTTTTATGGTATCGAAATCGAATCAGAAATTTTGTATCGCAACAACTCTAATTTGATGCTCTCCTCATTCTTTGAGGTCACCCCCCAATCTAACAGATGGATTAACTATATTTATTTCCCTGTCAGGTATGCAATGCAGCTGTACCTCAGACAAAAATTTGGTATATTTCACCCACCGAACTAACAGACAGATTAACTATATTTTTTTCCCTGTCAGGTATGCAGTGCAGGTGTACCTCACAACAAGAACGGGAATATATCGCACACTAAGGCCGAATGCACACGGCCATGAGCGGTCCGTGGTATCCCGGCCTGGCATCCTGCTGAGGGCAGGAGAGCATGGCGTTATTGGTTGCTATGATGCCGTGTGCTTCATGCCGCCGCTGCAGTATGAAGCGCACGGCATCATAGCAACCAATGACACCGTGCGCTCCTGCTCTCAGCAGGATGCCAGGTCGGGATACCACGGACCGATCATGGCCGTGTGCATTCGGCCTAATCTAACAGACGGATTAACTATACAAATTTCCCTGTCATGTATGCAATGCAGGTGTACCTCACACAAAATATGGGAATATGTCACCCACCGAACTAAGGCTAGGTCTACACGACAACATGTGTCGCGCGACAGATAGGGCACAACTTGTACACTGAGACATTTATCGCGCAACATTTTGTCACACCAATGTCACGTGACAATTTTTATAATGATAGTCTGTGGTGTCGCAATGCGACAAGCTGTGACTGCGACGCGACAGTCGCGGAAAAGATTTTTTGCGACCGTCGCAGTCGCAGTGCGACACCATGGACTATCATTATAATAATTGTGGCACGACATTGGTGCGATAAATGTCGTCATGTAGACCTTGCCTAATTTCACTGTCAGGTATGCAATGCAGATGTACCTCAGACAAAAAATTGTATATTTCACCCACCGAACTAACAGACAGAATAACAACATTAATTTCCCTGTCAGGTGTGCAGCGTAGGTGTACCTCACACCAAGAATGGGAATATGTCACCCACCAATCTAACAGACGGATTGTCCGGTCACAAAATCTAAATTCTTTTTATGTGCTCCTAACACCCCTCACCATGCATTCATAAGCCCCCTATACCTGTTTTTTGTGTCTGAGCGTTCCTTCCCCCCTGGAAGACATCACATTATCCTGGCAGATCTGTTTACTTTCTCCCCTTCTTGTTTTGTTGAATACATAAAACTTTATTGATATACAAGCCTGGCTGCACTGCACAGTGATGAGTCACAGGCTAGACACTCCCCCCACTGCTCTGTCTGCAGCAGCCACACCCACTACAACTCCTGTGTCTATCTACAGGTAAACCCAGACATGAATCTACTTCTCACTTAGTATCTAAATCCCATCACTGACCGTCCGCAGGCTCTGCCCTCACATGTGTAGCTAATCCTATCCTGTGTGATACCGCCTGCTGAGCTGTGTATCTAATCCCATAACTGACCGCCCACATGCTCTGCCCTCACATCTGTATCTAATCCTATTCTGTGTGATACAGCCTGCTGAGCTGTGTATCTAATCCCATAACTGACCGCCCACAGGCTCTGCCCTCACATGTGTATCTAATCCTATCCTGTGTGATACAGCCTGCTGAGCTGTGTATCTAATCCCATAACTGACCGCCCACAGGCTCTGCCCTCACATGTGTATCTAATCCTATCCTGTGTGATACAGCCTGCTGACCTGTGTATCTAATCCCATCACTGACTGTCCACAGGCTCTGCCCTCACATGTGTATCTAATCCTATCCTGTGTGATACAGCCTGCTGACCTGTGTATCTAATCCCATCACTGACTGTCCACAGGCTCTGCCCTCACATGTGTATCTAATCCTATCCTGTGTGATACAGCCTGCTGAGCTGTGTATCTAATCCCATCACTGACCGTCCACAGGCTCTGCCCTCACATGTGTATCTAATCCTATCCTGTGTGATACAGCCTGCTGAGCTGTGTATCTAATCCCATCACTGACCGTCCACGGGCTCTGCCCTCACATGTGTATCTAATCCTATCCTGTGTGATACAGCCTGCTGAGCTGTGTATCTAATCCCATCACTGACTGTCCGCAGGCTCTGCCCTCACATGTGTATCTAATCCTATCCTGTGTGATACAGCCTGCTGAGCTGTGTATCTAATCCCATCACTGACCGCCCACAGGCTCTGCCCTCACGTGTATCTAATCCTATCCTATGTGATACAGCCTGCTGAGCTGTGTATCTAATCCCATCACTGACCGTCCACAGGCTCTGCCCTCACTTTCTCCAGAGTGTGCACACGACGGTATCTATTTTGCGATCCACATTTTTTGCAGTCCCACTGAGTCCCACTCCGTGGATTTGAGGTCCTTGTTTTGAGGACCAGAATAGGACATGTTCTGTCTTTACTAGAACTGACATACGGATGTAAAATACACACTGATGACGTCTCTGTGCTTTCCACATCCGTATGTCAGTTCTGAGAAAGATAGAACATGTCCTATTCTGGTCCTCATAATGCAGATCTAAAACCCATAGAACTCAATAGGACTGTAAAGAAATGTGAATCGCACACAGACAGTATCCTTATTTAGTGGATCCGTGACTTGCAGACCGCAAAACAGATACGGTTCTGTACACAAGCCCTATCACTTATACTCAGCGCCCATAACAGTGACATCCACAGTGCGCCCATAACAGTGACATCCACAGTGCCCTCATGAAAGTTACGTCCACAGTGCCCCTATAACAGTGACATCCACAGTGCGTCCATAACATTGACATACACAGTGCCCCAAAACGGTGACATCCACAGTGCGTCCATAACAGTGACATCCACAGTGCGTCCATAACAGTGACATCCACTGTGCCCCATAACAGTGCCATCCAGTGCCCCTAGTGACATCCAATGTCCCCTATTTGTCAGCAAGTGCCCCCTAGTACCATCCAGTAACCCCACTATGCCAAGTAGTTCCCCCTTTTTTGCCATCAATTGCCCTGTTGTGGCATCCATTGCCCCATGTGTCACCCACTGTGCCCCAGTGAAATACAGTGCCCATGTGCCATCCTAATAGCCCCAGAGTGCCATCCACATTGCCACATGTGCCAGTCAGTTCCCCCATTGAGATCCACAGCTTAGCAATCAGCCTCCACAGCCATAGAAGCCTGTACGATACAGAGAGCGGCATGCGGTCCCGCACATGCGCACTAGCCCTCAGCCTAGTCCGCTGTGAAGACTGCGGGCCGCCGCTTTATGCAGCAGGTGGCAGTGACGTCACTAGTGACGATCCATCTCCTGCTGGAGAAAGGAAGAGAAGACAGGAAGTTAAGAAGACGGACTTCGGCCGCAAGCAAAAAAAAGCCATCTGGAGGGACCCTGTGACCAGGAGGCAGATCTCAGGAACGGCTGCACTGTGGAAGGTAAGTATGTGAGCAATAATCTTTTCTCCACAGGTTACATTTTTAAAGGGAAAAAAAAGGCTAAGCCCGGAGAACCCCTCTAACTATATCAACTTCACTGTCACGTATGCAATGCAGCTGTACCTCAGACAAAAATTGGGTATATTTCACCCACCGAACTAAGACAGATTCACCATATTTATTTCCCTGTCAGGTATGCAGTGCAGGTGTACCTCACTACAAGAACGGGAATATGTCACCCACTAATTTACCAGATGGATTAACTATATTAAGGTATGCAATGCAGCTGTACCTCAGACAAAAATTGAGTATCTGTCACCCACCGAACTAACAGACAGATTAACTATATTTATTTCTCTGTCAAGTATGCAATGCAGGCAGGGTGGATTTGATTTAAATCACTAGTCAGTAAGGCTTGATTTAAATCATAGTTTTCTACATAAAGACTCATTCCTGCTGGTATAACTTATAATTTGCAAGTAGATGAAGATTTTTAGAATAACAACTTTTCATATTAGTTTGATTAGGTTGATTCTGTATTCATAGGTTTGTAGAAGTTGGGATTAAGGTCTTTTTCTCAACTCTGTTCATGTTATAACATTTTTGCTGTGAAGAAGAGGCCTGTGATCTCTGCTGAGTCAAATTCAGTTTTGAGAACTGCAAAAGTAAACCAAGCATCTGTCATAATATCTTGTAGGCAGAGAAACTGCCCAATAGGGGGAAACTAACTCTCCTTAGGGAGAGAGCACCTTAATCAGTGTGAGGAGACTTTTAGGCCATACATTCTCCTTCTGGGGGGGAAGAAATGCAAATGAGCTCTTAACAAGCTCTGCCTCTAATGCCACCAGATGTAAGGCAGCCATCCTATAAAGTCAATATTCAGCTCTTAAAATAAGCCTTGAGACATGACTTGGATATTAAATAAGCCAGCACCTCATCTGCAGAGCAGAGAGTACTGGCTTAACTGGGTAGGAGGCCTGTGTCCGAAACAGCTATCTGCAGATGAGGTGTTGTCTTATTTAATATCCAAGTCATGTCTCAAGGCTTATTTTAAGAGCTGAATATTGACTTATAGGATGGCTGCCTTACATCTGGTGGCATTAGAGGCAGAGCTTGTTAAGAGCTCATTTGCATTTCTTCCCTCCCATTGTGAATGGATTAATGAAATTTATTTACCCAAAAAATTAAACATATACAGCCTTATTCTACATAATTAAAAAACGAATCTTTATTTCATGATGGAATAACCTTTAGATGGTAATATATTTTCCTCAAAAAGCATTTTATATAAAATAAAATCCGATTTAAATAAAATAAAAATGATTTTCTAGATTAAAAAAAAATAATAATCATTGATTTTTATCCACCCTGAATAAAATAGGAATATGTCACCCACCGAACTAACAGACAGATTAACTATTATATTTTTGTGTCAGGGGTACAAAGATGGTGGATTTCACCCACAAGAATATCACTATAGGTCACCCACAGAATTAACAGCCAGATTAATTATTATATTTCTGTGTCAGGGGTGCAAAGCTGGTGTACTGCACCCACAAACAATCTTTATACTGTAGGTCACCCACAGAATAAATAGCCTGATTCCTAACTCTCTCCCTCAGTTCAGCTGCCTGCTTCCTGTTCCTGTACTACTCAGAGCTGATGGGCGGTGCTACACGTGATCCAGCTTATATAGAGGCTGGGTCACATGATGCACCGGCCAATCACAGCCATGCCATTAGCAGGCATGTCTGTGATGGCTTGTAAGTGCCTACAGCCTAAAAAGCTTGTGTATTGGCTGCCCTACTACACCCCTATATAGTCACCAAGTCCAGACATCCACCATTCAAAATGAGTCCAGGGACATGGACCCCTGTGTTGCCATCAACAGTAGATCGAGGTATTCTGCATCTAAAGAATATACAGACGTGGACAAAATTGTTGGTACCCTTTGGTCAATGAAAGAAAAAGTCACAATGGTCACAGAAATAACTTTAATCTGACAAAAGTAATAATAAATTAAAATTCTATAAATGTTAACCAATGAAAGTCAGACATTGTTTTTCAACCATGCTTCAACAGAATTATGTAAAAAAATAAACTCATGAAACAGGCATGGACAAAAATGATGGTACCCCTAGAAAACACAGAACATAATGTGACCAAAGGGACATGTTAATTCAAGGTGTGTCCACTAATTAGCATCACAGGTGTCTACAACCTTGTAATCAGCCATTGGGCCTATATATATGGCTCCAGGTAATCACTGTGTTGTTTGGTGATATGGTGTGTACCACACTCGACATGGACCAGAGGAAGCAAAGGAAAGAGCTGTCTCAAGAGATCAGAAAGAAAATTATAGACAAGCATGTTAAAGGTAAAGGCTATAAGACCATCTCCAAGCAACTAGATGTTCCTGTGAGTACAGTTGCACATATTATTCATAAGTTTAAGATCCATGGGACTGTAGCCAACCTCCCTGGACGTGGCCGCAGGAGGAAAATTGATGACAAATCTAAGAGACGGATAATCCGAATGGTAACAAAAGAGCCTAGAAAGACTTCTAAAGAGATTCAAGGTGAACTTCATGCTCAAGGAACATCAGTGTCAGATCGCACCATCCGTCGTTGTTTGAGCCAAAGTGGACTACATGGGAGACGACCAAGGAGGACACCATTGTTGAAAACGAATCATAAAAAAGCAAGACTGGAATATGCCAAACTACATGTTGACAAGCCACAAAGCTTCTGGGAGAATGTCCTGTGGACAGATGAGACAAAAATCGAAGTTTTTGCCAAGGCACATCAGCTGTATGTTCACAGACGAAAAAATGAAGCATATCAAGAAAAGAACACTGTCCCTACTGTGAAACATGGAGGAGGCTCTGTTATGTTCTGGGGCTGCTTTGCTGCGTCTGGCACAGGGTGTCTTGAATCTGTGCAGGGTACAATGAAATCTCAAGACTATCAAGGAATTCTAGAGAGAAATGTACTAGCCAGTGTCAGAAAGCTTGGTCTCAGTCGCAGGTCATGGGTCTTGCAACAGGACAATGACCCAAAACACACCGCTAAAAACACCCAAGAATGGCTAAGAGGAAAAAATTGGACTATTCTAAAGTGGCCTTCTATGAGCCCTGACCTCAATCCTATTGAGCATCTTTGGAAGGAGCTGAAACATGCAGTCTGGAAAAGGCACCCTTCAAACCGGACACAACTGGAGCAGTTTGCTCATGAGGAGTGGGCCAAAATACCTGCTGAGAGGTGCAGATGTCTCATTGACAGTTACAGGAAGCGTTTGATTGCAGTGATTGCCTCAAAAGGTTGCGCAACAAAATATTAAGTTAGGGGTACCATCATTTTTGTCCATGCCTGTTTCATGAGTTTATTTTTTTACATAATTCTGTTGAAGCATGGTTGAAAAACAATGTCTGACTTTCATTGGTTAACATTTATAGAATTTTAATTTATTATTACTTTTGTCAGATTAAAGTTATTTCTGTGACCATTGTGACTTTTTCTTTCATTGACCAAAGGGTACCAACAATTTTGTCCACGTCTGTAATTGATATAAAATAATAAAAAGATTAAAATCTCTGTGTTTGACTGGAGGTGCACAAAGTACACCCCCCTCCCCCCATACACACTCCCAAACACACTCCCAAACACCAACCAAGTTAAAATCAACTGAAAGCAAAGAGCATAAGACACACAGAACACGGGCGTTAGATGCACGTAATCATAGAAATGAGGAAAAGCTCAAACCTTCGTTAAGACCTCTCACCTTTAGAAGAGAGCCATCGCACGTGTGGTGAGTCTTGAAGTGATATCTTTTTCTTCCATGGCCGCATTAATACCTAGGACATATTCCCTGGTGCGGCACATATTCCCGTAATGTCAGATACATAGATACATAGAGAAGTTCACATGGACAGCTTGCCACGTAGATCACCCCCACCGTGTTACAGGAAATGGTATGTGTGATCTGGTAAATCGGCCCCATTTCGGACAATTTGAACCAAATAGTTTACTGGGGTTCGTACCTTGGTGATGGCTATGTACCAGTATACGATCACGTAAATTCTTCTCTCATCGATAAGTCGTAGATGGGTTGGGGGTAGGTATTTCCACATCTGTGGAAATAAGGGATGAGACCGACACACTTCTACTACGTTGTTCCCGTCTATTCTGTCTCCATTTGTAGACAAGGTTCTGCTCAAAATCTTGCCGATCCCTCAAAAATTTGTTGGCTTTACATTCCTTAATTTGTTTTTCCCATATGTTATGTGCTTCTTCAATCTCCATCTTGAAAATTTCAAGGTAGATATGGCTAATTTGTTGCTTCAATTGTAAATCCATATTCTTTAGATCCCTATCCACCTCCGCCAACATAACATCATTCACTGAGATCAGCATTTTCATGAAAGTCATAGAGCAGTTATTGCAGGCCTCCTCCCACTTAGTGTTTAATTGGTCAACTTCTAACCCATAGAAGGGGAAAACTTGCACTCGCAATGCACAAGGGATCACTTTTTTTAATACATACTGTTGCATGGATGTCTTGTTCCATCATATTCTTAAATGTTTATGTAAAAGATTCTTAAAAGCCCTTTTTAGTTCCTGTGTGTTTTTTTGTTCTTCCATATCCTGTGTAGTGTTGCCACTTTGATTGTAGATCGCTTCGGCCTTAGAATTCCACAAAGCTTCATGAAAAAAATCCATTATAATAGATAGTGATAAGCTGCAGGGGCTATATTTAAATTCACGCAATATATCACAATTATTTTTGGGAATATTCGTGATATATTCGTGAATTCAAATATTTGTTATATTCGACATCCAGATTTTTACTGGAAAATCGGGAACGTAATGTCTGAGTGCATGTGCATGACGTAAATTAGGTTGCTGCGATACTCTTGAATGAAAGTCTATCCTATCCAATCCGAAAAAAATGGTTTGAAACTACTTCGAGAAAGCTGAGGAAGAAATCGTGTTAAAGGGTTTCTACCACCAGAAATACTGTTATGTAGCTGACTGACATTAGCGATGCGCCCATGTCAGCACTACATAACAGTATGTTTCTAATGTTATTCCCTGCAGCCGTTTTTGTTAAAAATGCACTTTTATTATATGCTAATGAGCCTCTAGGTGCTATATGGGCGTAAAATCAGCACCTAGAGGCTCCGTCCACTCACCCTGTATTCCGCCCAGGTCCTGTGTTGTGCCCACCCAGCTCCTCTTGATTGATGCCACTGTTCCCTGCATCGTTGGCGAAATCCCGCGCCTGCGCCGTTCACTTCAGTCTTCGGCGCAGGCGCAGTGAGTGAATGATGCGATCCTGGTGCCGGCTTCCTCACTGTGACGTAGTAATACAGGGTGAGTGGACGGAGCCTCTAGGTGCTGATTTTACGCCCATATAGCACCTAGAGGCTCATTAGCATATAATAAAAGTGCATTTTTAACAAAAACGGCTGCAGGGAATAACATTAGAAACATACTGTTATGTAGTGCTGACATGGGCGCATCGCTAATGTCAGTCAGCTACATAACAGTATTTCTGGTGGTAGAAACCCTTTAACTGTAAGTAATATTATATTACAGCACTTTTTTTACATATCGAATGCATGGCAGAACAATTGTTATATGTAGATATATGTAGTTATATGTTATATGTCTTGCAAAATATTTGTACATACGAATATTAGCTATATGGATATGAATTTTTATACAAACAACACAGTTTATTTGGTAAGAGTAGATATTACTGATTGGTGCACTAAGTATTCTTGTTACTTCACAGCACTATGTATGTGTCAGCAACAGATAAATGACATGAAAATAAAATGCGTACAAATAAATAAAAAAAAATCGATTTATGAGGTGGAGTTCCAGTAGGAGTTTGAGGAGGCGGTGGACGTAGCGGTGTAGGTGGAAGCGGCGGTGGAGGAGGACGAGGTAGCCAACACAGGTTTTCGGTTTTAATTTTATTTATTAAAATTAGGGTACATTCCAAAAGAGTGAAATATGAAATATCCAAAATACAAGAATAAGCAATTGCGCTGCAGTATAACAATGGCTGCTTTGTGCCGGTATACATGTCTATTCTGCACAAGGTATGGACAAGTCCTGAGGGATCCATGCCTGGTTCATTTTAATGAACATGAGCTTGTCCATATCCCCCCAGCCACGCATCAGTGATGGCCATGAGCAGGTCTGGGTGCCACCCTGCATCCTCCTCCTCCTCCATTTTCTCCTCCTCATCCTCCACCTCGTCATCCTCCAGAACTGTGCCCTGGCTGGACAATTGTGTACCTGACGTTTGTGGGTGCAGGAACCCACCCTTGGGGCCACTTGGGAATGACTGGCCGGAAACCCTATGAAATGATCCCTCTTCCTCCTCTTCCTCATATGCCATATCCTCTTCCATCATTGGCAACAGCGTTTTTTCAAGGAGGCATAGAAGTGAGATAGTAACGCTGAGAACGGCGTTATCGGCACTGGCCATGTTGGTGGAGTACTCAAAACAGCGTAACAAGGAACACAGGTTTCTTGGTGAAGTGGTGCTGTTCCGCCGAGCGACTCACCCGTGCCTGCTGCAGCTGAAGCCCCACTATCGCCTGCTGCTGCTTGCACAGTCTGGCCAGCATGTGCAAGGTGGAGGCGGTGAGCAGGAAGGCCGAAGTTACGCTCTAGCGCTGACAGGCGAGCAGTAACAGGGTGAGAAAGCCGAAAGCGCGCACAGAAAGCCCACACTTTATGCAGCAGCTCTGACATATCAGGGTAATTTTTAAGGAATCTCTTCACCACCAAATTCAGCACATGCGCCAGGCAAGGGATGTGCGTCAAACCGGCTAGTCCCAGAGTTGCTACGAGATTTCACCCATTATCGCACACCACCAGGCCGGCTTTGAGGCTGACTGGCCCAAACCACTCATCGGTCTGTTATTCAAGGCCCGTCCACAGCTTCTGCGCTGTGTGGGGTTTGTCTCCCAAACAAATAAGTTTTAAAACTGCCTGCTGTCGTTTACCCCTGGCTGTGCTGAAGTTGGTGGTGAAGGTGTTATGCTGACCGGATGAGGAGCTGGTAGAGGATGAGGAAGCAGAGTAGGAGGAAGAAGCAACAGGAGGCAAACTGAAGCGCCCTGCAATCCCTGGTGGTGGAAGGACATGCGCCAAACTGCTATCCGCCTCAGGCCCAGCCGCCACTGCATTTACTCAGAGTGCTGTTATGGAGATATAACTTCCCTGACCGTGCTTACTGGTCCACGTATCCGTAGTGAGGTACACCTTGCCACAGATGGCGTTGCGCAGTGCACACCTGATTTTGTCCCCCACTTGGGGATGGCTCACCTGGAAAAGTAGTGCCGGCTGGGCATGACGTACTGTGGGACAGCCACCGCCATAAGGCCTTTAAAACTATCCATCTCCACCAGATGGAATGACAGCATTTCAAAGGCTAGTAATTTAGAAATGCTGGCATTCAGGGCTAGGGATCGCGGGTGGGTAGGGGGGTACTTCCTCTTCCTCTCCAGCGTTTGGGAGATGGAGAGCTGAACGCTTCCGTGGGACATTGTGGAGATGCTTGATGACCCAGATGGTGGTGTTGCTGGCAGATCGTCTGTTTGCGGGGTGGCAGGTGGCATTGTCACTCCAGAGGTGGATGAAGATGCCGAGACTGCAGCAGAAGAGGAAGCAAGAGGAGCCAGACACCTTTTTTGGTGTTTGAGGTTTCTACTCCACTGCTTTGCACGTAGATGCCTGGTCATGCAGGTTGTGCTCAGGTTGAGAACGTTTATGCCTCGCATCAGGCTCTGATTGCACAGCGTGCAAACCGCTCGTGTCTTGTTGTCAGCACATTGTCTGAAGAACTGCCACACCAGGGAACTCCTTGGAGCTGGCTTTGGTATGCTCAGTCCCTTGCTGCGATGGGCAGTAGCAGGCGTACTGTCTAGAGGACGGCCGCTCCGCTTTTGCACCCTGCTCCCTCTTCTGCTGTGCTGGTGGCTCTGTGTGACCACCGCCTCTTCCTCCGAACTACATAGGTCACTCGCATGACCTTGATTCCATGTGGGGTCGAGGACCTCATCGTCCTCCACATCATCTTCCACCCAGTCTTCACCCTTGCCCTCCTTGTCGGTCTGCACACTTTTGAAAGCCACAGCAGTTGGCGCCTGTGTTTTGTCATCATCCGAGACGTGCTGCGATGGTCCTCCCATGTACTCATCTTGAAACATAAGTTGTTGGGCAGGGCTAGGTGGATGGCCCTGGGAAACCCTGCTAACAGAGTCATAAAAAAGCAGAAGAGACTGCTGCATGACTTGGGGCTCAGACTGCTTGGCTGATTTGCAAGGGGGTGAGGTGAAAGACTGATGGGCATCGGCTGCAGCTGCCAATTGTGATCTTTCAGCAGGAGACTGGGTGGGAGACAATTTGAAGGAACTGGAACCACTGTCAGCAACCCAATCTACTATCGCCTGTACTTGTTCAGACCTCACCATTCGTAGAGCCACATTATGCCCAACCAAATACCGCTGCAGGTTCTGTAGCCTACTCGCACCTGAGGAAGGGTTTTCACTTGTGCGTGTAGCTGGCACAGATCGACCACCTCCTCTTCCTGCAACAGGAGCTCCACCAGCAGCATTACGACCTGGGCCACGTCCCTTATTTGACGCTCTCCTCATATTTCTCGAATTTAGGATCTTGCCCTAAATGGGTGTTTAATTAATAGTACAATAGTACGACAGTATGTACAGGGTGTATCTCACACGCCCTGACCCAGACTAGGCTTCAATTAAATTTGTTTGCCCAAAATGGCTGTATTTCAAATACCTGAATAGAACTCCTGTATATAAAGGGTGTATCTCACACGCCCTGATTCAGAATAGGCCTCAATTAAAGATTTGTGCACAAAATGGCGGTATTTCAAATATATGAATATAACCCAAATATATAAAGGGTGTATCTCACAATGACATCTGCAGCAAAGGCTGCCAAATCAACTTTTTTTGCCCAAACTGGTGTTTGTTTAATAACTGAATATGACAGCAGTATATAACCCTGGAATTTCAAAAGTCTTGATGCTGCAAGGGAGCAACAATTGTTTATTTTGCCCAAAAAAGGGTGTTTTATTAATAGAAGAATATAAGCCCTGTATATAAAGGGTGTATCTCACACGCCCTGAACCAAACTAGGCTGCAATTAAAGATTTGTGCACAAAATGGCTGTATTTCCATGATCTTTTTTATAACCCAAATATAAAAAGGGTGTATCTCATAATAACATACGCAGCAAAGGCTGCCAAATAAACTTTTTTTGCCCTAACGGGTGTTTGTTTAATAACTGAATATGACAGCAGTATATAACCCTTTAATTTTACACGTGCTGATGCTGCAAGGGCGCAACAATTGTGTATTTTGGCCAAAAAGTGTGTTTTAAAAAAAAATTATGGCTGTATTTCTAGCTTAAATTGCACACTGACTAATCCAGATGTTGTATATTGCCAAAAAAAAGTGTCTTTTTTTACTAGCAGAATGTGAAAGCTTTATATATTAAACTTGTATTTTACACTTGCTGTAAAATAGTGGATTTTGGAAAAAAAAAAAACGTGTGTTTTTAAAAACACAGAAAATGATGGCTGTATTTCTAGCTTAGATTGCACACTGACTAATCCAGATGTATATTGCCAAAAAAGTGTGTTTTTTTACTAACAGAATATGAAAGCTGTATATAACTTTTGAATTTCACACGTCCAGATGCAACTAGGGATGTAAAATAGTGTATTTTTTACAAAAAGGGTGCTTTAAAAAACCCAGAAAATCATGGCTCTATTTCTAGCTAAAATTGCACACTGACTAATCCTGCAAATGCACCAGATGTTGTATATTGCCAAAAAAGGGTGATTTTCTTTTTTACAACCAGATTATTAGTGCAGTTTTTCAAGCTTGGATTACAATGTACAAAAACTCAGATGCAGTCCTGGTGCATTGAGCTTGCATAAAATGGCCGCCGCCGCTGCCCACCTAACTAACTGATGGATAAAAGTTATTTTTTTGGGGTCAATGGGCTCAGGGCAGGGTAAAAAGATTGTGCCCTGCACCCACACAACTAATTGTATGTAGATCGCTGAGTTAGATTTTCTCCTATTCTCTCCCTGAAGTCACCAGTCCAGCAGCATCCTCTCCCTACACGTGCAGCGCTACGTGACTCAAGCTTATATAGAGCCTGGGTCACATGCTGCACTGGCCAATCACAGCCATGCCATTTCGGGTTCGCTCAACCCTACCCTATCCCCATACTCTTCACCTATCATTTTATATTACCACACAACATTGCTTTTTAAACTATACTGCCTCTGGAGCCAACTAATTCTTGATTAATTATCCTTCTCATTAAATAGGTTTTTATTAACGATCACAAAAACCTCTAGTATGTGCAAGTTATTTCCTATATTTTATATATTATATATTATTATTTTATATACCATATTCTTCGCCCTATAAGACGCTCCGGCCTATAAGATGCACCTAGGTTTTTAAGGAGGAAAATAAGAAAAAAAATATTTTTAACCAAAAGATGTGCTTTTGGTGGGTTTTGATTTAATGGTGGTCTGTGCATGACACTATTATGGGGGATCTGTGGATGACGCACTGTCATGTGGGGGATCTGTGGATGACACTGTTATGGGGGATCTGTGGATGGCACTGTTATGGGGATCTGTGGATGGCACTGTTATGGGGGATCTGTGGATGGCACTTTTATGGGGGATCTGTGGATGGCACTGTTATGGGGGATCTGTGAATGGCGCTGTTATGGGGGATCTGTAGATGGCACTGTTATGGGGGATCTGTGGATGGTACTGCTATGGGGTGGGAGATCTGTGGATGGCATTGTTATGGGGTGGGGGGATCTGTGGATGGCCTCGTTATGCTTGGGGGATCTGTGGATGGAACTGTTATGGGGGGGATCTGTGGATGACACGATAACAGTGTCCCCCAATACACCTGCCCTCTGCTCACCAAAGTATTTATAAAAATGAATCCTTATCCTGCTATTAAGTTTAACTAACGCCGCGCTCTCCCATGTTCCCATGTCCCCCTGTATCCCCACAGCACTTACGAACAAACTTCCATAGCAGGCAGAGCGGACTGTAGCAGTAACGTCACTCACTGATGTTGCGCGCCTGCTTCATTCATAAAGTGGGAGGAGCAGGCGCTCAACGTCATTGAGTGACGTTACTGCTGCCGTCCATCAGGCTCAGTCCTCGGTGACTGGCCGAAGAGAACCTGGTTTACCCAGCTCATCCAAATGAGTCGAGGGCAATATTGGAGGCTCCCCCTCATCAGACCCTGTTGTCGTGGGACATTCACCTCTGCTCAGATCTGCACAGGTTCAACCTGACAGCCAGGAGGTTGATCAGTCCCTTCCCAGAATATAAGGGCTTTCAGAGTCGGTCATTCAAGAGCGGACTCTACCAAGAGAGCCTACTAACAGATTATGAGGATATTCTTAACCTGGTGTACCGCAAAGAAGGTGGTGTCTGCAGATCCGCCTCTCTCCACCATCCTTCAGTTCCTGCAAGACTGCCTTGACAAGGGCCTTGCTGCATCTACTCTAAGGGAATAAGTTTCAGCATCTCAGCTTGCCTCAACAGTTTTTTTTTTTCTCAGGACCCACTCATCAAACGGTTCCTTTGAGGCACCTAAGGTGTTAGGTGCAATAAAATAAGTAAAATAACAAGATCTATTGGAGTGCCGTGGCTTTATATCATTTTCTGACGTTTACGGGGACCAAGAGACCGGGATCCGACGCTACAGGCACCGACCACCACAGACTGGAATAGCTGTTAGTGAGTAGTGCTGTCTTATTGTTACATTCCTTAAAGGAGCTGAGAGATTAAAGCCTACAGTACTGAGACCCATTCCTCAGTGGGATTTATCAGTAGTTCTCAAGGGTTAGCATCTCCCCCCTTTGAGCCTTTGGAGGAGGTAGATTTCAAGTTTGTCATTTGGAAACTTGTTTTTCTCCTTGCAGTGACTTCAGCCAAGAGGGTCTCTGAGCTTCAAGCTCTCTCAGCACACAAGCACTATACCATCTTTTTACAAGACCGGGTCCTTCTTAAATTTCTCCCGTACTTTAGGCCTAAAGTTCCTTCATTCCAGAATATCAACCAGTTGATATCTGTCCCGATTCTTTCTACACCTTCTACCTCCTCCAAAGAACCTATTAGACATCCATCTGGATCTCGAGATGCCTCCGGATCTATGGGGATAGATCAAGGGAGTTCAGGAAAGATGAAAATCTTATAATCCTATTTGCCGGTAAGTTTAAAGGCCGTGAAGCATCTGAACCATCCATCAGTAGTTGGATTAAGGAGGCTATTACAATCTCTAAACCCTCCGGGGTTCGTGAAGGCCCATTCTACCAGGGCCGTAGCTACTTATTTCACCAAGAGGAGTCTTCTTCCGCTCGACATGATTTGCAAGTCTGCCTCCTGGAGCTCTGAATCAACATTCATCTCCCATTATAGACTAGATGCCAGATTAGGTGAATACTCGGCCTTTGGGCAGACTATACTTGATTCTGTCAAGCATGAGGGCCCTCCCTAGGGGTTCTTCTTGCTATCTCCCCATCTGTGCTGCTGGTAGGACTTAAGGGAATCGTTAATTTCTAGTTTCCTTAATCGTTAATTTCTTTGTCCTAACAGCAGCATACAAATATCTCACCCTACTAAGGTTGGTTTTTCTTCTTGCTATAACACAGTGGGCTGGAGGTGATTCCCTCCTGTATAGGGGATACTTAAGTGTTTTATTGTTTTATTGCTTGGGCTCATAAAAAATTCTACCAGTCCACGGGGGGTGGGGGGGGGGGGGTTAACCCCATCTGTGCTGCTGTTAGGACTAAGGGAAAACAAATTATCGTTAGAAATTAATGATTTACCCAGAAAACATTTTTCGCCCTATAAGAGTTTTAGCTTGTGGGCAAATATGTAGAAGATAGTATATTCTACATATTCGCCCACAAGCTAAAAGTAGGGCTGGATCATTGTCCAGCGCTATATTACCATATATTCTTTTTTTTTGAATATTCGTAATATTCTAAAAAAAATAATATATAGCTATATAGCGAATATAAAAAAAAAAATATAGAGCAATATAGCTAATATATAGTGCTATATTAGTTTATTTGAAAATTCATAGTTTTTATTCCATCTGAAAACATGATTCCTCCATGCTTCTTGCTTGTGGGCCGAAGAGTCATTGGCCCACAAGCATGAAGCAGGGAGGAATCATATTTTCAGATGGAAAAAATGATAAATATTCTAAAAAAAAAAGAATATATAGCATAGATAATGCTATATCTTTGTTTTTTAAAATATTCGTCATTTTTATCCATCTGAAGTCTTGATTCCTCACTGCTTATGTTGCTTGTGGGCCAATGACTGTTCACTTCAGTTGGAAAAAAAGGACAAATATTCTAAAAAACAAATATATAGCACTATTTCTTCAATGACGAATATTCTAAAAAACTAATATATAGCAATAGTGCTATATATTCATTTTTTAGAATATTCGTCATTTTTTTTCCATCTGAAGTAAACAGTTTGCTGTTGTGAGATTGTGAAAACTCAAATCCAATGGTATATTCTTACCCTGAGGCATTCCATGGTGATGGGGACGCTCCATGCGCACGGCAACTGGCACTGACTGGAGCTGGCTGAAATCCTAGGGAGCCCGGACAGATAAGAACAGTTTTTTTGGGAACAAGACACCCTAAGCAGGGAGGAATCATGTGTACTGTTCACTTCAGATGGATGATGAAAAATGACGAATATTCAAAAAACGAATACATAGCAATATATTTTAAATATTCGCAAATTAACGAAGTGGCGATATTTCTGATTAAAATTCGTTATTCGAATATTTGTGCTCAACACTAATAATGGAATCTAGAAACCTCTGCAAGGAAAAAGAATGGCGTAGTTTTTAAAATATATAATGTGATATTTTTATACAGCAGATTGTTACAGACTCGGCGATACCCAATATGTCTATTCTTTTTCCTAGGTTTTACACAGTAAATGCATTTTTCAACGAAATCTCATTTTTGTGTTGCCATTTTCTGACTGCCCTATTTTTTTTATTTTTCTTAGGTAGGGTCTCATTTTTTATTTTAGTTTTTACAGAATTCACCTGTATCTCATGTGATATTTTTATAGAGCAGGTTGTTACGGATGTGACGATACCTAATATGTCTATCATTTTTATTTTTGTTAAGTTTCACGCATTTTTGTGTTACCATTTTCTGACAGCCATATTTTTTTTATTTTTTAAGCGATTGTGTTAGGTAGGGTTGCATTTTTTGTATTTTGGGCTAAATACACCTCTTTGATCACTTAGTATTGCACTTATCACACTAGTATTACTTTTTTTTTTTTTAGGGAAGGTGACCAAAAATGGCTGTTTTGGCACTTTTTTTTATTTTTATTTTTACTGCATTCACCTGACAGGGTGGATCATGTGATATTTTTTTATAGAGCCAGTCGATATGGACTCGGCAATACCTATCCTTTCCTTTTTTTTCCTATTTTTTACAATTTTGTTTACTACTTAATTATGGGAAAAGAGCGCTTTTTTTTAAATTATGCAATACTTTATTTTAAATTTTTTTTTACTTTTTATTTTTTCAACAACTTTTGGAGGTCTGATCCCCTTTACAATGCATTACAATACTTCTGTATTGTAATGCATTGGCTGTAAGTGTATTTCACACTGTAATATACGTACAGCCTTCCTGCCTGTGAGATCCAAGGGACTGGATCTCACAGGCTTACATGGAAGGCAGCCCTGATGCCTGTGTAAGGCATCGGGCTGCCTTCTCTGCCATCGGGTCCCCGTCCCAGCAGCGTGGGTACCCGATGCGGAAGGAGACGGACCTTCTTCCCTCCACACACCCCGTAGTAGGTACTATTACGGTGCTGGTCGGGATGGGGTTAACTACAAAGTCGTGTAGGGGTAATGTGACAGACACTGTACTCATGATTCGTGACTTAATTAATTGCCGTACAAAAGGGGTGGTATATCTGTAACGGATCTCCTGGCACCCTGACTGGGTACCTCCATTGATGGATGCTCCTAGTGCTTCCCAAGAGCTCCAAACACTTCACTCGACACCGTAACCACCACAGGAACAATCAACAGAAACAGCTCTTACAAGAGCGAGGGGTTATAGCCAGGGGAGTATACAGCATATAGCAATCCCTACACACATGAGACGAGGCTCTATGTTGAATGTAAAACAGGAACTCTTTAATGGGTTATTTTTCAGCCTTTTATGTAGGTCTCCTAGCAAGGGACACTGCCCCTGGGGCCCTTGTAGAAGACTGTGACAGTTGTTGTTTAAGCAAATCACATGCATTTACAGTATTGAAACCTTCCCAGCAATTGTACACAAAACCCCCTTCCCTCTGTCTGTATCGCAATCAACAAAATACAATGGGCATTGTCTTTGACGCAATCAACAAAATACAATTACCAAATCACATTGAGCTTTGCCTGTGATACAATTATCAAACATAATGGGCTATCCTAATCACTCACAGGCAGAAAACACAAATTTTTCCTGAAACACAGAAAACACCTCAAAACCCCACATTTCCCCAAAATTTATACATCCATGGATAGCTTTAATCTAGGTGAAAAACATATAAAAAAATCACCCAGATCTAAGCAGGGGTTCCCGGATTCCATGGAAGTCACATTTGGCCGACCGCAAGCATGGCTTTCCTGCCCAAAACAGTTCCAAAGATTTAGTCTGTGCGGCCAGTCTGTCTTCTCCTTCAAAAATAGTATATGGGCCATAGTCCTGAGGCAAGAGGCTGGCAAACAGGCCCCTCCAAAACCCAGTGGCGAGGTTATTTTCGCCACAATATCTAATTACCAGTGATTGTCGCCTATAATATGTAGAAAAACATGCAGAACATTTTGCGGACGCATTAGCAAACATATCTGTGATATCCGAAACAAAAAAGACACCTCAGTGGCTAGACATATTGTTGAGGCACACAATGGGTACATCAAATGTCTGTGGTTTACAGACATTGAATGGGTTTACTGCTCACCAAGAGCGGGCGATTCGGATAAAAAACCTCCAAAGGAAAGCTTGTTGGATCTTCAAGTAAAGGACTCCCAGCCCCCACGGTTTAAATGAACAACTAAACTTTGACTGCTTCCTGTAATCTGGACAGTCATGCCATTTACTTGCGACACTTTCTGTCCCTGTATGTACCTCTCTCTTAGGATTTGATAACCTGTTTAGTTTTTTCCTTTTCTTGTATTTTCCTTTGAACAACATCTATTTATTATTATTATATACTTAAATTTGTGCTACTGCCTGGTTTTCATAGAGATTTCTCCTCCCCATAAATGTTCTCATATGTGTGGCCTTGTGTAATACTACACAGAGGATGTATCCTAGAGGGATGGCGCCAGCGCTCGGCCTGCTGTTGCCTAGCAGCGCTGAGGCCGTGCTATCCTCCCAGCCATGCCTCCCTCCCCTCATCTACTATGCGGCAGTCATGCGCTCCCAGCTTCTCACCGTTGCTGTCCTCGGATGATCCGGAAGTAGGAGGAGAGAACGGTTTCCATGTCTATTTAAATGGCGGCGCGGTGTTCCACGTGGCTGAGGGACATGTTTTCAGCTCTCCCCTTGTTGCACTAGTTGATACTGGACTGGTAAACTGTGGTAATCACCCTTTCTCCTTTTCTGGTAGCCCCTGGTCCCCGGATGAGTCCGGGGCAATATCAATAAGACAAAACGTGTCAGGACAACATCTTTGTTGCATATTAATAAAATTTTTGGGGGCTGTGGGCATATTTTGTTTCCGCTCCCTTTTTTCTCCCACAAAATAGGGATTGACAGGGTTTGTATATAGGGCCAAGTTCCGGATGGCGCCGCCCTTGTCAGGGCGTTGACTCCATATTTAGGAGGACATTAGGGCACAATAGACCTGACAGGGCAATTTAGGGAGAGTTTCTAGCATATCTTGCACCCCTTTCCCCTGTGCTGGCAAAGCCCCAACAGCCCGCAAACTGAGTGTCTATTGATCTAACTACATACCGGAAAGACCATACCATGTTTTTGTTGATTATCTAGTTTATTCCTGTCTGTTATTTTAGACACAAGTATAATAAAAGTTATATTTTAATTCACTCATCTACCATTATCACTACCCTATTTGTTGATAAGGCCCCAAAATAATACTAATAATACTGTCACCTCATACCGTCGTTTACAAAAGGGGGGTCACTTTTTGGGAGTTTCTACTGTAGGGGTGCATCAGAGGGTCTTCAAATGTGACATGGCAACTTAAAATTATCCCAGCGACATTTGCCCTCCAAAATCCATATGGCGCTTCTTTCCTTCTGTGCCCTGCTGTGCGCCCACACAGCAGTTTGGGGTGTTTCTGTAAACTGCAGAATCAGGGTAATAGATAGTGAGTTTTCTTTGGTTGTTAACCCTTGCTGTGTTACAGTAAAAATAGATTAAAATAGAAAATCTGCAAAAAAAGTGCAATTTTTTAATTTCACCTCTGTATCCCTTTCATTCTTGTGGAACACATAAAGAGGGTTAATAAAGTTAGTAAAATCGGTTTTGAATAACTTGAAGGGTGTAGTTTCTAATATGGGGCCATTTATGGGTGGTTTCTACTATGTCAGCCCCACAAAGTAACTTCATAACTGAACTGGTCCTTTAAAAAGTGGGTTTTGTAAATTTTCTTAAAAATTTTAAGAATTGCTTTTTCAATTCTAAGCCTTCTAAAGTCCTTAACAGTAAAATAGCATTTTCAAAATGATGCAAACATTAAATAGATATCTGGAAAATGTACAGTAACAACTTTTTTATGAGGTATCATAATCTGATTTAAAAGCAGAGACAAACATTAAAATTTTTAGAAATTGTAAATTTTTTCAAATTTTCAATAATTTTTTTAATTTTTTATGAATAATAAACATATTGACCATACATACCACTAACATGAAGTACAATATGTCACGAGAAAACAATCTCAGAATCGCTTGGATAAGCATTCCAGAGTTATTACCACATAAAGTAAAACATGTCAGATTTGCATAATGTGAAAACAGCCAATGGCTTGGTCTGGAAGCGGTTAATGAACATGTAACATCTTAAAAGGCAGACATACCAACCACTGTGTAAAGCATATTATCCAATAATAGAGCTAAAGAGACCACCACAAGGACCACCTCTCTGGAGCCCCTCTTTTCTTTAATCCACCTGCACGGGCTGCACTCCATCATGGCACCACAGGGATCACCCTTCAAAAAAAAAAATTAAAAAAGAAAAAGTTAAATCTTACACAGAATTACTCCACCAGGCCTTGTGCACATTGAAATTTTGGCTTCAGTTCTTTTGTGTATCACATTAGGGCTGAAACGATTACTCGATTGAATCGAGTAATTAGACACAAAAAAATCCTCGATGCAAATTTTTTTGCTTTGAGGATTCGTTTGTGTCATGTGACTACTCACCGCTCCCCCTGTCACCTGTCGGCTCATACCGCGCTGCACTTTCCTCCTGACATATCGTCAGGACATAGTGTACGTAAGCGTGCACTATGACCTGACGCTGTGTGACATCAAGACGACAGTCCAGCGAGCGGGAATGAAGATGGACGAGCTGTGGAGTGGCGCCCCTACCGGACAGGTATTTATTTCACTGGTGCTGGGGACATGGCTAGGAGGGGGAGATGGTGGCACTGGGGGGGAAAGCTGGTGGCACTTGGGGGAAAGCTGGTGGCTCTTGGGGGGGAGCTGGTGGGACTGGGGGGAAGCCTGATGGCACTGGCAGGGAAGCTGATGGCACTGGGGGGAAGCTGATGGCACTTAGGGGGAATTTGATGGCACCCAGGGGGCAGCTGGTGGCACTAAGGGGGCAGCTGGTGGCACGGGGGGCTTATGAGTTTTTATAAAGAAAAGCATTTTTTAATTTGTTTTTGTTATTAGAGTACTCGATTAATCGTTGGATTATTCGATAGAATACTCTATTACAAAAATAGTTGATAGCTGCAACCCTATATCACACATTCCTGTAAATCCATGCACAAGGAAATAAGGATCGCTGTAGGGCTCCGTATCTTCTGATAAGGTGCAGAATGTACCCCTTCAGGGTGGGTACCCACATAAGTGATAGTGTAAGGACTTTGGTCCAATAACTGATTGTGGTTCTTGTTCCAGTGCAGTATTTTTATATTTTACAGGATCTCTGGTCACAGTCCTCACAGAGATGAGCTCTACCTTGATCTCCTCCACTAGCCTTCACAGACATGCCTGCCTACAGTGGAGAAGCAAACAATTTGGGCTAAATGAGTGCTGCATATTAGTGTTGAGCGCGAATATTCGAATATCGATTTTTTTTTCGATATTCGCGAATATTTCAAATATAGTGCTATAAATTTGCTATTTCGATTTTTTTTATTTTTATTGTTATATTTTTTTCTTTCCCACTGACGAATGTATTCGTCATATTTCTCAAAACGAAGATAACGAGGTATTCTCCATCTTCGTTTTAGCTACCTATTCGTCAACTTCGCTAATTCTAGCAATCAAATAGAAAAGTTGACTATAGAGACAGCTAGGTTTAATTCGCTATGCGATTATATTACTTAGCTTTTTTTTTATAAATAGAATAATTATAATACTTGATAATTATAATTATTCTATTTATTAAAAAACAATAATAATATTATAATCGCATAGCGAATTAAAAACGGCTGTCTCTATAGTCAACTTTCCTGTTTGATTGCTAGAATTTGCGAAGTTGACGAATAGGTAGGCTAAAACGAAGATGGAGAATACTTTGTTATCTTCGTTTTGAGGAATATGATGAATACATTCGTCATATTCGTCATCTTCGCTAATTCTAGATATCAAACCAATAGGAAAGTAGCCTTAAGTTATAATCGCAATACGCAATTTTTTAAATCGCATATTAATCGCGATAACTAGAATAATGACGAATATTCAATTTCGACGAATATGAAACGAATATCGAAATCGAATATGGCACCTGACGCTCATCAACTGTATCTTAAATTTCCACTTGTGACCCTAACTTAGGCAATATCCCATAATATAAGGACCATCTTCTAGCCCCAGAACAAGGTACAGAATGACAGTGTGTGAGGCACCTCTACCACCCTGCACATCTCACATGTATAAAAGGGTAATCTTCTTAAAGGGCTTCTGTCACCCCACTAAAGTGATTTTTTTTTTTTGGGCTAGTGAAATTAGTTATATTGCGATATATGACAATATAATTGTGTTACTTACTTTGATCCAGCAGTTTCTGCAAAAAACGAAGTTTTAATATATGTAAATTCGGTCTCTACCAGCAAGTAGGGCGGCTACTTGCTGGTAGCTGCTGCAGAAATCCGCCCCCTCGTCGTGTTGATTGACAGGGCCAGCCGGGATCTCCTCCTTCGGCCCGCCCTGTCGGCATTTCAAAAATCGCGCGCCTGTGTTGATTCGGCGCAGGCACTCTGAGATGAGGAGGCTCGTCTCCTCAGAACTCCCTCAGTGCGCCTGCGCAGAAGACGTCATTCGCGCAGGCGCACTGAGGGAGTGCTGAGGAGACGAGCCTCCTCATCTCAGAGCGCCTGCGCCGAATCAACACAGGCGCGCGATTTTTGAAATGCCGACAGGGCTGGCCGGAGGAGGAGATCCCGGCTGGCCCTGTCAATCAACACGACGAGGGGGCGGATTTCTGCAGCAGCTACCAGCAAGTAGCCGCCCTACTTGCTGGTAGAGACCGAATTTACATATTATAAAACTTTGTTTTTTGCAGAAACTGCTGGATCAAAGTAAGTAACACAATTATATTGTCATATATCGCAATATAACTAATTTCACCAGCCCAAAAAAAAAAAATCACTTTAGTGGGGTGACAGAAGCCCTTTAAAGGGGTAGTTCCATAGAAAATGTATCACATATTACCTGACTATATGTGAATATTCTAAGAACATTTTTTTTTTTTTTTTTTTACAAAAAAAAGGTGAATGATTTTCTGGGTATCATTTTTGGAAGTCACTCAGTATTCTATTTCCTGTCATGACTCTTTGACTTCCACTTTGTTGTGACTTTTAGCACAGCAAATAGTCCTGCTTACCTCTCTCAGACCATTACTGTGACCAGAGAGACTCCCCTCCCTGTAGTGACTCTATTAGAACATCACACATACCACTAAACAATGCAATCGTCTTCTAGGGTCATCTTTATCTAGGCCTATAAGAAGAGAACAAGGCAGTCACACTATTATCCCAATTCTACACTTACTATTATCATAAGAATTATTCTTGAGATGTCTTACCCTTACAGCAGCAGTAAACTGACAATGCATTACCTATTTATATAGGAAGGCTTATCATTTTTACTGACTGCTGCAGAATAAGTGTTTTTTAGTTAGTTTTCAATGACAGTACTGCCAAAATAACAGCCAAAAATTCTAGGAATATATTGATTTAAAAAACAAAACAAAAAAAAAAACACCTTTTTTTTTTATAGAAGTAACCCGTTAAATTAGAGGTATTGTTTATAATGCACTTCTCCTAATGAACCTTATGAACATCACTGGAGGTGCCAGAAGAATGGAATTTCTCCAGAAGTGACCTAAAACAGTCAGAGACATTGATGCAGAACACTGGAGTATCAGGAAAAGCCATAGTTAGAAACAGGCTGAAGTCAGGGCAGGCAGAGTACAATCAATCTGATAAACAGGCTGAGGTCAGGCAGCAAAGGGTCCATTAGGAGGTTAGTCACAGGTCAATAAACAAGCAGAAGTCAGTACACAAGCAGACAAATAAATACAGCAAATCTTTTCAGGAACTAGCATGCTAGGAACCTATTACTCAGGCACAATCCCACTGGGAAGTGCCCACAAGTGACCAGCCATTGGCTGGTGTGAACTAGGCTGTTTCTGCTGGCCCTTTATGAGGAGAGGCAAAGCTGGCAAGCTGGCTGCAGCCTGCATGGTGAGACAGAGCTACACTGGCTGCCAGGACCATAGGGAAGAGGAGGAGAGCAGGAAACAGAATGAATGATGATTAGTGCTGATCACAAATATTCAAATTTCGAATTTTTATTGCGAATATAGGTACTTTGAAAATTTGTGAAAATTTTGAAGTTATATATATTCGTAATTTCGAATATTCCAAATTTTTTTCCTTTTTTTTTTATTCGATTTTTTTTTTTTTAAATCAGTACACATGATACCTCCCTGCTTCTAGCTTGTGGGCCAATAAGAAGGCTGCAATATACTTGACTTTAGGAGTAGTAGTGTTTGCAAATTTTGCTCTACATTAGTTTTTTCGAATATTCGCTATATTGCTATATATTCTTGTTTTAGAATATTACGAATATTCGAAAAAACTAAGTTATAGCAATATAGCGAATATTCAGAAAAAAAACAAATATAGAGCAATTTAGCTAATATAGTGCTATAATCTTCTTTGTCTAATAATTGTAATTTTTTTCTCATCTGAAGTTTAGATTGGAAAAAAATTACAACTATAAAAAAAGATTATAGCACTATATTAGCTAAATTGCTCTATATTAGTTTTTTGGGAATATTCGCTATATTGCTATATATTCTTGTTTTAGAATATTACGAATATAAAAAAAAACTGAGTTATAGCAATATAGCGAATATTCGAAAAAAAATAGAATATAGAGCAATTTAGCTAATATGGTGCTATAATCTTCTTTGTTTAATAGTTGTAAATTGAAAAATTTGCAATAAAAATTTGAATCCGGAAATTCGAATTACGGAAATTTGCATATTACACAATCATTACCTTGCCGATTTTTTTCATAAAGAAAAAATCGTGATTTTTCGAATTTATGAATATTCGACGAATATTCTAAAAAACTATTCGCGAAATATCGCGAATTCGAATATGACCCCTGCCGCTCATCACTGATGATGATGATGACGGGAGCCAGGGGACCAGGACAGCAGAACGGAGCAGCAGTGACCATGAACTGCCACTATAACAGTACCCCTCTGCCCCCAACACCCTCTTTTCTTTGGTCCAGGAAGTTGTAGGATATTTTTTTTTTTCATAAGAATGGGCGCATCATGTTTTCAGCGGGTTCCCAAGACCTCTTCTCTGGACCAAAACTCTTCCAATCCACCAGGAAGATTTGCTTCATGTCCAAAATATTCTTGACATCATCTACTGTACATTGTTTGTGTCGACAGATGCAGCAGCAGGAGCAAAACCTCTGGAATAGTGACTGAACAAAACTGGCTTGAAGAGGGACACATGAACGGAATTAGGAATATGTAAAGAAGAAGTAAAGTGTAACTTAGAAAAAAATAACTATCTCGGCACTATCCCTACGCATTTAAGATGTCAACAAAAGTATCCTTACGTCTACACAGTGTTTTAATCTAACAAAATAAAAAGGCTAAGTAAACCAGCCCGCCCCTTGCTACACATACAACAGCAGGTATATACGGCTCACCAGACTACATTTTTAACCCCATGCATGAAAGACAAAAACAGGTGCAACATAAATATTATAGGTAAAAATGTGTAGGATTATAGCAGAGCTCGAGATGGTTCAGAGGAGGGCAACTAAAGTAATAACTGGTATGGATGGACTACAGATCCCAAGAAGGTTATCAAATTTAGTGTTATTCACTTTAGAAAAAGACGACTGAGGGGAGATCTAATGACTATGTATAAATATATCAGGGGTCAGTATAGAGATCTCTCCCATCATCTATTCATCCCCAGGACGGTGACTGTGACGAGGGGACATCCTCTGCATCTGGAGGAAAGAAGGTTTGTACACAAACCTAGAAGAGGATTCTTTACGGTAAGAGCAGTGAGACTATGGAGCTCTCTGCCTGAGGAGGTGGTGATGGTGAGTACAATAAAGGAATTCAAGAGGGGCCTGGATGTACTTCTGGAGCGTAATAATATTACAGGCTATAGCTACTAGAGAGGGGTCGTTGATCCGGGGAGTTATTCTGATGCCTGATTGGAGTTGGGAAGGAATTTGGCTTCTACCTCACTTTTTTTTTTGCCTTCCTCTGAATCAACGTGCAGGATAACAGGCCGAACTGGATGGACAAATGTCTTTTTTCAGCCTTATAAATGATCTTACTATCAGTGCGGAGGTTAACGCTATTGTTGAGCGAATCAAAGTCCATCTTGATTGAAGACCTTACACGAAATCCAGTGCGCGGTGACATATGACGTCACCGCGCCGGCCAACGTGATAAAGTTATCACGGGCCGTGTAAGATTTCGCGCCAGACCTTCACTCAAGATTAGGGATGAGCGAACCCGAACTGTATAGTTCGGGTTCGTACCGAATTTTGGGGTTTCCGTGACACGGACCCGAGCATTTTCGTAAAAGTCCGCGTTCGGGTTCGGTGTTCGTCGCTTTCATGGCGCTTTTTGAAAGGCTGCAAAGCAGCCAATCAACAAGCGTCGTACTACTTGCCCCAAGAGGCCCTCACAGCCATGCCTACTATTGGCATGGCTGTGATTGGCCAGTGCAGCATGTGACCCAGCCTCTATTTAAGCTGGAGTCACGTAGCGCCGCACGTCACTCTGCTCTGATCAGTGTAGGGAGAGGTTGCAGCTGCGATGTTAGGGCGAGATTAGGCAGTGATTAACTCCTCCAAAAGACTTCATTTAGAGATTGATCTGCAGCTGTGGATGATTGAACTGCTGCTATTCAATTGCTCACAGTTTTTAGGCTGCCCAGAGCGTTTTTCATTCACTTTTTTCTGGGGTGATCGGCGGCCATTTTGTGTCTTGTGGTGCGCCAGCACAAGCTGCCACCAAGTACATTTAACCCTCAATAGTGTGGTTATTTTTTGGCTATATCCTACATCAGGGTGAAGCTGTCACACCAAGTGCATTTAACCATCAATAGTGTGGTTATTTTTTGGCCATATACTACATCAGGGGCAAGCTGTCACCAAGTGCATTTAACCCTCAATAGTGTGGTTGTTTTTTTGCTATATCCTACATCAGGGTGAAGCTGTCACACCAAGTGCATTTAACCCTCAATAGTGTGGTTGTTTTTTGGCCATATACTACATCGGTCAAGCTGTCATACCAAGTGCATTTAACCATCAATAGTGTGGTTATTTTTTGGCCATATCCTACATCAGGTTCAAGCTGTCACACCAAGTGCATTTAACCATCAATAGTGTGGTTATTTTTTGGCCATATCCCAGTCTAATTCTGTCTGTAAACGTATACCTGTCACCCAGCGCCTAAATAATAGGCCTCAAATTTATATTCATCCAAATCTGTCATTATTGCTGTAGCTGGTCAAGTTATTTAGTGTCCGTCAAAGCACAGTTTTTGTTCTGGGTTGAAATACAATTCCCAATTTTGCAATTTCCTAATTTAGTGGTTTCTGGTGTATCAGACCTACTTTAAATCTATCCCTAAAAGGGTATATAAGATTCAAGGTGCAGATAGGGTCATTCTCAATAACTTCACACACACGCTACTATGCATATCCCAGTCTAATTCTGTCTGTAAACGTATACCTGTCACCCAGCGCCTAAATAATAGGCCTCAAATTTATAGTCAGCTAAATCTGTGGTTATTGCTGTGGCTGGGCAAGTTATTTAGTGTCCGTCAAAGCACAGTTTCTGTTCTGGGTTGAAATACAATTCCCAATTTAGCAATTCTCTAAATTAGTGGTTTCTGCTGTATCAGGCCTACTTTAAATTTATCCCTAAAAGGGTATATAAGATTCAAGGTCCACATAGGGTCATTCTCATTAACTTCACACACACGCTACTGTGCATATCCCAGTCTAATTCTGTCCGTAAACGTATACCTGTCACCCAGCGCCTAAATTATAGGCCTCAAATTTATAGTCAGCTAAATCTGTGGTTACTGCTGTGCCTGTATTAGTGTAATACGGTACCTAAATAGATAGCCAGATAGTGTTAGGTGTCTGTAAAAAAAAAAAGTCTGAATTTGAATTCAATACATTGGGCCAAATAATATTTTTGTTGTTGTGGTGAACGATAACAATGAGGAAAACATCTAGTAAAGGACGCGGACATGGTCGTGGTGGTGTTAGTGGACCCTCTGGTGCTGGGAGAGGACGTCGCCGTTCTGCCACAGCCACACGTCCTAGTGTACCAACTACCTCAGGTCCCAGTAGCCGCCATAATTTACATCGATATTTGGTGGGGCCCAATGCCGTTCTAAGGATGGTAAGGCCTGAGCAGGTACAGGCATTAGTCAATTGGGTGGCCGACAGTGGATCCAGCACGTTCACATTATCTCCCACCCAGTCTAATGCAGAAAACGCACAGATGGCGCCTGAAAACCAAGCCCATCAGTCTGTCACATCACCCCCATGCATACCAGGGAAACTGTCTGAGCCTCAAGTTATGCAGCAGTCTCTTATGCTGTTTGAAGACTCCGCTGGCAGGGTTTCCCAAGGGCATCCACCTAGCCCTTCCCCAGCGGTGGAAGACATAGAATGCACTGACGCACAACCACTTATGTTTCCTGATGATGAGGACATGGGAATACCACCTCAGCACGTCTCTGATGATTAGGAAACACAGGTGCCAACTGCTGCGTCTTTCTGCAGTGTGCAGACTGAACAGGAGGTCAGGGATCAAGACTGGGTGGAAGACGATGCAGGGGACGATGAGGTCCTAGACCCCACATGGAATGAAGGTCGTGCCACTGACTTTCACAGTTCGGAGGAAGAGGCAGTGGTGAGACCAAGCCAACAGCGTAGCAAAAGAGGGAGCAGTGGGCAAAAGCAGAACACCCGCCGCCAAGAGACTCCGCCTGCTACTGACCGCCGCCATCTGGTACCGAGCACCCCAAAGGCAGCTTCAAGGAGTTCCCTGCAGTGGCGGATTACAATAGGGACGTTCGGGTCGGCAGCCCCGGGCCCAGCACCGCTGGGGGGCCCAACGCTGACCCGAACGCCCACATACTGCGGCGGGGCACGGGAGCGCATAGCTCCCTGTCCCGTCGCCGATCACCGGCATTCACCGCATAGGCCTCAGGCCTTGTAGGCCTGAGGCCTATGCGGTAGTGAAATCCCGGCGCAGGCGAGCGTGATGACGTCATCGCGTGCCTGTGCCGGGACGCAGCACTGTGACGCGCCTGACTCATCCCGCCCGCCTTCCTCTGCGAGCAAGCGCCTGGCCCTGGACATAGGTGAGTATTTATTTTTTCATTTTTTGTTCATTTTTTATTTTTTTATTTCATTTGCCTACTTGGGGGGGGGGACACAGGAGGACCTATTAGGGAAGATAAATCGATTACATGGGTGGGAATGTGGGGGCTGTATGGGGCCAAATTATTATGGGAGGGAATACTATGTGGGGGCAAATTACTAGATGGGGCAGTGTGGGGGCAAATTATTATGAGGGAATACTATGTGGGGGCAAATTACTAGATGGGGCCGTGTGGGGGAAACTATTGTGTGGGGGCAAATTGCTGTGTGGGGGCAAATTATTATGGGAGGGACTACTATGTGGGGGCAAATTTCTATCTGGGGGTAGTGTGGGGGAAACTATTGTGTGGGGGTAATTGCTATGTGGGGGAAACTATTGTGTGGGGGCAGTGTGGGGTAATTGCTATGTGGGGACAGTGTGGGGTAATTTCTATGTGGGGACAGTGTAGGGTAATTGCTATGTGGGGGCAAATTACTATGTGGGGGCAAATTACTATGTGGGGGCAGTGTGGGGAAAACTATTGTGTGGGGGCAAATTATTATGAGAGGGAATACTATGTGGGGGCAAATTACTAGATGGGGCAGTGTGGGGGCAAATTACTAGATGGGGCAGTGTGGGGGCAAATTGCTATGTGGGGGCAGTGTGGGGAAATTGCTATGTGGGGGCAGTGTGGGGCAAATTACTGTGTGGGGGCAAACTACTATATGGGGGCAGTTTGGGGGCAAATTACTATGGGGGATTACTATGTGGGGGCAGTGTGGTGGAAATTACTATATGGGGGTGTTGCTATTGGGGAGGCACTATAGGGGCAATTCTATTATTTCTGGGGACACTATACAGGGATTATTGCCTGGAGCACAATAGAGGGTGTTATTATTACTGGGGGTCTCTAGGGGACATTATAGCTGCTGTAGACACTATTGGGACATTTGGGGTAATTTATCAAACTGGTGTAATGCAGAACTGGCTTAGTTGCCCATAGCAGCCAATCAGATTCCACCTTTCATATTTGACAGCTCTTTTGGAAATCCAGTTCTACTTTACACCAGTTTGATAAATTACCCCAATTATATCTTTCAGGGTCACTATTTTTTCAGCAGTATAGTTCCTGGGGCATTGGGGAGCACAACGGGCACAGTATTGGGGGTGGCAGGATGACGCTGTGGGGACACCAGGATGAGGAGGTTGATGGAAAAATTGAGAAATCTAACGTGTCTGTGTTACAAACTGTAGAGGCGAGATGCGGCTGAAACAATTTGCCATGGTGGTCTGGGTCAAATGGAGGAGAAGAGGAAAGAGAAGGTCTACATGACAGGAGATGTCACTGGATGTAACAGGTATGTGGTGCTGTATTCTCCTCCATGTCTTTTTTATTACAATTATATGTATTTTAAATTTGACGACCACATTTTTCAGTTTTAGGACCCAATTTGGGGTATTTTTTTTTTTTTGTCTGTAGATGTCATATGGCCTAAGAAGAGACTGTGGCGCTCATAAAGCACCGCAGCCTCTTCATACAAAAACAAAACAAAAAACTAAACTAAAATGGGGGGGGGGGGGGGGGTAGACAGCCCCGGGCCTATCATGCACTTAATCCGCCCCTGGTTCCCTGGCATGGCACTTCTTCAAAGAATGTGCTGACGACAAGACCCGAGTGGTTTGCACGCTGTGCCATCAGAGCCCGAAGCGAGGTATTAACGTTCTGAACCTTAGCACAACCTGCATGACCAGGCACCTGCATGCAAAGCATGAACTGCAGTCGAGTAAACACCTTAAAAACAAGGAAGTCACTCAGGCTCCCCCTGCTAACTCTTCTGCTGCTGCTGCCTCGGCCTCTTCTGCTGCTGCCGCCTCGGCCTCTTCCTCCGCCTCTGGAGGAACGTTGGCACCTGCCGTCCAGCAAACAGGGGATGTACCACCAACACCACCACCTCCGTCACCAAGCATCTCAACCATGTCACACGCCAGCGTTCAGCTCTCCATCTCTCAAACATTTGAGAGAAAGCGTAAATTCCCACCTAGCCACCCTCGATCCCTGGCCCTGAATGCCAGCATTTCTAAATTACTGGCCTATGAAATGCTGTCATTCAGGCTGGTGGACACAGACAGCTTCAAACAGCTCATGTCACTTGCTGTCCCGTAGTATGTTGTTCCCAGCCGGTACTACTTCTCCAAGAGAGCCGTGCCTTCCCTGCACAACCAAGTATCCGATAAAATCAAGTGTGCACTGCGCAACGCCATCTGTGGCAAGGTCCACCTAACCACAGATATGTGGACCAGTAAGCACGGCCAGGGATGCTATATCTCCTTAACTGCACACTGGGTAAATGTAGTGGCGGCTGGGCCCCAGGCAGAGAACTGTTTGGCGCACGTCCTTCCGCCGCCAAGGATCGCAGGGCAACATTCTTTGCCTCCTGTTGCCACCTCCTCCTACTCAGCTTCCTCCTCCTCTTCTTCCACATGCTCATCCAGTCAGCCACACACCTTCAGCACAGCCCGGGGTAAACGTCAGCAGGCCTATCACGATCGGCGTGACTATCACATACGTGACACAGAGGGAGGGAAAGAGGAAGGCCCTGCCCAAGTGAGAGGGAAGGTGGTGACCCCTGACTCACCTTGCGGCTGGCACCTGGCTGCCCTGACGTCCCTAGACGGGTTCCTCACCCGTACGCCGATCACGTGCCTAAAACCCTGGCTTTCCCTAAGATGAGCCCTAGATAGTGAACAGGGCGGTGGGAACACTAGTCCGCACCACTAGCTCTAAAGGAAAACACCAAGGGGAGGACAGACAATACAGACTCAACATATAATCCCAGGTGGGCGACAACAAGAGACAACAAAAAGCCCAACAGGGATCCGGAGGGTAGCACTCTGGAACAACAACCAGGATTCACAGCTCCAGTGGGTCAGTATAGAAGTCCAGGCAGGAAGCTCTATAACTGGCAACTAGAGAAGTGTGAGAGGAGAATATAAGGAGGTTGGGAGTGGCAGACAAGAAACAGCTGAGGAGGAGAAGCTACGGATCCCTGAGTGAGACAAAAAGGATTGCAAGGCAAACACAGAAAACAATCACTAAGAAACAACAGTGATCTTTAGACATAGAGCGCGCAGCCACCCGCTGCGACTTCCTGACCCCGGGTATAACGGAGTCAGACGTGGCTCTTGACACCCTCGTGACAAGGCCATTCTGAAACTCATATGTTTGGGGGACAGGCCCCACACCGCACAGGAGTTGTGGTGGGGTATAGAACAACAGACCGACGAGTGGTTGCTGCCGGTGAGCGTCAAGCCCGGCCTGGTGGTGTGCGATAATGGGCGAAATCTCGTTGCAGCTCTGGGACTAGCCGGTTTGACGCACATCCCTTGCTTGGCGCATGTGCTGAATTTGGTGGTGCAGAAGTTCATTCACAACTACCCCGACATGTCAGAGCTGCTGCATAAAGTGCGGGCCGTCTGTTCGCGCTTCCGGCGTTCACATCCTGCCGCTGCTCGCCTGTCTGCGCTACAGCGTAACTTCGGCCTTCCCGCTCACCGCCTCATATGCGACGTGCCCACCAGGTGGAACTTCACCTTGCACATGCTGGACAGACTGTGCGAGCAGCAGCAGGCCATAGTGGAGTTTCAGCTGCAGCACGTACGGGTCAGTCGCACTGCGGAACAGCACCACTTCACCACCAATGAATAGGCCTCCATGCGAGACCTGTGTGCAATGACGCCGTTATCAGCGTTACAATACCACTTCTATGTCTCCTTGAGAAAACACTTAGGGCGATGATGGAAGAGGAGGTGGCCGAGGAGGAGGAGGAGGAAGAGGGGTCATTTTTAGCACTTTTTAGGCCAGTCTCTTTGAAGTGACTCAGAGAGAGGTTTTTTGCAACATCAGAGGCCAGGTACAAATGTGGCCAGCCAGGACCCACTACTGGAGGACGAGGAGGATGAGGAGGAGGTGGAGGAGGATAAGGATGAAGCATGGTCACAGCCGGGTGGCACCCAACGCAGCTCGGGCCCATCACTGGTGCGTGGCTGGGGGGAAAAGCAGGACGATGACGATACGCCTCCCACAGAGGACAGCTTGTCCTTACCCCTGGGCAGCCTGGCACACATGAGCGACTACATGCTGCAGTGCCTGCGCAACGACAGCAGAGTTGCCCACATTTTAATGTGTGCGGACTACTGGGTTGCCACCCTGCTGGATCCACGGTACAAAGACAATGTGCCCACCTTACTTCCTGCACTGGACCGTGATAGGAAGATGCGCAAGTACAAGCGCACGTTGGTAGACGCGCTACTGAGAGCATTCCCAAATGTCACAGGGGAACAAGTGGAAGCCCAAGGCCAAGGCAGAGGAGGAGCAAGAGGTCGCCAAGGCAGCTGTGTCACGGCCAGCTCCTCTGAGGGCAGGGTTAGCATGGCAGAGATGTGGAAAAGTTTTGTCAACATGCCACAGCTAACTGCACCACCACCTGATACGCAACGTGTTAGCAGGAGGCAACATTTCACTAACATGGTGGAACAGTACGTGTGCACACCCCTCCACGTACTGACTGATGGTTCGGCCCCATTCAACTTCTGGGTCTCTAAATTGTCCACGTGGCCATAGCTAGCCTTTTATGCCTTGGAGGTGCTGGCCTGCCCGGCGGCCAGCGTTTTGTCTGAACGTGTATTCAGCACGGCAGGGGGCGTCATTACAGACAAACGCAGCCGCCTGTCTACAGCCAATGTGGACAAGCTGACGTTGTTAAAAATGAACAAGGCATGGATCCCACAGGACCTGTCCATCCCTTGTGCAGATTAGACATTAACTACCTCCCCTTAACCATATATTATTGTACTCCAGGGCACTTCCTCATTCAATCCTATTTTTATTTTAATTTTACCATTATATTGCGAGGCAACCCAAAGTTGAATGAACCTCTCCTCTGTCTGGGTGCCGGGGCCTAAATATATGACAATGGACTGTTCCAGTGGTGGCTGACGTGAAGCCTGATTCTCTGCTATGACATGCAGACTGATTCTCTGCTGACATGAAGCCAGATTCTCTGTTACGGGACCTCTCTCCTCTGCCTGGGTGCCTGGGCCTAAATATATGACAATGGACTGTTACAGTGGTAAGTGACGTGAAGCCTGATTCTCTGCTATGACATGCAGACTGATTCTCTGCTGACATGAAGCCAGATTCTCTGTTACGGGACCTCTCTCCTCTGCCTGGGTGCCTGGGCCTAAATATATGACAATGGACTGTTACAGTGGTGGCTGACGTGAAGCCTGATTCTCTGCTATGACTTGCAGACTGATTCTCTGCTGACATGAAGCCAGATTCTCTGTTACGGGACCTCTCTCCTCTGCCTGGGTGCCTGGGCCTAAATATCTGACAATGGACTGTTCCAGTGTTGGGTGACGTAAAGCATGATTCTCTGCTATGACATGCAGACTGATTCTCTGCTGACATGAAGCCAGATTCTCTGTTACGGGACCTCTCTCCTCTGCCTGGGTGCCTGGGCCTAAATATATGACAATGGACTGTTACAGTGGTGGCTGACGTGAAGCCTGATTCTCTGCTATGACATGCAGACTGATTCTCTGCTGACATGAAGCCAGATTCTCTGTTACGGGACCTCTCTCCTCTGCCTGGGTGCCTGGGCCTAAATATATGACAATGGACTGTTACAGTGGTGGCTGACATGAAGCCTGATTCTCTGCTATGACATGCAGACTGATTGTCTGCTGACATGAAGCCAGATTCTCTGTTACGGGACCTCTCTCCTCTGCCTGGGTGCCTGGGCCTAAATATATGACAATGGACTGTTCCAGTGGTGGGTGACGTGAAGCCTGATTCTCTGCTATGACATGCAGACTGATTCTCTGCTGACATGAAGCCAGATTCTCTGTTAAGGGACCTCTCTCCTCTGCCTGGGTGCCTGGGACTAAATATCTGACAATGGACTGTTACAGTGGGGGGTGACGTGAAGCCAGATTCTCTGCTATTGGACCTCTCTCCTGTTGATATTGGTTAATTTTTATTTATTTTATTTTTATTTTTATTCATTTCCCTATCCAGATTTGTTTGCAGGGGATTTACCTACATGTTGCTGCCTTTTGCAGCCCTCTAGCTCTTTCCTGGGATGTTTTACAGCCTTTTTAGTGTTGAAAAGTTCGGGTCCCCATTGACTTCAATGGGGTTCGGGTTTGGGACGAAGTTTGGGTCGGGTTCGGATCCCGAACCCGAACATTTCCGGGAAGTTCGGCCGAACTTCTCGAACCCGAACAGAGAAGTGGTCACATGACATCCCTGGCCAACTATGATACCATAGTAACAGCACCTCAGGTGTCATTTCATCACAGACAAGTCAGCATAAGGGACCATTCACAGTCCGCAAATCACAGATCCGTGTGTTCCGTATGTCTTTAGTTATCTTTCCGTTCCGTAAGTCCGTATAATACAGACGTGGTCCTTTCGTGTGTCATCCGTTTTTCAGGGTCCGCAAAAAAATTAAATGTGGTTTCCTAGAATGTTTTCAGTCCAGGTGTCCGCAAAAAACGGATGACATACGGATGCATTTCCTTGTGCTATCCGTTTTTTACAGACCCAATGACTTTCTATGGGGCCACGGACCGCAATTTGCGGCCAAGTATAGGACATGTTCTAAAATAAAAGGAACGGACACCCATCTTGTATCTATCTATCTATCTATCTATCTATCTATCTATCTATCTATCTATCTATCTATCTACTGTATATTCTATCTATATCTCATATGTATCTATTTAATATGTATCCCATATCTTTCTATCTATCTCCTATTATCTATCTAGCTATCTATCTCCTATCTACCGTATTTTTCACCCTACAAGATGCACCTAGGTTTGAGGGGGACAATAAGATTTTTTTTTTTTCATGACACCACAGATCAGACCCACAATCAGACCTCAGCTCAGACCCCAATGTGAATTACCCCCACTCTTACCTCAGATAAGAGCCCCATGCCTCTCATCAGTGCCCCAGTCTCTCATGTGCCCCCCAGCCTCTGATCAGCCCCCAGCCTCTCCCTCTTATCAGCCCCCTCTGGTAACTCAACCCCCCCTAGTATTAATCATTGGTGGCAGTGGCCACAGGGTCCCCCCCCCCATCATTGGTGGCAGTGGTCAGTTCTGATCGGAGTCCCAGCAGTGTAATGCTGGGAATCCGATCAGTTACCATGGCAGCCAGGACACTACTGAAGTCCTGGCTGCCATGGTATGTTAGTGAGCAGCATTATACTTATGTGCGCCGTGGCCACTGGGTGCTCCTTCTTCTGTCTGTGCAGCGCATTGCTAATGCTTATAGCATTAGCAATGCGCCGCACAGACCTATGAGAAGAAGGGGGGACTGTGCGGCTACTGCCACCAATGATTAATACTGTGGAGGGAGGAAGGGGGGGTGCACTGCCACCAATGCAGAGACTGAAGAACAGTACAGGCACCCGATCTCTGACAGGACGCTGTGATCCGTGCAATTAACCCCTCAGGTGCCACACATCACAGCGTCCTCTCAGAGGTCGGGTGCCGGGAATGCGAGTCACAGAATTCCTTCCCCCACACCAAACTGCTGAGCGCACCGCCGAAAGCGGCCAGCAGATATCAGCTTTGGTATTGGGGACATTTGCACGAGTACAAGTACTCTGCAAATGTCCAGTATCGGGACATACCTACCGGTAATGTGTCAGCTCCAGGCACTGACCCTGGACACAGTAGAAGTGCCGGATGGGGGTTAGGGTTACGTGAGGCTGGGGCGCCAGTGGCTGCGAGGATGAGGAAAAGTGGGGCATGCGCATTCACTCTGCAGGCATAGATGAAGCTCCTCCATGTCACGTGCAGCCATGGACTAACTAGCTGCACGGCAGAGCGGGGCTCAGGGGGCGTGTCATCAGATTGTAGAAAAAACAGGCAGATCTACTTAGAAGACATATATTAGGAAAAGTACTTTTTTCCTGCAGAGTGGCCAACCCCTTTAACCCCTTAAGGACCGAGGACGTACCGGTACGCCCTATTTCCCGAGTCCTTAAGGACCGAGGACGTACCGGTACGTTCTGACTTAAAATCTGAATTCCGGCGCCGCGGGGGTTAATCGAAACGGGATTTCGGCTGAAATCATTCAGCCGGCATCCCGTAACAACGCAGGGGGGGGTCATTGGACCCCCCCGTATCGGCGATCGCAGAAAACCGCAGGTCAATTCAGACCTGCGGTTTTCTGCGTTTCCGGTCCATTCGGGTGTCCTGTGACCCGATGAACCGGAAAAAGACTGCGATCGGTGGCGTAATTTTACACCACCAATCGCAGTCCGAGGATTTGCAGAGGCGGAGCTGGCCCTGGTGCTGAACGCCGCTGTCCAGGGTGCTGATTGGTGCAGGGGAGAGAGGCGCGAGATTCAAACTTCCTGCGCTCCTCTCTCCCCTCCTCTTCCTGTCCAGCACCCTGACCGTGCAGCATCGTCCAGCACCAGCTCCTGTGTCCCCCTAAATCGGCATCCATCACCCTCCTGCACCCATCGCCACCCAGGTAGGTTAGGGTCAGTGAGGGAGAGGCACCTTTAGGCAGGGATAGAAGGGAAAAGTTAGGAAAAAAAAAAAAAAAAAAAGCACATTTATTCCAAACTTTTTTTTCAACTTTCAGACCCCAGTCCCCCCCTGCCACTTGCCCCCCCCCCGCAGTGTCAGGCAATACTGGAGTGGGGACGTCCTGTACCAGACCCCACTGTACAGTATGGTCATGACACATCACCGGTTTGAGGCCATCCGGAAATGTCGGCATTATTCCGATAATGCAGCATGTCCACCCCGAGGTGATCCTGCCTATGACCGGCTGTACAAGATACGGCCGGTCATCGATCACTTTGGGGCCACATTTCAGCAGGCCTACGTACCTGGAAGGGAGGTCGCGGTTGATGAGTCTCTCGTTGCGTTCAAGGGGAGACTCAGTTTCCGCCAATACATTCCCACAAAGCGGGCGAGGTATGGCGTGAAGCTATACAAAATTTGTGAGAGTACCTCAGGGTACACTTACAAATTTCGTGTGTACGAGGGGCGAGATTCCCGGATTCAACCACCAGAATGTCCCCCCACTCTGGGTGTTACCGGGAAACTCGTGTGGGACCTTATGTACCCACTGCTGGATAAGGGTTACCACTTGTACGTGGACAACTTTTATACCAGCATTCCCTTGTTCAGGTCCCTTGCCGCCAGATCCACGTTCGCTTGTGGGACCGTGCGGAAAAATCAACGCGGCCTCCCTGCCTACCCCCTCCAGGTACCTATCCCCAGGGGTGAGACCCGTGCACTTACCAGTGGAAACCTGTTGCTGGTCAGGTATAAGGACAAGAGGGATGTCCTTATGCTGTCCACAATCCACGGTAACAGCACCACCCCAGTCCCTGTGCGAGGTACCGCGGCAACGGTCCTCAAGCCCGATTGTATCGTCGACTACAATCGGTATATGGGAGGAGTTGATCTCTCTGATCAAGTCCTCACGCCATATAACGCCATGCGCAAAACCCGGGCATGGTACAAAAAAGTTGCGGTCTACATGGTGCAGGTTGCCATGTACAACTCTTTTGTACTATCCCGAAGCGCTGGCAGCACAGGGACATTCCTCCAATTCTATGAGGCAGTCCTCAAAGACCTGATCTTTTCGGACCGGGAAAGAGCAGGCCGGAGTACCTCGGGAACTGGAGGCGCCCGGATCGTCCCTGGCCAACACTTTCCAGGTGTGGTCCCCCATACTGGAAAGAAGGGACGAACCCAAAAAAAGTGCAGAGTGTGTCACAAGAGGGGGATACGGAAGGACACCACAACTCAATGTGACACGTGCCCCGATCATCCGGGCCTCTGCATTATCGATTGCTTCAGGGAGTATCACACTTCCATGGAGTACTAAATTTTTATAATCCCCAACAGTTCACTAGAGAACATAAAACACTATGGCTCTCAGACTTTGGAGACACGAAAACAATTTTTCTTTCCCCAAAAAATATTAGTTTTAGTGCAGGCATCCTCAAACTGCGGCCCTCCAGATGTTGTAAAACTATAACTCCCAGCATGCCCAGACAACCTACAGCCATCATCAGGGCATGGTGGGAATTGTAGTTTTACAACATCTGGAGGGCCGCAGTTTTAGGATGCCTGCTTAGTGTCTCCAAAGTCTGAGAGCCATACATATTGGGCATCGTCGCGTGCGTAAAAGTCGTCGCTATAAAAATAACTTTTTACCAAACGCCTCGGATGAACGGTGTTAAAAATATAAAATAAAAACGGTGCCAAAACACCTATTTTTGGGCAAAATTTAAATTTAAATCCATTTTGCCGGTAATAAAGCAAGGGTTAACAGCCAAACAAAACTAAACATTTATTGCCCCAATTCTGTAGTTTGCAGAAACACCCCATATGTGGTCGTAAATGGCTATATAGCCGCACGGCAGGGCATAGAACGAAGGGAACTCCATACGGTTTCTGGAAGGCAGATTTTGATGGACAGTTTTTTTTTTTTACACCATGTCCCATTAGAAGCCCCCCCTGATGTAGCCTAGACTAGAAACTCCAAAAAAGTGACCCCATCTAAGAAACTACACCCCTCAAGGTATTCAAAAATTACTTTACAAACTATGTTAACCCTTTAGGTGTTCCACAAAACTAAATAGCGAATGTAGAAACAATTTTAGAATTAAATTTTTTTGTTACATTGCCTCAAAAAAGAGTAATATAGAGCAACCAAAAATCTAATTTACCCCAAAAATTGTCCCAAAACAACAACCACCTTATCCCGTAGTTTCCTAGATGGGGTCACTTTTATGGAGTTTCTACTCTAGGGGTGCATCAGGGGGCTTGAAAGGGTACATGGTGTAAATAAACCAGTCCAGCAAAATCTGCCTTCCAAAAACCGTATGGCGTTCCCCTTCTTCTATGTCCTGCCGTTTAGCCAAATAGTAGTGTACGACCACATTTGGGGTGTTTTTGCAAACTACAGAATCAGGGCAACCCATTTTGAGTTTTGTTTGGCAGTTAACCCTTGTTTTACTCCTGGAAAAAACTGATTATATTGGAAAATTTTCCAAAAAATAGAAATTTCTAAATTGTTTCTCCATCTGCCATTAACTCTTGTGGAACAGCTAAAGGGTTAACAAAGTTTGTAAACCCAGTTTTGAATACCTTGAGGGGTGTACTTTCTTAGATGGAGTCACTTTTTTGAAATTTCTATTCTAGGGGTGCAACAGGGGGCTTCAAATGGGACATGGTATAAACAAAACCAGTCCTGCAAAATCTGCCTTCCAAAACTCATATGGTGTTCCCCTCCTTCTATGTGCTACCGTTCGGCCAAACAGTAGTTTATGACCACATATGGGGTGTTTTTGCAAACTACAGAATCAGGGCAACCCATTTTGAGTGTTGTTTGGCAGTTAACCCTTGTTTTACTCCTGGAAAAAATTGATTATATTGGAAAATTTTCCAAAAAATAGAAATTTCTAAATTGTTTCTCCATCTGCCATTAACTCTTGTGGAACAGCTAAAGGGTTAACAAAGTTTGTAAACCCAGTTTTGAATACCTTGAGGGGTGTACTTTCTTAGATGGAGTCACTTTTTTGAAATTTCTATTCTAGGGGTGCAACAGGGGGCTTCAAATGGGACATGGTATAAACAAAACCAGTCCTGCAAAATCTGCCTTCCAAAACCCATATGGTGTTCCCCTCCTTCTATGTGCTACCGTTCGGCCAAACAGTAGTTTACGACCACATATGGGGTGTTTTTGCAAACTACAGAATCAGGGCAACCCATTTTGAGTGTTGTTTGGCAGTTAACCCTTGTTTTACTCCTGGAAAAAATTGATTATATTGGAAAATTTTCCAAAAAATAGAAATTTCAAAATTGTTTCTCCATCTGCCATTAACTCTTGTGGAACACCTAAAGGGTTAACAAAGTTTGTAAACCCAGTTTTGAATACCTTGAGGGGTGTACTTTCTTAGATGGAGTCACTTTTTTGAAATTTCTATTCTAGGGGTGCAACAGGGGGCTTCAAATGGGACATGGTATAAACAAAACCAGTCCTGCAAAATCTGCCTTCCAAAACCCATATGGTGTTCCCCTCCTTCTATGTGCTACCGTTCGGCCAAACAGTAGTTTACGACCACATATGGGGTGTTTTTGCAAACTACAGAATCAGGGCAACCCATTTTGAGTGTTGTTTGGCAGTTAACCCTTGTTTTACTCCTGGAAAAAATTGATTATATTGGAAAATTTTCCAAAAAATAGAAATTTCAAAATTGTTTCTCCATCTGCCATTAACTCTTGTGGAACACCTAAAGGGTTAACAAAGTTTGTAAACCCAGTTTTGAATACCTTGAGGGGTGTACTTTCTTAGATGGAGTCACTTTTTTGAAATTTCTATTCTAGGGGTGCAACAGGGGGCTTCAAATGGGACATGGTATAAACAAAACCAGTCCTGCAAAATCTGCCTTCCAAAACCCATATGGTGTTCCCCTCCTTCTATGTGCTACCGTTCGGCCAAACAGTAGTTTACGACCACATATGGGGTGTTTTTGCAAACTACAGAATCAGGGCAACCCATTTTGAGTGTTGTTTGGCAGTTAACCCTTGTTTTACTCCTGGAAAAAATTGATTATATTGGAAAATTTTCCAAAAAATAGAAATTTCAAAATTGTTTCTCCATCTGCCATTAACTCTTGTGGAACACCTAAAGGGTTAACAAAGTTTGTAAACCCAGTTTTGAATACCTTGAGGGGTGTACTTTCTTAGATAGAGTCACTTTTTTGAAATTTCTATTCTAGGGGTGCAACAGGGGGCTTCAAATGGGACATGGTATAAACAAAACCAGTCCAGCAAAATCTGCCTTCCAAAACCCATATGGTGTTCCCCTCCTTCTATGTGCTCCCGTTCGGCCAAATAGTAGTTTACGACCACATATGGGGTGTTTCTGTAAACTACAGAATCAGGGCAACCCATTTTGAGTGTTGTTTGGCAGTTAACCCTTGTTTTACTCCTGGAAAAAATTGATTATATTGGAAAATTTTCCAAAAAATAGAAATTTCAAAATTGTTTCTCCATCTGCCATTAACTCTTGTGGAACACCTAAAGGGTTAACAAAGTTTGTAAACCCAGTTTTGAATACCTTGAGGGGTGTACTTTCTTAGATGGAGTCACTTTTTTGAAATTTCTATTCTAGGGGTGCAACAGGGGGCTTCAAATGGGACATGGTATAAACAAAACCAGTCCTGCAAAATCTGCCTTCCAAAACCCATATGGTGTTCCCCTCCTTCTATGTGCTACCGTTCGGCCAAACAGTAGTTTACGACCACATATGGGGTGTTTCTGCAAACTACAGAATCAGGGCAACCCATTTTGAGTGTTGTTTGGCAGTTAACCCTTGTTTTACTCCTGGAAAAAATTGATTATATTGGAAAATTTTCCAAAAAATAGAAATTTCAAAATTGTTTCTCCATCTGCCATCAACTCTTGTGGAAGACCTAAAGGGTTAATAAAGTTTGAAAAAACAGTTTTGAATACCTTGAGGGGTGTAGTTTCTAGAATGGGGTCATTTTTGGGAGGTTTCTATTATCTAAGCCTCACAATATGACTGCAAACCTGAACTGGTCCATAAAAAGTGGGATTTTGAAGATTTCTCAAAAATTTCAAAATTTGCTTCTAAACTTCTAAGCCTTGTAACATCCCCAAAAAATAAAATATCATTCCCAAAATGCTACAAACATGAAGTAGACATATGGGGAATGTAAAGTCATCACAATTTTTGGGGGTATTACTATGTATTACAGAAGTAGAGAAACTGAAACTTTGAAATTTGCTAATTTTTCAAAATTTTTGGTAAAAAATTTATTTTTTTATGCAAAAAAATTAACTTTTTTGACCCAATTTTAGCAGTGTCATGAAGTACAATATGTGACGAAAAAACAATCTCAGGATGGCCTGGGTAAGTCGAAGCGTTTTAAAGTTATGAGCACTTAAAGTGACACTGGTCAGATTTGCAAAAAATGGCCTGGTCCTTAAGGTGAAAATGAGCCTGGTCCTTAAGGGGTTAATGCAGCTGCCATACAGTACAGTACCCTATTATTGAGTTCAATATTGGTAATGTCTGCAAGATAATCCAATATCCTTTTTCTCAGTGTTCTCATTGTGTACCCTATATATTATTTACTGCACTGCTTAAAATATTATACTATAAACTAAATGTGTGGTACTACAATAAATAAAGGTTTCACTGGAATAAGCCATCTCATTACTACGAGAGGAAAAAAAGAGACAATGCAGCAGCACCCTGCAAATCAGATAAAGTACAATAATGCCAAAAATTATAGTGCTAATGCTACGCTTATTTATAAAGTGAGATGCTTGGCCAATGCATTTTGTACAAAACCATCTGAGCCCGTCTGCCCAAAGGCGATCTCTGTTAGACGGGTCCTAACACTAAATACTACCTGTTATGCGCCATAATGGCCGCCATAAAGTTCAGAGTGGATCCAGCATGCATGAGGATCCAACACTCCCTGAACTTTATGGCGTCCATTATGGCACATAACAGGTAGTATTTAGTGTTAGGACCCGTCTAACAGAGATCGCCTTGACGTTCGGCAGACGGGCTCAGATGGTTTTGTACAAAATGCATTGGCCAAGCATCTCACTTTATAAATAAGCGTAGCATAAGCACTATAATTTTTGGCATTATTGTACTTTATCAGATTTTCAGGGTGCTGCTGCATTGTCTCTTTTTTTCTTCTAGGTCTTTGCCATGGTGGCGTGCACCTGCGCACTGGGAGGTGCTGACTAACCCCCTTTTTTTGCAGAATTACTACGAGAAATGATTTCATTTGTTTGTATAATATATTTGCATGTACCATTTCTTTTACCACCACATTTGTATGATCTCTTTAAGTGCAACCATGTAGGGGCAGACTGGAAACTAAAATTTGCCTTGGAAAAAAAAGGTAAAAGTGGCCCCATGTTGCAGAAAGCGGGACAACATAATTAGGCAGGGCCAACATATGTAGGCAGGGCCAGCAGTACCATAGTGCAGAGCACTATACTGCCCCAGCTGAACTGTCATAAATATTGGGCAGAAAGGAATAAATATTGTAAAGGCCTATACATACTTGTCATGCCCTGCTCAGGTTATGTGCAGAGGTCTGCCAGGTTAGCAGCACGTGTGTAGTTTTTTGTTTGTTGTTTGTTTTGGGTTTGAAGTTGAGCTGTATCTGTCTTCCTTCAGGTGCACTGGGTGGGGTCGTTTGTATGAGTTTAAATTACGCCCCTTTCCAGTGTCCTGTGCAGGTTATAGCTTCTTTTTTGCTCTTAGGAAAGGAGGATTTGCTGTTACTGCTCTGCTACAAGATAAGTTGGTTTTGGTTTCCATTTTGTGTTCTGTCTAGGCTGTTAGAGAGACACCTGCCTCCTCCAGGATCTGAGGAAACAGACTGTCTCTTTCCCCCTTTTCACAATCTCAGGGACTTTAGGGAATATTCAGCCTTCGGCATGGGGGCACGTTGATTCCCACCTTTTTGGTCTGAACGTGGGCACAGAAGTCCAGGGAGAGCTGGTAGGGAATTGTCAGGAGGTGACCTTTATCCCCAGCTTCTGGCCTAGACACTTGTTTTGAGGTTTTCTGTGTGTTTATTGTATCTTGTATCCCACCCACCGTGACATTATAACCCGCCAATATCTAGACTGCCATTTCTCAGTTGCTTTGAGATGGAGTCATCTGATGCGTTAGTTGATCGCATGCAGGGATTATCCCTAGAGGTTGCTGATCTGCGTAATTCTGTTGCACGCTGTCAGAATGCTCTGGCATCAGGTGCTATAGGAGGAAGTCCCATTTATGGGGAGCCTAGAGTCGCTCTCCCTGATAGATTTTCCGGGGGTGTGGATGACTTTATCCGCTTTAGAGAGTCATACAAGCTTTATTTTTGGCTGTGGCCGTCTTCATCTGGTGATGAGAGTCAGAGAGTAGGGATAATCATATCCCTGCTTAAAGGGGACATGCAGTCCTGGGCCTTTTCTCTGCAGACCAGTTCTCTGGCCCTCCAGTCGGTGGATTAATTTTTTAAAGCCTTGGGATTAATTTATGATGACCCAGATTGGGTCTCAATGGCGGAATCTAAGTTGCGTAATTTATTACAAGGAGAACATACTGCAGAAGCGTACTGCACTGAGTTTAGGAGATGGCTACGGAGTCTGAGTGGAATGACCCCGCGCTATGTAGTCAGTTTTGTCAGGGGTTGTCTGAGAGATTGAAAGATGCCCTCGCTTTTTACGAGTATCCGGATACGTTGGAGAATGCTATGTCTTTAGCAATACGGTTAGATAGACGCATTAGAGAGAGGTGTAAGGTTCCTTCCGCGTGAGGGATCACTTCTGGGAGTGGTTTGGTCTCACCGGTTCCCCAGAGTAATATGACATATAATTCTGGGTAGGGGAGGAACCTATGCAGTTGGGTCAGGTGTCTTTCCGTTCTGTAATAGGAACTTTAGGAGGTTGCATAAGCTATGTTATTACTGTGGAGAAAGTGGTCATTTTGTTTATGCTTGTCCTTTTGTTAAACCGCAAGTTGATGACAAAGAACCACAAAGAGGTTTACTTAAAGAAAAAAAATGAAAAATCATCCCTGACTCTTGGTAGAGTGAATGGGGTGTCGGAGCAAGCAGGTATGCAATCTCACTGCAATACTCATTTTCTCCTTCCAGTTACGGTGGCGCTAGACTAAAATTTAATTTTGAAGTATTAATTGACTGTGGTTCTGGGGTAAACCTTATTGATTTTATTTTTCTTCAAAATCTGGGCTTAAGTACTTGCACTTTAGAAAGAGAGATTCCGGTGTTCGCAATTGATTCTTCCCCTGTCTCTCAAAGGAGTCTCACTCATATTGCTCATGGTATTCAGCTAAGGATCGGTAATTCACATGTTGAGATAATTTCTTGTTTTGTCATGAAGGACTTGCCCGCTCCTATGGTCTTAGGTTTACCGTGGTTGATAAAACATAACCCTACTATAGATTGCCAGGCAAGGCAGATCATTGGTTGGAGTGAATTTTGTTCGGACAATTGTCTTAGTGCATATATTTCAGGGGTGTCTACTACGGTTCTACCTCAGTATCTCTCAGATTTTGCTGATGTCTTTTCGGAGGGTGGGACCCAGGAGTTGCCTCCTCATCGTGAATATGATTGTCCGGTTAAGCTCATCCAAGGGGCCAAGATGCCAAAGTCTCGGCTATACAATCTTTCTTAACCCGAAAAAGAGGTCATGCGAAAGTATATTGCTGAGAGTTTGGCAAAGGGTCATATTAGGCCATCTAAGTCTCCGGTCACAGTTAGTTTTTTCTTTGCAAATAAAAAGGATGGGTCGCTTAGACCTTGTTTGGATGTCCGGGAATTGAACCTTATTACAGTCCGTGATCCGTATCCCTTTCCTTTGATTTCTGACCTTTTTGATCAAATTGTTGGAGCCAAGGTGTTCTTCAAGTTAGATTTAAGAGGGACCTACAATCTAATCAGAATCAAGGAGGGGGATGAGTGGAAAACGACCTTCAACACGCACGAGGGTCATTTCGAGAATCTGGTTATGCCTGGTTTGTGTTAACTAACGCACCAGCGGTGTTTCAGCGATTTGCCAATTTTCATTTTCCATCATGTTGTGGCAAGGTTTATTGTAATTTACTTGGATGACATACTAATTTACTCTCCTGATCAGAAGACCCATCAGGATCACATGAGACAGGTTTTGTCTATCCTTCGGGAGAATAAATTATATGCTAAATTGGAGAAATGTGTGTTTTCTGTTCAGGAGCTTCCGTTTCTGGGATATCTGCTTTCTGACTCTGGTTTTCGTATGGACTCTGAAAAGGTTCGGGCAGTTCTGGAATGGGACCAACTGGAGAATCAGAAAGCTTTGATGCGGTTTTTGGGGTTTACCAATTATTATAGAAAATGTATCTTTTTTTTTTTTTTTTTATTTCAAAGCTTTATTGAAGACTTAATACAGTAGTACAAGTATTCCACAGCAGTGGATATAAGTATATAATATAAGCCGTTTATACAACCATTGTACCACTTAGTTTTCAACAAACTAGAACAAATACAACATAGTAGATACCATTTCCAGATATAATGTATAGGTTTCGCATAATCAATATAGGCTGCAGGTGAAAGGTGATGTAACCTAAAACCATCAATGTACCTCGTTAAAGTGTCTAAAAGCAATCCAGGGTTTCCATAGAGTAGAGAACTTGTCATGAGAACGATTTTCCCAGGCGGATATCTCTTCAAATCTATATATGGAATCCACCTTATTTACCCAGTATTCAAGAGGTGGGAGGTCTGCTGAGAGCCAAAATCTGGGGACTAAGAGACGTGCTGCTGATAGCAATTTCTTAAAAAGTGGGGTGACTCCGGTGGATGTGTGGGAAGAGGGGAGGCCTAAAAGAGCGAGTTGAGGAGATGGATTAATCTCGGATTTGCAGATTATGTTACATTGTTTAAAGATCTCGGACCACCAATTACTCAAAGGTGAGCAAGACCACCATATGTGGAGGAACCTGCCACCCTCCTCACCACACCTCCAGCATGCGTCAGAACCAGTGCTATTATATCTACATGTGATATCAGGTGTTTTGTACCACCTGGTTAGAACTTTGTAGCCATTTTCTTGTATCCGAACACATCTGGAGGAGCTATGAGGCTCTCTAAATAGTCTCAGCTGATCCTCATTAGAAAATAGGGTGTTCAGATCCTTTTCCCATGCACCAATGAATGCCAATTTAGAGGGGCATATAGGAAGGCTCATTTTTCTATATAATTGAGAAATTAGTTTCTTAGGGGGATCCCTAGAGTTAATGAGGCTTTCAAACCAGGTGATTGGTCTTAAAAGTGCTTGGTAGGGGACAAACTTTGTTAAGCTGGTCTGCAGAAAGGAAAAGAGAGAAGGGAATATCAAAGTTTTGGGGAAAAGGGAGGCAAATTGATCCTTGTGGATCATGTTACCATCCTCCTTATAAAGAGAGAGAGCCGGAATTTCTGAATTACGGATATATGAGGGGATACTTTGTTTCAGCTCTAACGGTGCCATGTCTATTAAGTCTTTAATTTGAATAAGAGGGGAGGGAAGTGGGATTCCATTATCAGATTTTTGGAATTTATCCCATGCCTCCAGGGTGGCAGATACAATTGGGCCAGCATTCCTATGTTTAGCCCGGTTATGCTGAGGGTGGATCAGTAGAGTTCTGAGTGAGACGTTAGCTAGGGCAGCCTCCATGCTAGGCCAGGACTTGTATGTAGGATTCCTGAACCAGTCTACAACCCTGGATAATAAGGTAGCTAAGTTATATAGAGAGGGATTCGGGAGATTGATGCCGCCCAAGGTTTTGGGTTATTGCAGTACAGAAAAGCGTATACGGGCTTTCTTACGACTCCATATAAAAGAGCGAATTTCCTTATCAAGGGATTGGAAGAAGGATCTGGGAACATAAAGGGGGAGGACTTGTAAGTAATTAAGTTTAGGGAGGACTAAAGAGGTAAATATATTTTTACGGCCAAACCAGGATAATGTATGTATGTGAAGGTTGTTTAATTGGTCTTGCATAGTTTGTTGAAGTGGGGCATAATTTAGTTGAAATAATTTGGAAGCATCAGCACTAATTTTAACTCCTAAATATGTTATGAAAGGGGTATCCCAGTTAAATGGGGATTGGGCTGCTAAATTCATTTTAGTACGAGGATTTAGGCCTATACACAGGATATGGGACTTTTTCATGTTAATTTTGAGGTTAGATAGTGGACAAATTTTTTCAAAAGTATCGTAAATTAATGGGAGGGATGTTTTCGGGTTAGAGGTAATGAGAAGGAGGTCGTCCGCAAAAGCTGCGACTTTATGTTCGTGGTTTCCCAGTTTAATACCTTTGATTTCGTCATTTTGGCGAAAGGATTGTAAGAGTGGTTCCATAGATAGTACAAAAACCAGGGGGGAAAGTGGACAGCCCTGACGCGTCCCATTTCTGATGGGGAAGGAAGGGGAAGTAGTTTCATTCACCAGCACCGACGCCGAGGCGTTGGAATACATGGAGAAGACTGCGTCGATAAAAGATGTGGGTATTCCAAACCTAAGCAAGGTAAGACGCAAAAAATTCCAACTGATCCTATCAAAAGCCTTTTCGGCGTCGGTGCTGAGGAGAACTAGTGGATGAGAGAACTTGGTGGTGTGATGGATGGCATTAATAATTCTAACCGAGTTGTCCTTACCTTCTCTACCTACCACAAAGCCCGTCTGGTCACCATGAATCAAGGAAGGAAGAATGGGGGAGAGACGGTTTGCTAACATCTTAGCTAGGAGCTTTAGGTCAAGGTTTAATAGAGAAATGGGCCGATAGTTTGCGCAGTGTGCTGGGTCTTTGCCTTCTTTAGGGATAATGGTTATCAAAGCTCTCGTCATATCTGTAGTTAGAGGGATGCCTTTGAGTGATTGATTACAGATATTAAGAAGGAAAGGGGAGATAGAATCTGTGAATGTGCTATAATAAAGGGCTGAAAGACCTTCGGGGCCTGGGGCTTTTTTTTTTGGGAGCTGTTTAATAGCATTTTTCAATTCATCTATAGAGAAAGGGGATTCTAATATTTTAGTGTTAGAAATATTGAGTTTAGGGAGGGAGACAGTATCAAGGAAGCTGTTAAATGGCATCTATAGTGGAAGGGGCATTGGCTGAGGAAGTGGGTTGGGGTAAATTATAGAGAGCTTGGTAGAAGGCCTGGAATTGGGAGGCTATTTCTTTAGATGTAGAGACTGAACCACCTTCATTATTGTGAATCTTACAGATATAGTTGTGATTCCTCCTTTTTTTTATCCTATTCATGATAAACTTGGACGCTTTGTCTCCATGGGCAAAATATTTGAATTGGGAGTTAAGAAAGTATTTAGCTGATATGGAGTTTAGGACATTTTTAAGTTCAGAGCGAAGTGAGTTGAGTTTAGGGAGGTGTTGGTCAGAGAGGGAGTTTTTGTGGATTGCTTCTGTTTTGCTAATTTCTGATAGAAGGCGATCGATTCGTGCTGTCCTCAGTTTTTTAAGATGGGCACCTAGGCTGATAAATTGGCCCCTTATATATGCCTTGTGGGTATCCCAAAGGACGTGATGTGAAGTTTCCGGGAGGGCATTCAGGGAAAAAAAGTAATCTAGGGATTTTTTTATTCTATCTCTATTCTCTTTAGAGGAGATCAATTGCTCATTAAGTCTCCAGTTAGTCGTTCTAGGAGCTAGTTGGGGGGTGGAGATGGTGATAAAGATTGGAGAGTGGTCGGATAAGTGGATGGAGTCTATATGGGTTTTAGAGCAGAACTGAAGATGTGATTTAGAGACAAATAGGTAATCCAATCTTTGGTATGAGCCATGAACATTCAAAAAAAAGGTAAAGTCCCTTTCCATGGGATTAAATGTTCTCCAGGCATCGACCAGGTTTAGATCATGCAGTTTTTTACAGAGGGAGTTAAGTTTTTTCCGTGAGAGGACGGATTTTTGGTTGAGGAGTCTAAAGCAGGATTTAGGGCAACGTTAAAGTCTCCTCCCATGATAACCGTGCCTTCTTGGAAAGACTCTATAATCGGGTAGATAGTTCCAAACCAAGAAGTCTGGTTGACATTAGGGGCGTAAATGTTAATCAAGGTATAGACTTGGTTAGCTATAGTACCTTTAAGCATTATATACCTTCCTTCTGTGTCCTGAATATGCGAGATATATTGGAGATAAGTGTTTTTGTTGAATCCGATGCTAACACCCCTGGAAGCGGAGGAGCCCGAGCCGCAGTGAAACCAAGTCGGAAAGCTAGAATGAGAAAGGTTTGGGTAGTGGTTAAATTTAAAGTGGGTTTCTTGTAAAAATAAAATGGAGGTATTTTTCTTTTTTAAGAGCGAAAAGATTTGGCATCTCTTAGAAGGTGCATTGAAGCCTTTAACATTGTATGAAGCTATTGTGAGAACCGCCATAATAATCTAGTCATTTGGGTGGAACACTGCGACTCGGGCCTCCCCGCGCAAAAAGAGCTATTAAGATATAAGGTAAACATTGGTTCATACCATGGTATTAGGAACAAGGATGTACGATGACTTGACTGATGTAAGGCTACATCACACTGTGAAAGGTACCCACTAAACAAGAACAAGTGATACAACCAAAAACCCAGAAAAAGAAATAAACTTAAGAAAGAAAACATTTGCGCAGTTGAGCATAAAACTCGTTGGTGGATCAAAGGGGGAATTTCCGAAATGTGAAGGACATCACCCTTTTTAGAAGCATAGATCCAAATCATTGCAAAACAGATATATATGTTGGAGTGGAGGAGGAAATAGAGGGGTAAGGTGTTAGGTACAGGTACCAGAATAGGAGGTTGAGAAAAGCGGAAGTGGAGAAAGGGTTAAAGCTAAAAGAGGGGGAGCAAAATGGAAGAGAATAGTAAGACAGTCCCGCTCACTCTCCTAGTGGAAGTCTTCTTGGCGTGGATTGTGAGACATCCCTTCTGGACTTAGTAGATCTTGGGGTGCGTTGCTTCTCCCACGGAGCCGGGGTAGGTAAGTCCGGCAAAGAGGATAAGTTCTGAATTGGGTCCCAGTTCTGAATATTCAGAGTTCCAATGTTGAGGTGGTCATACACTTGGTTGAGATCCATAAATGTAGAAATATTCATCCTGCGACCTTCATGAAGAAAAGACAGGCCAAAAGGAAATGTCCATCTATATGGGATATTATGTGATCTGAGCCAGTCTGTCAATGGCTTCAAAGCTCTCCGTTTCTTTAGTGTGGATTGGGAGAGGTCCTGGTAAACGGATATGTTGCATCCTTCCCAGGTGATTTCTCCTGCAGAGCGAGCTCTGATCATAATAGCTTCCTTAACTTGGAAGCTTAGGAACTTACAAATGATGTCCCTTGGTGGATCAGATGTGGCTGGCTTGGGTCTTAGAGCTCTATTAACACCTCATGGGCTGAGTCAGGGCCCAGGATGGAGAGGCAAATTTGAGTGATGACGTAGGGAATCTCGCTTGCGACAGTTGATTCTGGCACCCCTCGAAAGCGCAAATTATTGCGCCTGCCGTGATTTTCTTGGTCTTCCAGAGCACAGTATATGGCATTCAGATTGCTTTATATGAAGACCATGTTATTAGCTACCTCTTTTTGGTGACTCACCATGACCGCTTGAGATTCTTCTAGTGTCTCTACTCTCCTGCCGATTTGCCCAAGGTCTTGTTTAATCGTAGAGAGGTCTGTGCTTAGAGGTTCCAGCGCTGCCGTTAGAGAGGAGGTGAGTATTTCCTTGAGATACGATCTAGAGATAGGTAGATTGTCCGCCTCTGCCTCCGCTTCTTGGGACGCATCAGATGATTCTTTCTGTGGGCGGCCTGCAGTGCGAGGTGAGGCCGGCGCCATCTTGCTTTCCCGCGCCACATAAGCAGAGGCCGCTTTTTTGATAAATTTGTCCATATCCCCTCTGCAGGCAGGGGTTTTATGCTGGTCAGCGGTGTCACTGGGCTTGGGTCCTCCGATTTTGACCATGATTGGATCTCGAGGCTTTATATCCAGGCTATTTAGGGCGATTTGTGTACGGAGCTATTCACTCATGCAGCCATCTCCTGCCGGCGCTACATAGAAAATGTATCTTGAACTACTCTACCATTTGTAAAATCTTTGACCGATATGACTAGGAAAAGCGTCGACTTCTCTGACTGGTCGGATGAGGCATTGCAGGCCTTTTCGGCTATTAAGGAATGTTTTGCGTCTGCTCCCATTCTGATGAAGCCCGATGTGTCTCAGCCATTTGTGGTGGAAGTGGGTGCATCAGAGGTGGGGGTTGGAGCAGTGTTGTTGCAGGGTTCATCTCTTGCCAATTGGCGTCCCTTTGCTTTTTTTTTCCAAGAAGCTCTCGGTCGCCGAGAGGAATTATGATGTAGGCAATAGGGAATTGCTGGCCATCAAATTGGCCTTTGAGGAATGGCGTCACTGGTTGGGGAGAGCGTCTCATCCCGTTACGGTATATACTGATCATAAGAATTTGGCTTACCTGCAATCTGCCAAGCGTCTGAATCCTAGACAGGCTAGATGGTCACTGTTCTTTACTAGGTTCAATTTTGTGGTTACTTTTCGCCCAGGGGTTAAAAACATCAAGGCAGATGCATTGTCTCATAGTTTTCCTGGGGGAAGTGATTCAGAGGATCCTGCTCCGATTTTGCCTGATGGGGTGGTGGTCTCCACTCTGTACCCCGAGTTGGAGATGGAGGTGATGGGAGCCCAGCAGGGGGCTCCTGATTCTTGTCCCCCAGGGAGGTTGTTTGTTCTTGCTGGACTGCGATACAAGGTATTCAAGGAACATCACGATACTGTCCTTGCTGGACATCTTGGTGGCACATCCACCTTTGACCTTATTTCTTGGAGGTTTTGGTGGCCTGGGTTACGTAAGAGTGTTGAGGGTTACGTAGCAGCTTGTGAGACCTGTGCACGGTCAAAGGTTGCTCACACTCGAACTTCTGGTTCACTTCTTTCTTTGTCTATTCCATCTCGTCCTTGGACGCACTTGTCTCTGGACTATTACTAATCTGTCGAGTTCCTCCGGGAAAACTGTGATTTTGGTGGTTGTGGATCGTTTTAGTAAAATGGCTCACTTTCTATAGTTAGCTAGTCTGCCCAATGCTAAGACTCTTGCTCAGGTTTTGTTGATAACATTGTGAAATTACATGGTATTCCCTCAGAGGTGGTTACTGATAGGGGCACGCAGTTTGGTTCCAGGTTTTTGAGGGCGTTCCGCTCTCGTCTTGGTGTTCAACTTTCGTTCTCTTTGGCTTTTCATCCGCAGTCGAATGGGCAGACAGAGCATACTAACCAAAACCTGGAGACCCACTTGAGGTGTTTTGTGGCTGAGAACCAGGAGGACTGGTCCTCATTCTTATCTCTAGCAGAGTTTGCTTTGAATATCTGTAAACAGGAGTCCACGGGTAAGTTGCCATTTTTTGGCGCATACGGTTTTCATCTTCAGTTTGGTATCTTTCCTGGGACTGGTTCCTCTGGCAGAGGAGAAGAAATTTTCTTCTGCCTTGTCTTCTATCTGGCGGAGGATCCAAGTTAATTTGGAGAAGATGGGTGAGAGGTATAGGCGAATTGCTGACAGGAGACGTATCACTGGTCCGGACCTGTGTGTGGATGATCTGGTGTGGTTATCTACAAAAAATATTAAACTGAGAGTACCATCTTGGAAACTGGGTCCAAGATTTCTTGGACCTTACAAAATATCTGCGGTTGTCAATCCAGTGGCGTTTCATCTGCATCTTCCGCAGATCTGGAGGATCCATGATGTGTTCCACAGGTCTTTACTGAAAAAATATGTGAAGCCAGTGGAACCATCGCCATTGCCTCCTTCCCCTGTTCTTTCACAGGGCCCATCCGGATAAAGTTGGGCCGGGGTGTCCGGAGGTCAGCACGTAGCAGCACGTGTGTAGTTTTTTGTTTGTTTTGGGTTTGAAGTTGAGCTGTATCCACCTTCCTTCAGGTGCACTGGGTGGGGTCTTTTGTGTGAGTTTAAATTACACCCCTTCCCAGGGTCCTGTGCGGGTTATAGCTTCTTTCTTGCTCATAAGAAAGGAGGATTTGCTGTTTCTGCTCTGCTACAAGATAAGTTGGTTTTGGTTTCCTTTTTGTGTTCTGTCTAGGCTGTTAGAGAGACATCTGCCTCCTCCAGGATCTGAGGAAGCAGACTGCCTCTTTCCCCCTTTTCACCATCTCAGGGACTTTAGGAAATCTTCAGCCTTAGGCACGGAGGCACATTGATTCCCACCTTTTGGGTCTGAACGTGGGCACAGAAGTCCAGGGAGAGCTGGTAGGGAATTGTCAGGAGGTGACCTTTATCCCCAGCTTCTGGCCTAGATGCTTGTTTTGAGGTTTTCTGTGTGTTTATTGTATTTTGTATCCCACCCACCGTGACAATACTTCTTTTACAGATTGGTATATGGGCATTATGGTAGCCATTTTGTCTGCTTGATAGAAGGTCAATGCGAGTTTATTCTTTTTGGACAAAGACTTACAAGGAAGAGTCAGGAATCTGAACATAAATATTCTCATGTTTGTAAATTGTGGGGGTCTTAGACAGGTACCATATAGATTCTTCAGGCCTCTACAAAAGACAAATAACAAGAGACGGGGTGTTCTAAAGATTTTTTTTTTCTCTCAATGAATAGAAAAGGGATTTATTTAAAGGTTGTATGATGTAACTTTACTATTCATTGAAGTGATAATAGTGGCAATAATGTGATTATATTATGATATTAAAGGCAACATCTATATGCTTATTTCATTGACTAATTGGAGGTTAAATATAAACCCGTGCTTTCATCATATCCAAACTATATTCATTATATATTGTACCCATTGAAACATGTTACTATGTATTAGTAGCAATTTTTTTATTTTTTTTTTTAACTATATAGAATATACCAATGTATTTTTTTTTTTATGTGTGAAAAGCTAATGTTTGGAACTAATTACCTCACTTTAAAAGTATGTGGAGAAAGAAGATTAAGTGCTTTGGTATATGATCTTAAAGTAGTATATCTATAAGCAGACTGTATGTCTGACAGTTGGTATCCATTAATGTCCTTTTTCCCCATATTTAGGGCTTTGTCCAGAGCTTGGGTCAAAGATTATCTTTCTACCAGATCTTTATAAAATATTAGAATTAAAGGTAATTACACAAACTTTTACATAGAACACTAGTGCCCCCTTTATGGTGGTGGTGAGAATGGCGAGGAAGAGATATGTAGGAAATTGATGCACTATGATGTCATTAGTCACGTGGAAGACCAAACCAAGCCCACATTCCAGGGGGGGGATAAAAGATAGCATGAGCCGTCAAGGGGAAAGGAAGGAATTACATACTAAGGGAGATAGGTCGGAAGATGAGAGGAGATATCTAAGGAAACTGAACTAAAGAGAACCTGACCATCCCATGTTTCTGAACTGTGACCGCTGACTTCTTTCAGACAGCTACATTTTTATTTACTGGTAAAGTATAAATGTATATCTTTATATTAGGCAATTGATTAGCCATATATATATTCAAATAGACCATGCAGTTCTTCTAGGATCTAGATTCATTTGAGATAATTTTAACTGCAGTGCAAATTATGTCTTTCAGTCTTGGGAGCTAAATATATACATTTGACATATACATTTGTATAATCTCCAGAAAAATGATTTCAGTTTCTAGTCAATGGTCTGGTGGGATATATATTGAAGTAAATTGGTGGAAGTATCTTTACTTTGCATATAATATTGGCTTATAGCCAAACTCATGCATGAGGGGACAAATTTTGCTTATGCGCTGTTAAACTTTTAAGTTTATGACCATCTGTTTGCTGGGAGAAGTCACGTGTCAATTCTGAGCTTTTTGTTTCCTTATTCTGTGAGCTACTTATAAGCTACCCATTTCATTTAAAAAGCTATTTTATTGGCTGCATTTATGTCTTAGGGCTCTTTCACACCTGCGTTCTTTTCTTCAGGCATAGAGTTCCGTCGTCGGGGCTCTATGCCGGAAGAATCCTGATCAGTTTTATCCTAATGCATTCTGAATGGAGTGAAATCCGTTCACGATGCATCAGGATGTCTTCAGTTCCGGAACGGAACGTTTTTTGGCCGGAGAAAATACCGCAGCATGCTGCGCTTTTTGCTCCGGCCAAAAATCCTGAAGACTTGCCGCAAGGCCGTATCCGGAATTAATGCCCATTGAAAGGCATTGATCCGGATTCGGCCTTAAGCTAAACGTCGTTTCGGCGCATTGCCGGATCCGACGTTTAGCTTTTTCTGAATGGTTGCCATGGCTGCCGGGACGCTAAAGTCCTGGCAGCCATGGTAAAGTGTAGCGGGGAGCGGGGGAGCAGTATACTTACCGCCCGTGCGGCTCCCGGGGCGCTCCAGAGTGACGTCAGGGCGCCCCACGCGCATGGATGACGTGATTGCATGGCACGTCATCCATGCGCATGGGGCGCTCTGACGTCACTCTGGAGCGCCCCGGGAGCCGCACGGACTGTAAGAATACTGCTCCCCCGCTCCTACTATGGCAACCAGGACTTTAATAACGTCCTGGCTGCCATAGTAACACTGAAAGCATTTTGAAAACGGATCCGTCTTCAAATGCTTTCAGTGCACTTGCGTTTTTCCGGATCCGGCATGTAATTCCGGCAAGTGGAGTACACGCCGGATCCGGACAACGCAAGTGTGAAAGAGGCATTACACATTACCTATGTCTTCCTATTGATTGAACCTATTTGATCCTTATTCTTTTTTTGTCACCAATTCTATATTTTATTATTATTTTGCACTGAATTTGTTTATAAATAAATAAATGTGTGTGTGTGTGTGTGTGTGTATATATATATATATATATATATATATATATATATATTGCAAACAATTGTATCCTTCCTGTCTTCAACTCTGGATTTGTGAAAATAAGCTGGGAATTTCCTTCATTACAGATCCTTGCTTGTTTTCATAGATAGAAAGCTGTTTATCAAAGCAGTATAAACATTCGGACAGAACCAAATACCACAGTGCGGCACAAAATACTGCCACTAGTGATGAGCAAATATTTTGTAGAATATTCATCATATATTTGCAAATTCAAGATAATATTCTTAATTGCGAAAATCATCAAATGTATTATTCGCGTAATATGCTCAAAATATCGGCGTGGGGTAGGCAACTTTTCTATTGGTTGCTAGGGATGTTGCTAAGCTGTGACGAAGCCTTATCATTGGCCCAAAAACTAGAAGAAGGGAGGGATTCGTCATTACGAATATATAGCACTATATTATAAATATTCGCAAATTCTCGAAGTGCCAATATTCTCAATAATAATTCAATTTTTGAATATTCGTGCTCAACACTGCCACCTGCGTCACAGTATTCAACTGTATCACTGTCCTGAGGATAGTGATATAGATACAGTTGAATTCAGGGGGACACCTGTGGCTGCTGGCTAGGTGCATAAGAGAGAATTAAATCATTATGTACCCGACTGGTGGCCATGAGGAGGGCTTGGGTGGCCCTCCTAGGCATTAGCCCATTGGGAAATTTCCCTGTAGGGTCCATGGCCAAACCACCCCTAATTAATGTAAAGACTGGGGGAAAGCATAGACCTTAGGGCTCTTGAAACCATTCACTTAAATGGGTCCACAAAAAGACAGTAATGAGTATAACTGTTGGTCAGTGGGCATTAGTGGCGTCGCTAGAGGGGGGCGAGGGGGGGCAATTGCCCCCCCTATGTTGTCCCTTGCCCCCCCGGGTGCCCCCCCCCGCTGATTCCCCAGAGTGAATACTAATGAGCGCTTCCATTATGGAAGCGCTCATTAGTACCGAAGGACCAGGAAGTGGTGAACGCTCTGTACTCACCACTTCCTGGTCCTCGGCTGTCGGCTGTGCAGGGCTGCGCACAGCGTGAGGGCGCTCTGTGACCTCACGCTGTGCGCGCCAGTTTAGAGCACAGTCGACTGAGGAGAAAATGGCAGGCGGCGTCCGTCCAGGAACAGGAGAGGTAAGTGTTTTTATTTTTTATTTTATAAAAAATGTGGCTGCTGGGGGCATTATGGGGGCTAATAGGAGGCATATAAGGGCTAATTGGAGCCATATGGGGCATTTGGAGGCATATTTGGGGGCTAATAGGAGGCATATGGGGGCTATTTGGGGGCTAATTGGAGGCATATATGGGGGCTAATTGGAGGCATATTTGGGGCTAATTGGAGGCATATTTGGGGCTAATTGGAGGCATATTTGGGGCTAATAGGAGGCATATGGGGCTGATAGGAGGCATATGGGGCTGATAGGAGGCATATGGGGCTGATAGGAGGCATATGGGGGCTAATTGGAGGCATATGGGGGCTAATTGGAGGCATATGGGGGCCTATGGGGCTAATAGGAGGCATATGGGGGCTAATTGGAGGCATATGGGGGCTAATTGGAGGCATATGGGGGCATATGAGGCTAATTGGAGGCATATGGGGGCTAATTGGAGGCATATGGGGGCTAATTGGAGGCATATGGGGGCATATGGGGGCTAATAGGAGGCATATGGGGGCTAATAGGAGGCATATGGGGGCTAATAGGAGGCATATGGGGGCTAATTGGAGGCATATGGGGGCATATGGGGCTAATAGGAGGCATATGGGGTAATAGGAGGCATATGGGGGCTGATAGGAGGCATATGGGGGCTAATAGGAGGCATATGGGGGCTAATAGGAGGCATATGGGGGCTAATTGGAGGCATATGGGGGCTAATTGGAGGCAAATGGGGGCATATGGGGCTAATAGGAGGCATATGGGGTAATAGGAGGCATATGGGGGCTGATAGGAGGCATATGGGGGCTAATAGGAGGCATATGGGGGCTAATAGGAGGCATATGGGGGCTAATAGGAGGCATATGGGGGCTAATAGGAGGCATATGGGGGCTAATTGGAGGCATATCGGGGCTAATTGGAGGCATATGGGGGCATATGGGGGCTAATAGGAGGCATATGGGGGCTAATAGGAGGCATATGGGGGCTAATAGGAGGCATATAGGGGCTAATAGGAGGCATATGGGGGCTAATAGGAGGCATATGGGGGCTAATAGGAGGCATATGGGGGCTAATTGGAGGCATATGGGGGCTAATTGGAGGCATATGGGGGCTAATAGGAGGCATATGGGGGCTAATAGGCATATGGGGGCTAATTGGAGGCATATGGGGGCTAATAGGAGGCATATGAGGGCTAATAGGAGGCATATGGGGGCTAATTGGAGGCATATGGGGGCTAATAAGAGGCATAATGGGGCTAATAAGAGGCATATGGGGGCTAATAGGAGGCATATGGGGGCTAATAGGCATATGGGGGCTAATTGGAGGCATATGGGGGCTAATAGGAGGCATATGGGGGCTAATAGGAGGCATATGGGGGCTAATTGGAGGCATATGGGGGCTAATAAGAGGCATAATGGGGCTAATAAGAGGCATAATGGGGGCTAATGAGGCATAAGGGCTGATATGGGGGCTAATGAGGCATAAGGGCTGATATGGGGGCTAATGAGGCATAAAGGCTGATATGGGAGCTAATGAGGCATAAGGGCTGATATGGGGGCTGATATGAGAGGCATAATGAGGGCTAATGAGAGGCATAATGTGTCATCCACAGATGCCCCCATAACAGTGTGTCTTCCACAGATCCACCATAACAGTGCGCCTGTGCACTGACGAGAGACAGAAAGAAGGGGAAAGAATACGTGGATGCAAGCAGAGGACGGCACAGCAGACGACTGAGTAGCTTCTTTTGTAAGTAAATTGCTTTATTATAACTGTATCCCTGCATATCGCAATTCACTCGTATTTTGTAATCTTATTGATATATACTTATTTTGTTTGTGCCCCCCCATTTTTGACTGTGGTATCTTTGTGCCCCCCCTATATATTGTTCCTAGAGTCGCCACTGGTGGGCATCCAGAGTCCGTCCATTACTGTCACTCAGTGGGCGTCTGTTTCTAGGAATCTGTTAATGTCTGTCCGTAACTGTCGGTCAGTTGGCATTAGTTACTGTCTGTTACTGTTGGTCAGTGGAAGTCCATTACTAGGCTATCGTTAGTGTGCACTCATAACTGTTGGTTAGTGGGTATTTGTTACTGCTCATTGTAACTGTAGGTTAATGGGCATCTGATATTGTCCATCCATAACTATCAGTCAGTGGACATGGGCTATTGTCTGTCTGTAACTTTTGGTCTGTGAACGTCCATTATTAGGCATCCATTACTGTCAGTCTGTTATTGTCGGTCAGTGAGTGCTCATTACTAGGTGCCCGTTAGTATCCATCCGTAACTGTCTGTCAATGGGCGTCCATTACTCTCTTTCTATCAATGTCGGTCAGTGGGTGTCCATTGCTAGGTATCCTTTAGAGTCCATCACTGGGAGACAGATACACTCCATCACACCATTACCTTATACACCTCTTTTTTAAAAAAAAGTACAAAAATTGTTACTAGAGTGGGATACTCTTTTTTTTAATCTACTGGTCTATGTAACAGAAAATTACTCAAAGGATGTATAGTGCGGAGCAGGCATACAAGTCTTTATGCTCTGACAGTTCAGAGGTGCAAATATATTTAAATAGTGGTAACTCAAGCTCTGCTTCTATCAGCGTACCCTGTGGTGGTAGAAGACCATGTCACTTCAGAAGAAGAGTCATCGCGTTCACAGCAAAATGTTGCCGTCCCTTCCTTAGAATCCCAGAATCTCAGAATTAATTGTACAGCAGACCAACTTTTATGCTGTACAGTTTTCTGTACAAAAGACCACATGTCTGTACTTCAATAAGTGGACCTCCACAAGTGTTACTGAAATGTAAAAAAATTTAGGCCTTACCCTTAATATGGGCATAGTAAAAACAACCTTCTGTCCATTCCCACTGGACTGCAAGTACTGTCCACACAACCCTTGTGATTACAACATCCAATAAATACCCCAACCATGGGATGAAAACTTCTTTAAGCAAAAAAGCCTTTGGCAATACTATTACTAATACATAACCTACATAGAGAATGCCAGACCGCTAATACTGATTAATTCTTTATTACAAAAAAATCTCAATTAAATAAATCACAATTAATTACATACATGATTAAAAAGAATTGGTACAGGAGATAAAAAACGGCATCACTGGTGGAGACATACAGTGGACGCAGATCCCAATTAGTCCATCATAATTGTTATTAAAGTGCATATATAGGATATAATGAAGGCAGGACAGTGGACACAAGTCCTAATTAATCCATCATGATTAGTCTAAAGTACATTATAGAGTTCCATTGAAACAAGACATAGGACATTACCCATACTGTGTCTCCTCCAGGATGGCACCAACCCCAACGCACGTTTCGGCGTACCTTGTGATTGTAGCAGTTATGTCTCAAAACTGCTATGAAGTTCTAATGCCATTTATGAATTTTTATGATAATTCTTAAGTTCCCCACCGCAGAACTGATCCAGCCTATGACCAGCTAAATAAATTGAGGCCCTTAATTCTCCTCCTTAGACATTCATTCTTAAAATTATACATCATGCCTGATCTGTCTGTTTATAAGTCGATATTCAGTTTTAACCCCTTAGTAACCACCCATACTCCTTTTTACGGTTCTCACAAAGGGGCCAAGGTGCGGGGACTGTGCTCTCACATGAGAGCCGCGGCCCTTCTTTAACAGCCCAAACCAGCAAGAGTGCCGATCCTAGTTGTTTAACACTTTAATGGCGCCCGCCACATGTAAAGTGCTGACAGAGGGAGCGGACTCCCTCTGTATCCCAACCGCACCCTGCAAATGCTATTGCGGGGTGTTGATGTGTGTGGTCACCCTGATGTTGGCCACAGAACAGCCTTGAGTAATTTACAACAGGCTGCGCCTCTCTGGAGCAACCTGCTGGTCAATGTCAGAATAGCATTGCCATTAAAATACAATGCCCTATAGGGACGTGCATTGCATTTTAAAAGAAATCAAGTCTGTTATAGTCCCCTTGTGGGACTATTAAGTGGTAAAAAAAAAGTAAAAAAGAATATAATTTATTCAATTAAAAAATCCCATAAAAAAATACGCTTTTCAATTAAAAAAATTGCAAAAAAATAATCTTTCTCATATGTTTGGCATTGCCACATCTGTATCGACCCATACTGCATAAATATCATACAAATGATGGCCAGCAATTCCCTATCTCCTACATCATAATTCCTCTCGGCGACCGAGAGCTTCTTGGAAAAAAAAAGCACACGGATGCCACTTGCCAGGAGATGAACCCTGCGACAACACTGCTCCAACCCCCACCTCTGATGCATCCACCTCCACCACGAATGACTGAGACACATCGGACTGCATCAGAATGGGAGCAGACGCAAAACTTTCCTTAATAGCTGAAAAGGCCTGCAATGCCTCATCCGACCAGACAGAAGTCAACAACTTTCTTAGTCATATCGGTCAGGAGTTTTACAATGGTAGAGTAGTTCAAGATACATTTTCTATAATAATTGGTAAACCCCAAAAACCGCATCAAAGCTTTCTGATTCTGCGGTCTGTCCCATTCCAGAACCGCCCAGACTTTTTCGGGGTCCATACGAAAACCACAGTCAGAAAGCAGATATCCCAGAAACTGAAGCTCCTGAACAGTAAACACACATTTCTCTAATTTGGCATACAATTTATTCTCCCGAAGGATCGACAAAACCTGTCTCATGTGATCCGGATGAGTCTTCAGATCAGGAGAGTAAATTAGAATGTCATCTAAGTAAACTACCACGAACCTCCCCACAAAATGATGGAAAATGTCATTGACAAATCGCTGAAACACTACTGGCGCGTTAGTTAACCCAAAAGGCATAACCAGATTCTCGAAATCACCCTTGTGTGTGTTGAAGGCCGTTTTCCACTCATCCCCCTCCTTGATTCTGATCAGATTGTAGGCCCCTCTTAAATCTAACTTGGAGAACACCTTGGCTACAACAGTCTGATCAAAAAGGTCAGAGATCAAAGGAAGGGGATACGGATTACGACCTGAATGCGATTCAACTCCTGGAAATCCAAACAGGGTCTAAGCAATCCATCCTTTTTCTTAACAAAGAATAACCCAACTGCAACCGGAGATTTAGATGGCCTAATATGACCTTTTGCCAACTCTCGGCAAAAAACTTCCGCATGACCTCTCTTTCGGGTTGAGAAAGATTGTATAGCCAAGACTTTGGCAACTTAGCCCCTGGGATGAGATTAAGCGGGCAATCATATTCACGATAAGGAGGCAATTCCTGAGCCCCACCCTCCACAAATACATCCGCAAAATCTGAGAGATACTGGGGGTAAAACCGTAGTAGAAACCCCAGAGAGAGAGGCACTAAGACAATTGTCCGAACAAAATTCACTCCAACCAATGATTTGCCTTGCCTGCCAATCTATAGTAGGGTTATGTTTTATCAACCACGGTAAACCTAAGACCATATGAGCGGGCAAGTCCTTCATGACAAAACAAGAAATTATCTCAACATCTGAATCACCCACCCTTAACTGAATACCATGAGCAATATGAGTGAGACTCTTTTCAGAGAGAGGGGAAGAATCGATTGCGAACACCGGAATCTCTCTTTCTAAAGTGCAAGTACTTAAGCCCAGATTTTGAAGAAAAAGACAATCAATAAGGTTTACCCCAGCACCACAATCAAGGAATACTTCAAAATTAAATTTTCTTGAGTCTAGCGCCGCTATAGCTGGAAGGAGAAAACGAGTATTGCAGGGAGATTGCATACTTGCTTCCTCCGGCAGCCCATTCACACTACCAAGAGTCAAGGATGTTTTTTTTTCTCTTTATGTAAACCTCTTTGTGGTTCTTTATCATCAACACGCGATTTAACAAAAGGACAAGCATAAACAAAATGACCACTTTCTCCACAGTAATAACATAGCTTATGCAATCTCCTAAAGTTCCTATTACCAGAACGGAACAACACCTGAACTAGCTGCATGGGTTCCTCCCCTACCCCAGGATTATACGTCATAATTCTCTGGGGAACTGGTGGGACGAAACCACTCACAGAAGGGATCCCTCGCGTGGGGGGGGGGGGGGGGATCTTACACCTCTTTCTAATACGTCTATCTAACCATACAGCCAAAGACATAGAATTCTCCAATGTATCCAGGTACTCATGAAAACCAAGGACATCTTTTAATCTCTCAGACAACCCCTGACAAAACTGACTACGAAGCGCGGGGTCATTCCACCCAGACTCCGTAGCCCATCTCCTAAACTCAACACAATACATCTCTGAAGAATATTCTCCTTGGGATAAAGTATGCAACTTAGATTCTGCCATCTAGACCCGATCTGGGTCATCATAAATTAATCCCAAGGCTTTCAAAAATTCATCCACCGACCGGAGGGCCAGAGAACCGGTCAGCAGAGGAAAGGCCCAGGACTGCACGTCCCCTTTAAGCAGGGAAATAATTATCCCTACTCTCTGACTCTCATCACCAGATGAAGACAAACGCAGCTGAAAATACAGCTTGCATGACTCTCTAAAGCGGATAAAATCATCCACACCCCCAGAAAACCGATCAGGGAGAGCAACCTTATGTTCAAGGCTGGACTGACTCCCACCAGCAGAGCCATGAAGCAGTAAATTCTGACAAAGTAAAACTGCATTACGGAGGTTAGCTACCTCCCAAGTAAATTCCTGCATGCGATCAACCAACGAATAAATTGACTCCATGTTAAAGCTGCTGAAAAATAGCAGTCTGGGTTTTGGCGGGTTATAATGTCATTCTGGACAGGATACAAGATACCACAGAACACTACAAACAAGTGTCTAGGCCAGAAGCTGGGGATAAAAGGTCACCTCCTTACAAATCCCTACCAGCTCTCCCTAGACTACTGTGCCCACGTTCAGACCCTGAAGATGGGAATAAACGTGCCCCCGTGCCTAAGGCTGAAGATACCCTAAAATCCCTAAGATAGTGACAGGGGAAAAGAGACAGCCTGCTTCCTCAGGACCTGGAGGAGGAAAGCGTCTCCCTAACAGCCTAGACAGAACACCCAAAAGAAAATCAAAATCAACTTATCTTGTCACAGAGCAGAAATGGCGAATCCTTCCTTCCTTCCACAGAGCAAGAGTGAAGCTATAACCCGCACGGAACACTGGGAAGAGGCGTGATTTAAACTCCTAAAAACGACCCCACCCAGAGCACCTGAAGGGAGGCAGATACAGCTCAACTCCAAAACAAAAACAAAAAACTACACACGTGCTGCTAACCTGGCAGTCCTCCGCACACAATCTGAACAGGGCATGACAGGTACACCTGAAGTCTTTCTATATACTGTATGAAAGCAGGGACTCCCAACTTAACCCACAGGCTCTCCAGAAATTATTAGAACATCAGGGAAAATTGTGTGGCACTGTAAATTTTTTATACAAGTGTACCCTTTTTTAAGTCCCTCCATGCTACAAACACAGGGGCTTGTGGGACAGTAGACATAAACAGAGCGGGATTCCCACAACATCTGGTATCCAAGCGTTTGAAGAAAGGAACATCCTTCAACCTTTTAAGTGACCAGCTACCAGTGAAGTGGAAGGACAGGTAGGATGTATATAATGTTGAACATTCAGATTGCTACTTATAATGGTTAAAAAGGTCCAAGGAACCCTCAGCTTCCTCGAGTTCCAGAAGAAGATATTTGAGAGTTTCTAGTTTGAGTCCCCTGGCACCTGGACAAAAGCTTCAAATCTGAGGATGTTCTAAGGCTATCAGAACGCCGCTTCCTTCACCCAGTCCCTGCATATTGCCACCCAGAAATATCCTCAGAAACGATGCCAGGTGTGGCAATCATAGAAGGAGAAGGGATACCGTTTTTTATTCCAACAGTTACTCATCACAAGCAGGCCTTTGTAATTTTCCCTGTTTTGAAAAATACTGTATGGTTTCAAATTATTAATCTTATTTAATACCAAAAAGATTGGGTGTCGGGTCTTATCATGGAGTCAATTTATTCTAATTTTCTGTTTAGTTTCTCGGCTTTCCAGGGAGGGAGGAATACCTTTGGGATGGGTTTTGGAGCATATTTTTTTCCAGACATTGAAACAAATTTTACCACATTAAGCTGTTAATTCCATTCACATTACTGTATCGTGATATAGGCATAATATTTATTTTCTTGGGAGGATATCTAATGATTGCCCCTTTCACACAAGCGAGCTTTCCGTGCGGGTGCAATGCATGACGTGAATGCATAGAACCCACACTGAATCCTGACCCATTCATTTCAATGGGTCTGTGTACTTGAGCGTTTTTTTTTCACGCATCAGCTCTGCGTTGCGTGAAAAACGAAGCATGTTCTATATTCTGTATTTTTCATGCAGCCCTGGCCCCATAGAAGTGTACGGGTCTTCAGTGAAAAGTGCATTGCATCCGCAAGCAAGTGCGGATACAATGCATTTTTCATTGATGGTTGCTAAGAGATATTGTTTGTAAACCTTCAGTATTTTATCACGCGCGTGAAAAAAACATCAAAACGCATTGCACCAACGAGGAAAAAAATTAACAACTGAACGCAATTGCAGATAAAACTGACTGAACTTGCTTGCAAAATGGTGTGAGTTTCACTGAACGCATCCGGACCAAATTCGTCACACTTGTGTGAAAGAGGCCTAAGGGTTTTATTAAGGATTTGTTTTTAGTGAATCTCTTAGGCTGGTTTCACACGGGCGTTGCGGAAAAATGTGCGGGTGCGTTGCGGAAACACCCGCGATTTTTCCGCGCGAGTGCAAAACATTGTCATGCGTTTTGCACTCGCGTGAGAAAAATCGCGCATGTTTGGTACCCAAACCCGAACTTCTTCACAGAAGTTCGGGCTTGGGATTGATGTTCTGAAGATTCTATTATTTTCCCTTATAACATGGTTATAAGGGAAAATAATAGCATTCTGAATACAGAATGCTTAGTATAATAGTGCTGGAAGGGTTAAAAAAAAATAAAAACGTTAACTCACCTTATCCCCAAGATCGTGTAGTTCCCGGTCGGTCTCTTCTCTAGCTGTGGGCTTGGGCTGAATGACCTTTGGTGATGTCAGATCACATGCTCCAATCACATGGTCCATCACCATGGTGATGGAGCATGTGATCTGACATCACCAAAGGTCCTTTAGCCACAGCTAAAGAAGAGACCGACCGGGAACTAGGCGATCATGGGGATAAGGTGAGTTAACTTTTTTATTTTTTTTAACCCTCCCAGCACCATTATACTAAGCATTCTGTAGTCGGAATGCTATTATTTTCCCTTATAACCATGTTATAAGGGAAAATAATACAGTGAATAGACTGTCACCTAGAACCCATGCGTGAAAATCGCACCGCATCCGCACTTGCTTGCGGATGCTTGCGATTTTCACGCAACCCCATTCATTTCTATGGGGCCTGCGTTACGTGAAAAACGCAGAATATAGAACATGCTGCGATTTTCACGCAACGCATAAGTGATGCGTGAAAATCACCGCTCATGTGAACAGCCCCATAGAAATGAATGGGTCAGGATTCAGTGCGGGTGTAGTGCGTTCAACTCACGCATCGCACCCGCACGGAAATCTCGCCCGTGTGAAAGGGGCCTTAGACCCCACAACTAGGGTTGAGCGAACTCGACCTGTAAAGTTCGGGTTCGTACCGAACTTTTGGATTTTTTGGACCCCGGACCCGAACATTTCAGTAAAAGTTCGGGTTCGGTGTTCGGCGCTTTCTTGGTGCTTTTTGAAAGGCTGCAGAGCAGCCAAACAACAAGCGGAAAACTGTCTGACCTTAGAAGCCATCACAGCCATGACTACTAATGGCATGGCTGTGATTGGCCAGTGTAGCATGTGACCCAGCCTCTATATAAGCTGGAGTCAAATAGCACTGCACGTCACTCTGTGTTTAGTGTAGGGAAAGGATGCTGCTGGTGATTTCAGGGAGAGAATAGGAGAGAGTCTTTGCTCAAAATCTGAATCTAACTCTGCGATCTACACACATTGTGTTTGGTGGGTGCAGGGCACAATTTGTTTTTCCTGCCCTGAGCCCATTGACCGAAAAAAAATAACTTTAATAAGTCAGTTAGGTGGGTGGCGGCGGCCATTTTATGCATGCTCTGTGCACCAACACTGCATCTGAGATTTTGGGACATTGAAAATCCCAATTTTTTGGGCAATATACAGCATCTGGATTAGTCAGTGTGCAATTTAAGCTAGAAATACAGCCATCATTTTCTGGGGTTTTAAAAACACACTTTTTTGCCCAAAAAAACACTATTTTCCTGATCTGCAAGTGTTAGATTCAAGTTTAATATATACAACTTTCATATTCTGTTACCCAAAAAACTATTTTTTGGCAATATGCAACATCTGGATTAGAAAGTGTGCAATTTAAGCTAGAAATACACCCACCATTTTCTGGGGTTTTAAAAACACACTTTTTTGACAAAAAACACTATTTTCAGGCCTTGCAGCATAAGCACGTGTAAAATGACAGACTAATATACTGCTGTCAAATTCAGTTGTCAAACAAACACTCGTTTGGGCAAAAAAAAAATAGTTGTCAGCCTTTGATGCAGATGTCATTGTGAGATACACCCTTAATACATTTGGGTTCGATTCAGAGATTTAAAATACCACCATTTGGTGCACCAATCTTTAATTCAGGCCTACTGTGGGTCAGGCAGTGTGAGATACACCCTGTATATGTAACATCCTGAAGTATGTCACTTCTGTCACCCTGCTTCAAAATATGTTAAGTGTATATTATTATCATCTTGTGTAATCTTGCTTTACATCCATTATATGTATTTTCTATGTCTGATTTATACTACTGCTGTAATTTTCCATGTACACCAACAGGTGGCAACAGCGTGTAGCAGGTTATAGTTAGTATCTAGCCTGGAATAGTCCATTCTAGGTTAGCCCCCCCCCTTTCTGAGGAGGAGTGGAATGTTCCGACTTTCTACCTCATGGGGAGGAAGGAAAATCTGGTCAGTGTGTACCAGCCACCCCGCTGGGGTAGGTTGTGTTAGTAGGAGCTCCCAGAAACAGGGACCCCAACCCTGGATCTCGCCTCGGCTGAGGTAAAGATCCATCTTCCCAGACTGAGTCACCTATCTCAGCTGGACGACCAGAGAAGCAGCCATCCACAGAACTATAGATCTCCAGGAAGACACCATTATACCCTGTGAGCAGTCCTGTGAGTACAGATCCCAAGACCAGGAGAAGATAAGTACCTCCTCAGCAGGGGCGTAGCTAGAAATGACTGGGCCCCATAGCAAAAAAAATTATGGGCCCCCCCTCCCGGATCTCCCACCCCCACATAACTATCGGACCTCCCACCCCTTCCAGAGCTCCCATCCAAACACCCCTCCAGGACCTCCCACCCGAACATCCCCCTAAGTGTCGTCCACAGATCCCCCCTAAGTGTCGTCCACAGATCCCCCCCTCCCCTAAGTGTCGTCCAATAGATCTCCCCCCTTCAGTGTCGTCCACAGACCCCCCTTTCAGTGTCATCCACAGATCCCCCCTTCAGTGTCATCCACAGATCCCCCCCTTCAGTGTCGTCCACAGATCCCCCCTAAGTGTCGTCCACAGATCCCCCCCCTAAGTGTCGTCCAATAGATCTCCCCCCTTCAGTGTCGTCCACAGACCCCCCTTTCAGTGTCATCCACAGATCCCCCCTTCAGTGTCATCCACAGATCCCCCCCTTCAGTGTCCTCCACAGATCCCCCCTTCAGTGTCCTCCACAGATCCCCCCTTCAGGGTCCTCCACAGTACCCCCCTTCAGGGTCCTCCACAGATCCCCCCTTCAGGGTCCTCCACAGATCCCCCCTTCAGGGTCCTCCACAGATCCCCCCTTCAGGGTCCTCCACAGATCCCCCTTCAGTGTCCTCCACAGATCCCCCCTTCAGTGTCCTCCACAGATCCCCCCTTCAGTGTCCTCCACAGATCCCCCCTTCAGTGTCCTCCACAGATCCCCCTTAAGTGTCGTCCACAGATCCCCCCTTCAGTGTCGTCCACAGATCCCCCCCTTCAGTGTCGTCCACAGATCCCCCCTTCAGTGTCGTCCACAGATTCCCCCTTCAGTGTCGTCCACAGATCCCCCCTTCAGTGTCGTCCACAGATCCCCCCTTCAGTGTCGTCCACAGATCCCCCCTTCAGTGTCGTCCACAGATCCCCCCTTCAGTGTCGTCCACAGATCCCCCCCTTCAGTGTCGTCCACAGATCCCCCCTTCAGTGTCGTCCACAGATCCCCCCTTCAGTGTCGTCCACAGATCCCCCCTTCAGTGTCGTCCACAGATCCCCCCCTTCAGTGTCGTCCACAGATCCCCCCCTTCAGTGTCGTCCACAGATCGCCCCCTTCAGTGTCGTCCACAGATCCCCCCCCTTCAGTGTCCTCCACAGATCCCCCCCCTTCAGTGTCCTCCACAGACCCCCCCCCTTCAGTGTCCTCCACAGATCCCCCCCCTTCAGTGTCCTCCACAGATCCCCCCCCCCTTCAGTGTCCTCCACAGATCCCCCCCCCCCCTTCAGTGTCCCCCACAGATATCCCCCCACCAAGAGTCGCTTCCTACCTAATTTATTAACTGCACTTGCCTCTGTGGAAATTGAAGAGAAGCGCCGTAATCTCGCACAGGCGCATTGGCAGAGGCCAGTGCGCCTGTGCGAGATTACGGCGCTTCTCTTCAATTTCCACAGAGGCAAGTGCAGTGCGGTCTGCGGCGCTGGTGCCAGCCTGGCTCCGCCTCCGCTACGCCCCCGTTCCGGCCCCCTCCACCGCGTCCGCCTACCTCATGTTCTCCAGTCTCTCCAGACACTCCTTAAGTTGTGCGGCAGCCGGCAGTGCTAGTGCAACAGACAGTTCTACAGTCCACTCACTGTCCTCTCCGCCTTCCCCCCAGTCAGGCCCGAGCCGCGGACCGCCCGCGCCCCGCCCAGTGTGTGAGTGTATTAATAAAAAATAAATAAAAAAAAGCATGCGGTCCGGACGGGCCCCCAGTGGCGTAGGGCCCCATAGCCACTGCTATGGTTGCTATGGCGATCCCTACGCCACTGCTCCTCAGCTAGTCAGGCCCAAACTAAGCAGACTAAAGACAGAGCAGAAGATAGATACCTGCCAGATTCTACTAGGCATATGTACAAGAAGCAGAATAGATAAATTCCTGACACATATTGCCAAAACCTGCTGGGACCCAAGACTATTGTTGTAACTTATATGGATTTAAAGCTGCCATTCAGTAAAGACAAGTTGGATTATATCTCCTGTCTGGATCTCAATCATTCCACCATAACTCCTACTGACCACACTCAATTTATTGCAAGTGAGCCAGGATCCAGGCGTCCAGCCGTACCAAGGTAGGAGACACCATTGCATATATAAGAGATTGAGTGCACCGATGCCCAACCACTTATCTTTCAAGATGAGTACATGGGAGGACCATCGCAGCACGTCTCGAATGATGACGAAACACAGGTGCCAACTGCTGGGGCTTTCGAAAGTGTGCAGATCGACAAGGAAGGCAGGGGTGAAGACTGGGTGGAAGATGATGTGGAGGACGAAGAGGTCCTCAATCCCACATGGAATCAAGGTCATGCGAGTGACCTATGTAGTTCAGAGGAAGAGGCGGTGGTCGCACAGAGCCACCAGCACAGCAGAAGAGGGAGCAGGGTGCAAAAGCGGAGCGGCCGTTTTCTAGACAGTACGCCTGCTACAGCAGCAAGGGACCGAGCACACCAAAGCTAGCTCCAAGGAGTTTCCTGGCATGGCAGTTCTTCAGAAAATGTGCTGATGACAAGACACAAGTAGTTTGCACACTGTGCAATCAGAGCCTGAAGTAAGGCATAAACGTTCTAAACCTGAGCACAACCTGCATGACCAGGCATTTAAGTGCAAAGCCCGAGCTGCAATGGAGTAGACACCTCAAAAACCAAGAAAGGTCTCTGGCTCCTCCTGCTTCCTTTTCTGCTGCAGTCTCGGCCTCTTCATCCACCTCTGGAGTGACAGTGCCACCTGCCACCACGCAAACAGAGGATCTTCCAGCAACACTAACACCTGGGTCACCAAGCATCTCCACAATGTCCCACGGAAGCGTTCGGTTCTCCATCTCCCAAACGCTGGAGAGGAAGAAATAGTACCTCTCTACCCACCCGCGATCCCTAGCCCTGAATGCCAGTATTTCTAAATTCCTGTCATTTGAAATGCTGTCATTCTGGCTGGTGGAGACAGATAGTTTTAAAGGCCTTATGGCCGTGGCTGTCCCACAGTATGTCATGCCCAGCTGCCACTACTTTTCCAGGAGAGCCATCCCTTCCCTGCACAACCAAGTAGGGGACAAAATCAGGTGTGCACTGCGCAACACCATCTGTGGCAAGGTGCACCTCACTACGGATACGTGGACTAGTAAGCACAGTCAGGGACGTTATATCTCCATAACAGCCCACTGGGTAAATGCAGTGGTGGCAGGGCCTGAGGCGGATACTAGTTTGGCGCATGTCCTTCCACCACCGAGGATTGCAGGGCACTTCAGTTTGCCTCCTGTTGCTTCCTCCTCCTACTTTGCTTCCTCCTCCTCTACCAGCTCCTCATCCGGTCAGCATAACACCTTCACCACCAACTTCAGCACAGCCAGGGGTAAACGACAGCAGGCAGTTTTAAAACGTATCTGTTTGGGGCACAAACCCCAATTCGCGGAGGAGCTGTGGACGGGCCTTGAACAACAGACCGATGAGTGGTTTATGCCAGTGAGCCTCAAGCCCGGCCTGGTGGTGTGCGATAATGGGCGAAATCTCGAAGCAGCTCTGGGAATAGCCGGTTTGACGCACATCCCTTGCCTGGCGCATGTGCTGAATTTGGTGGTGCAGAGATTACTTAAAAATTACCCCAATATGACAGAGCTGCTGCATAAAGTGCGGGCCGTCTGTGCATGCTTTCGGCGTTCTCACTCTGCTGCTACCCGCCTGTCAGAGCTGCAGCGTAACTTCAGCCTTCCGGCTCACCGCCTCATATGCGACCACCTTGCACATGCTGGCCAGACTGTGCGAGCAGCAGCAGTCGATAGTGGGGTTTCAGCTGCAGCACGCACGGGTGAGTCGCTCGGCGGAACAGCCCCACTTCACCACCAATGACTGGGCCTCCATGTGAGACCTGTGTTCCTTGTTGCGTTGTTTCGAGTACTCCACCAACATGGCCAGTGCAGATAACGCCGTTCTCAGTGTTACTATCTCACTTCTATGCCTCCTTGAAAAAATGCTCCTGGCGATGTTGGAAGAGGATGTGGCACAGGAGAAGGAAGAGGGATCATTTCGTAAGGTTTTCGGACAGTCATTCCCAAGTGGTTCCGAGGGTGGGTTCCTGCACCCACAAACCCATGGTACACAATTCCCCAGCCAGGGCACAGTTCCGGAAAATGACGAGGTAGAGGATAAGAAGATGGAGGAGGAGGAACCATGTTCACAGCAGGGTGGCACCCAGACCAGTTAATTGCCATCACTGGTGCGTGGATGGGGGAGATACAGAGGAAACAGACAATACACCTCCCACAGAGGACAGCTTTTTGTTGCCTCTGGGCAGCCTGGCACACATGAGCGATTACATGCTGCAGTGTCTCCGCAACGACTGACTATATTTGGGTCACACTTGACGTGGCATCCCTCTACAGTAACATCCAGCATGATTTAGGATTACGCGCAATAAAAAAATTTCTGGGGCTGAATCAAGAAATGTCCCCCCCCCAGAAAGATTTGATTTTAAATTCAATACAATTCATCTTGGAACATAATTCTTTCACCTTTTACAATACCTTTTACATCCAAACAAGGGGTACCGCTATGGGTACTAAATTCGCACCCTCATACGCAAATTTGTTCGTAGGCCTTTTTGAAGAGTCTTTAGGTCTCCAATCCCATAAGGATGTGCATTTTTACCGCCGATATATTGACAACATTATCTAACTGAATATCTAACACCTTTCATATCGATGCTAAACCAGAACGACTGGGGTCTTCAATTTACACATGAATTTGACTCCAAGAACTGAACGTTTTTAGATTTACAGATCGAAATCACCACCAGTACCCATTTAAAAAAAGTAGACGCCAACAGCTACCTAGAATACTCTAGCTGCCACCACACCAAATGGAAAAAAAACCACACCGTACGGGCAAATGAAAAGAATACGGAGAAACTGCTCCAATGAAAAGACCCTGAAAACACAACTTGGAATTCTTAAAGATCGTTTCTTGGAAAAGGGCTACCCGAAAAGTCTAATTAAAGCGTCAACTCAAAGGATCCTAAAAATAGATCAAAGAGAAGCATTGAAACCACCACCCCCAAAAACTACCGACCAAAAAGGATACCAATACAATCTCATTACCAGATACAACAGAGACCATCAAAACATCAGAAAGGTAGTTACGAAGCATTGGAACATCCTGCTAAAAGATCCCATCCTCAAAAATATACTACCCCTAACTACCGTCCATAACCTTTAGAAGGGCACAAGCCATCAAAAATATCATCGCCCCATCCTGCCCCAAACTCCAAGCCCCCATGAAGACTATCTTTCCACTGTCAATAAGAAAAGGGTGTTTTAAATGTGGCATCATAAAATGCAAATTCTGTGCGATGATTACACATGACACTAAGGCCATCGAAACAGGGGGTCCCTCGGGACTATAAAACAAGATTTAAACTGCGGAACAAGAAATATCATATACCTCCTAAAATGCCCCTGCGGTTTAAAATACGTCGGTAGGACCGCGCAAACCCTCAGGGAAAGAATGTGCAAGCATAGGTCTAACATCAAACATAAAGTCCCGACACACAGCGTATCATGACATTTCTCTGAATGACATGAGGGCTCCATAACCGGTCTCACAGTCACTCCTCTAGAAACCATCACCTCATCATACCAACAGCTATGCCGGAAGGAAATGTTCTGGATATTTACACTGAACACTCTATCCCCTTTCGGTTTGAATGAATGTCTAGAATATTCTAATTACTAAAAGAGTACCATTGCCTAATCTTGTATCTGCCACCTATGGTACAATCTCATCACCATCTGTACATCCTAATATATTCATATATATAATCATCCACTCCAATTTTTCGTGCCTTTTTATCTAACATGTTTTTTCTAATATTTTTTTATCAAATATATATATTATATTTCTTTATATATTTATTATCATTATCACCATTGTTTATGCTATTAACTAATTAATTATTATTTTTTTTCTCATTTATTATTTATTATTATTATTCATTTATTTTAATCATGTCAACTCATTGCTAAATGATTGTGGGTATCTGTAATAGTTTACGTGGAATGAACTATTTAAAACACTTCCCCCCCCCCATTTTTTATCAGCACCACCCCCTTGAAATATAGATGTATTTTAATACATAGTCGATTCCTGCTTACAGCTCGAAATCCTAACCACGTGACAAGGGAGCCAATCATATGACTGCACCCCTACTCTTCCCCTTTAAAGATACCGTTATGCAAAATCTATATTTATTCACACAAACAGCGTCCTTAGGCTTAGTGCAAGCCTATCACCAAGGACCCTCCCCTCTTTTCCACACCTCTCGCCCATTAATACAACTACTCCCGGCTTGAGGCGTACTTCCGGTTCGGGTGCGCTCCACGGTGGAGCGCACCGGAAGTCCAGTATGCGTTCCACCGTGAGCGCACCATGAAAGAGAGACACATACTTATAGGAACACCCGGGAGTGGTGAGGACGTACCCCCCACCAGCCCCACATTTATGTATAAGCAACCTATTTACCTTATAATTTACCTTTTACTAAACTAACGATTATGAGGCAAAGAGGTCGTCACTTCCGGTGCGTTCCACTGTGGAACGCATGCAGACACCGGAAGTGACGCCATCTTAAGCCGGGTTTTGGCGGTCTTTTTGCTGTTTCTCATGTTATTTAAACCCCATTTCATTGTATGATGAATGTATATGCTCCTGATGAAGGGGACCCACTAAGAGGCCCCAAACTGCGTTGAGCTGCTTACTCCCCCAACCCTGGCTTTTGGAATAAAAGAATAAAAGAAAGAACAAGGTCTCCTGAGTGATCTTTGTTCGGTTCGAAGACTCTACTGGCGATCCAGGCGCAGGAGGTGTGATGTGGGTGTCTTGAGCTTTATCCCACATTACCCTCCTGGGTGAAGTGAGTCACTGAGATTTTGATTTTATATCTTGATTTTATATTTGCGATTTTATACTTGCAATTTACAATTGATTTTACTATTTGTCTACCGTTTATTAACTGATCCTGAGTTTTGCCACTCCATTTATTTATACCTAACAACATAAGCTGCTATCTTTGGGTTTTATACACCCACAATCCTAGATACTAGGGATATTGGCACCTCTCTGTGGTCCTTTTTTAGCGTCCCCATGCTACCCTACTTCTTTCTTTCCAACCACCCACCTTGAGGGAATCAAGGTGGGTTGAGACCATTGGCAGCCTGCCCTCACCTGTTCCACTATCTTCGTTTTACACTTTTTTTCCCAATATTCAGGTGAAATCAAAGGATACTTATTCTGCCCCAACTTTGGCGCCCTGCGAAGTTACCCCTGGACAATCGTTCTGAAGACCCAGTGACTAACCCTCTTTTTATTTCCTTTTCCTGTCTCTTATTACAAAATGCCATTGTGTTGCCCCACTGGCTGACTTTTGTAGACACTGGTGGAATGCATCCCTGTTCTCCATCCCTGCACCCCCGTATTCGGGCAGCAGAAATCACTTGGCACAGGAGCCACTAAGCATGGACTCCCTCTTCCCACACCTCCTCCCCGGATGGTGAGTGCAGGTCAAAATGCCCTCTACAGCAGTGGTCTCCAACGACCGGGCTGTGTCCCAGTACCAGTCCCTGGATGGTTTGCAAAGCTCCCTGGGAAACAGTAATATGCAAAATAACTATGGAGCCCCAGTTATGGGTGTTCAACACAGTGAAAGCCAGATATCCCTCAAAGGAAGGAAAACCGAGCAAAGGGAGCTTTGCACTTTGGATTGCTGTGTCGAGACTCTTAAATGAGGCTCCACAGTCTTTTCTGTATCTGGTCTCCCTAAGATCAGCTATTGTTTTGTTTGAGTAGTCTCCAAGTCATTGCTCCCGGTGAGCCAGAATCCTACTCCACACTGATGAGGGGCAACACCTTGAAACGGCTGTCTGTGGATGAATAACTAGCTTAAGTCTTCCCCGTCACATCCTTAAAGCTTGTAAAAGAGCGGGATCTTGACATAGGGGACAATTAATATGATGGATTTGGTGATCTCTGTAATGGGGACACCCCTTTGCTCGGTTTTCCTTCCTTTGAGGGATATCTGGCCTTCACTGTGTTGAAGACCCATAACTTTAAATAACTTAAAGTGAGAGTACAGATACTCAAGAGAAAAATATATCCACCATTTTATGTTGAATAACAAGATTGAACAGTTGAACCACCATCTTATGCATACTGCCATCTTATGATACTTTATTCAACACGAGTTATGTACATGAACTATCTGCTGTGGAGGCGGCAGTGTTATATATGAAGAAAAGTTGACGTTAATAAAAAAGTTATTTCAAGCATTTGGTGTGCTCTTTAAACCTACTGTTTCCATAGAACGGCGCTAGAGGAATTACAGAGTAAGGGCTCATGCTCACGAATGTGCCATTTTTTGCATTCCGCAAATTGCAGATCTGCAAAAAACGGATGCCGCCCGTATGCCTTCCACAATTTGCGGAACGGAACAGGAGGCCCATTATAAAAAAGCCTATTCTTGTCCGCATAACGTCCGCGTGCATGAGCCCTAATAGACAGTCTGGTTAGACTAAAAGTCAGAGACACCAAAATTCTTCTAATGCCACAGCGCAAAAGGCACTTCATAGTGTTGCGCCTGCCACACACTGGCCCCATTGACTGTAATGGGGTCCAGGAGAGATCTGGTCGCTACCTGCCAAATATGACAGTATTCAGCCAAACAAATACTGTTGCATAGTCAAGGGGCTCAGTGAATATTCTGGTAACATCCAGCAATGTTGGATCAAAATGTTTTGGTATCAAACTAGGCTGTGTCCTTAATGGGTTAATGACCAACAACTCACTCACTACAAGATACTTTATGTCATAGTTCAATCCTACAGAACAAAACTGGGAGAGGAAGGCAATTGGATGCAATTTGTGGTCCTGACGATTCTCTTGTGAAATCTGGATGTCTCAAGATATGTTTAGAAGAAAATAATGCCTTGAGTGAATAAAATGGCTTACTGGGGTTTAAGGCCCAGAATGCCAACTAAAGAAAGAAACCTTCTCACCTTTTCTCCAGTGCTCCATTCAAGCCCTGGGGGTCCACGCTGCCTCCAGGTCCCAGTGGACTGGAAGTGTAAGGTTCCATCCGTTTTCACATGCACCAATGCTGCAAGTCACTGGCCTCAGTGGTACACAAGTCCACGAGCGGCACATGACCACTGAGCCTCGCCAGTCACCTGCTGCTCAGAGGCACGTCATCACTGAGGCTAGTGAATGGCTGCAGTGCTGTACGTGACCACAGAAGGCAAGTCATACTTTCAGTGCAAAGGAGATCAAAAGCAGCAGAGACCCTCATTTGCTGGAACAGGGCACCGGTAAACAGACGAGTTGGTTTATTTCTTTATTTTGAACGTGTTTTGTGCCTTAATTTTATCTGAGAGGTCAAATATCTCTTTTAAGGACTTCAGTGGATCGATTAGCTGGATTGGACCCCTTCTTAGTTGAAGCCAAAATGGGAGCCACTATAGGGGAAAAAAGTCTTATAAATCTCAGAAATTTAAAAGTGCCTAAAACCGAGTGGCTTGCACCTTAACTGTAAGGTTCATAGAAAATCCTCTAGAGCAGGGATGCCCAACCTGCGTCCTCCAGCTGTTGCAAAACTACAACTCCCATCATGCCCGAACAGCCTACACCTATCAGCTTACAGCAGGGCATGATAGGAGTTGTAGTTTTACAACAGCTGGACGGCCGCAGGTTGAGCATCCATGCTCTTCTAGATGAATTGATGTACCACAAAAAGAAGACACTCTCCACTTCAAAATCACATTTTTCCAACCTAGCAAGAAAGTGATTATATCTTAACTTAGAGGGGTTGTCTGTGGTGTATCATTCAAGTTGATGTGACTGCTCAGGTTTGTGATTGGGGCATTCGTGTAACCAAGATGCTTCCTGGTCCTGTGAGGACCATAGACATCCAGGAACAGAGCAGCAAAAAGACCGCAGACAAGTTTTTTGTTTTTTTTTGGTAAGGGGTCCAGGTTAGGACCATAGGAGATGTCAGATTCCAGGTTGGACAACCTCTTTAAAGAGCTCTTGCTTAAAGGGGTAATCCCATGAAATGTATTACTATGTATTACTATGCAATGAGTAGGGAGGTTGCTGTTCACTTTTCCTCCGCTTGATGACCTACTACCCACCCACATAAAGGAAAGAAAGTCCTTCAGATATGTGAGCACAAGAGTTTTCCATTTGTGAGCTAACCCCTGTTATCAGAGATTAGAACCATCCAGTGGCGTACCCAGGGGTGGGGCGGGGGGGCGGCCCGCCCCGGGTGCCACTCACAAGGGGGGTGCTATGACAGAGTCACCCCTCCATCCACTGCTGCACCGCGACTCCGCCAGGCGCCGGCTTCTGTGGAAGGATTATTGCGGCGGCGCGCAACATGACGTCACGACGCTGACGCCGCGCCGCCTTCACGGATCTTTTAAAGAAGCGGAAGGATCCATTACCAGCGGTCGGATGGAGCCTGAGGCATCATCAAAATGTGAGTAAATAATTGTGTAATTAAGGGGTATGTGTGTGCGTAATTAAGTGGGGGTTTGTAATTAAGGGGGGGGGTGTAATTAAGGGATGTGTGTGTGTAATTAAGGGAGGGGTAAGGTGGGGAGGGAGGGGGTGTGTAATTAAGGGGGGGTGTAATTAAGGGAGGGGGTGTAATTAAGGTGGGGAGGGAGGGGTGTAATTAAGGTGGGGAGGGAGGGGGTGTAATTAAGGGGGGGGTGTAATTAATGGAGGAGGTGTAATTAAGGGGAGAAGAGAGGGGGTGTAATTAAGGGTGTGTGTGTGTGTAATTAAGGGGGGGTGTTATTAAGGGAGGGGATGTAATTAAGGTGGGGAGGGAGGGGGTGTAATTTGTAATAAATATTATTGAAAACATTGAAAAAAGTTTGTGCATGTTTTCTTAACTTTCTTGGTGGGGGGGGGGGGGGGGGTTCGCCCCGGGTGCCAAATGCTCTAGGTACGCCCCTGGAACCATCTTGTTCCAAAGAGGAAGAAAATCTAAAAATATTGTTCAAATAAACCACTACAAATTCACCTAAGAAATTTCTAAATATATCATTCATGTTTTGTGGATCCCCAGTTCGCGGTCCACCACACGTTTGTGTGATTGCCCCCTTAGATACTGTATACACTGTACCACATGATTATTTATATGTCTTTTAGTCACTACACCTTCTAGGGTATGGAATCATTTGTGCAGTTTCTCCTAGCGCAAATCATCGCACACAACAGTATGTTCAGAACCACATGGGGAGGATGATATGACATTGCGTGGAATGTGGCACCTCCTCCCGGTAATCTAAAGTGTTCTGAAAATCACTAATCCGGCAAGTCAAATGTCAGTAGGACTTATAGTTTTGGCAGTGAGAAGTAGAGATGTCCCGAAATATTCGCCGGCGAATAGTTCCCGGTCCGATGCGATGTTCAGTCCGCATCCTATACGTCATCATTGAGCAAACTTTGACCCTGTACCTCACAGTCAGCAGACACATTCCAGCCAATCAGCAGCAGACCCTCCCTCCCAGACCCTCCCACCGCCTATCAAAAAGCAAGGACAGCATCCATCTTAGATTAATTCTGAAGCTGCAGTGTCACAAAGTTGTAATCGCAATGCGAATAATGCAGGTTACATTAATTGCATTGCGAATGCAAGCTAAGTTCCTAATGGTTGTATTGCTAGAATTGACGAATATAACGAATATAGCACTATATTCTCAATCTTCGTTATATTCTAGCAATACAACCATTAGGAACCCAGCAGCTCTAAGTTGAATTCGCAATGCGATTAATATAACCTGCATTAATCGCATTGCGATTTCAACTTTCTCAAATCCGACAGTACATTCTAGCATGGAGCCGTTCCCATGGTGATGGGGATGCTCCATGAGCACGGAAGTCGGCAGAAGCTCTAAGTTGAAATCGCAATGCGATTAATTCAAGTTCTATAAATTGCATTGCGATTTCAACTTAGAGCTTCTGCCGACTTGCATGCTCATGGAGCGTCCCCATCACCATGGGAACGACTCCATGCTAGAATGTACTGTCGGATTTGAGAAAGTTGAAATCGCAATGCGATTAATTCAAGTTCTATAAATCGCATTGCGATTTCAACTTACCACACTCTACGTCAACTACGTAATTTTCCATGGGAGTTTTGCCATGGATCCCCCTCCGGCATGCCACAGTCCAGGTGTTAGTCCCCTTGAAACAACTTTTCCATCACTATTGTGGCCAGAAAGAGTCCCTGTGGGTTTTAAAATTCGCCTGCCTATTGAGGTCTATTGCGGTTCGCCCGGTTACATTTGCGAACATTTGCAGAAATTTGCGTTCGCCGTTCGCGAACGGAAAATTTTATGTTCGCGACATCACTAGTGAGAAGTGAATCCAGTCACTGAACCACCACCACCACCACAAACCGTATCCTTTATTAAGATGCTAATAAAATCCCTCTATAATGGGAAATAGATAACTGAAGACAGGAAGGAAGAGAAAAAACTTTCTCTAATATCTGACCTTGTACTGTAATGGTCTGCCTAAAAACGGAATGGCAGCCCCAATAGGGGTGATCCTAGGTCAGAAACATGCAGGGATGTCCCTGACACTGAAAACAACCAACACCAGACACCATGTATAGTCAAGTCATATGTCAATGTTATAGATGTTGAAATACCCATAGGCCATTTATTTAATACTGTAGGAAAACACAGATGTCAGTGATCAGATGATAAACGTACTATATCCCACACTTAATACTTCACAGTTCCTCAGGGGATATAAAAAAACGAGTCGGCCTTTATTTTTATATTTCTTTTCTATTTCCTCATTCTACGTCTGTGTTATAGTGCTGGATCCCTCTATCCATGCATTCGCATGGAATTCTACACTTATATTGTGCGCCCCCGCTCCCCCGGTTTAGAGACATATAATATATGTTGTCTTTTTATATATGTCTTCTTCTGAGTATCCGCACCTCTGCGTACATCCCCCGTTTTGTGGAGATGCATGCAGATTAACATATTGAATTAGGTATTTGTGCTATTACCTTTTTTTGACATGTATTACGTCACTGCTGTGCGCTTGTTTTTAGATGTCATTACTTCCAGGGGCGAACAGCTGTGGATGACGGCGCCGGCCGAACCCTGTCTGCCTCTATATAAACCGCATTAGCGTCATGACGTACTCAGCGGCCTGAGGAAGCGCGATCCCACGCGCGAAACGGCCGTCGCCGCCCGCAACAGTGTATCCGCCTCTGGACCCACATGTTTCTCCTTCTAAGGAAGCCACAATAAAGACTTTTTATCCTGGTGAGTGCCGCAACGCTGTTTATTTTCTTCTTACCTTCATGATTGATTGCCACTTGATGTTTGCTTTTTGTTGCTGAGCACCACCGACAGGATTCTTAATACCGCATGCTACCAGCCCACATCGGCGATACCAGTGGAGGCAGTGCCGCCTTGTTCTCTATTCTCCTCTTTGCATTAATTACATTACTATACACATGATGGCAGAGCACGCCGATACCACCATAACCGCTGATCCGGCTTCACCTTCTATATTGGATACTGCATGCGGTCTCACCCAGGGTCGCGAAGGGGCGGATACATTTTTTGCGATTTGCGACAAGCAGGACTATGTACATGCTATCAGCACAAAAAATCTGGAAACCAGAATATTTCAACTAGCGGACAAAGAAGTAAGACTTTTTTGGACGATTGAGTCTTTTAAGTCATACAAAGAAAGTGGACGGGTCCCTAGGGGCTTGCGTCTGTTCAAGGACATTGTCCAATATGAAGATGACCCCCAATTCACAGGGGAGTGGAAAGCTGCACACCAGCGTTTTTCTATGGAGCTCATGGAACTCGTCCTAGCCCGTGACCAACGGGAATACACAGTGGTAATAGAGGAACTAGCTAAAGCACGGGAGGAGCTTCAGAAACGGCTCCTTGAATCACAGATGGCAGGATTTGAGAGGAGATTAAACAAAAAATTATTAGCCACACAAGCAGAGGTCAAAGACCGTAAAAAGGACAAATTTATCCGTGACAAAACAGATTATGACCAAGATCGCGTATTTGATTGGAGTAAAAGAAAGATCCGCCCCAAACGCACACCTCGCAGAGGCCGTAACAACTTTTGGGCCACTGACTCCGAATCCAGTTTATCCGAGGGCAACGAAGGGAATTCGGGCGAAGAGACAGCCCCTTTAGAAAAAGGACGAGAAGGGGGCGTAGCCGACATTCCGGGAACGGCAAGAGAGATCCGAAAGTCCACACGGAGGAGGCGTCAAGTGACTTGGCGACAATAAATGAGACTGAATCGTTCAATGATACACCGATTCGTAGCATTGTCATCAATCTTACGGGCTCTGAACTGCCACTGGGCTGTATCCCACTCCTCAGTCGGGGGCTGGGATACAGCCTACCAGGGCAGTTCAACCTTGTTGATTTTGAGATTGATCTTTTCCTATCTGTTCGTAAGCTATATCTCAAGAAAATGTTTGCTGAAACCTCCTCTTGCAGCATTAACCCTTTACAGGGAGAGGTCCCAGCAACCATGTCCCTTACCGACTTCCATTTGTCGGGTAAATTCACTGAGGAAGAGATTGCGTGCATACACTTTTTATCCGATACTGGATTTGATGAACCAGTGGCCACTGGGGGCCATTTGAACAAGTACACAGGGGGCGTCAGGTCCACCTTCCTTCCTCCCATGCCGGCCGGCTCTCCCATTGACCTTTTCCACAAAAGAGTGTTAAAAGATATTCGTGCGCTGGTGTATCCGGCAGCACCCTCTAATCTCTCGATAGAGGAATCTCAGGCTCTTTTGTGGTTGAAAAAACAGACCAGTATGGTCATTAAGCCGGCCGACAAGGGAGGGAACGTGGTCCTGATGCCCAGGGAGTATTACCAGGAGGAGGCGTTACGGCATTTAAGCGATTGTTCGGTTTATTCTAAATTGAAGGGAAACCCAGTACCTGAGATATCATCAAAATTACATGCCTTTATTAATCGCCATATTTTTAATGGATTCCTTCCTAAAAATATGGTAGATCGCCTAATACCAATGTTCCCCGTAACTCCCACATGGTATTTTCTACCGAAAATACATAAATCAATGACCCGACCCCCCGGTCGTCCCATCATCGCGGGGATCGGTTCAGTGATGGAGCCCCTCTCTGGCTACGTGGATTGGCTCTTGAGACCATTGCTGAGTAGCACCCCTACTTATTTAAAAGACACTGGTGACTTCCTCCGCGCACTTAATCACCTTGAGTGGCAGGAGGATTTTCACTTGGTCTCTCTCGATGTCGAGAGTTTGTATACCCGTATTCCGCACGATTTAGGCCTCCAGGCGATCAATACGGTTCTACAAAAAACTGATAAAAGTGTTATGTTTATTGATTTCGTTCTTGAAGCTTTGGACTTAGTTCTGAGCAACAATGTTTTCCAATTTGATGGTCTCTGGTACCGCCAGGTACTAGGTACTGCAATGGGCACCCCTGTCTCGTGCACATTTGCAAACCTGTACCTGGCGGTATTTGAAGAGACATACATTTTTTCGACGGATAACCCCTATCTGTGCCATATCCATCTTCTCCTGAGGTACGTGGATGACATCTTTATGGTCTGGCGGGGGAGTGAGGAGTTATGTTGGGCTTTTATAGAGTATTTAAATACACACAACCGGATGAATATGAGGTTCACTGCCAAATTTGGCAGTGAATCCCTAGACTTCCTGGATGTACAAGTGACTGTTAAGGATGGCACTATACACACTAGTGGCCACCGTAAGTCTACCGCCACCAACTCCCTCCTCCACCAGACCAGCTTTCATCCAACCTCGGTCAAGCGTGCTGTTCCTTACGGTCAATTTATTCGTCTCCGTAGGATTAATGACACAGATGAAAGTTTTTACAAACAGGCATTGGAACTCCGTAGGAGACTCCTGGATAGGGGTTATCCGTCGAAAGATGTTTCAGCAGCCATGCGTAGGGCAGCTAAGTTGAACCGTGCCTCCTTACTCAAAGAAAGAACTGTCAACCCTGCACCTTCACGTTTTGCATTTTCTTTCCAATATAGTGCAGCGGCAGACATGGTTAAGCAAGTAATTAATCAAAATTGGGACCTTTTAAAGGGGGATTCCTCCCTAAACAGTGTAACGAGCGAGAAACCCCTGATCGCATTTAAGAGATGCCCCACGTTAAAGGATAAACTCGTCAATAGTGTGTTTTCCACACCTAAGAACGAGACGTGGTTGGGTAAACCCAAGGGCAACTTTAAATGCGGTCACTGCTCGTTTTGTACACTCAATACATGCAGCAAGCATTTAACTTTTGGAGGTATCACGCACACTGTGCGAGATTTTATTAATTGTCGCACCCCTTTTGTTGTTTACGTGATCTTCTGCCCGTGTGGACGTTTTTATGTGGGTAAGACCATACGTCCCCTGTTTGAACGGATACGCGAGCATGTTGGGTCTATTAGATCAGGAAGAGGTAGCCCCCGCCTTATTGATCATGTTCGGGCCGCCCATGATGCTCAACCGCGTTGCCTCTCCTTTGCAGGGGTGGAACATGTCCGTCCTATCCCTCGTGGTGGGGACCGGCATCGTCTACTCCTGCAGAGGGAGGCAAGGTGGATCATTCAGACAGGCGCAATGGGCCCAGCAGGCATGAATGACAGAAATGACATGTCTGTCTTCCTGTAAGCAACAACTCGCACCTTTGATATACATGTTCTTATGTCCTTGCTCCTCTATGCTTAGTCACGAGTCGGCCTTTATTTTTATATTTCTTTTCTATTTCCTCATTCTACGTCTGTGTTATAGTGCTGGATCCCTCTATCCATGCATTCGCATGGAATTCTACACTTATATTGTGCGCCCCCGCTCCCCCGGTTTAGAGACATATAATATATGTTGTCTTTTTATATATGTCTTCTTCTGAGTATCCGCACCTCTGCGTACATCCCCCGTTTTGTGGAGATGCATGCAGATTAACATATTGAATTAGGTATTTGTGCTATTACCTTTTTTTGACATGTATTACGTCACTGCTGTGCGCTTGTTTTTAGATGTCATTACTTCCAGGGGCGAACAGCTGTGGATGACGGCGCCGGCCGAACCCTGTCTGCCTCTATATAAACCGCATTAGCGTCATGACGTACTCAGCGGCCTGAGGAAGCGCGATCCCACGCGCGAAACGGCCGTCGCCGCCCGCAACAGTGTATCCGCCTCTGGACCCACATGTTTCTCCTTCTAAGGAAGCCACAATAAAGACTTTTTATCCTGGTGAGTGCCGCAACGCTGTTTATTTTCTTCTTACCTTCATGATATAAAAAAACAACAACACAATAGTACCCATGTGGAAAATAGATCACAAATGGCTAAAAACATTAACTGATATATCCAACAAAATATTCACAGTGATATAAAGCACACCACTGGATGCAATAAATCTAAAACATATGGCACAACACAAATGATGATGACAGATAGCCCCATTTAAACTAAAGTGCACCTCTCCGTAAAGAGTGCCATTTAAGGGGTTCGTGATGAATACCGCACCTCACAGCCCTGCCTGACGTCAACTATGTCGAGCTCACGTGGTACGGATTCGTCACTGTTTACCAAGACTTGACGTTACGCTCTTCCTGGGAGTACATAAGGTCAGCTTGGCATAATTTACACAGACGCCTCCTGTTCACGCAGCCACAGGGAGGCATGAGGAGTAAGAGAGAGGGTGGTCCATGCTATCTTCGGCGTGACTCCACACTCACAACCCTGACAAGCTGAGAGAGCCTTTTCTCTGCCCCAGTGAGACAGCGCCCTGCCAGCCATGTAGACTGCCACAAGTTCCTCGTTAGATATAAGCCCTGTCCGCTAGGGGGATTATATCGGGTCAGAAACCAACCACAGGTAGCTTATAACTATGCCAAAACATGGACGTTGGGATTCGTGATTGAGATACAAGAACAGTGCAAGATTAAATTACAGTTGATGTGGTAAAGAGTTGAACAGATCAAAAGTCAGTTACCTGGTAGATGAGTAATCCGTTGGGTTATCATTAGAGATGAGTGAATTTCCTATTTTGAAATTCGTTCACGCTTCGCTTGGTGGTAAAAGCAGAATTGCGTTATGGATTCCGTTACCACGGACCATAACGCAATTATATGATGGAATGTATAACGGAATGCCTTTAGGGGCATTCCGTTATTCATTCTGTCATAATAGAAGTCTATGGGCTGCAAAACAGATCGGTCCCATTTCCGTTATGCATGGAAGTCCTCTCATGCATAACAAAAATGGGACGGATCCATTATGCAGGCCATAGACCTCTATTATGACGGAATGAATAACGGAGTGCCTCTAAAGATCATCACACCAGTAATTGGGACAGTGTGTCACTCCAGAGCAAAAACTGGATCGAAGCGCTCACCTCGATGCCTCCATATCTGAACCCAACAGTTGTTGGATTCCAAACAGAACCTGAAGTCCGTGGCAGTCCAGGTTTTTTTGTTCATGACACTACTGCAAACGAAGGCGAGGGTGGCTGGCTGTCCATGGCAGAACACGTAATGGGTGTCATGACACCAAATTTCCTTCTGCTAAGCACCAGGAAATGGTCTGGGCAGAGACAGGGATGTGTAATGAAGGTGCCACCTGTGTCTTGATAGTGGAGAATAGAACTGTGGGAGCTGTTCGTCCTTGTCAATGGATCAAATGATCCTCCCTACTGGTGGTCTGTCTGGGCTTTCTGTGGCCTGTCCGCCATGAGAGCGTGCTTTCACATAACCATTGCTCCCAACACCTCCTAACAGTAGGTTTGATGTCCTAGATGGCGGGTGATTCATCAAAACAACAATCCTGCCTCTTTTAGTCCAGTGGTGAGCCTCTGCTCAAAGTCTGTCAACTGGGCACTGAGTGTGTCATACAGGCATGTCTACAAGTCAATGATCTCTCATCAAGAGGTACACTATCCAAAAGAAGCGTCTGAGAGCCTTTTATAGAGCAGTGGTGGTGACACTTTTCTGACCTCTTGTAGCAAAGCCCAGTGTCTAATCATACCACACCTGCTATCATTTACATATCTGCCAGAGACATAACTGCATACCAAGTTTAACATTAATCCCACATTTCTCGGTGCGTTATTTCTTTCTTTTTTTGTCAATGAGTGTATTAGTACCAGCCATATTGACATTATACTGCTCATCAATAGTGCAGCCATATTGACATTATACTGCTCATCAATAGTGCAGCCATATTGAGGAGTCCATTAAAAGGGAAGACCAAAGAGATGCCTATTATCAGTGTCTTCATAGTGCCAATTCATAGCCCCCCGCCCAATAACAATCCGTAGTGTCTGCCTCATTGCAATGCCTATGAAGCCAGTAGTACCATTGTGTGAATCTGACCAAACTCATAGGCCCCTTGCAGACGAGCGTTTGTCACGCTGTGAGTCCGCAGCCCAGCTCCCAGCCTGACCTCCCAGCACTGCCGGGGTCACATAGCATTATATTGATTTATGATGCTATGTAACCCTTACAGATCTGGAATTTATTAGATGACACTGACATAATGCTGCCAGTGTTATCCAGTACAAGAGAAAGTGTTAATGTCTCCCAGAGACCTTTTATGACCTTTTGGACGGCATATGATGTTCCAAAAATATATTTATTTTTTTTAAAAAAGGAAAAAAACAAACCACCCTAACCAACACTGTTGCTATACATTTCCTATTCACAAACAACCAACACAAGGTGACCCAAATAAGGGCTTGTTCACATCCAGGGCTGTCTTTAATATTGATTGAACCCTGGGCAAGAATTTACTTGGGCCCCCTGGATAACGCCCCCCGCACTTTGCTGTACTTGCTATACAGCAGCACTTACCTGTCACATCCAGGGCCTCCAGGTGACGTCTCCTCTCTGTCATCATCTTCTCTGTAGATCTTCTCCACTTGGTCCGGACACTTCTCTCAGCCGCCTCGTCTCTGCAGAGTGTGACACACAGACATTTAGCCTCCTCACATCCTCACAGTGTTATCCTGCTGCTTGCTGTGCCCCCCCCCCCCCTCCCCAGGGGTGTAGCTATAGGGGGTGCAGAGGTAGCAATCGCTACCGGGCCCAGGAGCCTGAGGGGGCCCAAAGACCCTTGTGCTGCATAAGAAGACACACAAAGCACTGAGGGAAGGGGGGTCCAAGCTGAACTTTTAAACCGGAGCCCATGAGCCTTTAGTTACGCCCCTGCCCCCCCCCAATACCCCCAAATACTATCCTGAAGAAACATTACTGCCCCCCATAGTAATAGTGCTCCTCATAGTCCCACCAATAGTAATTCCCTTCTAGAATGCCCTCATTAGTAACACTGCCCCAACCGTAATAATGCTCCTCAACAATGCCCCCATTATTAGAAGAGCCCTCCCATATTAATAATACCCTCACAGAGTCCCTAGTAGAAATAAGGCCCCCTATTGTTCCCCCAGTGGTAATAAAGCTCCCTACAGACCCCTCAGTAGTATTAAGGCCCCCATATTGCGCTTAGTAGAAATAAGGCGGATTTATAAGACCCTCCTATAGAGCCCCCAGTAGTAATAAGAACGCCTATAATGTGCCCCCTGCAGTCATACTCCTCCCTTCACCATACAGTCCCATGTAAATAACATCACCTCCTCCCCAGCCGCCTCCAACGCACAATCCCATGTAAACATCACCCCCTAAGGTGCTACTTTCACACTTGCGTTCATGCGGATCTGTCCTGTACTTGTACAGGACGGATCCGCACCGATAATACAAACGAATGCATCCGCCCAGGACCGATTCGTTTGTATTAGATTTGAATTTCTAAGTCCCAATACGGATCCGTCCTGACTTACCTTGAAATTCAATGGGGGGCGGATCTGTTTACAATTGCACCATTTTGTGTCAATGCAAAAGGGATCCGTCCCCATTTACTTACATTGTAAGTCAGGACGGATCCGTTTGGCTCCACAAGGACATGCGGACACAAAAAAGCTGCTTGCAGCATTTTGGGGTCCGTCTCCAAAACGGAACGGGGTGCTGTACGGAGCCGAACAAATGCATTCTGAATGGATCTGCATCCATTCAGAATGCATTGGGGTTAAACTGATGCATTTGGGGCTGCTTGTGAGAGCCTTGAAACGGATCTCACAAGCGGATCCCCAAACGCAAGTGTGAACGTAGCCTAAACCCATGTACATAAACATTATTCCCCCCCACCATCCACTTTCAACATACAGTCCCATGTCAATAACATCCCTTCAGCCCTAACATACATCCCAGTTAAATAACTACAACTCCCAGCATTGCTCTGCCTCTCCCTTCACTTACCTCTCCAGTCCTGCTTTAGGCAGCGCCTCCTCTTCACTCTAGTCCAATCCTGCACTGGTCACATGATGGTGACATCATCCAGGTCATCCTATCACAACCTGTTTTGCTGATCACATGACCTGTGATGTCACCACAGGTCCTTCACCTCTTCCCAGTGTATTAGATTCAATTGTATTGCCGTTCTGTGTACGGCAATACAATTGTATCTAGCAGGCAGGCAGGACATTCGGGGCATGGGACAAAACATCCGGGGCCTAGCGACACCCCAACCTAGTCACTAGTGAATGGGAGTTGGGAAACGGAGCTCCCATGGGCCCCCAGGAGCAACTGGGCCTGTGGCAAAGACGGCCCTGTTCACATCACTGTTATGTATTCCTTGATGGCTGTCCGTTATAACATGGTTATAACGGAAAACAACGGAATCCATAAGACGGAAATCAAAACGGAAGACTTTAGAGGCATTCTGTTTTGATCCGTTATAATAGAAGTATAACGGATCCGTTATGCTTGCCCATATACTTCTATTATGATGGATCAAAACGGAATGCCTCTAAAGGTTTCCGTTTTGATTTCCATATTATGGATTCCATTATAACCATGTTATAACGGAAAGCCATAACGGAATACTTAACAGTGATGTGAACCCGCCCTTAATTTATTTTGGTGTTCATTTGCAAACTTAAAGAATTAAGGGGGTCATTTACTAATCTGAAATACACCCACCGCATGTACCATTTTCTAGGCCTGTTTTAGGCATACAAAATGATCTAAATGCAAGGCAGCAAGGAAGCGAGCGGTCTTACATTTAGAACTGGCGCTGGATGTGCTGAAGTTAAGGAGAGGTTGGCGTCTCTTCATAACTTCGGCCGATCCACCACCAGTGCAGGGCTTTATTAAGACTGGCGTCTTAAACGCCGATCTTAATAAATGTGCCACCTATCATTTGAAAATACATGTTTTGCTGTTTTTTCCATATATAAAAATATAAATATAAAAAATAAATGTTTATCTAAAAACTGTATTAATACACAGCCGTATTTTGGGAGCCCAACAAATAAAAAAGTAAAGGGCTGTTAATGCACCACACAGTGCTCACAAGAAAGTGTCTGATCACTAATAGATTAATGTATATTCACATGTCTGATGTTTACCCAGCACAGGGTCAACACTGGAGCTAGCACCTGACACTCCAATACAGTGTACCTCAACTCCAGGCCTCAGGGCACAACTGTCAGTCAAGATTTGATAATATCTTGAATGCAGAATGAATACCTGTGGTAAGTCCTGATGCACTGATACTAGAGTTGAGCGGACACCTGGAAGTTCGGGTTCAATGGGTTTGGCCAAACTTGACCCGAACCCAAACCCCATTGAAGCCAATGGGGAACCGAAATTTGGATCACTAAAATGGCTCTAAAAAAGTAATGGAAAGGGCTAGAGGGCTGCAAAAGGCAGCAAAATGATGTTAACAGCATGACAAGGGCTTTGCAAACAAATGTGAATAGGAAAATGACTTAAAATAACATAAAATACATAAAAATAAAAAATAATATTCTTAATCTAGGAGGAGGAGGTCCATATGGAGTAGGAAGTTGAGGAGGCGGTGGATGTGGCGGTGTAGGTAGAAACGGCGGTGGTGGAGGAGGTAGCCAACACTGGTTTTTGTTTTGGATTTTTATATTTTTATTTTGTTCAAATTTGGGAAATATAAAAAATAAAACAAAGAGAAAGTGCGCTGGAGTACAACAATGGCTGCATGAGGCCGGTATACATGTCTATTCTGCACAAGGTACGGACAAGTCCTGTGGGATCCATGCCTGGTTCATTTTAATGAACTAGAGCTTGACCACATTGGCTGTGGACAGGCGGCTGCGCTTGTCTGTGATAACCCCCTCCTGCCGCGCTAAACAAACGTTCCAACAATACACTGGCTACAGGGCAGGCCAGCACCTCCAAGGAATAAAGGGCAAGCTGAGGCCATGTGCCCAATTTGGAGACCCAGAAGTTGAAGGGGGCAGACCCATCAGTCAGTACGTCTAGACGTGTACACACATACTACTACAACATGTCGCATGTCCCCGTGACGTCCACGATCCAATTGGATATTTTCTCTATCAGCTTTCGATGTTCTTTTATGCACCTACCATGGTGATCATGGGTAATGGGGAATCAGGGTTCCATGCCGGAAATGGAGCCTGAGAAAGGTATACCACATCCAAGGGAGGTCAATGGCTGAAATCTGATCGGGTGGAAATGTGGGACAAGTTATTAAATTAAATTCAGCACATGTGCCAGGCAAGGGATGTGCATCAAACCGGCTAGGCCCAGAGCTGCTACGAGATTTTGCCCATTATCGCACACCACCAGGCCAGGCTTGAGGCTCACTGGCACCAACCACTCATCGGTTTGTTGTTCCATTCCCGTCCACAGCTCCTGCGCAGTGTGGGGTTTGTCCCCCAAACAGATAAGTTTCAAAACTGCCTGTTGTCGTATCCCCCTTGCTGTGCTGAAGTTGGTGGTGAAGGTGTTACGCTGACCGTATGAGGAGGCGGTAGAGGATGAGGAAGCAGAGTAGGAGGAGGAAGCAACAGGAGGCAAAAAGAAACGTCCTGCAATCCTCGGTGGTGGAAGGACATGCACCAAACTGCTCTCCACCTCAGGCCCAGCAGCCACAATTACCCAGTGTGCTGTTAGGGAGATATAACGTCCCTGACCGTGCTTACTGGTCCACGTATCTGTAGTTAGGTGGACCTTGCCACAGATGGTGTTGCGCAATGTACACTTGATTTTGTCCCCCACTTGGCTGTGCAGGGAAGGGATGGGCCGCCTGGAAAAGTAGTGGCGGCTGGGCACAACGTACTGTGGGACAGCCAGCAGATTCTTAAAACTGTCCGTGTCTTCCAGACGGAATGACAGCATTTCAAAGGCCAGGAATTTGGAAATGCCGGCATTCAGGGCCAGGGATCGGGGGTGGGTAGGGGGGAATTCCTCTTTCACTCCAGTGTTTCGGAGATAAACAGCTGAACGCTTCCATGGGACATTGTGGAGATGCTTGGTGATCGAGTTAGTGGCGTTGCTGGCACATCCTCTGTTTGCAGGGTGGCAAGTGCCACTGTCACTCCAGAGGGGGATGAAGAGGCCGAGACAGCAGCAGAAGAGGAAGCAGGAGGAGCCAGAGACCTTTCTTGGTTTTTGAGGTGTCTACTCCACTGCAGCTCGTGCTTTGCACTTAGATGCCTGGTCATGCAGGTTGTGCTCAGAATTAGAACGTTGATGCCTCGCTTCAGGCTCTGATTGCACAGCATGGAAACCTCTCATGTCTTGTCGTCAGCACATTGTCTGAAGAATTGCCACACCAGGGAACTTGTTGGAGTTGGCTTTGGTGTGCTCGGTTCCTTGGTGCAGTGGGCAGTAGCAGGCGTACTGTCTGGGAGATGGCGGCTCCACTTTTGCACCCTGCTCCCTCTTTTGCTGTGCTGGTGGCTCTGTGCGACCACCGACTCTTAATCCGAACTACACAGGTCACTCGCATGACCTTGCTTCAATGTGGGGTCGAGGACTTTATCGTCCACCACATCATCTTCCATACAGTCTTCACCCCTGCCCTCCTTGTCGGTCTGCACACTGCAGAAAACCACAGCAGTTGGCACCTGTGTTTCGTCATCATCCGAGATGTGCTGCGGTGGTCCTCCCATGTACTCATCAAGAAACATAAGTCGTTGGGAATTGGTGCACTCAATCTCTTCCACTTCTGGGGCAGGACTTTGTGGCTGGCCCTGGGAAACCCTGCTAGCAGAGTCATCAAAAAATAGAAGAGACTGCTGCATGACTTGGGGCTCAGACTGCTTGGCTGATTTGCAAGGGGGTGAGGTGAAAGACTGATGGCCATGGGCTGCAGTTGCTAACTCTGATCTTTCAGCAGGGGACGGGGTGGGAGACAATGTGAAGGAACTGGAGGCACTGTCAGCCACCCAATCTACTATTGCTTGTACTTGTTATGCCCTCACCATTTGTAGAGCGGCATTCGGGCCTACCAAATTACGCTGAAGGTTCTGTCGCCTACTCGCACCTAAGGAAGGTGTTTCACTTGTGCGTGTAGCTGACACAGATCGACCACGTCCTCTCCCTGCAACAGGAGATCCACCAGCAGCACCAAGACCAGGGCCACGTCCCTTATTTGACGCTCTCCTCATTTTTTGCAGTCACCCACCGAAGTAACAGACGTTTTTACTAAATTTTGTTCCTTGTCAGCAATGCAGAGCAGGGTTTTTTCAACGGCAAAAATGGGTTAATGTCACCCACCAATGGAACAGACAATTTTTAGAAATTTCGGTCCCTGTCACCTATGTCCCAGTTGTATGGAAAAAAAAATATGATTTTTTCACCCAGAGTTAAAAAGATGGATTTACTGATTATATTTCACTATCAGATTTGCAGTGCAGGCCGCAAAGGTACTTTCTGGCAAAAAAAAAAAATGATTTTTTTTCACCCACAGTGAAACAGATGGATTTAACTGACTTTCTTTCACAATCACAAATGTAGTGCAGGCCGTAAGTGTACTTTATGGCCAAAAAAAGTGTTTTTTTTAACCCACAATGTCCCAGTTGTATTTACTGATTTATATTTCACTATCAGATTTGCAGCACAGGCCGCAAAGGTACTTTATGGAAAAAAATAAGTGTTTTTTTGACCCACAATGTCCCAGTTGTAATCACTGATAGTGATGGACGAACATCTGCCGGGACGGTTCACGAACGCGATCAAATGTTCGAGAACTGAGCCAAGAAATAATTAGTAGAAGTGCACAAATAGTCCCGCAACATGGACAGTGACATACCAGATGTATTATTCAAATGTGCGATCTCCATTCATTATTTTCAATGCAAAATATCGGCAATATAATTTTTGCGTACGCGCTTGAGCAAATGCACTATAAAGAAAGTATATTGTATACAATCCACTTCAATCAGAATTTTTGGGGGACAACTGGTATATCACACCAGTAGAAATTATTTGTTCCAATAACGCTTGTCCCTCTATATACCGCACAGCAGAACCGCACACAACTGCCGCACAATACAAATGCACTATAATATACTTTCTAACATAGAAAGTATATTATAACATTGTACAAGGAAGGCAATCTATTAGAATATACATAAAGATAAAACATAACCTTTAATAATGTTACTAAGAAGTTCCATTTACACGTCTGTGAGTGTTTTGCAGATCCGCAAAACACGGACACCGGCAATGTGCATTCCGCAATTTGCGGACTGCATATCGCCGGCACTATAATACAAAATGCATCATCTTGTCTGCAATTGTGGAACAGATGCGGACCCATTTTGCGGACGTGTGAATGGAAAAGATATCCCTCAAAATGAAAATAAATAAAATTATTAAAGTTAAGCAAAAAGCATAGATGTGGTAGGCAATAACAAGTGCTCGGCGGCACTAAATAAGGGTGCTTGGCGGCACCAAATCAGAAACCATATATCCTACCACAATCCGGGGGGTTCCAGTGCACATCCATGAATCCCGGAGGGATAGCAAACACCATCTATTACTGGGCTAGATGATGATGTGGTATTGAAGGACAGGGTGGGCAAAGAACTGTCCGTGATATTGCCCTACAGGGCGGTGCTATTCTGGCCCTGATAGAGTAACCACAGGCCACCCGCCCTGATAAGAGCGACCCCGTCCGGAACCTTACACTATAAAAAAAATGGCCCTAGTAGACCCTAGCCCCTAGGCCCCTGACTTCCAGGTGATCACTATATAGATCTATGTGTTTTTGACTCATTATAAAAGTATATTATAAGTATATCGCACCCCTCTGTGTATCACATCTATCGATAACACACCTATACCAGTCCTTAAAAGGACTTTTGTGGCCCTATTAGCTAGCTATTTGTGGCCCCAACAGTCTGTTCCTGCTCCACACAGCAATCTCTCCCTACACTGGCAAAAAACTGAATGTAAAATGGCGGCCAGATCAGGTTTATTTATAAGGTAGGGGGTATGTCCATGTGCTGAAATGTCTCAATTGGCTGTCCTGTAGCATCTGATGGATGTGTCATGGGTCAACGTTCTTCACAATGTAAAAAAATATGGTGGGCGCGAATATCTCCATAAGTTCGCATGTTCGGCGAATCGTGAACACGCAAAGTTCGCCATGAAATGACCGCCGGGCGAACCGCAAGGCCATCTCTATTTACTGATTATATTTCACTATCAGATTTGCAGTGCAGACCGCAAAGGTACTTTATGGGAAAAAAAAGATGTTTTTTTCACGCACAGTGAAACTAATGGATTTAACGGACTTTCTTTCACTATCACAAATGCAGTGCAGGCCAAAAAGGTACTTTATGGACAAAAAAAGTTTTTTTTTTTACCCACAATTAGAGTTGAGCGAACACCTGGATGTTCGGGTTCGAGAAGTTCGGCCGAACTTCCCGGAAATGTTTGGGTTCGGGATTAGAGATGAGCGAACTTCTGTTTTAAGTTCGGCGTCTAAAGTTCGGGTGCGGGTTAGCGGAGAATCCCGATATGGATCCGGATATGGATTCCGACTTCCGTTGTGGTCCGTGGTAGCGGAATCAATAATGGCCGATTATTGATTCCGCTACCACGGACCACAACGGAAGTCGGAATCCATATCCGGATCCATATCGGGATTCTCCGCTAACCCGCCCCCGAACTTTAGACGCCGAACTTAAAACAGAAGTTCGCTCATCTCTATTCGGGAACCGAACTTCGTCCCGAACCCGAACCCCATTGAAGTCAATGGGGACCCGAACTTTTCGGCACTAAAAAGGCTGTAAAAAAGCCCAGGAAAGAGCTAGAGGGCTGCAAAAGGCAGCAACATTTAGGTAAACCCCCTGCAAACAAATGTGGATAGGGAAATGAATAAAAATAAAAATAAAATAAATAAAAATTAACCAATATCAATTGGAGAGAGGTCCCATAGCAGAGAATCTGGCTTCACGTCACCCACCACTATAACAGTCCATTATCAGATATTTAGTCCCAGGCACCCAGGCAGAGGAGAGAGGTCCCTTAACAGAGAATCTGGCTTCATGTCAGCAGAGAATCAGTCTTCATGTCATAGCAGAGAATCAGGCTTCACGTCAGCCACCAGTGCAACAGTCCATTGGCATATATTTAGGCCCAGCACCCAGGCAGAGGAGGGAGGTCCCGTAACAGAGGATCTGGATTCATGTCAGCAGAGAATCAGTCTGCAAGTCATAGCAGAGAATCAGGCTTCACGTCAGCCACCACTGCAACAGTCCATTGGCATATATTTAGGCCCAGCACACAGGCAGAGGAGAGAGGTCCCGTAACAGAGAATCTGTCTTCATGTCAGCAGAGAATTAGTCTGCATGTCATAGCAGAAAATCAGGCTTCACGTCAGCCACCACTGCAACAGTCCATTGTCAGATATTTAGGCCCAGCACCCAGGCAGAGGAGAGAGGTCCTGTAACAGAGGATCTGGCTTCATGTCAGCAGAGAATTAGTCTGCATGTCATAGCAGAAAATCAGGCTTCACGTCAGCCACCACTGCAACATTCCATTGTCAGATATTTAGGCCCAGCACCCAGGCAGAGGAGAGAGGTCCCGTAACAGAGGATCTGGCTTCATGTCAGCAGAGAATCAGTCTGCATGTCATAGCAGAGAATCAGACTTCACGTCAGCTACCAGTGCAACAGTCCATTGGCATATATTTAGGCCCAGCACCCAGGCAGAGGAGAGAGGTCCCGTAACAGAGAATCTGTCTTCATGTCAGCAGAGAATTAGTCTGCATGTCATAGCAGAGAATCAGGCTTCACGTCACCCAACATTGGAACAGTCCATTGGCATATATTTAGGCCCCGGCACCCAGACAGAGAAGAGGTTCATTCAACTTTGTGTTGCCTCGCAATATAATGGTAAAATGAAAATAAAAATAGGATTGAATGAGGAAGTGCCCTGAAGTACAATAATATATAGTTAAGAGGAGGTAGTTAATGTCTAATCTGGACAAGGGACGGACAGGTCCTGTGGGATCCATGCCTGGTTCATTTTTATGAACGTCAGCTTGTCCACATTGGCTGTAGACAGGTGGCTGCGTTTGTCTGTAATGACGCCCCCTGCCGTGCTGAATACACGTTCAGACAAAACGCTGGCCGCCGGGCAGGCCAGCACCTCCAAGGCATAAAAGGCTAGCTCTGGCCACGTGGACAATTTAGAGACCCAGAAGTTGAATGGGGCCGAACCATCAGTCAGTACGTGGAGGGGTGTGCACACGTACTGTTTCACCATGTTAGTGAAATGTTGCCTCCTGCTAACACGTTGCGTATCAGGTGGTGGTGCAGTTAGCTGTGACGTGTTGACAAAACTTTTCCACATCTCTGCCATGCTAACCCTGCCCTCAGAGGAGCTGGCCGTGACACAGCTGCCTTGGCGACCTCTTGCTCCTCCTTTGCCTTGGCCTTGGGCTTCCACTTGTTCCCCTGTGACATTTGGGAATGCTCTAAGTAGCGCGTCTACCAACGTGCGCTTGTACTCGCGCATCTTCCTATCATGCTCCAGTGCAGGAAGTAAGGTGGGCACATTGTCTTTGTAGCGTGGATCCAGCAGGGTGGCAATCCAGAAGTCCGCACGTGTTAAAATGTGGGCAACTCTGCTGTCGTTGCGCAGGCACTGCAGCATGTAGTCGCTCATGTGTGCCAGGCTGCCCAGGGGTAAAAACAAGCTGTCCTCTGTGGGAGGCGTATCGTCATCGTCCTGCCTTTCCCCCCAGCTACGCACCAGTGATGGGCCCGAGCTGCGTTGGGTGCCACCCCGCTGTGACCATGCTTCATCCTCATCCTCCTCCACCTCCTCCTCATCCTCGTCCTCCTCGTCCTCCAGTAGTGGGCCCTGGCTGGCCACATTTGTACCTGGCCTCTGCTGTTGCAAAAAATCTCCCTCTGAGTCACTTCGAAGAGACTGGCCTGAAAGTGCGAAAAATGACCCCTCTTCCTCCTTCTCCTGGGCCACCTCCTCTTCCATCATCGCCCTAAGTGTTTTCTCAAGGAGACATAGAAGTGGTATTGTAACGCTGATAACGGCGTCATCGCCACTGGCCATGTTGGTGGAGTACTCGAAACAGCGCAACAGGGCACACAGGTCTCGCATGGAGGCCCAGTCATTGGTGGTGAAGTGGTGCTGTTCCGCAGTGCGACTGACCCGTGCGTGCTGCAGCTGAAACTCCACTATGGCCTGCTGCTGCTCGCACAGTCTGTCCAGCATGTGCAAGGTGGAGTTCCACCTGGTGGGCACGTCACATATGAGGCGGTGAGCGGGAAGTCCGAAGTTACGCTGTAGCGCAGACAGGCGAGCAGCAGCAGGATTGTGAACGCCGGAAGCGCGAACAGACGGCCCGCACTTTATGCAGCAGCTCTGACATGTCGGGGTAGTTGTGAATAGGGATGAGCGAACTCGAACTGTATAGTTCGGGTTCATACCGAATTTTGGGGTGTCCGTGACACGGACCCGAACCCGGACATTTTCGTAAAAATCCGGGTTCGGTGTTCGTCGCTTTCTTGGCGCTTTTGTGACGCTTTCTTGGCGCTTTTTGAAAGGCTGCAAAGCAGCCAATCAACAAGCGTCATACTACTTGCCCCAAGAGGCCGTCACAGCCATGCCTACTATTGGCATGGCTGTGATTGGCCAGAGCACCATGTGACCCAGCCTCTATTTAAGCTGGAGTCACATAGCGCCGCCCGTCACTCTGCTCTGATTAGCGTAGGGAGAGGTTGCGGATGCGACAGTAGGGCGAGATTAGGCAGATTAACTCCTCCAAAGGACTTCACTTGATTAATCGATCGATCTGCAGCTGTGCATCATTGAGCTGCTGAAATTCAAATGCTCACTCACTGTTTTTAGGCTGCCCAGACCGTTTGTCAGTCACTTTTTTCTGGGGTGATCGGCGGCCATTTTGTGTCTTGTGCGGTGCTGCGACCAAGTGCATCCAAGCTGCGACCAAGTGCATTTAACCCTCAATGGTGTGGTTGTTTTTTGGCTAAAGCCTACATCAGGGTGAAGCTGTCACACCAAGTGCATTTAACCAGCAATAGTCTGTTCATTTTTTGGCCATATACTAAATCAGGGGCAAGCTGCGCCTGTCACCAAGTGCATTTAACCCTCAATAGTGTGGTTGTTTTTTGGCTAAAGCCTACATCAGGGTGAAGCTGTCACACCAAGTGCATTTAACCAGCAATAGTCTGTTTATTTTTTGGCCATATACTACATCAGGGGCAAGCTGCGCCCGTCACCAAGTGCATTTAACCCTCAGTAGTGTGGTTGGTCAAGCTGTGACACAAAGTGCATTTAACCAGCAATAGTCTGTTCATTTTTTGGCCATATACTACATCAGGGGCAAGCATGCGCCCGTCACCAAGTGCATTTAACCCTCAGTAGTGTGGTTGGTCAAGCTATCACACCAAGTGCATTTAACCAGCAATAGTCTGTTCATTTTTTGGCCATATACTACATCAGGGGCAAGCTGCGCCCGTCACCAAGTGCATTTAACCCTCAGTAGTGTGGTTGGTCAAGCTATCACACCAAGTGCATTTAACCAGCAATAGTCTGTTCATTTTTTGGCCATATACTAAATCAGGGGCAAGCTGCGCCCGTCACCAAGTGCATTTAACCAGCAATAGTCTGTTCATTTTTTGGCCATATACTACATCAGGGGCAAGCTGCGCCCGTCACCAAGTGCATTTAACCCTCAGTAGTGTGGTTCGTCAAGCTGTGACACCAAGTGCATTTAACCAGCAATAGTCTGTTCATTTTTTGGCCATATACTACATCAGGGGCAAGCTGCGCCCGTCACCAAGTGCATTTAACCAGCAATAGTGTGGTTATTTTTTGGCCATATCCCAGTCTAATTCTGTCACTAAATCCATACCGGTCACCCAGCGCCTAAATACTAGGCTTCAAATTTATATCCTGCTAAATCTCTCGTTACCGCTGTCCTGTTGTGGCTGGGAAAGTTATTTAGTATCCGTCAAAGTACATTTTTTGTTCTGGGTTGAAGTACAATTCCCAATTTAGCAATTTCATAATTTAGTGGTTTCTGCTATATCAGAGCTATTTGAAATCTATCCCTAAAGGGTATATAATATTCAAGGTGCACATTGGGTCATTCAGAATAACTTCACACACACCCGCTACTGTGTATTTCCAAGTCTAATTCTGTCACTAAACCCATACCTGTCACCCAGCGCCTAAATACTAGGCCTCAAATTTATATCCTGCTAAATCTCTCGTTACCGCTGTCCTGTTGTGGCTGGGAAAGTTATTTAGTGTCCGTCAAAGCACATTTTTTGTTCTGGGTTGAAGTACAATTCCCAATTTAGCAATTTCATAATTTAGTGGTTCCTGCTATATCAGAGCTATTTGAAATCTATCCCTAAAAGGGTATATAATATTCAAGGTGCACATTGGGTCATTCAGAATAACTTCACACACACCCGCTACTGTGTATTTCCAAGTCTAATTCTGTCACTAATCCCATACCTGTCACCCAGCGCCTAAATACTAGGCCTCAAATTTATATCCTGCTAAATCTCTCGTTACCGCTGTCCTGTTGTGGCTGGGAAAGTTATTTAGTGTCCGTCAAAGCACATTTTTTGTTCTGGGTTGAAATACAATTCCCAATTTAGCAATTTCATAATTTAGTGGTTTCTGCTATATCAGAGCTATTTGAAATCTATCCCTAAAAGGGTATATAATATTCAAGGTGCACATTGGGTCATTCAGAATAACTTCACACACACCCGCTACTGTGTATTTCCAAGTCTAATTCTGTCACTAAACCCATACCTGTCACCCAGCGCCTAAATACTAGGCCTCAAATTTATATCCTGCTAAATCTCTCGTTACCGCTGTCCTGTTGTGGCTGGGAAAGTTATTTAGTGTCCGTCAAAGCACATTTTTTGTTCTGGGTTGAAATACAATTCCCAATTTAGCAATTTCATAATTTAGTGGTTTCTGCTATATCAGAGCTATTTGAAATCTATCCCTAAAAGGGTATATAATATTCAAGGTGCACATTGGGTCATTCAGAATAACTTCACACACACCCGCTACTGTGTATTTCCAAGTCTAATTCTGTCACTAAACCCATACCTGTCACCCAGCGCCTAAATACTAGGCCTCAAATTTATATCCTGCTAAATCTCTCGTTACCGCTGTCCTGTTGTGGCTGGGAAAGTTATTTAGTGTCCGTCAAAGCACATTTTTTGTTCTGGGTTGAAATACAATTCCCAATTTAACAATTTCATAATTTAGTGGTTTCTGCTATATCAGAGCTATTTGAAATCTATCCCTAAAAGGGTATATAATATTCAAGGTGCACATTGGGTCATTCAGAATAACTTCACACACACGCTACTGTGCATTTCCAAGTCTAATTCTGTTAGTAAATCCATACCGGTCACCCAGCACCTAAATACTAGGCCTCAAATTTATATCCCGCTGAATTTGAATACAATACATTGGGCCAAATAATATTTTTGTTGTTGTGGTGAACCATAACAATGAGAAAAACATCTAGTAAGGGACGCGGACGTGGACATGGTCGTGGTGGTGTTAGTGGACCCTCTGGTGCTGGGAGAGGACGTGGCCGTTCTGCCACATCCACACGTCCTAGTGTACCAACTACCTCAGGTCCCAATAGCCGCCAGAATTTACAGCGATATATGGTGGGGCCCAATGCCGTTCTAAGGATGGTAAGGCCTGAGCAGGTACAGGCATTAGTCAATTGGGTGGCCGACAGTGGATCCAGCACGTTCACATTATCTCCCACCCAGTCTTCTGCAGAAAGCGCACAGATGGCGCCTGAAAACCAACCCCATCAGTCTGTCACATCACCCCCATGCATACCAGGGAAACTGTCTCAGCCTCAAGTTATGCAGCAGTCTCTTATGCTGTTTGAAGACTCCGCTGGCAGGGTTTCCCAAGGGCATCCACCTAGCCCTTCCCCAGCGGTGAAAGATATAGAATGCACTGACGCACAACCACTTATGTTTCCTGATGATGAGGACATGGGAATACCACCTCAGCATGTCTCTGATGATGACGAAACACAGGTGCCAACTGCTGCGTCTTTCTGCAGTGTGCAGACTGAACAGGAGGTCAGGGATCAAGACTGGGTGGAAGACGATGCAGGGGATGATGAGGTCCTAGACCCCACATGGAATGAAGGTCGTGCCACTGACTTTCACAGTTCGGAGGAAGAGGCAGTGGTGAGACCGAGCCAACAGCGTAGCAAAAGAGGGAGCAGTGGGCAAAAGCAGAACACCCGCCGCCAAGAGACTCCGCCTGCTACTGCCCGCCGCCATCTGGGACCGAGCACCCCAAAGGCAGCTTCAAGGAGTTCCCTGGCATGGCACTTCTTCAAACAATGTGCTGACGACAAGACCCGAGTGGTTTGCACGCTGTGCCATCAGAGCCTTGAGCGAGGCATTAACGTTCTGAACCTGAGCACAACCTGCATGACCAGGCACCTGCATGCAAAGCATGAACTGCAGTGGAGTAAACACCTTAAAACCAAGGAAGTCACTCAGGCTCCCCCTGCTACCTCTTCTGCTGCTGCCGCCTCGGCCTCTTCTGCTGCTGCCGCCTCGGCCTCTTCCTCCGCCTCTGGAGGAACGTTGGCACCTGCCGCCCAGCAAACAGGGGATGTACCACCAACACCACCACCACCACCTCCGTCACCAAGCGTCTCAACCATGTCACACGGCAGCGTTCAGCTCTCCATCTCACAAACATTTGAGAGAAAGCGTAAATTCCCACCTAGCCACCCTCGATCCCTGGCCCTGAATGCCAGCATTTCAAAACTACTGGCCTATGAAATGCTGTAATTTAGGCTGGTGGACACAGACAGCTTCAAACAGCTCATGTCGCTTGCTGTCCCACAGTATGTTGTTCCCAGCCGCCACTACTTCTCCAAGAGAGCCGTCCCTTCCCTGCACAACCAAGTATCCGATAAAATCAAGTGTGCACTGCGCAACGCCATCTGTGGCAAGGTCCACCTAACCACAGATACGTGGACCAGTAAGCACGGCCAGGGACGCTATATCTCCCTAACTGCACACTGGGTAAATGTAGTGGCAGCTGGGCCCCAGGCGGAGAGCTGTTTGGCGCACGTCCTTCCGCCGCCAAGGATCGCAGGGCAACATTCTTTGCCTCCTGTTGCCACCTCCTCCTTCTCGGCTTCCTCCTCCTCTTCTTCCACCTGCTCATCCAGTCAGCCACACACCTTCACCACCAACTTCAGCACAGCCCGGGGTAAACGTCAGCAGGCCATTCTGAAACTCATATGTTTGGGGGACAGGCCCCACACCGCACAGGAGTTGTGGCGGGGTATAGAACAACAGACCGACGAGTGGTTGCTGCCGGTGAGCCTCAAGCCCGGCCTGGTGGTGTGCGATAATGGGCGAAATCTCGTTGCAGCTCTGGGACTAGCCAATTTGACGCACATCCCTTGCTTGGCGCATGTGCTGAATTTGGTGGTGCAGAAGTTCATTCACAACTACCCCGACATGTCAGAGCTGCTGCATAAAGTGCGGGCCGTCTGTTCGCGCTTCCGGCGTTCACATCCTGCTGCTGCTCGGCTGTCTGCGCTACAGCGTAACTTCGGCCTTCCCGCTCACCGCCTCATATGCGACGTGCCCACCAGGTGGAACTCCACCTTGCACATGCTGGACAGACTGTGCGAGCAGCAGCAGGCCATAGTGGAGTTTCAGCTGCAGCACGCACGGGTCAGTCGCACTACAGAACAGCACCACTTCACCACCAATGACTGGGCCTCCATGCGAGACCTGTGTGCCCTGTTGCGCTGTTTCGAGTACTCCACCAACATGGCCAGTGGCGATGACGCCGTTATCAGCGTTACAATACCACTTCTATGTCTCCTTGAGAAAACACTTAGGGCGATGATGCAAGAGGAGGTGGCCCAGGAGGAGGAGGAGGAGGAGGAGGAGGAAGAGGGGTCATTTTTAGCACTTTCAGGCCAGTCTCTTCGAAGTGACTCAGAGGGAGGTTTTTGGCAACAGCAGAGGCCAGGTACAAATGTGGCCAGACAGGGCCCACTACTGGAGGACGAGGAGGACGAGGATGAGGAGGAGGTGGAGGAGGATGAGGATGAAGCATGGTCACAGCGGGGTGGCACCCAACGCAGCTCGGGTCCATCACTGGTGCGTGGCTGGGGGGAAAGGCAGGACGATGACGATACGCCTCCCACAGAGGACAGCTTGTCCTTACCCCTGGGCAGCCTGGCACACATGAGCGACTACATGCTGCAGTGCCTGCGCAACGACAGCAGAGTTGCCCACATTTTAACCTGTGCGGACTACTGGGTTGCCACCCTGCTGGATCCACGCTACAAAGACAATGTGCCCACCTTACTTCCTGCACTGGAGCGTGATAGGAAGATGCGCGAGTACAAGCGCACGTTGGTAGACGCGCTACTGAGAGCATTCCCAAATGTCACAGGGGAACAAGTGGAAGCCCAAGGCCAAGGCAGAGGAGGAGCAAGAGGTCGCCAAGGCAGCTGTGTCAATGCCAGCTCCTTTGAGGGCAGGGTTAGCATGGCAGAGATGTGGAAAACTTTTGTCAACACGCCACAGCTAACTGCACCACCACCTGATACGCAACGTGTTAGCAGGAGGCAACATTTCACTAACATGGTGGAACAGTACGTGTGCACACCCCTCCACGTACTGACTGATGGTTCGGCCCCATTCAACTTCTGGGTCTCTAAATTGTCCACGTGGCCAGAGCTAGCCTTTTATGCCTTGGAGGTGCTGGCCTGCCCGGCGGCCAGCGTTTTGTCTGAACGTGTATTCAGCACGGCAGGGGGCGTCATTACAGACAAACGCAGCCGCCTGTCTACAGCCAATGTGGACAAGCTGACATTCATAAAAATGAACCAGGCATGGATCCCACAGGATCTGTCCGTCCCTTGTCCAGATTAGACATTAACTACCTCCCCTTAACCATATATTATTGGACTCCAGGGCACTTCCTCATTCAATCCTATTTTTATTTTCATTTTACCATTATATTGCGAGGCTACCCAAAGTTGAATGAACCTCTCCTGTGTCTGGGTGCCGGGGCCTAAATATATGCCAATGGACTGTTCCAATGTTGGGTGACGTGAAGCCTCATTCTCTGCTATGACATGCAGAATGATTCTCTGCTGACATGAAGCCAGATTGTCTGTTACGGGACCTCTCTCCTCTGCCTGTGTGCTGGGCCTAAATATATGCCAATGGACTGTTGCAGTGGTGGCTGACGTGAAGCCTCATTCTCTGCTATGACATGCAGACTAATTCTCTGCTGACATGAAGACAGATTCTCTGTTACGGGACCTCCCTCCTCTGCCTGGGTGCTGGGCCTAAATATATGCCAATGGACTGTTGCAGTGGTGGCTGATGTGAAGCCTCATTCTCTGCTATGACATGCAGACTGATTCTCTGCTGACATGAAGCCAGATTCTCTGTTACGGGACCTCTCTCCTCTGCCTGTGTGTGTGCTGGGCCTAAATATATGCCAATGGACTGTTGCAGTGGTGGCTGACGTGAAGCCTCATTCTCTGCTATGACATGCAGACTGATTCTCTGCTGACATGAAGCCAGATTCTCTGTTACGGGACCTCCCTCCTCTGCCTGTGTGTGTGCTGGGCCTAAATATATGCCAATGGACTGTTGCAGTGGTGGCTGACGTGAAGCCTCATTCTCTGCTATGACATGCAGACTGATTCTCTGCTGACATGAAGACAGATTCTCTGTTACGGGACCTCCCTCCTCTGCCTGGGTGCTGGGCCTAAATATATGCCAATGGACTGTTGCAGTGGTGGCTGACGTGAAGCCTCATTCTCTGCTATGACATGCAGACTGATTCTCTGCTGACATGAAGCCAGATTCTCTGTTACGGGACCTCTCTCCTCTGCCTGTGTGTGTGCTGGGCCTAAATATATGCCAATGGACTGTTGCAGTGGTGGCTGACGTGAAGCCTCATTCTCTGCTATGACTTGCAGACTGATTCTCTGCTGACATGAAGCCAGATTGTCTGTTACGGGACCTCTCTCCTCTGCCTGTGTGTGTGCTGGGCCTAAATATATGCCAATGGACTGTTGCAGTGGTGGCTGACGTGAAGCCTCATTCTCTGCTATGACATGCAGACTAATTCTCTGCTGACATGAAGACAGATTCTCTGTTACGGGACCTCCCTCCTCTGCCTGGGTGCTGGGCCTAAATATATGCCAATGGACTGTTGCAGTGGTGGCTGATGTGAAGCCTCATTCTCTGCTATGACATGCAGACTGATTCTCTGCTGACATGAAGCCAGATTCTCTGTTACGGGACCTCTCTCCTCTGCCTGGGTGCTGGGCCTAAATATATGCCAATGGACTGTTGCAGTGGTGGCTGATGTGAAGCCTGATTCTCTGCTATGACATGCAGACTGATTCTCTGCTGACATGAAGACAGATTCTCTGTTACGGGACCTCCCTCCTCTGCCTGGGTGCTGGGCCTAAATATATGCCAATGGACTGTTGCAGTGGTGGCTGACGTGAAGCCTCATTCTCTGCTATGACATGCAGACTGATTCTCTGCTGACATGAAGCCAGATTCTCTGTTACGGGACCTCTCTCCTCTGCCTGTGTGTGTGCTGGGCCTAAATATATGCCAATGGACTGTTGCAGTGGTGGCTGACGTGAAGCCTCATTCTCTGCTATGACATGCAGACTGATTCTCTGCTGACATGAAGCCAGATTCTCTGTTACGGGACCTCTCTCCTCTGCCTGTGTGTGTGCTGGGCCTAAATATATGCCAATGGACTGTTGCAGTGGTGGCTGACGTGAAGCCTCATTCTCTGCTATGACATGCAGACTAATTCTCTGCTGACATGAAGACAGATTCTCTGTTACGGGACCTCTCTCCTCTGCCTGGGTGCTGGGCCTAAATATATGCCAATGGACTGTTGCAGTGGTGGCTGACGTGAAGCCTCATTCTCTGCTATGACATGCAGACTGATTCTCTGCTGACATGAAGCCAGATTCTCTGTTACGGGACCTCTCTCCTCTGCCTGTGTGTGTGCTGGGCCTAAATATATGCCAATGGACTGTTGCAGTGGTGGCTGACGTGAAGCCTCATTCTCTGCTATGACATGCAGACTGATTCTCTGCTGACATGAAGCCAGATTCTCTGTTACGGGACCTCCCTCCTCTGCCTGTGTGTGTGCTGGGCCTAAATATATGCCAATGGACTGTTGCAGTGGTGGCTGACGTGAAGCCTCATTCTCTGCTATGACATGCAGACTGATTCTCTGCTGACATGAAGACAGATTCTCTGTTACGGGACCTCCCTCCTCTGCCTGGGTGCTGGGCCTAAATATATGCCAATGGACTGTTGCAGTGGTGGCTGACGTGAAGCCTCATTCTCTGCTATGACATGCAGACTGATTCTCTGCTGACATGAAGCCAGATTCTCTGTTACGGGACCTCCCTCCTCTGCCTGGGTGCTGGGCCTAAATATATGCCAATGGACTGTTGCAGTGGTGGCTGACGTGAAGCCTCATTCTCTGCTATGACATGCAGACTAATTCTCTGCTGACATGAAGCCAGATTCTCTGTTACGGGACCTCTCTCCTCTGCCTGGGTGCTGGGCCTAAATTTATGAAAATGGACTCTTACAGTGGTGGGTGACGTGAAGCCAGATTCTCTGCTATGGGACCTCTCTCCAATTGATTTTGGTTAATTTTTATTTATTTAATTTTTATTTTAATTCATTTCCCTATCCACATTTGTTTGCAGGGGATTTACCTACATGTTGCTGCCTTTTGCAGCCCTCTAGCTCTTTCCTGGGCTGTTTTACAGCCTTTTTAGTGCCGAAAAGTTCGGGTCCCCATTGACTTCAATGGGGTTCGGGTTCGGGACGAAGTTCGGGTCGGGTTCGGATCCCGAACCCGAACATTTCCGGGATGTTCGGCCGAACTTCTCGAACCCGAACATCCAGGTGTTCGCTCAACTCTAGTTGTGAATGAACTTCTGCACCACCAAATTCAGCACATGCGCCAGGCAAGGGATGTGCGTCAAACCGGCTAGTCCCAGAGCTGCAACGAGATTTCGCCCATTATTGCACACCACCAGGCCGGGCTTGAGGCTCACCGGCAGCAACCACTCGTCGGTCTGTTGTTCTATACCCTGCCACAACTCCTGTGCGGTGTGGGGCCTGTCCCCCAAACATATGAGTTTCAGAATGGCCTGCTGACATTTACCCCGGGCTGTGCTGAAGTTGGTGGTGAAGGTGTGTGGCTGACTGGATGAGCAGGTGGAGGAGGAAGCCGAGAAGGAGGAGGTGGCAACAGGAGGCAAAGAATGTTGCCCTGCGATCCTTGGCGGCGGAAGGACGTGCGCCAAACAGCTCTCCGCCTGGGGCCCAGCTGCCACTACATTTACCCAGTGTGCAGTTAGGGAGATATAGCGTCCCTGGCCGTGCTTACTGGTCCACGTATCTGTGGTTAGGTGGACCTTGCTACAGATGGCGTTGCGCAGTGCACACTTGATTTTATCGGATACTTGGTTGTGCAGGGAAGGCACGGCTCTCTTGGAGAAGTAGTGGCGGCTGGGAACAACATACTGTGGGACAGCAAGCGACATGAGCTGTTTGAAGCTGTCTGTGTCCACCAGCCTAAATGACAGCATTTCATAGGCCAGTAGTTTGGAAATGCTGGCATTCAGGGCCAGGGATCGAGGGTGGCTAGGTGGGAATTTACGCTTTCTCTCAAATGTTTGTGAGATGGAGAGCTGAACGCTGCCGTGTGACATGGTTGAGACGCTTGGTGACGGAGGTGGTGTTGGTGGTACATCCCCTGTTTGCTGGGCGGGAGGTGCCAACGTTTCTCCAGAGGCGGAGGAAGAGGCCGAGGCGGCAGCAGCAGAAGAGGCCGAGGCGGCAGCAGCAGAAGAGGTAGCAGGGGGAGCCTGAGTGACTTCCTTGTTTTTAAGGTGTTTACTCCACTGCAGTTCATGCTTTGCATGCAGGTGCCTGGTCATGCAGGTTGTGCTAAGGTTCAGAACGTTAATGCCTCGCTTCAGGCTCTGATGGCACAGCGTGCAAACCACTCGGGTCTTGTCGTCAGCACATTGTTTGAAGAAGTGCCATACCAGGGAACTCCTTGAAGCTACCTTTGGGGTGCTCGGTCCAAGATGGCGGCGGTCAGTAGCAGGCGGAGTCTCTTGGCGGCGGGTGTTCTGCTTTTGCCCACTGCTCCCTCTTTTGCTACGCTGTTGGCTCGGTCTCACCACTGCCTCTTCCTCCGAACTGTGAAAGTCAGTGGCACGACCTTCATTCCATGTGGGGTCTAGGACCTCATCGTCCCCTGCATTGTCTTCCACTCTGTCTTGATCCCTGACCTCCTGTTCAGTCTGCACACTGCAGAAAGACGCAGCAGTTGGCACCTGTGTTTCGTCATCATCAGAGACATGCTGAGGTGGTATTCCCATGTCCTCATCATCAGGAAACATAAGTGGTTGTGCGTCAGTGCATTCTATGTCTTTCACCGCTGGGGAAGGGCTAGGTGGATGCCCTTGGGAAACCCTGCCAGCGGAGACTTCAAATAGCATAAGAGACTGCTGCATAACTTGAGGCTGAGACAGTTTCCCTGGTATGCATGGGGGTGATGTGACAGACTGATGGGGTTGGTTTTCAGGCGCCATCTGTGCGCTTTCTGCAGAAGACTGGGTGGGAGATAATGTGAACGTGCTGGATCCACTGTCGGCCACCCAATTTACTAATTCCTGTACCTGCTCAGGCCTTACCATCCTTAGAATGGCATTGGGCCCCACCATATATCGCTGTAAATTCTGGCGGCTACTGGGACCTGAGGTAGTTGGTACACTAGGACGTGTGGATGTTGCAGAATGGCCACGTCCTCTCCCAGCACCAGAGGGTCCACTAACACCACCACGACCATGTCCACGTCCGCGTCCCTTACTAGATGTTTTCCTCATTGTTATTGTTCACCACAACAACAAAAATATTATTTGGCCCAATGTATTGTATTCAAATTCAGCTGAATAGAAATTTGAGGCCTAGTATTTAGCGATGGGTGACAGGTATGGGTTTACTGACAGAATTAGACTTGGAAATGCACAGTAGTGGGTGTGTGAAGTTATTCTGAATGACCCTATGTGCACCTTGAATATGATATACCCTTTTAGGGATAGATTTCAAATAGCTCTGATACAGCAGAAACCACTAAATTTTGAAATTGCTAAATTGGGAATTGTATTTCAACCCAGATTAAAAAAATGTGCTTTGACGGATACTAAATAACTTAAACAGCCACAACAGTACAGCAGTAACGACAGATTTAGCTGGACATAAATTTGAGGCCTAGTATTTAGGCGCTTGGTGACAGGTATAGATTTACTGACAGAATTAGACTTGGAAATGCACAGTAGCGTGTGTGTGAAGTTATTCAGAATGACCCTATCAGCACCTTGATTCTGATATACCCTTTTAGGGATGTATTTACAGTAGGCCTGATACAGCAGAAACCACTAAATTAGGAAATTGCTAAATTTGGAATTGTATTTCAACCCAGAACAAAAACTGTGCTTTGACGGACACTAAATAACTTGCCCAGCCACAACAGTACAGCAGTAACGACAGATTTAGCAGGATATAAATTTGAGGCCTAGTATTTAGGCGCTGGGTGACAGGTATAGGTTTTCTAACAGAATTAGACTTGGAAATGCACAGTAGCGGGTGTGTGAAGTTATTCTGAATGACCCTATGTGCACCTCTAATATGATATACCCTTTTAGGGATAGATTTCAAATTGCTCTGATACAGCAGAAACCACTAAATTAGGAAATTGCTAAATTGGGAATTGTATATCAACCCAGAACAAAAATGTGCTTTGACTGACACTAAATAACTTGACCAGCCACACCAGTAACGACAGATTTAGCTGGATATAAACTTGAGGCCTAGTATTTAGGCGCTGGGTGACAGGTATACGTTTACTGACAGAATTAGACTGGGATATGGCCAAAAAATAACCACACTATTGATGGTTAAATGCACTTGGTGTGACAGCTTGACCAACCACACTACTGAGGGTTAAATGCACTTGGTGACAGGCGCAGCTTGCCCCTGACGTAGTATATGGCCAAAAAATAAACAGACTATTGCTGGTTAAATGCATTTGGTGTGACAGCTTGACCAACCACACTACTGAGGGTTAAATGCACTTGGTGACGGGCGCAGCTTGCCCCTGATGTAGTATATGGCCAAAAAATAAACAGACTATTGCTGGTTAAATGCACTTGGTGTGACAGCTTCACCCTGATGTAGGATTTAGCCCCAAAAACAACCACACCATTGAGGGTTAAATGCACTTGGTGACAGGCGCAGCTTGCCCCTGATGTAGTATATGGCCAAAAAATAAACAGACTATTGCTGGTTAAATGCACTTGGTGTGACAGCTTCACCCTGATGTAGGCTTTAGCCAAAAAACAACCACACCATTGAGGGTTAAATGCACTTGGTGACAGGCGCAGCTTGCCCCTGATGTAGTATATGGCCAAAAAATAAACAGACTATTGCTGGTTAAATGCACTTGGTGTGACAGCTTCACCCTGATGTAGGCTTTAGCCAAAAAACAACCACACTACTGAGGGTTAAATGCACTTGGTGACAGGCGCAGCTTGCCCCTGATGTAGTATATGGCCAAAAAATAAACAGACTATTGCTGGTTAAATGCACTTGGTGTGACAGCTTCACCCTGATGTAGGCTTTAGCCAAAAAACAACCACACCATTGAGGGTTAAATGCACTTGGTCGCAGCTTGTGCTGGCGCACCACAAGACACAAAATGGCCGCCGATCACCCCAGAAAAAAGTGACTGACAAACGGTCTGGGCAGCCTAAAAACAGTGAGCAATTGAGTATCAGCAGCTCAATGATCCACAGCTGCAGATCGATCACTGGATGGAGTCTTTTGGAGGAGTTAATCAGCCTAATCTCGCCCTACTGTCGCAGCTGCAACCTCTCCCTACGCTAATCAGAGCAGAGTGACGGGCGGCGCTATGTGACTCCAGCTTAAATAGAGGCTGGGTCACATGGTGCTCTGGCCAATCACAGCCATGCCAATAGTAGGCATGGCTGTGATGGCCTCTTGGGGCAAGTAGTATGACGCTTGTTGATTGGCTGCTTTGCAGCCTTTCAAAAAGCGCCAAGAAAGCGACGTAACACCGAACCCGAACCCAGACTTTTACGAAAATGTCCGGGTTCGGGTCCGTGTCACGGACACCCCAAAATTCGGTACGAACCCGAACTATACAGTTCGGGTTCGCTCATCCCTACCCACAATGTCCCAGTTGTATTTACTGATTATATTTCACTATCAGATTTGCAGTGCAGGCCGCAAAGGTACTTTCTGGCAAAAAAAAATTATGATTTTTTCACCCACAATGAAACAGATGGATTTACTGATTATATTTCACTATCAGATTTGCAGTACAGGCCGCAAAGATACTTGACTTCATGGGATGGAAGAAACTCTGGCTCCTACCCTCTACCCTTTTTCCCCCCATCCTGATCAATAAAACACAACAACCGTACTTGGTGTAAAGGCCGTAGCGGCAATTTATTAAATAACCATAAATAAATAAAATACCATACTTTTTAACATATATTATAACCACTTTAAACATAATACTTTTAACATATATTCTAACCAAGACACCGAGGGATCCTAGAAAGCAATCAGAGCATCCGGTCCACGTTTTTAAATCACTTTTTTACCCTCGGCCACACTCTCCGACCCAAGGGCCCCAAATGCATGATTTATATCCCTGCAAGGCTATTAACCCCATCAGGGTCCCCAGTTTTCCATTTACCACCAAAACCTCATACCACGGAACATGAACTGCCACAAAACACGCATTCAACTCCAAACCCCTCAACACCAAATGCCGCAACAAACGAATCACCGGCGGCAAACTAGCAGATTGGGCATTAATAGCCTGCACCACGCCCATGTTGTCACAACAAAAATGAATCCTCTTGTTCCGAAAACAATAACCCCACAATTCCACCGCCAGCACGATGGGAAACAATTCCAACAAGGCCAGATTAGTCAGAAAACCAGCCCTACACCAGTCATCCGGCCACGGCCCCGCACTCCATTGACCTCGCCAAAATGCCCCATAACCGCACGCCCCTGACGCGTCCGTAAAGAGCTCCATATTGACATTAGAAACCGTCTCGTCCATCCACATAGATCGTCCATTAAACAGAGACAAAAACTTTTCCCAAATCTCCAGATCTGCCCTAACCTCCGCCGACAACCGCACAAAATACGGCAGGATACGACAAGCAAAGTTCAGCTTACCCAGGACCGACTGGACCCTGTGCAACTGCACCTTCCTAAGTCCCCGCAACCCGGACACTTCCATAACCAAATCCGCCAACTTATCCTCCGGCAAGCGACACTCCATGCGCTCCGTATCAATAACGATACCCAAAAACTTCACTGACGTAGCCGGACCTTCCGTCTTGTCCGGAGCCAAAGGGACCCCAAACACACCAGCAACACTCTCCATTGTATGTCACAAAACGGAACAAACTCGGGAACCCGCCGGCCCAACAAACAAAAAATCATCCAAATAGTGCAGCACCGACTTCCAACCAGCCTCCTGGTTCACTACCCATTCCAAAAATGAACTGAACTTCTCAAACAATGAACACGAAATCGCGCAACCCATCGGCAAACAGCAATCAACATAAAACTGCCCCTCCCAAACAAAACCCAACAAGTGAAAAGCTCTCCGGATGTATAGGCAGTAAACGAAATGCCGCCTCTATATCTGTCTTGGCCAACAGCGCCCCTTGCCCGAAACAACGCACCCACACCACCGCCGCATCAAAGGACGTGTAAGAAACAGAACATAACTCCGGGTCAATCCCATCATTCACCGAACTCCCAGCCTGGTACGACAAATGATGAATAAGCCGAAACTTGTTCGGCTCCCTCTTAGGAACCAACCCCAATGGTGAAATGTGCAACCCCGGCAACGGCGGGGCAGCAAACGGACCTGCGACCCGCCCTGCATTAACCTCCTTCTCAATCTTCTCCCTGACAACCCCAGGCCTCACCAGCGCAGACGCCAGGTTCCGAACCACACCGCCCCCCCAAACCGAAGAGCACGGAATACGAAAACCGTCAACAAACCCCTGACGCAACAACTCCGCCGCCGCCCTATCGGAGTAATCATTTAGGAAGGGAAGCATCGCGTCCACCTTCACCGGTGTCGAACCTCTTCTGCCCAACATTCTGTCCTCTCCCTTTTCCCTTCTTAAAACACCGGGAGAAACTGGGCACCCCCACACCCGGAGCATTCATGCTTAAAACAGCAGTCGGACAGGAACTTACAGTACCCCTCATTAAACTGCCAGCAGACCCCTTTCTTCCCGCCAGAGGGCGACTCTGCCGCTGACGTACCCCCTGACGCGCCACGAAAGGGCTGACCACCCACTTTCTGGGCCGCCATGAGGCGCATCCAGAGGCTGATATCTTTGTGATCCCACCTAATACTGGGGCGGATAGCCTTGCGTTGACGAAACTGCTCATCATAACGCAACCACGCCACCCCACCATACACCCTATAAGCCTCCCCAATAGAGTCCATATATCCAAAAAGGGCGGAACAATGCTCCGGCGCCTTTTCCCCCACCACGCTCGCCAGAATTGCAAATGCCTGCAACCAATTCATGAACATACGTGGTATCAGCCGAGACCGACGACGCTCCTCCTCCTCCTTCTTGCAATCATCCGGTTTGACCCTATCTAAATTAAACTTCTCTAGGGGCAAAAGCGAAAAAATTTCAACATATTCGTCCCTATAAATCTTCTCCCTCACCTCTGGTTTCAGATGAGCCCCCAAAGGCCTCTCGAAACAGACATACACTTCCCCCTTAGCCGCATCCGCCAACCGTACCACGTCCTCCGAACCCGACTTACCACCACCACCGGTCGCCGCGACCGACACCGAAGAAACCGCAACCGCAGGCACCGCCACAGCCACAGAATCCCCAGACACACTCCCCGCTACAGCTTGTGCGACCGGCCCGGACGGTGGACGCACAGCACCAACAGCCGCAGCGCCGTCACCCGGAACAGGTCCTCTAAACGCAGCACCCTCCGCAGATGCCCTCTTAGGGGGCGGAGCCACCTGCCACTCACTGCTCCCCCGCTGCAATTCCCTCCAGCGCCCACTAGAGGGCCTCAGCGCACCAAAATCCTCTTGCTCTTGCTGAAGCTGCAGTTGCCTCCCGCGCCCACCAGGGGACCTCAGCGTGCCCAGATCTTCCTGCTCCTGCCGACTGCCGCCCTGGCCTACCTCATTGAAGGCCGCCTGAACTCTCCTGCCACGAACATGCTGCTGGCTCGCTTCCTCCACCGGAGACCGAGGTAAGTCAAAGGCTCGTCCCCTGCTGAGGCACTCCAGCACAGGGCCCGCCGCCACTCCTGTCCTGACTGCAGACGCCGGCTGGGAGACAGTAGAGGGGTTAACCCTTCCCTCTCCCGCAGGCCCCAACCGCCGAGCGGGATTCCTCCCCGCACGGCCGCGAGCAGCGCTGGCACCGCTTCCCTGCTGCAGTACCGGATGGTCCCTAACGGGGCTCCCAAGGCGCCGCCGGGTCTGAGGGATAAACTCTGGGCTCAATCTCTCCGGAGGCCGCGACCTCCGAGCCCGCACCACAGAACCAGCAGGGACTGCAGCCAGGCTGGTCCCCTGCAACACCGCCTGCAGCGTCTCCTGAACCCACTGTGACCCCCGATCCGCTGCGGCTGCCCTAACCTGCTCTAACAAAACTTCAAGGGCGGACATGATGCCGTGCCAACTTCTACCCACGCTATCCTTCACTGAATAAGCCCCACCCCAATTTCCTCTAAACTCACATCCCATAACCTGCTCCACCCCTTCCTTTCTCCTACTGGAACACTCCCCTCATAACATAATTAACCCTATCCGCCACTTACTTCCCCCTAAGTCAAGCCGCATTTCGCTACGGCTGCGCCCCGCTCCATTGCTTTTCTTATTGCCAAAAATAAGATGATTTTTTCGCCAACAGTGAAAAAGATGGATTTACTGATTATATTTCACTATCAGATTTGCAGTGCAGGCCGCAAAGGTACTTTCTGGCAAAAAAAAAAAAAGATTTTTTCACCCACAATAAAACAGATGGATTTATTGATTATATTTCACTATCAGACAGATTTGCAGTGCAGGCCGTAAAAGTACTTTGTTGCAAAAAAATAAGATTTTTTCACCCACAGTGAAACAGATGGATTTAACTGACTTTCTTTCACTATAACAAATGCAGTGCAGGCCAAAAAAGTACTTTAGGGCGAAAAAAAGTGTTTTTTTGACCCACAATGTCCAAGTTGTATTTACTGATTATATTTCACAATCAGATTTGCAGATTCTTTCCTATTCTCTCCCTCACAGCAGCAGCATCCTATCTCTACACTAGTAACAGCTGAGTGAAGTGCGGTGCTACGTGACTCCAGCTTATATAGAAGCTGGGTCACATGCTGCACTGGCCAATCACAGCCATGCCATTAGTAGGCATGGCTGTAATGGCTTCTAAGGGCACACAAGTTAAACGCTTGTTGATTGGCTGCCCTGCAGCTTTTCAACATGCACCATTAAATCGCCGAACACCGAACTTGAACCCGTGAAATGTTCGGGTCCGGGATCAACTTTACAGTTCGGGTTCTCTCAACCCTAACTGACACTAATTATATCACCTGCCCAATACTAAGAAAATCCTGAAAACATGACTGGTAGGTGGACCCAGAGGACTGGAGTTGAGGAAACAGTGTCCCAACAGTTTATTTTACCAAGGATAACACATTCTGATGACCAGCCATTAGAAATGAGTGATTCAATTCTAAACAAATTGGAGTTGATACAAACTTTCTAAAAATGTTAGTTGAATCTGAATCCATCTTTTTGGTGCTTCAATTTGGGTGAATTTTGGGGAGAGAGAATTAATAAAAAAAAGTCTAGAAAGGAAAAATATGAGTCCTAGGAGTCCTCAGAGTGTCAGACATAAATGTTCAGGCCAATTGGAGCACTTTTGATTAAAATCGAGTTTGACCAAATTGAACCCAAATCGAATTTTGAATGATTCACTCATCTCTACCAGCCATCCATATAATACATTGACATCACTCCATACTTGTTTCTATAGGGGACCATCTATGCCACACATTTAGCTCTTATACATTCTAGAGTATTCGTGGTATCGGGTCAGTTCCCTGAAACACTGTTATCAACCTACTAAAGACAAGGTGATGAAGAGCTGCACCACACCATTAACAATGTCCAGCGACCACTCATTCTTTTGCTAAAGATCCGGTTAATATCAAAATTCGGCAGAAAAGGAATCAAACAGCTGAAGGCATCAGTTGCTTCCTTGACTACTGCTTACAAATGAACATAATCAGAGAACACGATGACAACAGGTAAATGACAAATAAGATATTTAACAACAATTAAGCAAATCCACAATTAAAGTTTTTTCTTTCACTTCAGTAAGTGGCATTTATCATGTAGTGAAAGTTACAAGGCATTTACTAATGTATTGCTATTACCCATATTGCTTCCTTTACTGGCTGGATTCATTTTTCCATCACATGATACATTTTTCGTTCCCATGGTTACAGACCACCCTGCAATCCAGCAGTGGTGGTCGTGCTTGCACGCTATAGGATAAAGCGTCAGCCTCTCTGTTGGCCGGGACCACGGGAGCTCACATAGTCTAGTGCTTTTTCCTATATTGTGCAAGCACGACCACCACTGATGGATTGCAGGTAGGCTGTAACCGTGGAAAAGTGTATAATGTGATAGAAAATTGTATCCAGCCAGCAAGTAAAAAGGATAATAACAATATATTAGTAAGTGGCTTGTATTAACTTTACATGATAAGTAACACTGAAGTGAGACAACCCCTTTAAGAAGCGCAAAAAAATATATATGGTACTGCCAAATGCAAAGTACTAACCACAAGTTTCACAGTAGGTCCAAGGTCCTGGTCTCCAAAGGTGAATCCAGAAGAAAGGAAAATCCTGCAGCCCTCACCATTCACCAAAATCTTCTGTCAGATTAAAATCATGATCACAGGATTTATAAGCACATGCAGCCGTTATGATGAAGTGTGGGACGGCTGGAGGCTGTATGCTCTCCTCATCCCGTGACCCTGATCTTACTAGAAGTGTTGTGAAATAGTGTGTGCTGTGGGATTCATGTTCTTCTATATTGCAGATGAAGGGCATACTTGTCATGCTGATCAGGCGGGTGCTGCTACTGTGCCCGTGAGATTAGGTTCAAGGCTGCAACACACGGGTGGAACCCAGCTCTAACGGCAGAGATTAGAGAAGCCCCAAATCTCCACTGTTACCTGTTGTGTGATACAATCACTGATTATCATGGCAGACAAATTAAGAGGCCTCTGAGACACTTCTGGCTTATCACCCTAAGAACAAAAGGACCAAGCATGTTGAAATCCATTAGCCCTATCCTTCTCTATCCTGACATTTGGGGGATAATACGGAGGTCTATGTAAACATTATCTGACTGTCGGGGGTCAGACACCACACACCTCTGCTGATTGGCTGTTCTACAGCATCTCCAGCGCAGGAACTACAACACTGTCAATTGCGTAGTGGTCGATGCCATTTACTGCAGCACTGTTCCCATTCACTTCCATGGGAGCAGTGCTGCAGTAACCATTACTATCCACTACACAATGGACTGAACTGTACAGTACCATGGGGGAGCAACTGTAGAACAGATGATCGGCGAGGGTGTGGGGAGTTGGACCCCCAATGATCAGATATTGATGGCCTATCTTGGTGATAAGCTAACAATATAAAAGGACAAAGAAAGTCCATGGGACTAATGAAAATAGCTGTATACAGCGTATTGATGCCTTCATAAGACCCATAGAGTTTGAATGGAGCAGCATGCCCAACTACTGCTCCAAGCAAATTGTGAAAATGGGACCCCAGTTCTCTTGATTGGGGGAACCCCCCCAGCCATCAGCCAAAAACGCCTTTAAAGGAATTATCTTATGAATAGTGTAAAAAATGAAAAATGGAGCTCCATATCACTGAGTAGCATCAACCATATATCAGAAAAAATCCATAATACCTACAAATGGCACTTTTTGTTCTTATACCCATTTTATCTGCCCTTCTTGGGTCAGTTTTTGGATGAACCCAAGCACTTTACTGTTTCTTTGCATATTCATTTTCTATGCATTTAGGGGGAAAACATGTTCCTGTTAATATTGGGTTCTTCCATCATATATACCATATGTAAGACACTTTCCTGTTCCACGATCCACTGGGGCCCCTAGGGATCCTCGTGGGGCTCGGCCTGCGGGAGACCCCATTGGAGTAGTGGGACAGGTCATGCAGGTGCCTGGGGAGTCTTCGGTTCCGACTCCTTTGAGGGCAGATACGGTAGTGCGTCTGCATGGTCGCCGGAGGGGAAGACCGCCGGAGACTCGGAGGCAGATTGACCAGGTTCCGTTCTGGCGTCCGTGCCGACGCTATTGTGTATTCATGCTGGGCCGCTCGAGCGTCCACGTGCATGCTCGAGAGGAGGTTTGCAAAAGGATACGGGGCCGAACGTAAGTGCATCTTATTCGCTACGGCGGCCGCTGACGGGGAAAATACCTGTACATAAATTCTAGAAGATTAGAGGGCAGGCATGGGTTAAGTGACTAAGGACCAGCCTAGGCCGCACAAGTGTCAGGGATTAGGATAATTATATGACCTATGAGGAATAGACACAGGGCACTTTGTGATTGGCTAGCAGGTACTTAAAAGGTGATCTCCCTGGCTGGTCAGTGCCCACTGTTATTTTGACAACACGGGCGTATGTTGCAGTTCATATTCTCCCAGACTTACCTGTGCATGACCTCTGCCTTCCTCAATTTATCTCTAGAGACTGCCTCTGGATACCTCATCTTTGGTGAACAGTTTGTCTCATGTATGACCTTGGATCAGACCCTGGAAATCCTGATGTCTCATCCCTAGTACCACATTACACGGACTAATACTGCACATAAGAACTTTGGCCTGGTCACTGGCTGTCCCCTTGGTGTTTCCCTGCACAGGTTATTATTCAGGTTGGTTACCTGTATATGCTTACTGGTTTGGACTGCACTGACATTTAATAAATCCACTATTGTTTAACCTCTGTCTGGTTGCTTGGGGTTCTGCACCATTACACCATATATGTATGATTATAGTTACATTCCCTGGGAGTTTTGGATTTGATTTGAACCTTATGAACCTGTATAATGGTTCTTTGATATAATAGACAGTATAATGACCAACTATTCTTGTTGGTTTTAATGGTTTTTCTTTGGATTGTGATGGCTAGTTTGTATACTATTATATGTCCTAATAAAGACTATTTTGCAATATATACAATTTTTTTTCTTTATCACTTACATTATTTGGGAACTATATGTCATTTCTAGGTATTATTCATACAAAAGTGATCTGACAACGTATGCAGGATTAGATAGGGAGCATTCATGCAGCGCCGTTCATCTCTGTCGGGGTCGGGGTAGGTGGTTTGTTAAAAAAAAAATTACACAGCCTTCTCAACATGTGTATTATAATGTAATACAGTGCCACATTTTTCCATGTTACACCCACAAAGGTAAATGCATTTTATTGGGATTTCGTATAATAGATCAACACAAAATAGGAACTGTGTGTGATGGGAAAAGGAAATGATACATGGAAAGTGCGGCGTGGATTTCTATTTAGCACCCCTGAGTCAATATTTGTAGAACCACCTATTACTACAATTACAGCTGCAAGTCTTTTCGGGTATGTCTCCTCCAGCTTTGCACATCTAGAGGCTGAAATGTTGGCCCATTCTTCTTTGCAGAATACTGTAGCTCAAGCTCAGTCAGATTGGATGGAGAGCGTCTGTGAACAGCAATTTCCACATACTGCCACAGTTTCTCAATGGGATTTAGGTCTGGACTTTGATTGGGCCATTCTAACATATGAATATGCGTTGACTTAAACTATTCCATTGTAGCTCTGGCTGAATGTTTAGGGTCATTGTCGTGCTTGAAGATGAACCTCCGATCCAGTCTCAAGACTTTTGCAGCCTCTACCAGGTTTTTATCTTTGATTGCCTTGTATTTAGCTCCATCCATCTTCCCATCAACTCTGACCAGCTTCCCTGTCCCTGCTGAAGAAAAGCATCCCCGCAGCATGATGTTGCTACCACCATGTTTCACGGTGGGGATGGTGTACTCAGGTGATGTGCAGTGTTAGTTTTCTGACACACACAAAGTTCAACTTTGGTCTCATCTGACCAGAGCACCTTCTTCCATATGTTTGCTGTGTCCCCTACATGGTTTGTGGCAAGCTGCAGTTCCGAGTTCTTAGGCCTCTTTCACACGGCCATTGCGGAAACATGCGCGGGTGCGTTGCGGGAACACCCGCGATTTTTCCGCGCGAGTGCAAAACATTGTCATGCATTTTGCACTCGCGTGAGAAAAATCGTGCATGTTTGGTACCCAAACCTGAACTTCTTCACAGAAGTTCAGGCTTGGGATCGTTATTCTGTAGATTGTATTATTTTCCCTTATAACATGGTTATAAGGGAAAATTATAGCATTCTGAATACAGAATGCATAGTAAAATAGCGCTGGAGGGGTTAAAAAAAATAATGTAACTCCCCTTAGTCCACTTGCTCGCATAGCCGGCATCTCCTTCTGTCTTCATCTTAGCTTTTTGTAGCAACAAGGACCTTTGGTGACGTCACAGTCATCACGTGATCCATCACCATGGTAAAAGATCATGTGATGGATCATGTGATGACTGTGACGTCACCAAAGGTCCTTGTTGCTACACAAAGCTCAGATGAAGACAGAAGGAGATGCCGGCTACGCGAACAAGTGGACTAAGGTGAGTTAAATTATATATAATTTTTTTTAACCCCTCCAGCGCTATTTTACTATGCATTCTGTATTCAGAATGCTATTATTTTCCCTTATAACCATGTTATAAGGGAAAATAATAATGATCGGGTCTCCATTCCCGATCGTCTCACTAGCAACTGTGCGTGAAAATCGCACCGCATCCGCACTTGCTTGCGGATGCTTGCGATTTTCACGCAATCCCATTCATTTCTATGGGGCCTGCGTTACGTGAAAAACGCTGAATATAGAGCATGCTGCGATTTTCATGCAACGCACAAGTGATGCGTGAAAATCACCGCTCATGTAAACAGCCCCATAGAAATGAATGGGTCGGTATTCAGTGCGGGTGCAATGCGGTCAACTCACGCATCGCATCCGCGCGGAATACTCGCCCGTGTGAAAGGGGCCTTAAGGGCTTGCTTTCAGAAATTGCTGTCTTCTTGCCACTCCTTTATCAAGGCCAGATTTGTGGAGTACAAGACTAATAGTTGTCCTGTGGACAGATTTACCCACCCGAGCTATGAATCTCTGCAGCTCCTCCAGAGTGACCATGGACCTTTTGGCTGCTTCCCTACTTAATGTATTCATTTATTTGTGCGTAGACACCTTTCATATATAGATTTTGATATTTAGGTGCTGTTTGGTATGTTACGACATATTACTGGTATTAGATGCTTCAGATCAGGATCGGCCAGATAGTGATGGTCTCTGTAAGTTCAGACATAGTTATGGAAGGGGACCTTTAAGCGACAGCACCATACACTGTGACATATTTGTTTCTGAAGATTTGCTAGAGAGGACTGTATGGCTGTGATTAGAGATGAGTTTTTAAAAAATTTGATTCGGCCGGTTCGCTGAATTTAAAAAAAAAGTTGGTTCGATTAGAATTTATTTGCGGCGAATCACATTAAAAATGGCTATTTCCTGGCTGCAGAGAGCCTTTATAGTGGTTTAGAACACTGTGCCTTGCAGTAACACGCATAGGGAGTCTGCTATGATAGTGAAATAATACTGTGAGTCAGTATGACATGGAGATGACAGGTGTTGCTCTTAGAATCACTGCATACTTCACTTGTTTGGGCAGTCATAGTGCCAAAATTGACTAAATACTTAGCCTTACAGGTCGAATACTTAGCCTTACAGGTCGATGTTAGCGTCAAGAATAAGCACGCTCCTTTAACACCGTCGTCAGTTGATTCCACATAGATGTCTACAGACCCTGTTCTATTAAACTCTTATGCAGGTAGAGCCCCCCTGACAGAGTGGAGAGGGTGTCAGCAGTAAGTTTGTGTTGACGTCACTGATTATTTTGTCCTTCCTCTGATCCGTCAGAACAATAACCCCCAAAAACGTATCCTGTCTGTAGAGCTTCTGCCTTCATTTGGTCAGCATTTGGTCAGTAATCCATCAGTATTGCTAATGCCCAAAAAAAACAGGAGTGGATGCTGAGAGATGACAAGTGAATGGAATATTTGCATGTCTTCTGTGTTTTGTACCCACTCCTGCTTTTGGTTACAAAATCATAAGCCAATTCTGATGGGACCATACAGGCCTTAAAGCTGCTACACAGGCAGGATCCGTTGTGCATCTCATTTTTCCCTCCTTCTGACAGATCAGAAGAAGGTTCAAATAAATGATGATGTCAGCCAGGCCGAAAGGCAAAATAGTAGCCCTGTAATGAAGTGGGGAGGGTGGGAACAGCATGAGAAGTCCACAGAGTGGACCTGTGACATAGTTGTGAGGTGGAAGCAGCATGAGGAGATCACAGAGAGGCCCAATGACAGACTTTGGAGGCGGCGGCAGCATCAGGAGGAGGCCAATAGTGATGGACGAACATCGGCCGGGATGATTTGCGAACGCAATCAAATATTCGCGAACCACAAGTTCGCGGCGGGCCCCATTCACTTTAATTGCAGGCGAACCTGAAAAACCTTTAGGTCATTATTGCAGCCACCAAATACTTAGTAGAGGTGCACAAATAGTCCCACAACATGGACAGTGACATACCATCAATGACAAAAATTCCCACGAAAAATATTTATTTTAATCAGGGGCCATTTTTATTTTAGGCCACAGGAATACAGGCCCCAAACATTAGGCATTCACCAGACAGAAAACATCAAGTGATTATGTGGCTGGAGGTATATTAGACGGTCAATGGATATCAATTTTACTGCAGGCCAGTGGACTACAAGCCCCAAAAATTATTAATTTACCGGACAGAAAATAACAATTGATAATGTGGCTGGAGGTACATTAGGCGGTCCCTGTATAACAATTTTACTGTTGGCCAGTTAGATTACAGACCCCCAAAATTATACATTCACCATACAGAAAAGATCAAGTGATTATGTAGCTAGAGGTATATTAGACGGTCATTGGATATCAATTTTATTGCAGGCCAGTGGAGTACAGGCCCCAAACATTAGGCATTCACGGGACAGAAAACATCAAGTGATTATGTGGCTGGAGGTACAGTATATTAGACGGTCATTGGATATCAATTTTACTGCAGGCCAGTACAAATACATAGAAAAAATATGGAAAATTCAGCCCGCACAACCTCTAGCAGGTGCAGATTGCTATGGCGAAATACAGATACAAACGTAAAAACACAAAATGCAATTGCACACTGCAACCAGCACTCTGCCCTGCCTTTATGCTTGATGTTGAATAAGGCATTGGTGTACATTTTGGCCAAAGCGTAATAAGCCACTCACCACGTCAAGGTCGTCTTCATGAGTGGTCCCTAACACTAGTTCCTACCTTTTATGGGCCATGACAGCCCCATAAAGTCCAGGGAGCGCAGGTACAGCATGCACGCCAAGCACACTCTGCTTTTAACCCCGTCCGGTGCCATTACAGCTTTCATCGGATCCAGGGATGCAAGTACCAACATGCATGCTGAGCCCACTATATACTTCTCCTGGAGCCTAATAGCTACTGGTAGGTACTATATAAGCAGACTCAGTTTTATACTGACTTTAAAACCAGCCTCCAGGGGGCAGATTAACTGGACAGGTGTGCTTGACTGCTTGGAGATCGCCACGCCTCCAATACGTACTACAAAGAAAAAATATGGAAAATTCAGCCCGCACAACCTCTAGCAGGTGCAGATTGCTATGGCGAAATACAGATACAAACGTAAAAACACAAAATGCAATCGCACACTGCAACCAGCACTCTGCCCTGCCTTTATGCTGGATGTTGAATAAGGCATTGGTGTACATTTTGGCCAAAGCGTAATAAGCCACTCACCACGTCAAGGTCGCCTTCATGAGTGGTCCCTAACACTAGTTCCTACCTTTTATGGGCCATGACAGCCCATGTTGGTACTTGCATCCCTGGATCCGATGAAAGCTGTAATGGCACCGGACGGGGTTAAAAGCAGAGTGTGCTTGGCGTGCATGCTGTACCTGCGCTCCCTGGACTTTATTGGGCTGTCATGGCCCATAAAGGTAGGAACTAGTGTTAGGGACGACTCATGAAGGCGACCTTGACGTGGTGAGTGGCTTATTACGCTTTGGCCAAAATGTACACCAATGCCTTATTCAACATCCAGCATAAAGGCAGGGCAGAGTGCTGGTTGCAGAGTGCGATTGCATTTTGTGTTTTTATGTTTGTATCTGTATTTCGCCATAGCAATCTGCACCTGCTAGAGGTTGTGCGGGCTGAATTTTCCATATTTTTTCTTTGTAGTACGTATTGGAGGCGTGGCGATCTCCAAGCAGTCAAGCACACCTGTCCAGTTAATCTGCCCCCTGGAGGCTGGTTTTAAAGTCAGTATAAAACTGAGTCTGCTTATATAGTACCTACCAGTAGCTATTAGGCTCCAGGAGAAGTATATAGTGGGCTCAGCATGCATGCTGGTACTTGCATCCCTGGATCCGATGAAAGCTGTAATGGCACCGGACGGGGTTAAAAGCAGAGTGTGCTTGGCGTGCATGCTGTACCTGCGCTCCCTGGACTTTATTGGGCTGTCATGGCCCATAAAAGGTAGAAACTAGTGTTAGGGACCACTCATGAAGGCGACCTTGACGTGGTGAGTGGCTTATTACGCTTTGGCCAAAATGTACACCAATGCCTTATTCAACATCCAGTACAAATACATGTCAAATACATACGTTTAAAAGAACTTAAAATATAAAATTGGATTATGTTGCTTAAGTTACATTAGGCAGTCACGTATAGCAATTTTACTGTTGGACAGTTAGATTACAGGCCCCAAAAATTATGCATTAACCGTACAGAAAAGTAAGTAATCAAGTAATTATGTGGCTGGAGGTATATTAGCTGGTCAGTGGATAACAATTTTACTGCAGGACAGTGTAATATAGGCTCCAAACATTAGGCATTCACCAGACAGAAAACATCAAGTGATTATGTGGCTGGAGGTACAGTATATTAGACGGTCAGTGGATATCAATTTTACTGCAGGCCAGTACAAATGCATGTCAAATACATATATTTAAAAGAACTAAAAATATAAAATTGGATTAAAAACATGGATAACGAAATCCCCCCCTCTTGAAAAAAAAAAACTAATGGTGATAGGTGAAATTCAATTAAACGTCGTCATAACAGGTGTTGAATTCCTCCAAGATCCATGCCTCATTAATTTTTAGAAATGTGAGGTAGTCCACACCGTCGTGAGCTAGGTGAGTGCGATTATTGGTCACGATCCCCACTACTGCGCTAAACGTCCTTTCGGACAGGACACTGGACGAGGGGCAAGCCAAGAGTTCCATAGCAAATTGTTCCAGCTCTGGCCACAGGTCAAGCCTGCACACCAAGTAGTCAAGGGGTTCATCACTTCTGAGAGCGTCCCCTTCGGCCGTTAACCCGATGTAGTCAGACAATTGTCGCTCTAGGCATTCCCTGAGGATTGATCCAGATGGGTTGGCTGCAAGAATGATCTCATATCCGAAGTTACCAACACATCTTCATACCGCCCTCTTCTTGCATGCGCTGTAGGATTAATACCCGCAACTGTTTCTCTGTGGGTGGAAATTCCTCTGCCATCACCTCCAACAGCAGAATGCAGCATCTCTCGAAGCAAGGCCTGGAAATGCTGCATTCTGACAGCCCTCTGTGATGCTGGTAACATGTCCGCCATTTTGTGTTTGTACCGGGGGTCTGAGTACATTGCCAAATGCCAGTACTGGTCCTTACCCTTTATGCTTTTTATACGGAGGTCCCTCTTCAAATACTGGAGCTTGAAGGCACCCATTTGCACTAAATTGGAAGCGGTGGAGAGCCTTGGCTCCTGCTCATCGCCCAGAGGAATGTCGCCCTTGGTCTCCTCCCCCCATTCAGGGATTCCAGAAAAGTTTAAAGCCTGCTCTTCTTGCTCCTCCTCCTCTGCCCAGGCACATCCTCCTCCTCTTCAGATTCCTGCTGACTTGACTGAAATGGAGTATCCGCCCCCCCGGGAATTCATTCAGCATTGCGACTTCCTCATCTTCCTGCTCCTCGACGGCTTGATCAGTGACACAACGCAATGCATGCTCCAGAAAGAAGGATTATGGTATGATATCACTGATGGCGCCCTGGCTGCGACTGACCAGTTTGGTGATCTCATCAAATGGCCGCAAAAGTCTGCATGTGTTGCGCATGAGCAGACACTGGCGCGGTGAAAAAAAAAGCTAGCTCCCCAAAACCTGTCCTGCCGCAGAGTTCGTACAGGTAGTCGTTAACGGCACGTTTCTGCTGGAGCAGCCTATGAAGCATATACAAGGTGGAGTTCCAGCGCATCGGGCTGTCACAAATCAGACGTCTGACGAGCAGGTGGTGTCATTGCTGAACATCAGCAAGGCGAGCCATGGCCATGTAAGAGCTTCTAAAATGGCCAGAGATTTTTTTTGGCCAGCCGCAAGACATCCTGAACCCTGGGGTATTTGGCAACGAATCGCTGCACAACTTAGTTCAGGATGTGTGCCATGCACAGCACGTGTGTCATTTTTCCCTGTTTCAGCGCAATCAGCAGATTGGCACCGTTGTCGTACAGCACTTTACCAACTGTCAAATTAAGTGGGGTTAGCCACTGATCGGCCTGTGACCACAGAGCTGAAAGGAGTGCAGGACCGGTGTGGCTTTTGGCTTCCAGGCACAACAGCTGTTCTGGTTCTGGCCAAGCTGCCAGTTCGGTTGATGTACTGCTCCAAATTAATTAATGTACGTGCACGGAGAGATCAAAACTGAGACAACCCACAGCTCGGCGTTAAACAGTATCTATGCTTTATTTCTGAAACAGCAGACAATACATAGGTTTCACGACAGGAAGGAGTGGGAGGGGGGTGTAAGATAAAGTATATCTTTTCTATTGGCTATGAACTCTATACTTTTCTGTAACCTTGACGGCCAGAGGAAATTCCTCCCCCCTTCCCCCTTGCTCGTGGGTGAAACCGTTACTTCTTCTTTCTTTGTAACTGCTTGCTTGAGCTGAACGGAAACCACAAAGAAACACATGATAAAACACAAAGTAAGATTCTAGTTTATAGGTGTTGGCTGAATGCCTGGCCGCCATCTTAGCTAAGCATAGTCCTCAACAAGCAAGTATCCATTTTGTATCAATAGTCCATAACACAGCCACATCACAGCATGGCAATGTCTCACCTGGGACGTTGAATAGGTTCAGGGAAGCTGGAAGGGTGCAGGGAAGAGGCGGTAGCAGTGGAAAAGGAGTAGTCAACCGAGGAGGAGACAGGGATGTAGTAGGAGGAGAAGAAGAGGCAGGCCTGCATGCAATCCGTGGCGGTAACACCAAATCCACACGGGTGCCACGGGTTGCATGCTAGACAGCTGTCAGAAGGTTTACCCAGTGAGCAATAAACTTTATGTACCTTCCCTGCCCGTGTTTGCTAGACCACGTGTCTGTGGTCAGATGTATCTTGGCACCGACACTGTGTGCCAACGATACACTCACTTGCCGCTGAACATGGCCATATAGCTCTGGGATGCCCTTCTGAGGGAAATATTTCCCTTTAATTGCATTGTGCCAATGGCCACAAATTTTCTAAAGGCATCCGAGTCCACCAGGTTATAAGGCAGTACTCGGCGGGATAGCAGTAGGGATGGCCTTGCGGTTCGCCCGTTGGTCGTTTCACGGTGAACTTTGCTCATTCACGGTTCGCCGAACAGGCGAACATTTGGCGATGTCCGCTGGCGCCATATTCTTTTACATTGTGAAGAACTTTGACCCATGACACATCCATCAGGTGGTACAGGACAGCCAACTGAGATGTTTTAGCACATGGGCATACCCCTTACCATATTAATAAACCTGATCTAGCTGCCATTTTTTATTCAGTCTTTTGCCAGTGTAGGGAGGGGTTGCTGTGTGGAGCAGGGACAGACTGTTAGGGACACTAAACGCTAGCTAATAGGGCCACAAAAGTCCTTTTAAGGACTGGTATAGGTGTGCTATCGATAGGCATGACTTACTGAGAGGTGTAATATACATATAATATACTTTCTAACATTGAAAGTATATTATAGTGCATTTGTATTGTGCAGCAGTTGTGTGCGGTTCTGCTGCGATACTGCAGCTAGATAGAGGGACAAACACTATTGGAACAAATAATTTCTACTGGTGTGATCTACCAGTTGCCCCCCAAAAACCTGATTGAAGAAGGGGTGTACTATACCAATAATTTACTTTCTATGTAGTGCATTTAGGTAGTGCAGCATTTGTTTTTGGTTTTGCTGCGTTACCGCAGCTACACAGAATGACAAACGCAATTGGAACAAATAATTTCTACTGGTGTGATATACCAGTTGCCCCACAAAAAAAACTGATTGAAGCAGGGGTGTGATATACCAATAATATACTTTCTATATAGTACATTTGGGTAGTGCAGCATTTGTTTGCGGTTTTGCTGCGTTACCTCAGCTACACAGAGTGACAAACGCTATTGGAACAAATAATTTCTAATGGTACTCCTGATGACATGTCACCCTGCTGGTGGTGACATAGAAACGCATCAAGCGAACGCGATATTAGGTAGGGAACTTATGGTTTATAGATGACAGGTATTAGCAGTGTTGGGGACGTTATGGGCTGCTAGATGTTAAGTGCAGTACTAGGGTGACCGCATCCGTAGATCAGTGGGGGTCCGACTGGTGGTACCCCCTCTGATGAGAGCCATGCCCCTTTAGGCTCAGCTCTGTACTGGTCTTACAGCTTAATCCTATTCACGTAAATGGGACTGAGCTGTAATATCAAGCACAGCCACTACTAAAAGTACAGAGCTGGGGAAGAGCCACACACACACAAGACTATGCGATGTCGATCTGATTCGGCGATCGCATAGTATAAAGAAGTAACTGTTGCAGCAGTGGTCGGCGGCTCAGGTCATTCCAGGACACTGCATTGTCCTGGAATAAGGGTGACCGGGACCCGGGACAGACTCTCCAAATGCGGGACAGTCCCGGGCAATCCGGGACACGTGGTCACCCTATGCAGTACATAGAAAGCACTTTGCCTATTAAGAATAGGTTCCATACACACCCTCTGTCATTTATAGAATGCTGCAAATATACACTTGTACAAAGAAACTGTGCATCTCTTTAGCTGCTATTTAAAATAAGTGACAGCAGACTGTATTTAGTGTTTGGCAGCATCATATTTAGTGTTCCAGCGACACTGGAGTATTATGTCAAGTTCCTCCAGCTGGATACACAATTTCTATTACTATGGAGGAGTTTGGCTGCACCATATATTTAATAATGTGTGAGCCACTCTTCCATAAGTCAGCCTGACAAGTGCAATTCTGGCACATGGCCACATATTTTAGATGTAATTAAATAAAAGTATTTTCAAGCGTCTCAGTCAGGCATTTAACCCTAGGGGTGTTATATACCTTCTTCCACAAACACTGCTCTTCTATAGGGAGTTTTGTCACAGGGCCATTTTGAAAATGACAGGCAGAGGAAGAGGCAGGCCATTCCGCAGGGGTGGTAGGGGTCGGGCAGATGTACCAGGCCGGAGCCTAAGTGGGAAGTTGCAGAAGGTGCATGCGATTACGTCAAAGGACGCACCAGACTTGGTTGAGTGGCAGAGTCAGAGGAATTATTTTTCCATGCATTCCAAGACCTCACCGATGCGCAGCCATTCTTGGATTCTTGGCATCGTATCAAGAAGAGGAGGTATCAACGGTCGCCACCCAGCAGTCTGATGACAGTACCCAGATCAGCCCAAGCAGGGTGGTCCATGCTGTTACTGCCTACTCCGAGATCTCTAATGTCAGTGGTGGTGAAGGAGACGATGAAGACGTGTTGATGGATGTCATTTGGGTGCCCACAAGAGAGGAAGAGGAGGGGGGATCAGAGGGAGAGACAGAGCAGTAGATAGGGAGGAGAAGGAGGAGAACCAGGCAGAACTTACAGTGCACAGGAGGCAAAAATCAGACTGTTAAGCCCCTTTCACACGGGCGAGTATTCCGCGCGGATGCGATGTGTGAGTTGAACGCATTGCACCCACACTGAATACCGACCCATTCATTTCTATGGGGCTGTTCACATGAGCGGTGATTTTAACGCATCACTTGTGCATTGCTTGAAAATCGCAGCATGCTCTATTTTGTGCGTTTTTCACGTAACGCAGGCCCCATAGAAATGAATGGGGTTGCGTAAAAATCGCAAGCATCCGCAAGCAAGTGCGGATGCGGTGCGATTTTCACGCACGGTTGCTAGTTGACGATCGGGATGGAGACCCGATCATTATTATTTTCCCTTATAACATGGTTATAAGGGAAAATAATAGCATTCTGAATACAGAATGCATAGTAAAATAGCACTGGAGGGGTTAAAAAAAGAAAAATAAAATAATAATTTAACTCACCTTAATCCACTTGATCGCATAGCCGGCATATCTTCTGTCTGTCTTCTGAGCTGTTTGCAGCAGGACCTGTGGTGACGTCACTCCGGTCATCACATGATCCATCACATGATCTTTTGCCATGGTGATGGATCATGTGATGACAGGAGTGACGTCACCACAGGTCCTGTTGCTGCACACAGCACAGAAGACAGACAGAAGAGATGCCGGCTACGTGATCAAGTGGATTAAGGTTAGTTAAAATATTTTAGATTTTTTTAACCCCTCCAGCGCTATTTTACTATGCATTCTGTATTCAGAATGATATTATTTTCCCTTGTAACCATGTTATAAGGGAAAATAATACAATCTACAGAACATCGATCCCATGCCAGTTCGGGTTTGGGTACCAAACATGCACGATTTTTCTCACGCACGTGCAAAACGGATTACAATGTTTTGCACTTGCGCGGAAAAATTGCGTGTGTTCCCGCAATGCACCCGCACATTTTCCCGCAATGCCCGTCTGTAAGAGGCCTAAATGTATCTGGAACGAGCCATCCACCATGCACGATCACATCTGGCGCTACCAGGATGCTGGCACATGGCTCTGCAGTGTGGGCTTTTTTAAAAGTCTCCGCTGCCGACAATAGTGTTGCCATCTGCAGCCTGTACTGTCAACGCATAAGTCGCGGTAGGCCCAACACTCACCTAGGGACGACCGCCTTAAGATGGCACCTGGCCTTCCATCACTGAACCCAGTGGGAGCAACACCGTCAGAACCCACAAAGCCACACTCCCGGCACTCCATGTTCTGCCTCTTCTCCTACCTCCAATTTGTCCTCCACCTTCCACCATGTGTCGTCACGTTCATCTGGCAAAAGGCAAGATTCTGTGGCCCAAATGTTCGAACGTAAAAAGATGATGATGCCAGATAACCCTCTTGCCCAACAGCTGACCGCTGGCTTGTCGGAACTGCTAGCCCGCCAACTACTGCCATATAAACTGGTCGACTCAGAGGCCTTTAGAAAATTTGTGGCACACCGCAATGGAAGGTCCCCAGAAGGAAATATTTCTCCAAGAAGGGCATCCCAGAGCTATATGGCCACATTCAGCGGCAAGTGAATGCATCTCTGGCACACAGTGTCGGTGCCAAGATACATCTGACAATAGACACCTGGTCTAGTAAATATGGGCAGAGAAGGTACATCACTTTTACTGCCCACTGGGTAAACCTTCTGACAGCCGACAAGCATGCAACCCGTGGCACCTGTGTGGATTTGGTGTTACCGCCACGGATTGCATGCAGGCCTGCCACTTCTTCTCCTCCTCCTACTCCATCCTCCGTCTCCTCCTCGGCCGACTCCTCCTTTTCCACTGCTACCGCCTGTTCCGCTGCACCCCCCAAGCTCCACAGAACCTATTTGACGTGCCAGGTGAGACATTGCCATACTGTGCTGCGGCTGTTGTGCCTGGAAGCCAAAAGCCACATCGGTCCTGCACTTCTTTCAGCTCTGTGGTCACAGGCCGATCAGTGGCTAACCCCTGCCATGCCTGGCACACGTCCTGAACTTAGTCATGCAGCGATTTGTTGCCAAATACCCCGGGGTCAAGGATGTCTTGCGGCAGGCCAGGAAAATCTCTGGCCATTTTCTAAGATCTTACACGGCCATAGCTCGCCTTGTTGACGTTCAGTGGCGACAGCACCTGCCGTCAGATGTCTGATTTGTGACAGCCCAACACGCTGGAACTCAACCTTGTATATGCTTGATAGGCTGCTCCAGCAGAAACATGCCACTAACGACTACCTGTATGAACTGTGCGGCAGGAAACGTTCTGGGGAGCTTGTTTTTTTTCACCACGCCAGTGGCTGCTTATGCGCGACACATGTAGACTTCTGCAACCATTTGATGGGATCACAACTGGTAAGTTCCAACCAGGGTGCCATCAGCGACATCGTACCTTACGTCTTCTTACTGAAGCGTGCATTTCGTTGTGTCATTGATCAAGCCGTCAAGGAGCAGGAGCAGGAAGATGAGGAATTCCTAGGGGGGGCTACTCCATCTGAGACAAGTCAGCGGGAGTCTGAAAAGGAGTCAGAGGAGAATGGTGCCTGGGAAGAGAAGGAGGAGCAAGAAGAGCAGGCTTTAAGATTTTCTGGAATCCCTGGTGTCCGTGGATGGAGGCCAAGGATGACATTCTAATGGGCGATGAGCAGGAGCCAGGGCGCTCCACTGCTTCTAATTTAGTGCAAATGGGGGCCTTCATGCTCCAGTGTTTGAAGAGGGACCCCCGTATAAAAAGCATAAAAGAAAAGGACCAGTATTGGGTGCCAACGTACTTAGACCCCCCCCCCCCCCCAGTGCAAACACAAAATGGCAGACATGTTACCAGCATCACATGAGGGCATTCAGAATGTAGCATTTCCAGGCCTTCCTTTGAGAGATGTTGCATTCTGCTGTTGCGGGCACTGGTAGAAGAATTTCCACCCACAGAGAAACAGTTGCGGGTACCAATCCTACAGCTCATGCAAAAAGAGGTCGGTTTGAAGATGTTTTGTTCACTTTGGATATGAGATCATTCTTTCAGCCAACCCATCAACAGCCGCCCTCTGGATCCAGCCTCAGGGAACGCCTAGACTGACAAGTGTCTGACTACATCGGGTTAACAGCAGATGTGGACGTTCTGAAAAGTGAGGAACCCCTTGACTACTGGGTATGCAGGCTTGATCTGTGGCCAGAGCTGGCACAATTTGCCATGGAACTCTTGGCTTGCCCCTCGTCCAGTGTCCTGTCCAAAAGCACGTTCAGTTTAGCAGGCGGGATCGTGAACGATAAGCGCACTCGCCTAGCTCACGCTAGCTATTTTTTAAAATAAATGAGGCATGGATCTCGGAGTAATTCAACACCTGTGATGACCATGTTTAATGGAATTTCCTCATGCCAGGCCACACATATCCGCCACCACACAGAACAAATAATGGTCCTTGTCTTATGTAAATACAGTGGCATAAAAGGCCTTTTCTGTCCGGTGAATGCCTAATGTTTTGGGCCACGGAGGAATTCAACACCTGTAACGACCACGTGTTATCGAATTTCAAGAGGGAGATTTTGTTAGACATGTTTTTAATCCAATTTTATATTTTTAGTTCATTTAAACATATGTATTTAACATGTATTTGCAGTGGCTTGCAGTAAAATTGATATCCAATGACAGTCTAATATACCTCCAGCCACATAATCACTTTATCTTTCATGTACGGTGAATGCATATTTTTTTGGGCCTGTAATCTAACTGGCCAACAGTAAAATTGTTATACGGTGACCGCCTAATGTACCTCCAGCTACATAATCACTTGAAGTTTTCTGTTCGGTGAATGAATAATTTTTGGGGCCTGTAGTACACTGGCCTGCAGTAAAATAAATATCCGATGACCATCTAATATACCACCAGCCACATAATCACTTGATGTTTTCTGTCCGGTGAATGCCTAATGTTTGGAGCCTGTACTCCCTTTAAGACACATAAAAATGGCCCCTGATTAAAATACATATTTTTGTGGGAACTCATGCATTGATCCCCCTCTGGTATGTCACTGCATGCCCTTTGAAAAAGCTAGTAAGCGCAACAGACATCGGGCCATTCCTCCAGCCAGGTTGGTCATTTGCTATTTACTGTATTTATGCTTGTCATCGCTGTTTATTTGTTAGTATCAGGTGTTATAGTGTTACCTTACTTTCTATGCTGACTGTTCTCTTGACTTTGCACAGGTTTAGTTTGTATATGCCTGTGGCGTATTTATGTATTTGTAAATGAGACCTACACTCAGCATGTTAATTGTTTAACCCTCTTTTTGGTTATTCCTTGGTGTATCACATACACAGCGGTGACTGTATGCAATTATCATTATCAACATATGTACTGGCTTGGAGGTATTTTATCCACACTCCTCTGCATTCCCCTACTGGGTTTTATTTATTATGTATGTTTGCATATTTGTTTAATAAAGATTTACATGGTCATTATCCGCGGGTTTGTTTTTGCTTTATGTAGGAGGTTTATAGTTTTATGTCACTGTCCATGTTGTGGGAGTATCTGGTGGCTGCAATAATGACCTGAAGGTTTTTCAGGTTCGCCTGCGATTAAAGTGAATGGGGCCCACCGCGAACTTGCGGTTTGCGAACATTTCATCTCGTTCGCAAACTGTCCCTGTCGATGTTCGTCCATCACTACTATTAATCTCAGGGAATTTGCTCCATGGTCATCCACTTCCGTTAGCACCTCTTTCTAGACAACAACCTGAAGTTATTGGGAAGCTGCAACCTGAATTCATAGAAATCATTTGAGTCTAAATTTGGATTTTCAAATTACATAATACAAGCTAATATTTGCATCTGTATTATAACTGCAATACCCACACATTAGGGATCACCAAACCCTATCACATCTAAGTTTGGTTCAACTGACCCAGAGAAGTTCCTTGTGTTGTGCCTTTAATACAGATGCCAAAATGCACCTGTATAATGGGCAAATGGAAAGTGACCATAAGAAACTCAAGATGACAAGTGAGATGGCATTACATAATATCTCAACATCTGTGCAAAAGAAAATTTTTATTCACTTCACCAATAACCACAAGAAACATGTGAGACAGTATTTTAATAACGACATAAAAACAAAATCATTCTTAATATTACACATGGTGTTGGATATTGACTATGGTATGATTATATATTCTGTTTCTGTTCAACCTCCGAAGCACCTCTGTATTATAGGCCCTACCGTACCTCTGTATACCTCCAATTACAAAAATGCTTTCTTCTAAAATCAACGCACAGTTTGTGTGTGGTATTGTGACTTAGCCATTTTAGCCAAAGCAGCCATATTTTTGTATTCCTGAACAAGGTCTGGGTGTAAGGTGCTCTTTGGCTGATGCAGTCCAAGGTTCTCAAAAATAGGGGCAAGGTCTGAAGGCTCCTGCATATGACATATTTCAGTGAGGAATCTTCATAGTCCTGTTATTGGGAGTGCTGATGTCTTTATCACTACTGTGGTCACTGTAGATCGCTGGATCTGGGGTGTTGCGCTGGGCTATGTAGGTTTCCATAGGACATTTTTGACTTATGATGGCCTGAAAACAAAAGATAAATTATGTTACTAAAGAGGCAGGCTGCGTGCTGCTATATTCACCCTGGATAGAGGTGGGCCCCATTCCTTGTATTAATATGTTGGAGGTGAGAATGCGCTAGTTGTGGTGGGATTGACTATCTTATGTACACGAGGTGTAATGACTCAACGATAGATAATGTGACCCATCCATTGTTTTCATAAGCGATAAGCCACTGTCAGAGGAGTACAATATTTTTTTCCAGAATTTTTGCCACACAAATGATAAATTGCCACAAAATCTAAAGGTCTAGCTGCTACCTCCGGCACATTCCAATTCATCAGTCAGGTTTACCACTGATTAAAAAATAATAATATAGTAGAGCCTTTATAGTGGTGCAGAACACTGCGCCTTGCAGTAACACGCATAGGGAGTCTGCTTTGGTAGTGAAATAATACTGTGAGTCCGTATGACATGCAGATGACAAGAGTCGCTCTTAGAATCACTGCACACCTCACTTATTTGGGCAGTCACAGGGCCAAAACTGACCAAATAACTCAAGTATGAACTCAGCCTTATAGGTCGATGCTAACGCCAAGAAGAAGCGCACTCCTTTTACACCGTCGCCAGCTGATTCTACATAGATGTCTACAGAACCTGTTCTATTAAACGCGTATACAAGTAGAGCCCCCCAGACAGAGTGGAGAGGGTGTCAGCAGTAAGTTTGTGTTGACGTCACTGATTAATTTGCCCTTCCTCTGATCCGTCAAAACAATAACCCACAAAAAACGAATCCTGTCTGTGGAGCATCCACCGTCACTCGGTCAACAGTTGCTCAATAATCCATCAGTATTGCTAATGCCAAAAAAGAACAGGAGTGGATCTAAAACAGAGATGACCTGTGAATGGAATATTTGCATGTCTTGTGTGTTTTGTACCCACTCCTGCTTTTGGCTACCAAATCATAAGCCAATTCTGATGGGACCATATAGGCCTTACAGCTGCTACACAGACAGGATCCATTGTGCGTCTCATTTTTCCTTCCTTCTGACAGATCAGAAGAAAGGTCAAATAAATGAAGATGTCAGCCAGGCCGAAAGCCAAAATAATGGACCAGTTATGTAGTGGGGAGGGTGGGAACAGCATGAGAAGTCCACAGAGTGGACCTATGACATAGTGGTGAGGTGAAAGCAGCATGAGGAGACCACAGACTGGCATGATGACGAAAGATTATGGAGGTGGCGGCAGCATGAGGAGGCAACAGAGTAGCACGACAACGAAAAATTGTGGAGGTGGCAGCAGTATGAGGAGTCCACAGAGTGGCATGACGACGAGAGATTGTGGAGGTGGCAGCAGCATGAGGAGGTCACAAAGTGGCATGACGGCAAAGTGTGGAGGTGTCAGCAGCATGAGGAGGCCAGAGTAGCACGACGACGAGAGATTGTGGAGGCGGCAGCAGCATGAGGAGACCACCAAGTGGCACAATGACAGAGTCTTGAGTTGGCAGCAGTATGAGGAGGCCACCGAGTGGCACAATGACAGAGTCTGGAGATGGAAGCAGTATGAGGAGACCACAGAGTGGCCCAATGACAGAGTGTGGAGATGGCGGTGGCAGCAGCAGCATCAGGAGGAGGCAGCAGCATGCGGAGACCACAGAGTGTCAAGGTGACATAGTGTGGAGATGGCAGAAGCAGCATCAGGAGACCACAGAGTGGCAAGGTGACATAGTTTGGAGATGGCAGCAGCAGCAGCATCAGGCTACCACAGAGTGGCAAGGTGACATAGTGTGGAGATGGCAGCAGCATAAGGATACCACAGAGTGGCAAGGTAAAATAGTGTGAATAAGGCGGCAGCAGCAGCAGGAAGATACCACAGAGTGACAAGGTGGCATAGTGTGGAGATGGCAGTAGCAGAAGCAGCATCATCAGGATACCACACAGTGGCAAGGTGACATAGTGTGGAGATGGCAGCAGCAGCTGCATCAGGAGACAGAGTGGGGTGGTGGGTGGCAATCCGAGTACCCACTGACGCAGGTGGGTGAAAGAAGGAGCACTTGGCATCAGATGTGTGGCATTAGGCGGGTGGCAGCATCAGAGTAGTAGCTGAGGCAGGTAGCAAGAAGAAACCGGTCTCTTTTATCAAACTGTTGGTGTGGCACCATGAATGATCTAGTCTGATGCATCAGGAATTGGTGGTTGAAAATCCTGTCTGATCCACGCCTGATTCATCTAGACAAAGGTCAGTCTCTCTACATTTTGGATGGACAGGCGAGATCTCCTTGGTGTAACTATAGCCCCCGCCACACTAAACACCTGCTCTGTTGCCATACTACTGGCCGGGCAGGACAGCTTTTTCAGGGCAAACTCTGCTGGTTGCAGCCACAAATCCAGTTTGGCTACCCAGTAGTCCAGCGGATCTTCAATGTGAGTTGGCAGGGTGCTGTCCAAATTGCCACCACCTGCTGGTTCAGGTCCTGCTCCAGGTCTACCTGCTGCTGGTGACTAGTTTCTTCACTATGTGGGTGAAGAAAGCTACTAGTGATGTCCCGAACTATTCGCGGGCGAACATGGCTTGTTCGCATATGTTCGCCCGCCGCGGCGAACGCGATGTTCGGTCCGCCCCCAATACATCATCATTGAGCAAACTTTGACCCTGTACCTCACATCAGCAGACACATTCCAGGCAATCAGCAGCAGACCCTGCCTCCCAGACACTCCCACCTCCCCGACAGCATCCATTTTAGATTCATTCGGAAGCTGCATTCTTAGTGAGAGGAGAGACAGTGTAGCTGCTGCTGATTTAATAGGGAAATCGATAGCTAGGGCAGTGTTCTGTGTCTACAGACTCATCTGCTGTAAGGACAGCCTCCTGACAGCACCCCAAAAAGCCCTTTTTAGGGCTGGTACATCAATCTGCTTTTATATATATATATATATATATATATATATACACACTCACCTAAAGAATTATTAGGAACACCATACTAATACGGTGTTGGACCCCCTTTTGCCTTCAGAACTGTCTTAATTCTACGTGGCATTGATTCAACAAGGTGCTGATAGCATCTTGCAGTTGATGGAGATTTGAGGGATGCACATCCAGGGCACGAAACTCCTGTTTCACCACATCCCAAAGATGCTCTATTGGGTTGAGATCTGGTGACTGTGGGGGCCATTTTAGTACAGTGAACTCATTGTCATGTTCAAGAAACCAATTTGAAATGATTCGAGCTTTGTGACATGGTGCATTATCCTGCTGGAAGTAGCCATCAGAGGATGGGTATGTGATGGTCATGAGGGATGGCCAAATTCAGACTCTACCATTTGAATGTCTCAACAGAAATCGAGACTCATCAGACCAGGCAACATTTTTCAAGTCTTCAACAGTCCAATTTTGTTGAGCTTGTGCAAATTGTAGCCTCTTTTTTCTATTTGTAGTGGAGATGAGTGGTACCCGGTGGGGTCTTCTGCTGTTGTAGCCCATCCGCCTCAAGGTTGTGCGTGTTGTGGCTTCACAAATGCTTTGCTGCATACCTCTGTTGTAACGAGTGGTTATTTCAGTCAACGTTGCTCTTCTATCAGCTTGAATCAGTCGGCCCATTCTCCTCTGACCTCTAGCATCAACAAGGCATTGTCGCCCACAGGACTGCAGCATACTGGATGTTTTTCCCTTTTCACACCATTCTTTGTAAACCCTAGAAATGGTTGTGCGTGAAAATCCCAGTAACTGAGCAGATTGTGAAATACTCAGACCGGCCCGTCTGGCACCAACAACCATGCCACGCTCAAAATTGCTTAAATCACCTTTCTTTCCCATTCTGACATTCAGTTTGGAGTTCAGGAGATTGTCTTGACCAGGACCACAACCCTACATGCATTGAAGCAACTGCCATGTTATTGGTTGACTAGATAATCGCATTAATGAGAAATAGAACAGGTGTTCCTAATAATTCTTTAGGTGAGTGTATATATATATATATTTTGCAGTTGCCTGTCCGTGTGTGAGAGGCTGCAGGCCCACAGACTGTACTGTGTGCACACCACTCATAAAGGGTGTCACAATACCTTGCAGATAAAACTAAAGTCAATTTATTTTTTCTCTGTAATAAATATAAATCGCAGTTGCAAGCCAGTGAGTGTCTGGCCCACAGACTGTACTGTGGCCATTGGCCAGGCCACCACTCATACCGTTACAGGGTGTCACAGTACCTTGCAGATAAAAAAAGTGAATTTATTATTATTTTTTAAATATAATAGCAGTTGCCAGACAGTGAGAGGCTGCAGGCTCACAGACTGTACTGTGTGCACACCATTCATACAGGGTGTCACAATACCTTGCAGATAAAACTAAAGTCAATTTATTTTTTCTCTGTAATAAATATAAATCGCAGTTGCAAGCCAGTGAGTGTCTGGCCCACAGACTGTACTGTGGCCACTGGCCAGGCCACCACTCATACCGTTACAGGGTGTCACAATACCTTGCAGATAAAACTAAAGTCAATTTATTTTTTCTCTGTAATAAATATAATCGCAGTTGCAAGCCAGTGACTCATATCGGGTGTGAGAGTAAATTGCACGGACCAGGCAGAGGGCCCCACGGTCAGACCTGCAAGAGGATGGACGATGGCGCAGATAGGCAGCGGCCAACTGACTACATAGGGTGTCTCTGTAGTAGTTCAGTTTGTCCTCCCTCTCAGTGGGTGTAAAAAAAGGCCCCCATTCTGGACTGGTAGCAAGGGTCCAACAAGTTGGAGAGCAAGAAGTCATCCCTCTGCCGAATGGTGATAATTCGGCTGTCGCTACGCAAGCAAATGAGCATGGATCGGGCCATTTTTGCAAGTGACTCGGAGGGACTCCCTGCCTCCATCTCCACTGCATACTGCCATGGTGTGTCTGGGTCATCTGTCATCTTCCTGATCGCCCTGTAGCTCCTCTGGCTGCTCCGGCTCCTCCTCTCCTGCCAACTGAGTAGAAAAACCACCTATTTCGCTACACATTGCCTGTGCTCCAATGACCTCCTCCTCCTCTGCCAGTTCAGCCCCCATGTGGCTCATGTGGCCGTGAGATCTAGGTGCCACATCTCCAGTCCCCTGACCAGCCATTGTTACCACCCTCTGTTCCAGGACATTAAGAAGTGGAATGACGTCGTTCATCCCGTAGTCCTGGCAACTGAAAAATAGCGTGACATCCTCAAAAGGCCGGAGAAAATGGCAGGTGTCACAGATTAGCTGCCACTGACTAACATCAAAGTTACACAGGGGAGTACTCCTATCCGCTTGCATCATCTAGAAATCATTGTTGGCCTTTCTTTGTTCGTATAGTCGGTCCAACATATGGAGTGTGGAATTCCAACGGGTGGAAACGTTGCATATCAGCCTATGTTGGGGGATGCTGTTCTGCCGCTGCAGGTCAAGGAGGGTGTGCTTTGTGGTGTACGAGTGGCTGAAGTGCATGCAAAGTTTCCTGCCCATTTTTAGTATGTCCTGCAGATGGGTGGAAGACTTCAGGAACCGCTTGACAACCAGATTGAGCACGTGTGCCATGTAGGGAGCATGGCTCAGCCCTCCTTGACACAGCACCGACACAATGTTCTTCCCATTGGCGGTCACCATTGTTCCGATTTTGAGTTGTCGGGGAGAAAGCCAGGATTTGATTTATTGACGAAGGACACGGAGCAGTTCCCCCCCTGTGTGACTCCGTTCACCCAGGGAAACGAGTTGTCACGGCTAAGGATGGGGAAAACCCTCAGCCGTGCGGTATCAGCAGATGGGTGGTCAGAGCATGGCCAGGACAGGAATAAGGGAGAAGGTCACCTCCAATACATCCCTAATTCTGACCCTGTCTCCTATCAGTATGAGCCAACCCTGAAGGTAGGAGGGCTCATACTTTGGAACCTGATATTCCTGCTCGCCCTCAGGGTGGCCCTGGAATAGGAGCAGGGTAAGACGACCCGTTCCTTCTAGACACGGAGGAACAGGAGTCTCACTGGCCAAGCTACATAGAAAGGGGAACATAAGCAGACATATGGCAATGACAGGTAAGTGAGACTAGTACCACACTTACCTGCCACAGACACACAACCTGGAACCCACGTGCAAGTGCTGCTATCCACAACCAACACAAAGGACACAGCACAGAACAGACATCACACGGGAACCCAGTAAACCATATGCTGCAATAACAGATAAAAGGCACACCTATAAAGAGAGGTTGCCAGGTGCAACCGCATGCCTATTGCAGCAAGCTGCCTAGCACCGCTCAGGCTGCTCTGCTGCCACATACACAATGTTGCCAGCGGCAACCACAGGTGAGGCAACATACTATAGCCCTCACCTGTGATTGACAACAACACCAAGACCGCAGGCAACTGCATGCGGTTACAGGAGTCACGACCATGACGAAGGGTCGTGACAACCACACGTCGGCGCTGCCGTGCATTTTGGCAGATACGACAGGCTCAAGGACTGGCCCACCTTCTGTTCTACATATTTGTGCAGGGCTGGTTCTGCCTTTTCAGCAAAGAAATGACGGCTTGGGACTCTCCATCTCGGCTCGGCACAAGCCATCAGCTCTCTGAAAGGTGCAGAGTCCACCACTTGGAAAGGGAGGGACTGCAGCACCAGCAACGTGCACGCATAATGCTGTCTCTTGGCAATTGCTTCGGTGATCGATTGCTGACGGAATGACTGATGAGGAGTAGGAGGAGCAGGAGCATCTGGACCAGCAGTAGATGGGAATGACAGCTTCCTTCGGCTGAGGTGGTGGATCCTTAACTGGCTTAAACCGAGTGCATGCTACTGGGCAGGCTGGACACCACATCGGAGCCACGGTTCTCCTAGGCCACTGTATGGCTACGCTGGATATGTTGATGCAGGGCCGTAGTGGGCCAACATTGGCACCCTGCCCACGCTTCACCTTCTGCCCACATATACTACATATGGCCACGTTCACCTTCTCCAGCGGCTTAACAAAAAACTGCCACACCGCCGAGTAGGTGATTCTCCCCCCCAACAGTACGCAATGACTGACTGCTACTGCCGCTGCCTCCGTGGACCCCTGCACCACTACTTCCCGGGCAGGTAGGCTGCTGCGAAGACAGTGGTCTACACCAGGCATGTTTGGCTACCGACCTCCCACTGCTGTCAGCCTGCTGAATCCCGGCCACACTATCGACTTGATGGCTCCTGATGATGGTGAAGCCCCTTCTGCACCTGGCTCCCAAGTGCAATCAGCTTCATCATCATCGAGTACTCTCTGCACGTCACTGATGTCCTCCTCAATGGTCTGTGGGTCAGGAGCCTGACCAATCGCAACACCACCTCCCACGCCACACTCCTCATCACTACTTGCCAGCCTAGCGGAGGAAGCGAATGGATGTCTACTCCACATCTTGGCTGGCCAATAGCTGCTGACTGTCCTCTAGTAGCTCGTCCTCGCTAAAATGTGGAGCTGAGCCCACAGCATATAATACTTCTGGGTGAGGGAACAGAAAAAGACAGAGGCAGGTTGAGGACAGGTGAGGGCACAGGGCCTGATTCAGGGCCATTCCAACTAAGGGTTGTAGAAGTAAGTGTCACCACCAGACATCTGAGAAGCTCTGACAGACGTCCTTCAGAACCTCCTCCTTGAGGTTCCTTTTGTTTTGCTTTCCTTTTCTCATCTCGTTAGCCTCTCTCAGCTGTCATGTAGTTGCACTGATTGCATCCCTTTAAATCCCTTCCCATACTGCATCACTTTGCGGTTTATACAACTTCCTGGAGTGTATGCATGCTGGATGCTACTACTGAGTCTTCTACAGATAAGTTTTGTTCATTCATTTGTGTTTTCCTGTTTGCTGGATCCCAGGTGACCCTGACTCCCTCCGTATCAAGTGTAGGGAGCCGGTGGTCATGTCCCCTCACTATTATAGGGGGGTTCAGGTGTTATACAGTCGAGGTACGAGGATATGCGATCATCTACCATTGAGATTTTTGCATAGGCTGAGTAGTTAGGGAGAGAGCCAGGTCTGTTGCAGGGCTCTCCCTTTTGTTCCTTAGTTTTGGATCCAGTCAGGGATAACGCTCAGTCCTGGGCCTTTTCGCTGCCGGTGGGGGCACGGCCCCTCTGTTCAGTGGATGATTTTTTTTTAGCCCTGGGTCAGATATATGATGATCCGGATCGTATTGCTCTGGCTGAGTCTAGACTACGTCTTTTATGCCAGGGTAAACAGTCCGCAGAGATATACTGTTCAGAATTTCGGAGATGGGCAGCTGATACTGGGTGGAATGATGCTGCACTCAGAAGTCAATTTTGCCATGGTCTTTCAGAGGGATTGAAAGATGCATTTGCCTTTCATGAGAGACCTAGCTCCTTGGACTCTGCTATGTCTCGGGCCGTTCGTATTGACAGGCGTCTTAGAGAGAGAGGAGAGATCACTCCTTCTTGTCATACTCAGTCCAAGGACAGTGCGGCGGTCTCATTCAGTGCACAGGGGTCTCAGTCGCTCTCAATCCCTTCTGAGCAGGAGCCCATGCAGCTGGGTTTGCTTGCCTCTGACAATAGAAGATTCAGCTCTCATAGGAAGGTTTTTTTCTGTTGTGGAGGTATAAATCATTTGGCAAATGTTTGTCCCTCTAGGAGATTCAGGCAGTTTTTTGAGAGTAATAAAGAAACAAAAATAAAAAAATCCTCTAAAGACGTTCCATCTGTTACTATTGGCAAGGTTGATGCGGAAATTGAAGGTTTTCCGTTTGCTTGTAGTTCCCGTTTTGTCCTACCTGCCAGAGTGGCGCTAGAGAGCAAGAACATTTTTGGTGAGATTTTTGTAGATAGTGGAGCAGCTGTCAATCTCATTAATAATCAATTTGCTATAACTCATGGTTTCCAGGTATGCACTTTGGGAAAGGATATACCGTTTTTTGCTATTGATTCCGTTCCACTTTCTCAGAAATCGTTAAAGGGCATAGTTCACAATATCCGTTTGATTGTGAGTGATACTCATGTTGAGGATGTGTCATGTTTCGTCCTAAGCGGGTTGCCTACTCCTCTAGTGTTGGGGCTACCCTGGCTCACTAAACATAACCCCACCATTGATTGGCAAGCGAGGCAAATAAATGGTTGGAGTGACTTTTGCAGAGAGAATTACCTCACGACATCTGTTTCAGAGGTTTCTACTAAGACTGTACCATCTTTTCTCTCTGAATTTTTGGATGTGTTTTCTGAGAGTGGTGTTCAGGAATTGCCCCCTCACAGGGAGTACGATTGCCCTATTAATCTCACCCCAGGCGCCAAGCTGCCTAAATCTCGTTTATACAATCTCTCCCAACCTGAAAGGGTCGCTATGCGTGCTTATATCTCTGAGAGTCTGAGAAAGGGACACATACGACCCTCAAAGTCACCTGTTGCCGCAGTTTTTTTCTTTGTTAAGAAAAAAGATGGTTCTTTAAGACCATGTCTGGATTTCAGGGAGCTGAACAGTATCACAATTCGTGACCCTTATCCGCTTCCTCTGATCCCGGACAAGTTTAACCAGATTGTTGGGGCTAAAGTTTTTTCCAAGTTGGATCTAAGAGGGGCATACAACCTGGTCAGGGTCAGAGAAGGAGACGAATGGAAGACGGCCTTTAATACCCCTGAGGGCCATTTTGAGAATTTGGTTATGCCTTTTGGTTTGATGAATGCTCCAGCCGTCTTTCAGCATTTTGTGAACAGCATTTTTTATCATTTAATGGGGAAATTTGTATTAGTGTATCTAGATGACATTTTGATTTTTTCTCCTGATTTCAAAGCTCATAAGGAACACTTACGTCAGGTCTTGCTCATCCTTCGGGAGAATAAATTGTATGCTAAACTGGAAAAATGTGTATTTGCGGTTCCAGAAATTCAATTTCTGGGGTTTCTTCTCTCCGCTTCTGGTTTTCGCATGGACCCCGAGAAGGTCCGCGCTGTGCTTGAGTGGGAGCTTCCTGAGAATCAGAAGGCGCTGATGCGTTTTTTGGGTTTTGCCAATTATTACAGGAAGTTTATTTTGAATCATTCCTCTGTTGTTAAACCACTCACTGATATGACTAGAAAAGGGGTAGATTTTTCCTCCTGGTCGGTAGAGGCGCATAAGGCCTTTTCTAATATCAAGGAGAGTTTTGCTTCCGCTCCCATCTTGGTACAACCTGATATTTCTCTACCCTTCGTAGTTGAGGTTGATGCTTCTGAGGTGGGTGTGGGTGCGGTCTTGTCTCAGGGTCCCTCTCCTGCCAAATGGCGACCGTGTGCCTTTTTCTCGAAGAAACTCTCCTCCGCAGAGAGAAATTACGATGTGGGAGATAGGGAGTTGTTGGCCATCAAGTTAGCTTTTGAGGAATGGCGCCATTGGCTAGAGGGAGCCAGACACCCTATTACCGTGTTTACTGACCATAAGAATCTGGCCTACTTGGAGTCAGTCTTTGTTCTTTTCAAGGTTTAATTTTGTTGTCACGTTCCGCCCTGGGGTTAAGAATGTGAAGGCTGATGCCCTGTCACGTTGTTTTCCGGGAGGTGGGAATTTTGAAGACCCGGGTCCCATTTTGGCTGAAGGTGTGGTGGTCTCTGCTCTTTATCCTGAATTGGAGGCAGAGGTTCAGGTAGCCCAGTCAGAGGCTCCTGATCTTTGTCCTCCTGGGAGGTTGTTTGTGCCTCTCACTTTAAGACACAAGATCTTTAAGGAGCACCACAATACTGTCCTTGCTGGGCACCCGGGGGCAAGAGTCACAGTGGATCTCATCGCTCGGAGATTCTGGTGGCCGGCGCTTCGTAAGTCGGTTGAGGGTTTTGTGGCAGACTGCGAGACCTGCGCTCGTGCCAAAGTCCCTCATTCACGGCCATCAGGTCCTCTCCTTCCGTTACCCATTCCTTCCCGTCCTTGGACACTTCTGTCCATGGACTTCATTACAGACCTGCCTCGTTCCTCGGGGAAGACTGTGATTTTGGTGGTGGTGGACCGTTTTAGCAAAATGGTGTATTTCATTCCTTTTCCTGGCTTGCCCAATGCTAAGACGCTGGCGCAGGCATTTATTGATCACATTGTAAAATTGCATGGTATTCCTTCGGACATAGTCTCTGATAGGGGCACACAGTTTGTTTCCAGATTCTGGAAGGCTTTCTGTTCTCGCTTGGGGGTTCGGTTGTTATTCTTTTCTGCTTTCCACCCACAGTCGAATGGTCAGACAGAGCGCGTCAATCAGAATTTGGAGACATATCTGCGCTGTTTTGTGGCGGATAATCAGGAGGATTGGTGTTCTTTTTTGTCCCTTGCTGAGTTTGCTTTAAATAACCGTCATCAGGAGTCCTCTGATAAGTCACCATTTTTTGGTGCATATGGGTTTCATCCGCAGTTTGGGACATTCTCTGGAGAGGGGTCTTCTGGTTTACCTGATGAGGACAGATTCTCCTCGTCTTTGTCATCTATTTGGCAAAAGATTCTGGATAATCTAAAGAACATGAGTGAGAGATATAAGCGTGTGGCGGATAAGAGACGTGTGCCTGGTCCGGACCTGAATGTTGGTGATCTGGTGTGGTTGTCTACTAAGAATATCAAATTGAAGGTTCCCTCCTGGAAGTTGGGTCCTAAGTTTATTGGGCCTTACAAAATCTTGTCCGTCATCAATCCTGTTGCCTACCGTCTTGATCTTCCTCAGACTTGGAAGATCCATATTGTTTTTCATAAGTCCTTATTAAAACCTTATGTCCAACCCATTGTACCCTCGTCTTTGCCTCCTCCTCCGATTGTGGTTGATGGTAATCTTGAATTTCAGGTCTCTAGGATTGTGGATTCTCGTGTTGTCCGCGGTTCTCTCCAGTACCTCGTTCATTGGGAGGGTTATGGTCCTGAGGAGAGGATGTGGGTCCCAGTGACGGACATTAAGGCCACTCGTCTCATCAGGGCTTTCCAAAGGTCCCATCCTGAGAAGGTGGGCTCTGAGTGTCCGGAGTCCACTCGTAGAAGGAGGGGTACTGTCACCACCAGACATCTGAGAAGCTCTGACAGACGTCCTTCAGAACCTCCTCCTTGAGGTTCCTTTTGTTTTGCTTTCCTTTTCTCATCTCGTTAGCCTCTCTCAGCTGTCATGTAGTTGCACTGATTGCATCCCTTTAAATCCCTTCCCATACTACATCACTTTGCAGTTTATACAACTTCCTGGAGTGTATGCATGCTGGATGCTACTACTGAGTCTTCTACAGTTAAGTTTTGTTCATTCATTTGTGTTTTCCTGTTTGCTGGATCCCAGGTGACCCTGACTCCCTCTGTATCAAGTGTAGGGAGCCGGTGGTCGTGTCCCCTCACTATTATAGGTGTTATACAGTCGAGGTACGAGGATATGCGATCATCTACCATTAAGATTTTTGCATAGGCTGAGCAGTTAGGGAGAGAGCCAGGTCTGTTGCAGGGCTCTCCCTTTTGTTCCTTAGTTTTGGAACCAGTCAGTGGGATCTTCATTTTGTGTCTTCTAGTTTTCTATACACCTTCCGTGACAGTAAGAGAACGCCGGACCATAGAAGCCAAGCGTATGGACAACAAGGGGCACACTTTCGTAACCAGTTGATTAACAAAATTCAATTTAATGTATGACGATGCTTTTCGTGGTTCCACTGACCCCTTTATCAAGTCTGGAATAAAGTCAGCTGAGTAGCTGCTATGGCCGCTGATCACCCGGCACGTGGAGGACGTTGACTTTGGCCTTCACTGTGGTGCGCCCAATTTGGTGCAACCTAAATAGGTGAGCAAACCATTTTTCACTATCTGCGGATTTAATGTTCACTAGACATACTCACCCTATAAGCGCCTTTCTCTGCTTATTTCCACTAATAACTAAGGGTTGTGTATGACGAACCCACCGACTGTTGGCTGGGGGTGTCTGATGTCACTTGGGATGAAGTGGATGAACGAGTTAACCAATCAAGAACCGCTGGGTTGCAGGTCAAGACACAACCGCTATATAACACCGGGAGCTTAGGCCTCTCGCTGCGACTCCTCCTGCTACGCCCCCTTACTCTGCTGCGACTTCTGCCTGCGCCAGAAACATTTATGCCTCTGCCACTCCTTTGTGCATGGCCTGGCACTTCTCTGTCTGACATACTTTTACCTTAACTAAATAAATTAAAAGCAAATTAAAACATCCCTAAAAGCGAAAAAAAAAAAAAAATATTTTTGTACTGAAATAGGCCACTAAACGCTTTTAGCAGAAATAACTGCACCAGTGAAGTGCGTATATATTTTTCTTTCTGTACTGAAATAGGCCACTAAATGCTTTTGCCACAAATAACTGCACCTTCTCTTTGCGAATCAATTTTTTCCTGAAATTCAGATCGAATTCCACTTCGTCTGATTCGATTCGCTCATCTCTAGTAGCAGGTGATGAGATGATGTGTGCCAGCATGGGGCAGAAGCCATATAGACAGAAAATCATTTTCCCATGAGCACAAGCATGAAGAAACTGTCAATTCTGTCCCCCAATACCATAAAAAAAAAATAGTTACTCACTTCCCTTAACCCAAAAATGAAACCCATTGAGGTCTCCCTGATCTGTTTTTTACATTTTTATAAAATAAGCCTAGAAAGAATATTTAATGAAGAATGCTGCAGAAACTCAAATTACACACCTTATCTGCAGATTAACATCATACACACCACAACTGTAGCAGAAACTTCTTGTACACACCTCAGCTGTAGTAGAACAACATAATACACTCTTCAGCTGCTGCAGAACCTCATAATACATGTCAGATGCTCTATAACACTGTTTCTCAACCTGCGGTATGTGTATGCGGTTGAGGTGCCGTAGGGTTAGGGGCTACATAGGATTAGCCTAACATCCAGCAATGTTTCATTGCCACACTGCCGAGTAGGTGATTTTCCCCCCCAACAGGCCACTCCACATTCAACTCAACTGCTTTGCTCAGAACGGTGGGGACACTATGTTTGGGGAACTATTACAGTCAAGGGCAATATTGGTGGGTACAAATGTTTTGATGGCACTATGTGGTAATAATTATTAATGGGGGCACTGTGTGGTACTAGTATCTTCGGGGACACTATCTGTTTTTGCATTATAGTATTTGGTTCAGTAGGCACAGCAGGCACAGTATTGGGGTGGCAGGGTGGGGTTTTAAGAAGGTGGGGAGGATGATGGAAAAGTGAGGAACTCAAGATGCCTGTGTGACAACCTTTGCAGAGGTGACACATGGTTCAAAGAATTCATCATGGTGGTCTGGTCCTGTATATCAGAGCAGACATCACTGGATGTAATAGGTACAGTCATGTGAAAAAATTAGGACACCCTTTGAAAGCATGTGGTTTTTTGTAACATTTTTAATAAAAGGTTATTTCATCTCCGTTTCAACAATACAGAGAGATTAAAGTAATCCAACTAAACAAAGAAAACTGAAGAAAAGTCTTTTCAAGATCTTCTGTAAATGTCATTCTACAAAAATGCCTATTCTAACTGAGGAAAAAGATAGGACACCCTCACATGTATTCCCTCTTAAATTGGCTCAGATCTCACACAGGTATATCACACCAGGTGCACATAATTAGTAGATCGTTACTCTGCATGTTGAATGAGGCTTGCCCTATTTAAACCTCAGACATTTAGTTTGGTGTGCTCCTGACTGTTGAAGTGAGAGTGAGCACCATGGTGAGAGCAAAAGAGCTGTCAGAGGACTTCAGAAAAAAGATTGTAGCAGCCTATGAGTCTGGGAAGGGATTTAAAAAGATCTCAAAAGATTTTGAAATCAGCCATTCCACTGTCCGGAAGATAGTCTACAAGTGGAGGGCTTTCAAAACAACTGCCAACATGCCCAGGACTGGTCGCCCCAGCAAGTTCACCCCAAGAGCAGACCGCAAGATGCTAAAAGAGGTCTCCAAAAACCCTAAAGTGTCATCTCGAGAACTACAGCAGGCTCTGGCTACTGTTGATGTAGAAGTACATGCCTCTACAATCAGAAAGAGACTGTACAAGTTTAACTTGCATGGGAGGTGTGCAAGGAGGAAACCTTTGCTTTCCAAGAGAAACATCGAGGCCAAACTGACATTTGCCAGAGATAAAGTTGACAAAGACCAGGACTTCTGGAATAATGTTCTTTGGACAGATGAGTCCAAAATTGAATTATTTGGACACAACAGCAGAGGACATGTTTGGCGTAAACCAAACACAGCATTCCAAGAAAAGAACCTCATACCAACTGTGAAGCATGGAGGTGGAAGTGTCATGGTTTGGGGCTGCTTTGCTGCAGCAGGACCTGGTCAGCTCACCATCATAGAATCCACGATGAATTCTACTGTGTATCAGAAGGTGCTTGAAGAACATGTGAGACCATCAGTTAGAAAATTAAAGCTGAAGCGGAACTGGACCATGCAACATGACAATGACCCAAAACATACTAGTAAATCAACCAAAGATTGGCTGAAAAAGAAGAAATGGAGAGTCCTGGAATGGCCAAGTCAAAGTCCAGATTTGAATCCCATTGAGATGCTGTGGGGTGACTTGAAAAGGGCTGTACGTGCAAGAAACCCCTCAAACATCTCACAGCTGAAAAAGTTCTGCATTGAGGAGTGGGGTAAAATTTCCTCAGACCGATGTCGAAGACTGGTAGATGGCTACAAGAACCGTCTCACTGCAGTTATTTCAGCCAAAGGAGGTAACACTCGCTATTAGGGGCAAGGGTGTCCTATCTTTTTCCTCAGTTAGAATAGGCATTTTTGTAGATTGACATTTACAGAAGATCTTGAAAAGACTTTTCTTCAGTTTTCTTTGTTTAGTTGGATTACTTTAATCTCTCTGTATTGTTGAAACGGAGATGAAATAACCTTTTATTAAAAATGTTACAAAAAACCACATGCTTTCAAAGGGTGTCCTAATTTTTTCACATGACTGTATGTGGTGCTGTATTCTCCTGTACGTTTGGAAGCGCAGAGTGTACATGCAATTGAAAAATTTATATTCATCCATCATGTGTCCTAATGTGGTTGGACCGAATTTTGAAAGGAAGATTAGCGCTGCACTATTCCTTGTGTAAAATCTGTCATATTTATCACTGCTCACTTTTTTGTGTTTACTCGGTTGGAACATTTTGTCACTAGGGGGCATTTGGTTTGAAAAGGTTGAGAAACACTGCTCTAGAACATCATAATACACATCTCAGATGTTGCATCCCATCGGCCACCCTGGGTTGGTGTGGTTTTACCCACATGCAGTAGCTGCATTGCTACTGCATCATAGTACCCTAGCCCTAGTCGTAAATATATGTCTTGAATACATTTTGGAAACCTGAATTCATTTACAATTTTAAAATTTTTTGCAATGTGCAGTGGGGTGTTGACTTATAGGAACAGACTCGTGCAACATGAATAGTCATAGAGCGGTCTGTGATCAGCTGCCCTTTTCTAACCTGACTTGGAAAATTAACCAGATGAAGATCAGGCCAATTACCCTGCTTCCTGACAGGGCACATTTTCCTTCTTTTTTTTTTATGCGTCTTTGAAAGCAAAAACTTTTTCAATGATACAGGAAGCTTTATTTTTATGTTTTTTTATTTTAGTATTTTTATTTTATACACCTATAAAAATATGAGAATATTTTTATTTTTTTCATTTCTTAGGTCCCTTTCACACGAGCGTGATTTCCGCACGGGTGCAATGCATGACGTGAACGCATAGCACCCACACTGAATCCTGACCCATTCATTTCAATGGGTCTGTGTACATGAGCGTTGTTTTTCACGCATCAGTTCTGCGTTGCGTGAAAATCGCAGCATGTTCTATATTCTGCATTTTTCACGCAGCCCTGGCCCAATAGAAGTGAATGGGGCTACGTGAAAAACGCATTGCATCCGCAAGCAAGTGCGGGTGCGATGCGTTTTTCACTGATGGTTGCTAAGAGATGTTGTTTGTAAACATTCAGTTTTTTATAACGCGCCTGAAAAACGCATTAAAAACGCATTTCACCCGCGCGGATAAAACTGAACAACTAAACGCAATCGCAGACAAAACTGACTGAACTTGCTTGCAAAATGGTGCGAGTTTCACTGAACGCACCCTGAACGCATCTGGACCTAATCCGTCACGCCCATGTGAAAGGGGCCTTATAGTTAATAGCTCATTGGGTTATGGCACATTGTATGGGTTATGGTTGATGGGGGTGGAAGCTGTAATGTAGTGTAGTGGCATTTATTTTTTCCAATTTAGTCTTTTTTTTATTTAACACTTATCATACAATACCTTTGGAGGGAATTTCAATTTAAATTTATTTTTACTGCTGACATATTACACCAGGTTGTAGAAGATACATAGCCCCATACACATTGTACAAGTGGGACTTTGGACCAAATATAAAGAGATTTGATAAATTATATATATATATTACTTTACCAACAACCATCAGAACCACAGATGGATGGACAACTTTAATAGTTTTACCATTTAAGCTTTAATTGCGGTATTTTTGGTATTTATTAACTGTGTTCACATTTTGATTTATCACAAGTGCACAATTTCGTTTTTTTATTATTTTTTGTACGTATGTTAGTCTGATTATATATTTAGTGAAAGGCCATCTTTGTAGGTGATCCCGAGTCAGGGATATCCTAGGGCAATCAGGAGGTTCCTGACACGGGATCACCCCTATCGGGGCGGCTATTCCATTTTTGTAGGCAGAGCTTATAGTCTCAGGGTCAAATATAGGGATAGAGCCCAAGTGTTTCATCTCTACTCTACCTACAAGATCATCCACTAAACTACATCTGACCGTGGTAATAGTGTCTATTTTTGTTTTGGGTTGTTTTTCCTGGGAGGTTTTAACAATAATAATCCTAATAAAGGTTATGTTTTATGAGGAATAATCTGTGAATCCTGCCTTCTCTATAGCCTTCTGTCACTGCGCAGCTGCACAACTAGCATGCAGTTACCAAGGAGCTTTCACGGTGTGGAGAGGATGGGAGAAGATTGGGCAGAGCCAAACCTTATGCTGTGCAGCCACCGGCAGAGCAAGTAAGCAGCTTGGTGCTCTGCACTTGACAACCCACCCCTGATCATAGAGGGCAGAGACTTTCTAGGAACTGTAATTTGTTGGGACTGTCTCTGAAAATTAGGGACAGTCACAGTAACTTTTCAAAAATTGACAACTATGCATATTGTGCTTCACAGGTTTAACCATTTTGGAGGCAAAAGAAGAAAATGCGTTTCCTATTCTTCAACCATTTGCTTTTTCCATGTCTGTAAATTTTGTGCAAATTAGGGCTCGTTCACACGACCGTATGTCTTTTTCAGTGTTTTGCGGGCCGTTTTTCACGGATCCGTTGTTCCATTTTTTGTTTCCGTTTCTGTTCTGTTTTTTCCGTTCCGTTTTTCCGTATGGCATATACAAATTGGGCTGGGCATAAAATTTTCAATAGATGGTTCCGCAAAAACGGAACGGATACGGAAGACATACGGATGCATTTCCGTATGTGTTTCATTTTTTTTGCGGACCAATTGACTTGAATGGAGCCACGGAACGTGATTTGCGGACAATAATAGGACAAGACTCAAAATGTAGCGGAACGGAAATTCGGACATACGGAAACGGAATGCTCACAGAGTACATTCAGTTTTTTTTGCGGACCCATAGAAATGAATGGTTCCGTATGTGTGTGTGAATGAGCCCTTACTCTACAGCCAAAAACCTTCTAATCTACGATTAGTCAAGGGGACGGCAGGGCTATATTGAGAATATCTTCACTAGATGTTGCATGCTACTTGAAAACAAGCCATGAAATTCGGTCGTCTTAAAGGGAATGCCAGTTGATATTTTTCTTCATAAGGGTCAAAACAGCATAACAAAATAAAAATTAAAATTATGAATAAAGAGATATACTGCTCTCTGACCCTCACTAACATACCTCCCAACCCCTACACACACACTTCTGTTCAGATGTCTACAGGTTCCTGCTTGTCTCTTTGTCTCTACTTTCAGTCCTCTGGACGAGTAAGAGGCTGCGGCAGGTCACCTCTGTGCCAGTGAATGGCTAAGCCATGTCCTATATGCCGAAAGGGACTAGGAAGCAGAGACAAGCAGGACCAGAAAAAACCCTTTCAGGCTTTTTGTTTATTTTTAAATACAATATTTGCTTTGTATGGTTTATTATAAAAATAAAAATTGCTGACCATTTTCTCTTCTTTGGCTGGTGGGTTTCTAAGCAAGAGACAAAGAGGACAGTAGATAATGTTCACTAATCCAGTGATCCTCAATAACCAGGGGAATCCAATAGCTTCTGCAATCGCGCCACCACACAGAGGTCCTGAAATGACAGATTACATTTATTGTAGAGCATATGAGCACAACATATACACCAGAGAACATATATACACCTGAGACTGTGTCCTACATACTAATTTACAAAGAACAGTCCTATAATATAAATGATATATATACACCAGAGACTGTGTCCTATACACTGATATACAGACCAGAGAACATTCCTATAATATAAATGATATATATATACATTTCAGACTGCGTCCTATACACTGATATACAGACCAGAGAGCAGTCCTATTATATAAATTATATATATACACTGGAGAGTGTGTCCTATACACTGATATACAGACTGGAAAAAGAGTCCTATTATATAATTGATAAACACTGCCTGTCCAAAAAAAAAAAGTCGCCACCTGGATGTAACTAAGCAAATAGGTATGAGCCTCCTATTGGATAATTACTGCATGGGCGATTATCTTTCAGCTGGCAACAAGTTATTTAACCCCAACTGGTGCAATGAGTTGCTTCTCATTTCTTAAACAACCATGTCGAAAGACACATCTCATAGTCGTGGAAAAGATGTTTGAGAAGGGTCAAATCATTGGCATGCATCAAGCAGAGAAAACATCTAAGGGGATTGCAGAAACTACTAAAATTGGGTTAAGAACAGTCCAACGCATTATTAAAAACTGGAAGGATAGTGGGACCCACCATATTAGAGGAAGAAATGTGGCGGGAAAAAAATCCTGAATGATCGTGATCGGTGATCACTTAAACGTTTGGTGAAATCAAATCGAAGAAAAAGAACAGTAGAACTCAGGGCTATGTTTAATAGTGAAAGTAAGAGCATTTCTACACACACAATGTGAAGGGAACTCAAGGGATTGGAACTGAACAGCTGTGCAGCTGTAAGAAAACCACTAATCAGTGAGGCAAACCAGAAAAAAGGCTTCAATTTGCTAGGGAGCATAAAGATTGGATTCTGGAACAATGGAAGAAGGTAATGTGGTCTAATGAGTCAAGATTTACCCTGTTCCAGAGTGATGGGCGCATCAGGGTAAGAAGAGAGGCTGATGAAGTGATGCAACCATCACGCCTAGTGCCTACTGTACAAGCCTGAGGGGGCAGTGCTATGATCTGGGGTTGCTGCAGTTGGTCAGGTCTAGGTTCAGCAACAGTATGTGCTCCAATAATGAGGTCAGCTGTCTACCTGAACATACTGAATGACTAGGTGTTTCCATCAATGGATTTGTTCTTCCCTGATGGCACAGGCAAGACGACAATGCCAGGATTCATCGGGCTCAAATTGTGAAAGAGTGGTCTAGGGAGCATGAGACATCATTTTTACACATGGATTGGTCACCACAGAGTCCAGACCTTAACCCCATTGAGAATCTTTTTTTTTTGGAACAGGCAGTGTATATACACCGGAGACTGCATGCTATACACTAATATACAGACTGGAAAAAAGGGGTGGCAGTGACATGATGGAGGCAGCAGCCACATAGAACATAATGGTCGGAAGGCCACAGCAGTGGCATGATGGTGGCGGTTGTATGAAGGAGACAGGCAGGCAAGCTGCAACAGTGGCAAGATGGGGCACCACCAGCAACGCCAGATCAATTCATTGACCTCAAGTGGAGTAGAGTGAAAATCCTGCCCAATCCAGGCTTTGTTCATTTTGACAAAAGGGATGTTTTGGACACTGGCAGAAGACAACTTGGCCCGTTTGGGTGTCATCACGCCCCCTACCACGTTGAAGACTCTCTCTAAGATGACACTGGAGGCTGGGCAAGCAAGAAGAAAGAGAGCATACTGTGCCAGTTTGGGCCACTGTTCTAGTCTTCTTGCCCAGGGTTCAGGGAACAGGGTATGCACCAGAGACTGGCCAGAGTTTATAAAGGCCTGAACCTGGGCATTGAGAAAGCATCTATCGTGTTGATGAGACTGAAATGGTTGGTACTGCTGATACAGCGTCTGCTGATACCCTCCTTCGTGGCAGCGGAAGGGTAAGTGACTCTGCAGGGGGCGAAGAGGGGGCCTATCTTTCAGGCACGTTGGCGGCAGGCATCTGCTTGCCACAAGCTGCATACACAGTGTTTCCCGGTAATAACATAATTTGTTTCCCTTTCTGTGAAAGAAAAACATTCCCCCATTTTGCCTTGTTAGTGGGGGTCTAAAAGCATGGCTATCCAGTAATCATCAGACTGCTTGATGTCAGCGATAAGCCTGTCATTGCATAAGCAAGCAAGCATACAGGTCACTATTTCTAACCAGAGTGCCCGAGGAGTCACTTTTTTCTGTCACCGCCCCCACACCGAGACGATTGGGTGTACTAGCTCCTGTGCCTCTGCCTTCTCATCTTTGTCATCCTCCTCTTCCATGTCAGATTCCCTTTATGTGTCCTCAACAGCTACAGGGTGGGCAAAAAGATGTGTTAGCTGTTCTTTTTCCACCGTCATCCCTTGTTGCATGAGCATCAGCATCTGTTCTAAGATAAATATTTGAGGGGTGAGATCGTTAATGCCGCAGTTGTCTCTGCTGACAAATCTTGTGGCCTCTTCGAAGGGCATCCACTGCCTGACCTCAAAGCAACACATGCTCCCTGTCTGGTGTATGAAAAAATTGTTCACAGTAGGACTGCAACAAGTACTTGATTAAATCGAGTAATTCGAAACAAAAAATCTGATGCTAATTTTTGACCACAGAGCGGGAGTGTAGTGCTTGCTTTTACTCCCGCTCCGTGATCCCCTGCACGTCCATGGTCCAGCGCTGCACTGACCTCCTGATGTACACATGCGGTGACCTGATGCGCTGTGACGTCAGACCCAGAGCAGCGTGGAAAGCTGGAGTGTCGACGGCTCCCCTGATGGAAACGCAAGTTGGTGACACCGAGGGGGTGGGGGTGCGACTAAGTCCGGGTGCCCGGACTGCACAGTGTCATAGCCTCCAATGACGCTGTGCACTCTGGGTGTCAAGTGGAGGGCAGGCTGGGCTTTTGCGGACTGTGCGTCTATGGTTTAACTGAAGTGTGGCCCGGCCTTAGGGGAGAGAAGGCACAAGGGGAGCAGAGACTATGACACAAGGGGGAGAGAGACGATGGAACAAGGGGGAGAGATAATGGCACAAGGGGGAGAGATGATGGCACAAGGGGGAGAGATAATGGTACAAGGGGGAGTGGAGATGATGGCACTGGGTGGGGGAGAGCTGATGGCACTGGGGTGGAGGAGAGCTGAAGGCACTGGGGTGTGGAAGAGCTGATGGGACTGGGGTGGAGAAGAGCTGATGGCACTGAGTGGGGAGAGCTGAAGGCACTGGGGGAGTGGAGCTGATGGCACTGGGTGGGGGAGAGCTGAAGGCACTGGGGCAGTGGACCTGATGGCACTGGGTTGGGGAAGAGCTGATGGCACTGGGTGAGGAGAGCTGAAGGCACTTGGTGAGGAGATCTGAAGGCACTAGGGTGAGGGAGAGCTGATGGCACTGGGGTGGGGGAGAGCTGATGGCACTGGGGTGGGAGAGAGCTGATGGCACTGGGGTGGGAGAGAGCAGATGGCACTGGGGCAACGGAGCTGATGGCACAGAAGGGAAGCTTATGGCACTGGGGGATAGTGGAGCTGATGGCATTGAGGGGAACAGAGCTGATGGAACTGGGGGGAACTGATGCACCTGGGCTGATCGCACGGGGGGAATGAAGGGTGTTGGGGACTGATTGCAAGGGGTCTTCTGAGTTTTTATAAAGGAAAACAGTCTATTAATTAATTTTTTCTTATTAGAGTACTCAATTAATCGTAAAAATAATGGGTAGAATACTTGATTGCTAAAATAATCGTTAGCTGCAGTCCTAGTTCACGGCTTTCCGCTGCTCGTACAGACACTTGAGCATGTGCAATGTTGAATTCCAGGGAGGCTATTCTGTCGCTACAAGTCCAGAAAAGAGTTCCTTGTCACATAAGAATGGCTGAAGTGCTTGGACAGTCTCCTGGACTTTGCCAGCATCCTGCTCAAACCAGTGTACATATTTAGAAAACATTGCACCACTAGGTTGATGATGTGCGCCATGCAGGGAGCATGTGTTATTTCGCACAGGTTCAGGGCGGCTAGAATGTTGCCCCCATTTTCACTGACCACCTTGCCCAGTTGGAGTCGGCAGGGTGACAGCCAGCAGGATGTCAGCTGATTGATGAACTTTTGCAACAGCACGCCGGTGTGACTATTCTTGCCCAGGCCGATCAGCTCTAACACGGCGTGGCAACGCTTGACTTGACACATGTGATAGGAAGGAGGGGTAGTACAGATTGGAGATACTTGCACAGTAGAGGTAGAGGCAGCCGAGCTGGGATTAGCTCTGGCATTTTTCCCACTGGCTGTCACCCCGCGGATTCCAACTAGACAACATGGTCAGCGACAATGGGCGCAACATCGTGCCGCTATGAACCTGGGTGAAAAAACACATGCTCCCATCATGGCGCACGTCATCAACCTAGTGGTGCAGTGCTTTCTAAATAAGTACGTTCTTACATGGCAAAGGTTTCCCCCACCCACTTTGCTATAGTGCTGGCTAGGAACACAATAACTCTAGCTGTTATTAGCTCTGACTGTTAGATGCTGTCATACACTCATGCACTCAACGCATTTATGAGGCATCTTATGAACATTAGCCTCTTCATCAGGAGCGCTAGTTTTGACAACAGACAGACAAACAGAAAAATGCTGCACGCTATTAGTATCATGCGTGCAGCACATAGAGACATGGCCTGCGGCACTAGGACGGCCATCCCTAAATCTTGGATAATGTTATGTCTATTTTGTCAGTATGAAGCTGCGCATTCCCAGCAACAGGCTGGTAACTGCACTACAAACACTAGGTGGTGCCATAACATCATATATAAGAAACAGGAAGTTAGTGGTTAGTTGAGGACTGAGGAGAGGAGAGAAAGTTACTCCATGATATCTCTGCTAGATGTCCCCTTGGCACTTGCCAGCCAGGGGAACCAAAGAAGGAAACCAAGACTCAGAACCAGGGTCATATTGCAGTAACACAGTCCAGGAAGGGACATAGTGGACTTTTGTGTGTAAAGGCAACCTGTCCAAAGAATGGAGCAGAAGACTGATGCCTGCCGCTAGGGAGACCACCCTGTTGGTTGCAGAATTCTGATAAAGATCCAGGTACAGTACCTGAAGTCTAGTTTAACCCCTTAAGGACTCAGCCCTATTTCACCTTAAGGACCAGGCCATTTTTTGCAAATCTGACCAGTGTCACTTTAAGTGCTGATAACTTTAAAACGCTTTGACTTATCCAGGCCATTCTGAGATTGTTTTTTCGTCACATATTGTACTTCATGACACTGGTAAAATAAAGTAAAAAAAAAAATCATCTTTTTTATTTATAAAAAAATACAAAATTTACCAAAAATGTGTAAAAAATTGCAAATTTCCAAGTTTCAATTTCTCTACTTTTATAATACATAGTAATACCTCCAAAAATAGTTATTACTTTACATTCCACATATGTCTACTTCATGTTTGGATCATTTTGGGAATTATATTTTATTTTTTGGGGATGTTACAAGGCTTAGAAGTTTAGAAGCAAATCTTGAAATTCTTCCGAAATTTTCAAAAACCCAATTTTTAGGGACTAGTTCAGGTCTGAAGTCACTTTGCGAGGCTTACATAATAGAAACCACCCAAAAAAGACCCCATTCTATAAACTACACCCCTCAAGGTATTCAAAACTGATTTTACAAACTTTGTTAACCCTTTAGGTGTTCCACAAGAATGAATGAAAAATAGAGATACAATTTCAAAATTTCACTTTTTTGGCAGATTTTCCATTTATTATTTTTTTTTCCAGTTACAAAGCAAGGGTTAACAGCCAAACCAAACTCAATATTTATGGCCCTGATTCTGTAGTTTACAAAAACACCCCATATGTGGTCGTAAACCGCTGTACGGGGGTGCATATGACTTTTTGATCGCTTGCTATTACACTTTTTGTGATGTAAGGTGACAAAAAATGGTTTATTTAGCACAGTTTTTATTTACAAAATTTTTACGCTGTTCATCTGAGAGGTTAGGTCATGTGATATTTTTATAGAGCCAGTCGATACGAACGCGGCGATACCAAAAATGTATACTTTTTTTTATTTATGTAAGTTTTACACAATAACAGCTTTTTTCAAACACAAAAAATGATGTTTTAGTGTCTCCATATTCTGAGCCATAATTTTTTTAATTTTTTTGCCGATTGTCTCAGATAGGGGCTAATTTTTTGCGGGATGAGGTTACGGTTAGATTGGTACTATTTTTGTGGGCAAACGCCTTTTTGATCGCTTGCTGTTGTACTTTTTGTAATGTAAGCTGTCAATTTTTTTTTTTATTTAGCACAGTTTTTATTATTTATTTTTTACGGTGTTCATCTGTGGGGTTAGGTCATGTGATATGTTTATAGAGCTGGTCGATACAGACGCGGCGATACCTAATATGTATACTTTTTTTTTCCCTCCTATTTTTTACCATTTTTTTTTACTTTATTTGGGGAAAATGACGTTTTTGTTTATTTTTACTTGAAACTTAATTTTTTGGGGAGAAAACTTTATTTTTTTCAACTTTTTTTTCACTTTATTCTTTGTCCCACTTTGGGACTTGAACTTTGGGGGGTCTAATCCTTTACAATGCATTCGAATACTTCTGTATTGGAATGCATTGGCTGTATGAGTAATACTGTGTGTATTACTCATACAGCTTCCGGGGCCTTTGAGAACCAGGGGGCTGGATCTCACAGGCTCTTAACCGAAAGGCAGCGCAATGCCTTCCTTAGACATCGCGCTGCCTTCCATGCCATCGGGTCCCCCCACAGCCGCATGGGGACCCGATGGTACCGCCGCAACCGCAGGTAAAGCCGCAAACCGCAGGTCTGAATTGACCTGCGGTTTGCGGCGATCGCCGATACGGGGGGGGGTTGCATGACCCCCCCCCAGTGTTGTGACAGGATGCCCGCTGAATGATATCAGCGGGCATCCTGTTCCGATTAACCCCCGCCTTGCGGTTCGGCCTTGCGGTTCGGCCGGCGTTCGTTTTGTGGCGAACTTTGCTCGTTCACGATTCGCTGAACATGCGAACATATGGTGATATTTGCACCCGCCATATTTTTTTGCATAGCGCCGAACTTTGACCCATGACACATCCATCAGGTGGGACAAGACAGCCAATTAAGACATTTCAGCACATGGACACACCCCCTACCTTATAACAGAACCCGATTCTAACATAGAAAGTATATTACAGTGCATTTGTATTGTGCAGCAGATGTGTGCGGTTCTGCTGCGATACTGCAGCTACACAGAGGGACAAATGCTATTGGAATAACTAATTACAACTGGTGAGATATACCAGTTGCCCCCCCAAAAAATCTGATTGAGGCAGGGGTGCAATATACCTAGAATATAATTTCTATATAGTACATTTCTAAGTTGTCATTTGAATCTTTCTTCTTTACTACTGGTATCAGCACTCCTCCCATTCGGCACAGGTGGTTTTAATCACACAAGTCTGCATATAGTGGTCATTGACCTGTAGCTCCTGATAGCAATGGACATGTTGTATTAGGCAACTGTTCACATGGTGCAGTACTGTGTGGTGAACTTTGTTTTAGTGGCGCTGTGCTGGTAGTTTGGTGGGACCCAGTGCCATGGGTGGCATTGTCAGACAGCAGGATTGTTGTTTGACTCCTGGGTCCTGCCGCTTACTAGGGCAGTGCCGCTTTGTCACTGTATTGTGCTGCGCCTTTTGGTCAAAAAAGGTCCCACTCAAAGAGGCGACTTTGGCGTGGTGAGTGTGCTTATGCCTTTTGATCATAATGTACACTAATGCCTCTAGTACAGCATGTAGTATGGGGGGATTTACACCAATATGGCGCTTTTAACCACCTCAGGACCGCCGTACGCAGGATTGCGTCCTGGCGGCGGCCCTATTATTCCTCCTGGACGCGCCGGCGCGTCATCTCGCGAGACACGAGATTTCGGGCAGAGACGGCCCGCGCATGCGCATTGCGGGCCGGCAAAAGTTAAAGGAGCATTTCGTCACCAGCCTGCCAGCCAATGATCATCGCTGGCAGGCTGGTGATTTTCAAAAAAACAAATCAGAAGCCATCTAACACCTTATATTTATAAATAGAAGGTGTTAAATGGCTTCTGTGCTCCTCTGCTGGTCCTTTTCGTCGGTTGGTCCCAGCAGAGGAGCAGACATCACAGTGAGTACACCAAACAGTACACTTAGCCCCCAGATCACCCCCGATCACCCCTTGATCGCCCACCTAGTGAAAGGGAAAAAAGTGATCAGTGTAAACTGTCACATTTTTTTCACTAGTATTGACGGTTAGGTTTAGGATAGTTTAGGCCCCTTTGTTAGGCAGTTAGCGTCGGTTAGCGCCCAGCCCACCGCACCGCAGTCACTGATTCGCTGATTAGCGTATCGCTAATCAGCATTGGCACTTTTATAGTATCTTAAGTGATCAGAACTGATCACAGTCAGATCTATAATAGTATAAGGGTCACCTTAGCTCGCCCTCCACCCAAAACGCAGTGTTTGCCCAATCAGGCCTGATCGGTCGCCCACACATGCGTTCACCCACGCCCGCTCCGCCGCAGTGACAAATTTTTATTTATTTTTTATCACTGCACAATCACTTCACAAGCGCTGCGGTGATAAAAAAAAACTCAGTTTTGATATTTTTTTATCAATCGCAGCGGCTTCCGGTACTTCGCTAGCCTCCCATTTGTAAGACAGGCTTGCTTTTTTTCTTGGGTAGTCTCAGGGAATACCCCCTAAATTTAGTTGACCAAATGGCAAGTAAGCCTACAGGCTTCTGACCCAGTCGGATGAGGAATGGGAACCCTCATCTGACGAATCCAGCGGGAAAGAATATGAACCTGTAGAAAGCAGTGGCAGTCTGACCCAAAGTTCGGACGAGGAGGTTGATGTCCCTGATACCACCAGGCGTACCCGGCCCTGTGTTGCTAGACCACAGGTTGCGTAGGATCTGCTTCAAGGGCAGCAGAGTGGGGCTGGTGCTGTCGGATTACGTGGTGAGGCATACACCAGCAGCGCAGCCCATCCTGGACCTAGTACCAGCACTGCCGTACAACATGGTGAAGTGGCGAGCACCAGAAGGGCAGTTGAAGCTGGTACGGTGGCACATGCATTAGTTCCCCCATCGCAGCCACCGCACAGACAGGCCCGTAGAGCCCCTAGAGTCCCTGAGGTGCTGGCAAACCCTGATTGGCAGCCCCCAACTTCATCCGCACCAATAGTTCCCCATTTCACCGCCCAGTCTGGAGTTCGGGTTGAGACAGCTCAGATCAGTTCGGCACTGGGGTTTTTTGAGCTGTTCTTGACTGCGGAGCGCTTGGACTTAGTCGTGGCAGAAACAAACCGGTATGCCACACAATTTATAGCCGCCAACCTGGGAAGCTTTTATGCCCAGTCCAAACCCGTCCAAGTTTCCGAATGTAAAATTTTTCTGGGCCTTCTCCTCAACATGGGCCTAACAAAACATATTGGTCCACGAACCCAATTCATCACATGCCCATGTTCTCTGCTGCCATGTCCAGGACACGATTTGAGACCATCCTGCTTTTGAGGATCCGCGGATCCATGGATCGGATCCGCAAAACACATACGGACATCTGAATGGAGCCTTACAGGGGGGTGATCAATGACAGGGGGGTGATCAATGACAGGGGGGTGATCAGGGAGTCTATATGGGGTGATCAGTGGGTTAATAAGGGGTTAATAAGTGACAGGGGGGGTGTAGTGTAGTGGTGTTTGGTGCTACTTTATAGAGCTGCCTGTGTCCTTTGGTGGTCGATCCAAGCAAAAAGGACCACCAGAGGACCAGGTAGCAGGTATATTAGAGGCTGTTATCAAAACAGCGTCTAATATACCTTTTAGGTGTTAAAAAAATCGCATCTACAGCCTGCCAGCGAACGATCGCCGATGGCAGGCTGTAGATCAGCTAGTTTACCTGCAGTTCCTGTGAACGCGCGCGCCTGTGTGCGCACGTTCACAGGAAATCTCGCGTCTCGCGAGATGACGCCCCGGCGCGTCCAGGAGGAATAACAGGCGTACGGCGGTCCTGTAGTGGTTAAGTAGTACTATTCTTATCAGTTTAATCCCTGTTACGTCCCCTATCAGGGGACGTGTATATGGGATCGATTTTAGGAACCGGGAGGTGGAAAAAGATGCTTGGTCGGTCCTCCTACTTCAAATTTGGGATACTGCGCGTGCAATCTAATGTGCCACCAGATATGAGTGGTGTGTTAAGTAGTACTATTCTTATCAGTTTAATCCCTGTTACATCCCCTATCAGGGGACGTGTATATGGCATCGATTTTAGGAAAAAGATGCTTGGTCGGTCCTCCTACTTCCAATTTGGGGCACTGCGCGTGCAATCTAATGTGCCACCAGATAGGAATAGTACTACTTAACACATCACTCCTATCAGTTTAATCTTTGTTACGTCCCCTATTAGGGGACGTGTATGGAATAGATTTTAGACAACCGCAAAGAGTTGTCAATAGTTGACACACTCATGACATAAATTTTATACCTCTATGCGTCAATCTTGGTGTAGTGATGACTGTGCTCGTGCGCACGTTTGGGAGATTGCAGGCGATGGTTTTTTTTCAAAGCCTATGGTCGTGCTGATGTAGTTCAGTGACAGTTAAGTGACCCAGAAAACAATGATTCTGCAGTGTGGGCCCATTGTTGGCCTAGTAGTCTTTAATGATCACCTTAGATGATCACAAAGAAAATGAATGTTTTTTCTATGCAAAATTATCCAGCCGATCGCTTTTGGTCTGTTCACAATGAAGCAACGACCTTATCATCTGGGGTGTGCCAACATTACCATTGCCAACACACTCATAGAGATGGTCGCTTCATTGTGATACACAAGCCCCTTCACCACAACAAGGTAACGATCACGAAGGGGAACTGACACATGTATGTGCCTTTTTTTGGTTTGGTTTCTGAAGCCACAGTGCAGCACCAAAGGCCAGAAAAATTAGGCATGTACACATGCCTGAAAAATTAGGCATTGTTGCAGCCGCTGCTGTAGCAGCGGCCAGAAAAATTGATGTTTGTTTCCCAGGCAGAAAGTGCCCAAAAACATTGCGGCTTGAACCCTAGTTGGTGGCGGATAAGTCACGCAAGTCATCCGGCATTCAGAGATAAAATACAGCAGCGTGTGGACCATTTTTAGCCCAAGGCAGCTCATCTCATCACAAGGCCTTTTTTATATGAATGTATCGCCCACTGTCAGTCCCTTCGGGATCCATCCCTTATTCATCTTAATAAAGGTGAGGTAATCTAGACTTTGACCTAGGCGACTTGTCTTCTCAGTGACAATACCTCCTGCTGCACTGAAGGTCCTTTCTGACAGGACACTTGAAGCTGGGCAGGCCAGAAGTTCTATTGCAAATTGGGATAGCTCAGGCCACAGGTCAAGCCTGCACACCCAGTAGTCAAGGGGTTCATCACTCCTCAGAGTGTCGATATCTGCAGTTAAGACGAGGTAGTCTGCTACCTGTCGGTCGAGTCGTTCTCTGAGGGTGGACCCCGAAGTGCTGTGGCGATGCATAGGACTTAAAAAGCAGCGCATGTCCTCCATCAACAATACGTCTGTTAAGCGTCCTGTCCTTGCCGGTGTGGTCGTGGTAGGAGGAGGATTACTTTCACCTCTTCCCCTGTTAGATTCCCGTTGTGCTGTGACATCACCCTTATACAATGTGTAAAGCATACTTTTTAATTTATTTTGGAACTGCTGCATCCTTTCGGACTTCCGGTAATTCGGTAACATTTCAGGCACTTTCTGCTTATACCGGGGGTCTAGTAGCGTGGACACCCAGTACAGGTCGTTCTCCTTCAGCCTTTTTATACGGGGGTCCCTTAACAAGCACGACAGCATGAAAGACCCCATTTGCACAAGGTTGGATGCCGAGCTACTCATGTCCCGTTCCTCGTCCTCAGTGATCTCACTGAAGGTATGTTCTTCCCCCCTGCCACGTACAACACCACGGGTACCAGATAGGTGACAACGAGCACCCTGGGATGCCTGTTGTGGTTGGTCTTCCTCCTCCTCCTCAAAGCCACATTCCTTCTCTGACTCCTCTTCCTCACACTCCTCTTCCGGCGTTGCCGCAGGTCCAGCAAGCGATGCTGATAGGGCTGTTTCTGGTGGTGATGGTGACCACAACTCTTCCTCTTCACGTTCATCTACGGCCTGATCCAGCACTCTTCGCAGGGCATGCACCTCCTCAAAAGGACGCATGAGCCTACAGGCATTGCGCATGAGCGTCCAGTAACGTGGCAAAAAAATTCCCAGCTCCGCAGAGACTGTCCTAGCACCCCGGTCATACAAATACTCGTTGACGGCTTTTTCTTGTTGGAGCAGGTGGTCGAACATTAGGAGTGTTGAATTCCAACGTGTCGGGCTGTCGCAAATCAAGCGCCTCACTGGCATGTTGTTTCGGCGCTGAATGTCTGAAAAGTGCGCCATGGCCATGTAGGAACGCCTAAAATGGCCACACACCTTCCTGGCCTGCTTGAGGACGTCCTGTAAGTCTGGGTACTTATGCACCAAGCGTTGTACGATCAGATTACACACATGTGCCATGCACGGCACATGTGTCAACTTGCCCAAATTCAATGCCGCTAACAAATTGCTTCCGTTGTCACACACCACTTTGCAGATCTCCAGTTGGTGCAGAGTCAGCCACTGATCCACCTGTGCGTTCAGGGCGGACAGGAGTGCTGGTCCCATATGACTCTCTGCTTTCAGGCAAGTCAACCCGAAGACGGCGTGACACTGTCATATCCGGGATGTGGAATAGCCCCCAGGGAGATGGGGGGGTGCCGTTGATGTGGAGCAAGACGCAGCAGCAGAAGAGGACTCAGCCGAGGAGGTTATGGAAGAGGATGGAGTAGGAGGAGTAGAGGAGGTGGCAGCAGGCCTGCCTGCAAGTCGTGGCGGTGTCACCAACTCCTCTGCAGAGCCACGCATTCCATGCTTGGCAGCCGTGAGCAGGTTTACCCAATGCACAGTGTAGGTGATATACCTGCCCTGACCGTGCTTTGCAGACCAGGTATCAGTGGTCAGATGGACCCTTGCCCCAACACTGTGTGCCAGACATGCCATGACTTCCTTTTGCACAATCGAGTACAGGTTGGGGATTGCCTTTTGTGCAAATAAATTTCGGCTGGGTACCTTCCACTGCGGTGTCCCAATAGCTACAAATTTTTTGAAGGCCTCAGACTCCACCAGCTTGTATGGTAAAATCTGGCGGGCTAAGAGTTCAGACAAGCCAGCTGTCAGACGCCGGGCAAGGGGGTGACTTTGTGACATTGGCTTCTTACGCTCAAACATGTCCTTGACAGACACCTGACTGTGGGCAGATAAGCAGGAACTGCTCAAGGCGAGAGACGGAGAGGCGGATGGTTGAGAGGGGGCAAGGAGGACAGCAGTGGCTGAAGATGCTGGACCAGGAGGAGGATGGCGGCAGATGAGTTGCGCTGAAGTGACACTATGGACTTGCAGCTGGGCCTTAAACACACAAAAACGTGTGTGCAACTGACTGCTATTTATTCACAGTCAAAATTGTTGTTTTTCTTTAAATGCAATCGAATGTGACACCAGATATGAGTTGCGCTGAAGTGACACTAAGGCAGGCCGGACGAGGAGCGCAGCGGTGGGGGAGGCCGTACATGAAGAGGCTTGGGCGACGGAAGCAGAGGTGAACGGAGGGTTAAGTGTGGGAGGGGGGGCGGGCCGGCTGAGAGGCGCGAGTTGCTAGGACAGCGGGGGGGTGCGGCCACTCCGGTGACGTCAGGAGGAGGCGGTGAGCAGGAGCATTGCGGCCAGGGAGAGAAACGGAGCAGCAGCAGCGTAATGGCGGCGCCGGCAGTTTTAATTGAGGAGATGTTGGAGCGGCTGCGGCGTGAGGCGGAGGTGCGGGGGCCTGGCTGGCTGCAGGAGCAGGTGGGTGCTTGTATGGTTGCTCCTGCTCCTGCGGTTACCCCCACAGTTCGGGCTACCCGGCCGCGGCGGAGCAAACCGCCGGCGCGCCTAAGTCCTGAATGCACCCCCCGGGCCCGGCGCCGAGTAGGGAGCCCCTCTGCGGACCCTCGGCGGCGGAGGGCGGCCGCACAGCCTTCAGCGAGCCGCTCTCGCCGCGGGAGGAATCCCGATACCCGGCGGGGCCCCGAGAGGAGCGGGACGCCCCTTCCCCCGCTCCCTGCAGCGGTGCAATTGGATGCTGGACCTGGATCGGTGGGCTGGCCCAGTCCTTCCTTGAGCGGGCGGTCCACTCAGCTTCTGGGCAATATCCCGGTCCCTCGGACTGCGCTGAGCGGAGGGGTGGATCAGCGCAGGTCCAGAGAAGAGCAGGACAGTGAGGAGGAAGGTCCCCTTGCCGTGGGGGGCGCCGAGGTCTCTTCCCGGTGTCCGTCCAGCGTGGTGCAGAGGGTCGTGCAGGTGGTCCGGGACGAAGAGCCGTCGACGTCCAGGAGCCGTGCCGGTGAAGTGTCCGTGCTGCGGGAGTCCGGATCTGCGGCAGCGGGAGTCACAGCGCCCGTGGTGCCTGGTGAGATTGCTGGGGGCTCCATGTTAGCGCAGGGTTGCCCGGGGGGGGGGGGTGGGGGGGCCATGGGTGATTTAGGTAAGGGGTTGGGGCAGTTGTTGGGTGGTTTGGCAGGGTGGCTGGCGGGCATGGGGGCGGGCGGTGGGTCTCCTTTGCCGGGTTGGGGGGTGATGCCGGGGTCAGTTGTGGGGCTGCAAGGGGGGGGGCTGGGTCGGCGTCGGTTGAGACTCAGGCGGGAGGTGAGGGGTCAGTTGTGGGGCGGCAAGGGGGGGGGGCTGGGTCGGCGTCGGTTGAGACTCAGGCGGGAGGTGAGGCGGAGGTGCAGAGGTTGGACGATAGGGCGCGGGGGGAGGTGTATGTGTGCTTTGAGGGCCCTTTGGGGGCTCATTTGAAGCAGGAGGTGAGGGAGAAGATATGGAAGGGGGAATATGTGGAGATATTCTCGCTGCTTCCATTGGAGCGTTTTAACCTGGATAGGGGGAAGAAGGACGAAGGAAAAAAGGAGGATGAGGACAAGCGGCGGCATCGATTGATTCCGCGGACGTTTGCTAATTGGCTACAGGCGTTTGCCATATTAGCAAGTGTCATTGGCGAGCGGTCTCCGGAGTGTTGTTCGGCGCTGTTTTGCTACCAGGATGCTATTGGGGAAGCGTACAGGGTTTATGGTGGCGTGGGCTGGCTCAGGTATGACGAGCAGTTCCGGCAGCGTAAGGCGGTGAGGCCAGATATCCGGTGGGATCACAAGGATATCGGATTGTGGTTGAGGGTGACGGCGCCGCCTAGGGCTGGGCAGTCCTTTCGGGGGGAATCCGGGGGGTCATCCCCGGGGGCCTTGGCAGCGGCGTCCGCAAAGGGGTTGTGTTTCCTTTTCAACGAAGGGAACTGCAGATTTGGTGCTAAGTGCAAATTTAAGCACGAGTGCACAGGGTGTGGGGGGCCCCATGGAGCTAGCCGGTGCTTCAAAGGGGGTAGGCATAAAGGGGGGGACGGGGTTGGAAAAGGGTCGGACGCCGGTTCGGGTGGAAGAGATGCAGGAGTTTCTAGATAGGTATCCGGATCGGGTGGCGGCCGGGTTGTTGGGGGACGGGTTTAGGTTCGGTTTTCGGATTCCATCGGTTGTCACGGCGGGGCCTGTTGTTCTTCGGAACCTTAGGTCCGCGCTGGTTCATGCAGAGGTGGTGGCGGAGAAATTGAGGAAGGAGGTGGAGTTGGGACGGATGGCGGGTCCGTTCAAGGAACCGCCGATTTCAGGATTGATGGTGTCTCCCCTGGGGGTGGTGCCTAAGAAGGAGCCGGGCAAGTTTCGGCTCATTCATCACTTGTCTTACCCTAAAGGTGCGTCGGTCAATGATGGTATAGATCCTGAACTTTGTTCAGTGGCCTATACTTCCTTTGATGCGGCTGTTAGGTGGGTGAGGCGGTGGGGGCGGGGGACGTTGATGGCAAAGCTTGATGTGGAAGCGGCTTTTCGGTTGCTTCCGGTGCACGAAGGGAGCATGGGTTTGTTGGGTTGTTTTTGGGACGGGGAGTATTTTGTAGATCGGTGTTTGCCGATGGGGTGCTCTCTTTCGTGTGCGTATTTTGAGACCTTTAGTTCATTTTTGGAGTGGGTGGTGGTTGAGGTTTCGGGTTGCTCGTCTATTATTCATTACTTAGACGATTTTTTGTGTTTAGGGCCGGCAGGTTCGAGGGTTTGCTCGTTGTTGCTGCACACAGTGCAGTCGGTTTTTGCGCGCTTTGGCGTACCTTTGGCGCAGGAGAAGACGTTGGGTCCGGTGACGGAGTTGTGTTTTTTGGGGATTGTCATAGATACAGAGCGGATGGAGTGTAGGCTTCCGGAGGATAAGTTGGGGGATTTGCGCTTGGAGATTGATAGGGCCATTGGGGGTGAGAAGATCAGGTTGCGGGATTTGCAGTCCTTGTTGGGGAAGCTGAATTTCGCGTGTCGAATTATGCCGATGGGTAGAATCTTCTGTAGACGGTTGGCCGCGGCTACGGCAGGCGTGTCTGCGCCTTATCACTTTATTAGGTTGCGTAAGGAATTGAAAGGGGATTTGAGGGTGTGGGCGGAGTTTTTGGGGCAGTACAATGGCAAGTCGTTAGTGATGGAGGAGTTGTGCGACAGTGTGGATTTCGAGTTGTATACGGACGCGTCCGGTGGGGTGGGTTTTGGGGCTTATTGCCAGGGTCAATGGTGTGCAGGAGGGTGGCCGGATGTGTGGGTGAGTCGGGGATGGGTACGGAACATGGCGTTGTTAGAGCTGTTTCCTATTGTGGTGGCGGTTGTGTTGTGGGGCAGTAAATTTGAGAACAAGAAAGTGCGGTTTTATTGTGACAATTTGGGGGTGGTGCAGGCTATCAACAGTTTGTCTGCTTCTTCCCCACCGGTGGTCAGACTCTTGCAGTTTCTGGTGTTACAATGTTTGAGGCTTAATGTGTGGTTGGTGGCGGAGCATGTGGCGGGAGTGTCTAATGCTGTGGCGGATTCTCTTTCTCGTTCGCAGTGGGAGCGGTTCCGGCTTCTCGTGCCAGAAGCGGAGGCGGAGGGTATGGAGTGTCCGGCGTGGCTTTGGGGGATCTTGGAGGAGAAGTGATGGGTTTGTTGAGGGATTCGCTGAGTCCGGGTACTTGGAGAGAGTACGGTAAGGCGTGGGCGACCTGGGAGAGTTGGAATGGGGCGTGGGGGACTGGTGGGGGGGAGGGGGACGTTCGGTTGTTGTTGTTGCTGGGTCAGTTGAAGAGTGAGGGGTGGTCGGTATCGAAGGTGAATCATTTTATTGCAGGCCTGGCGTTTGGTTTGAAGTGGCGCGGGCTCCCGGATTTGACGAAGAGTTTTTTGGTGCGGCAGGTGTTGAAGGGATGGCGGAGGAGTGCGGGCAGGGTGTTGGATAGGAGGCGGCCAGTGTCGTTTGGGCTGTTGCTTCAGTTGGGTGATAAGTTGGGTGTAGTTTGCAGCTCGGCTTGGGAGTTGGGGCTGTTTAGGGCGGCGTTTGCTTTGGCGTTTTTTGGCGCCTTCCGCTTGGGTGAGTTGGTGAGTGGCAGTGTTCACAGAGCGGGTGGGCTTAGGAGTGGGGATGTTGAGTTGGCGGGGGATAGGGTGCTTGTCCGTATTCGGCGGTCGAAAACGGATCAGGAGGGCAGGGGGCAGCGTGTTACGTTGTTTTCGGTGCCGGGGTGTAGTATGTGCCCGGTTAGGTGTGCAGGTTTGTATGGCTCGGGGTTCCGCAGGGATGGGGTTCCGTTTCTTAGGCATGAGGATGGGTCCTTTTTGTCTAGGTTCCAATTTTTGGCGGTTTTTAAGAAATGTTTGCAGGGTTTGGGTGTGCCGGTTAGGGACTATTCGGGTCATTCTTTCAGAATTGGGGCGGCGACGGAGGCGGCCAGGGCAGGCGCCAGTGAGGAGGTTATTAAGAGGATAGGGCGGTGGGAGTCAGTGCATTTTAAATCTTATGTAAGGCCTGCTTTGTTGTAGATGTGTGGCGCTGGTCTGGTATGGTGTTAATTGTGTTCTTTTGTTGTTCACAGGTCTAGGGACGGCGGCTTTGGTGTGGATCTTGGGTCACTCGTATGTGTTTTGGGGTGCGATCAGAGCGGATGTCAGACCGAGCGGTCGTCAGTTGGGACTTAGTTCGGAGTTGGCTACGGTTCGGTGGTTGGGTGTGAGAGGTATGTTGTGGGGTGGAGTGCTGCGGGAGGTTCATCGTTTCGTGCGGCTGGATCGTCCTCCCGATGTGTTGGTTTTACATGTGGGAGGCAATGACTTGGGTAGGCGTCCTTTTAGGGAGTTGATTCGGGATGTAAAGTTTGACCTGCTGAGAATTTGGGCGTTGTTCCCCGGGCTGATCACGGTTTGGTCGGATATTGTTCCGCGTAAGGCTTGGAGGGGTGCGAGGTCTGTGGAGAGCCTTAATAAGGCGCGAGTTAAGGTGAATAGGGCAGTGGGACGATTTATGGCGAAGAATGGTGGTGTGGTGGTGCGGCATGAGGTGTTGGAAAAAGGGCGTTGGGGAATTTTGGAGAGCGGATGGCGTGCATTTGAATGCGGTGGGGACGGATTTGTGGGCTCTGGGGCTCCAGAGTGGTGTGGAAGTGGCCTTAGGTATGTGGAGGGACGCGCAGGTTTGAGGGGGTCAAGCTGCGCGTTCTTGGAGGCGGGGGAGGTCCTTGAAGTGGAAGAATATGGTGGTACCTGAGGATGGGAGGGCCCCGCGGGAGGGGCTGGACTCTCATTGAGGAGCTAGGAGTACTAATTACGCGTCCATCAGTTGCTGCCTCCGAGCTGGGTTCAACGGCTGGGGGCAAGATGGAGACGCAGGTGTTCCGGTGTTTATGAGGTTATTGGGGCTTCTAGGACCTCCCTCGTCATTGGTTAATTTAAGTTATTATGTTATGTATTTATTTAATAAACGGCTGCTGTGGCCGATTAAAATCCAAGCAGTGGTGTTGTGTGTTTATTTCTAGGGGTAAGGTAAGGGTAAGGTAGAAGGTGTTTGGTGTGACTGAGCGAGTGGCCAATGCCTTCTTCAAGGCAGGCCGGACGAGGAGCGCAGCGGTGGGGGAGGCCGTACATGAAGAGGCTTGGGCGACGGAAGCAGAGGTGAACGGAGGGTTAAGTGTGGGAGGGGGGGGCGGGCCGGCTGAGAGGCGCGAGTTGCTAGGACAGCGGGGGGGTGCGGCCACTCCGGTGACGTCAGGAGGAGGCGGTGAGCAGGAGCATTGCGGCCAGGGAGAGAAACGCCCACCCTCCCGCCCTGGTGGTAAGTGGTAATCGAGGAAGTTTTTTGGGGGTTGTCAATTTTGTCATGGCAGTCGTGGAGGCGGGGGAGGTCCTTGAAGTGGAAGAATATGGTGGTACCTGAGGATGGGAGGGCCCCGCGGGAGGGGCTGGACTCTCATTGAGGAGCTAGGAGTACTAATTACGCGTCCATCAGTTGCTGCCTCCGAGCTGGGTTCAACGGCTGGGGGCAAGATGGAGACGCAGGTGTTCCGGTGTTTATGAGGTTATTGGGGCTTCTAGGACCTCCCTCGTCATTGGTTAATTTAAGTTATTATGTTATGTATTTATTTAATAAACGGCTGCTGTGGCCGATTAAAATCCAAGCAGTGGTGTTGTGTGTTTATTTCTAGGGGTAAGGTAAGGGTAAGGTAGAAGGTGTTTGGTGTGACTGAGCGAGTGGCCAATGCCTTCTTCATGCGCTTGCAGCTGGGCCTTTAACAGACAAACACGTATGTGCAACTGACTGCTATTTATTCAGTCAAAATTGTTGATTTTCTTTAAATGGAATCGAATTTGACACCAGATATGAGTTGCGCTGAAATGACACTATGCGCTTGCAGCTGGGCCTTTAACACACAAACACGTGCAGGCAACGGACCGCTATTTATTCAGTCAAAATTGTTGTTTTTCTTTAAATGGAATCGAATGTGACACCAGATATGAGTTGCGCTGAAGTGACACTATGCACTTGCAGCTGGGCCTTAAACACACAAACACGTGCAGGGCAACTGACTGCTATTTATTCAGTCAAAATTGTTGATTTTCTTTAAATGGAATCGAATCTGACACCAGATATGAGTTGCGCTGAAGTGACACTATGAGCTGCACTGGGCCTTAAACACACAAACACGTGCAGGCAACTGACTGGTATTTATTCACTGTCAAAATTGTTGATTTTCTTTAACCACTTCCCATCTGGGCCATTTGCCCCCTTCCTGACCAGGCCTAATTTTGCAAAACTGACATATCTCACTTTATGTGGTAATAACTTTGGAACGCCTTTATTTATCCAAGTCATTCAGAGATTGTTTTCTCGTGACACATTGTACTTCATGATAGTCATAAATTTGAGTCAAAATATTTCACCTTTATTTATGAAAAAATCCCAAATTTACCCCAAAATTTGAAAAATTCGCAATTTTCTAAATTTCAATTTCTCTGCTTTTAAAACAGAAAGTGATACCTCATAAAATATTTATTACTTAACATTCCCCATATGTCTACTTTATGTTGGCATCATTTTGGAAATGTCATTTTATTTTTTTAGGACGTTAGAAGGCTTAGAAGTTTAGAAGCAATTCTTCAAATTTTTAAGAAAATTGCCAAAACCCACTTTATAAGGACCAGTTCAGGTCTGAAGTCACTTTGTGGGGCCTACATAGTGGATACCCCCATAAATGACCCCATTGTAGAAACTACACCCCTCAAGGTATTCAAAACCGATTTTACAAACTTTGTTAACCCTTTATGCGTTCCACAAGAATTAAAGGAAAATGGAGATCAAATTTTTAAATTTCACTTTTTTGGCAGGGCGCAGAAGAAAAGGAACTCCACATGGTTTTTAGATGCCATGTCCCATTTGAAGCCCCCTGATGCACCCTTACAGTAGAAACTCCCAAGAAGTGACCCCATTTTAGAAACTAGCGGGATAAGGTGCCAGTTTTATTAGTACTATTTTTGGGTACATATGATTTTTTGATCATTCATTATAACACTTTATGGGGCAAGGTGACCAAAAAATTGGTTGTTTTAGCACAGTTTCTATTTATTTATTTTTACAGCGTTCACCTGAGGGGTTCGGTCAAGTGACATTTTTATAGAGCAGATTGTTACGGACGTGGCGATACCTAATATGTATACTTTTTCTCATTTATTAAAGTTTTACACAATAATAGCATTTTTGAAACAAAAAAATTATGTTTTAATGTGTCCATGTTCTGAGAGCTATAGTTTTTTTTATTTTTTGAGAGATTTTCTTATGTAGGGGCTCATTTTTTGCGGGATGAGGTGACGGTTTTATTGGTATCATTTTGTGGGACATACGCGTTTTTGATCACTTGGTGTTGCACCTTTTGTGATGCAAGGTGACAAAAATTGCTTGTTTTGACAGTTTTTTTTTTTTTTTTTACGGTGTTCATCTGAGGGGTTAGCTAATGTGATTTTTTTATAGAGCTGGTTTTTACGGACGCGGCAATATCTAATATGTATACTTTATTTTATTTGTTTCACTTTAACACAATAATAGCATTTCTGAAACCAAAAAAATGATGTTTTAGTGTCTCCATGTTCTAAGAGCTATAGTTTTTTTTATTTTTTGAGAGATTTTCTTATGTAGGGGCTCATTTTTTGCGGGATGAGGTGACGGTTTTATTGGTACCATTTTGTGGGACATACGCGTTTTTGATCACTTGGTGTTGCACCTTTTGTGATGCAAGGTGACAAAAATTGCTTGTTTTGACACAGTTTTTTTTTTTTTTTTACGGTGTTCACCCGAGGGGTTAGGTCATGTGATATTTTTATAGAGCTGTTTTTTACGGACGCGGGAATACCAAATATGTCTATTTTATTTTATTTTTTCTATTTTTAATTTTTTTTTTTATTTCTTACTTTGGGACTTTTTTTTTTTTACATGTGAAACTTTTTTTTATTTTTATTTTTCAACCCTTTCATTTTTTTATTTTATTTTACACTTTTCGTCCCCCATAAGGTCATACAAGACCTCTGGGGGACATTTGCTTCACTTTTTCTTCTTTTATTTCACTGTTGATTTCTCCTGTAACTGGGGCTGACATAGTAGCCCCAGTTACAGAAGAAATGCACCCCCCAGAGAGGCTGTACAGCATGATTCTGCGCCTCTGAAAGACCTCACACAGCTCCTGCACTCTCCGGTCCCGGCGGTCACATGACCGCCGGGCCGGAACAGGAAGCGCACAGCGCTTCCTGCTCTGCATACACAGCGCTCGGTGAGCGCTGTGTCTGCAGCGATCCGGAAGGCAGGGACACCTGGGAACTGTCCCTGCCTTATCTCTGGGTTGCCCTGCTGTCACTGACAGCGGGCAACCCGATCAGCAGCTGCACGATTAGCGTGCAGCTGCTGTTTCTGAAAGGACGTTTTAAAACGTGCTTTCAGAAATAGAGGTCCACCCATAGGACGTTTATATCCTATGGGCGGACGGAAAGTGGTTAAATGGAATCGAATCTGACACCAGATATGAGTTGCGCTGAAGTGACACTATGCGCTTGCAGCTGGGCCTTAAACACACAAACACGTGTGTGCAACTGACTGCTATTTATTCAGTCAAAATTGTTGTTTTTCTTTAAATGGAATCGAATGTGACACCAGATATGAGTTGCGCTGAAGTGACACTATGGACTTGCAGGGCATGAAACACACGCGCCTGCCGGCAACTGACTGCTATTATATTACAGTCAAAAAAGTTTTTTTGTTTTTTGTAAATGCATAAATGCAAGCTAATGTGACACCAGATATGAGTGGTGGCACTGGGCAAGTGGGCACAGTATACGCTGTGAGCCTGACACACACGCTGGCAGGCAACTGCAATTAGATTACACAGGGAAAAAAAAAAAAGCAGACTGATGTTCTAGCCCTAAAAAGGGCTCTTTGGGGTGCTGTCCTTACAGCAGAGATCAGATGAGTCCTTCAGGACTGCAGTGGACACTGGATACACTTGCCTAGCTATCGATTTCCCTATTAAATCAGCAGCAGCAGCACTGTCCCTCCTCTCACTAAGAATGCAGCTTCCGAATGAATCTAAAATGGATGCTGTCCAGGAGGTGGGAGGGCCTGGGAGGGAGGGTCTGCTGCTGATTGGCTGGAATGTGTCTGCTGACTGTGAGGTACAGGGTCATTAGGAACCTAGGTCTAAGTTGAAATCGCAATGCGATTAATATAACCTGCATTATTCGCATTGCTATTACAACTTAGATCTGAGTTCCTAATGGTTGTATTGCTAGAATTGACGAATATAACGAATATAGCACTATATTCTCAATCTTCGTTATATTCTAGCAATACAACCATTAGGAACCCAGCTTTAAGTTGAATTCGCAATGCGATTAATATAACCTGTGATAATCGCATTGTGATTACAACTTAGTCAAATTTGTGACACTGCAGCTTCTGAATGAATCTAAAATGAATGCTGTCCAGGAGGTGGGAGGGTCTGCTGGAATGTGTCTGCTGACTGTGAGGTACAGGGTCAAAGTTTACACAATGATGACTTATAGGGGGCGGTCCGAACATCGCATATGTTTGCCCGCTGCAGCGAACGCAATCAAGCTATGTTCGCCGGGAACTATTCGCCGGCGAATAGTTCGGGACATTTCTAATGATTAGGCCAATTATTGGGAATGAATTTTCACACTCGTTCCCATTAACTGGATCATGCAAATGTGCTGAAAATCAACCAACAATGAAGCAAACTCTCTTTTATCAAGTGAACCGATTGATTGTGCAGCTCAAAAAACATTGCTTGTGCTGCCGACAACAATGAAACTGTAGGGGGTGGACGATCATGGGATCTTTCATACCCATACAGCAGCAGTAAAAGTGAATGCATGTGAATACTGCTAACAAGACGGCAATGATCTTGTCTGAAGCTTGGTCTTTCCACATGCAACATCTCTCAAGTGCAACTCTTAAGTGCACAGACTGAATTATACCAGAATTGGACCAGAAGGAGACCACAGGTAATTACCGACATAGTCAATGCTAACAATGTTTAAATTTTTCCTCTTACTCCTCCTACTTTTCCACAACCTCCTGAAATACCCCCACATCCATTCACCCAGCAAGGAACTATTCATCTCTTCCTCCATCTTACCTTCTCATCTAATCGCTTGCACAAACCTGTTTGCCAACATAAAACACTTCCTTCCCAAACACACACAGACACCTCATGCCCTCTCTTATTCTCATCTATTAACACTTTCTCTGCTTCTCCTTACTGCTGGTGATATCTCTCCAAATCCAGGACCCCCTCAGCAAATCCCCACTATCACCTCAATGTCCCACTACAAATCTCCTTCTACAAATTTCTTAACCCCTTAAACCTAATTACCATTCCTCTGACCCCTGCCCCTTTGGTTCCTCTTGCAGCAGCATTATGGAACGCGCGCTCCGTCTGTAACAAACTGTCGTACATTCATGAACTGTTCATCTCTCAAAACCTTTCCTTTCTGGGTCTCACAGAAACATGGCTGACACCCTCAGACACCACCTCCCCTGCTGCACTCTCTTATAGTGGATTTCAATTCACTCACACCCCCCATCCCGGCTGCAAACATGGTGGAGGAGTTGGTCTTCTCCTATCAGACACCTGCTCCTACAGCCCAACTCCACTGCCACCCTCTATTACGCTCACCTCATTTGAAGTAAACTCTGTTCGCATCTACTCTCCCTCCAACCTTCAAGTAGCAGTCATTTACCGCCCTCCAGGCCCAGCCACCATCTTTCTTGACCACTTTAACACCTGGCTACTACACTTTCTTTCTGCCGACATCCCCACTATTATCATGGGTGACTTCAACATCCCTACTGACATATGCCACTCGGCCGCCTCTAAACTCCTGTCACTCTCTTCCTCCTTCGGCTTATCACAGTGGTCTTCAGCTCCCACCCACAGAGATGGTCACACTCTGGATCTGATCTTTTCCCGCCTCTGCTCCCTATCTAACCTTTCTAATTCGCCTCTCCCCCTATCCGACCACAACCTACTCACCTTCTCTTCATTGGTCTCTTCTGCAGCTCCCCCAGTCCACACACTAGCACACCTCCGCAGGAACCTCAAACATCTCGACTTTTGCTTGCTTTCTGACTCTCTTCTCCCACTCTCTACCATCTGTTGCCTCCAAGACCCAGAAGCTGCTACCACCCTATATAACACCACATTAAGTACAGCTCTGGACACTGTTGCCCCCCTCACACACAACAAAATCCGGAAAATCAACAGACAGCCCTGGCACACCAACCTGACCAAAAAACTCAGACAAGCTTCCAGGGCTGCTGAGCGGCAATGGAAGAAATCCCATTCTAAAGATCATTTCACCGCATACAAGCAATCCCTCCTCATATTTAAATCCTCACTCGCTGATGCAAAACAGGCCTACTTCTCATCTCTCATATCTTCCCTGTCACACAGCCCTGAACAACTTTTTAGCCCTTTTAACTCCCTTCTCCGTCCCCCAGCGCCCCCACCCTCTCCTCTCTTCTCAGCTGAGGACTTTGCCAAATATTTCAAACAAAAGATAGTCCACATCAGAGAAAGCTTTACTACACAGTCCCCACAGACCCTCTACACAACTTCTCGGGTCCTCTTCTCCCAAAACCCGCTTCTCTACCATTACAGAAGAAAAACTCTCCACTCTACTCTCCAAATCTCATCTGACCACCTGTGCACTTGACCCAATCCCATCCCACCTCATCCCTAACCTCACCGCAGTGTTTATCCCAGCCCTAACTCATCTCTTCAACCTATCACTAAACTCTGGTGTCTTCCCCTCTGCTTTTAAACATGCTACCATTACACCCATCCTCAAAAAGCCTTCACTTGACCAATCTTCCTTGTCCAGTTATCGCCCCATATCACTTCTTCCGTATGCCTCAAAGCTACTTGAACAACATGTCCATTCGGAACTGTCCTCCCACCTCTCCTCCTGCTCCCTCTTCGACCGCCTACAATCTGGCTTCCGACCCCACCATTCGACCGAGACTGCCCTTACCAAAGTCACCAATGACCTACTAACAGCCAAAACCAAGAAACAATACTCTGTCCTCCTTCTCCTTGACCTGTCCTCTGCCTTCGACACTGTTGACCACTCCCTTCTGTTGCAAACTCTCTCATCTCTTGGCATCAGTGACCTGGCCCTCTCTTGGATCACATGTTACCTCACAGACTGGACGTTTAGCGTCTCCCACTCCCGCGCCACCTGCTCATCTCTATCTACACTTTTGGCCTGGGACAGCTCATAGAGTCCCATGGCTTTCAGTATCACTCCTACGCTGACGACACACAAATCTACCTCTCTGGTCCAGACATCACCACCTTACTATCAAGAATCCGACAATGTCTATCTTCTATATCATCCTTTGCCTCTCACTTTCTTAAACTTAACATGGATAAGACAGAATTCATAATCTTTCCCCCATCTTGTTCAACCCCCCCCCCAACAGACCTGTCTATCATGATCAATGGCTGCACACTCTTCCCAGTCAACAAAGCCCGCTGCCTTGGAGTGACCTTGGATTCTGCCCTTTCCTTCCGACCACACATCCAAGCCCTTTCCACCACCTGCCGCCTCCAACTCAAAAACATCTCCCGCGTCCGCGCTTTCCTTAACTTTGAATCTGCGAAAATACTTGTACATGCCCTCATTATCTCCCACCTAGACTACTGCAACATTCTCCTCTGTGGCCTTCCATCCAGCACTCTCGCACCCCTCCAATCTATCCTCAACTCTGCTGCCCGACTAATCCACCTCTCACCCTATTATTCCTCTGCCTCTCCCCTTTGCCAATCCCTTCACTGGCTCCCCATTGCCCAACGAATTCACTTAAAAGTACTTACAAATACAAACCGGATTCAAAAAAAGTTGGGACACTATACAAATCGTGAATAAAAACTGAATGCAATGATGTGGAGGTGCCAACTTCTAATATTTTATTCAGAATAGAACATAAATCACGGAACAAAAGTTTAAACTGAGAAAATGTACCATTTTAAGGGAAAAATATGTTGAAGCAGAATTTCATGGTGTCAACAAATCCCCAAAAAGTTGGGACAAGGCCATTTTCACCACTGTGTGGCAACTCCCCTTCTTCTTACAACACTCAACAGACGTCTGGGGACCGAGGAGACCAGTTTCTCAAGTTTAGAAATAGGAATGCTCTCCCATTCTTGTCTAATACAGGCCTCTAACTGTTCAATCGTCTTGGGCCTTCTTTGTTGCACCTTCCTCTTTATGATGCACCAAATGTTCTCTATAGGTGAAAGATCTGGACTGCAGACTGGCCATTTCAGTACCCGGATCCTTCTCCTACGCAGCCATGATGTTGTGATTGATGCAGAATGTGGTCTGGCATTATCTTGTTGAAAAATGCAGGGTCTTCCCTGAAAGAGATGACGTCTGGATGGGAGCATATGTTGTTCTCGAACCTGAATATATTTTTCTGCATTGATGGTGCCTTTCCAGACATGCAAGCTGCCCATGCCACACGCACTCATGCAACCCAATACCATCAGAGATGCAGGCTTCTGAACTGAGCGTTGATAACAACTTGGGTTGTCCTTGTCCTCTTTGGTCCGGATGACATGGCGTCCCAGATTTCCAAAAAAGAACTTTGAATCGTGACTCGTCTGACCACAGAACAGTCTTCCATTTTGCCACACTCCATTTTAAGTGATCCCTGGCCCAGTGAAAACGCCTGAGCTTGTGGATCTTGCTTAGAAATGGCTTCTTCTTTGCACTGTAGAGTTTCCGCTGGCAACGGCGGATGGCACGGTGGATTGTGTTCACTGACAATGGTTTCTGGAAGTATTCCTGAGCCCATTCTGTGATTTCCTTTACAGTAGCATTCCTGTTTGTGGTGCAGTGTCGTTTAAGGGCCCGGAGATCACGGGCATCCAGTATGGTTTTACGGCCTTGACCCTTACGCACAGAGATTGTTCCAGATTCTCTGAATCTGTGGATGATGTTATGCACAGTTGATGATGATAGATGCAAAATCTTTGCAATTTTTCGCTGGGTAACACCTTTCTGATATTGCTCCACTATCTTTCTGCGCAACATTGTGGGAATTGGTGATCCTCTACCCATCTTGGCTTCTGAGAGACACTGCCACTCTGAAAAGCTCTTTTTATACCCAATCATGTTGCCAATTGACCTAATTAGTGTTAATTGGTCTTCCAGCTCTTCGTTATGCTCAAATTTACTTTTTCCAGCCTCTTATTGCTACTTGTCCCAACTTTTTTGGGATTTGTTGACACCGTGAAAATTTGAATCAACGTATTTTTCCTTTAAAATGATACATTTACTCGGATTAAACGTTTGATCTGTCATCTACGTTCTATTGCAAATAAAATATTGAGATTTGCCATCTCCACATCATTGCATTCAGTTTATATTCACAATTTGTTTAGTGTCCTAACTTTTTTGGAATCCGGTTTGTACATACAAGGCCGTCCATAACCTGTCCCATCCCTACATCTCTGAGCTACTTTCCCGATACACACCCACATGCTCTCTCCGATCCTCACAAGACCTCCTTCTCTCCTCTCCGCTTATTGCTTCTTCCCACAATCGACTCCAGGATTTCTCCCGTGCATCCCCCATTCTCTGGAACTCGCTACCCCAACATATCAGATTCTCACCTACAGTGGAATCCTTCAAAAGAAACCTGAAAACCCACCTCTTCAGACAAGCCTACAACCAGTGACCCTGCTGCCTCTATACCGCCATGACCAACTTAACCCGCACCTACTGTGTCCTTCTCCCATACCATGTAGATTGTAAGTCCTCACGGGCAGGGCCCTCTCTCCTTCTGTACCAGTTTGTAACTCATTTTGTTTATGATTAGTGCAATTGTCTGAATTATGTATGTGCATCCCTTATCATATGTACAGCGCTATGGAATAAATGGCGCTTTAATAATAAATAATAATAATAAAAATTATGATCGGGAATGGACAGTTTGTTCCTGATCATTCCCCTGAGTATAGGCCTGTGAAAATAGGCTTTTAATTTCATTGAAAATCCACCTCCATTGAAGCATAACCAACAACTTTGTCCTATACCCTGTCATATAGATCCCAGTTTTATACACCACTTATTAGACATTGCATACATAAAGTAGATAATATAAAAAAAAAATCGTACCTACAGCAAATCCCACGCATAGAGCAATGTTTAAAACAGCATATATCCCACCGTACACAGATGTATGACGTAGATCTACCAGTTGTCCCATTATAGGCGAAATTGATGTATCAACCATTCCAAAGGAAAGTCCAAGGGCAGCCATAGGACCAATAAGACCATATATATTGGAAGCTAGTGGAAGCTAGATGGTAAAGGAGCATATAGATGAACAATATACAGATTAGAAACATACAATTTTATTTTATTTTAATTTTATTAACATTTTGTCATGCTAGGTGTCTGAACGTGTACATTTGAGGCATCAGTAGATGGGGACTGAATATCCATTGGTGCCACCAGATTGACATTAGACCATGAAAAAGCATGTGCACCCGTGAGGCAGAGGACTTTCTACCATGTACTAAGCTTTCTATACTGACCAAAAAGAGACCAATTCCCATGACTATCATCCCGAGAAATGCACACAGCCACCTGAAAGAAAGAAGACGCTGGTTGATTCAGTGTTCAGTGAATTCATGATATTGAATAAGTACCAATAGAATAAGAATAGACTGACCTCCCCATCTTGTATGCCAGAGAGCCAAACAGGTTGGTACATAGGAGGTACATGGTGGAGGAAAATATGAACACCAAACCTGTTAAAGTAAACATGTGTGGATTATACCAGGGGTTATGGTCAGTGTGTAATTGTTAAAGGAAAGGGGCTCAAGGACCTGTGGTTCTGAATAGTAGAATAATGTAGAAGAATATTAAGGGGGCTGTTGTGACCATCACTTTTTGTGATTGGTGGATCCTGAGCAGTTTTTATTTTATTTTAATGTTTGCCTCTTGGCATTTCAGCAGCCATAACTTTTTACAGACGTGGCTCTATAGGATTTGTGGGGATTCCTGTGGAAGGAAGGGTGAGCGGATGCAGTACAGAGGCACAAAAAACTGTTCTTTGTTCTTAACCAGAATTCAGTGTTTATTCACACTTTGCAGGTTAACAGAAAACAAACAGTCATCTTCGTTTTAAGTCCTGGTGTTCAGTTCACACCTTGCCGTGGGTACCACATATAGAGCTCAAGTCCCGGTGTGTTTCCACCTTGCAGCAGATCCACATATAGAGATCACGTCCTGGATATCCCAGACAGATCGCAAACATGCAACCAGCCAGAAGCACCCTCACACAGACACCTACTACACTCTAGCTGGCTTTTTTAAGACAGTTAGGGCTGTTTAACACGAGCGAGTCCATTGCGGGAATCATGCTCCGTGTGTGAGTGTGATCCTCCGCTCTGGACTTGCAGGAGCACACGGCATTATCATGATTTATAATGCTATGTGCCTCTGCTTGACCTTATTTTTACAGAATCATACTGACAGCTTTATGTCACTATGATTCTGTGGAAAAAAGGCCATGCAGAGACACATAGCATTATAAATCATGATAATGCTGTGCGCTCCTGCAAGTCCAGAATGGAGGATCACACTCACATATGGAGCGTGATTCCCGCAATAGACTCGCTTGTGTGAAAAAGCCCTTAGGCGCCCACAAAGCTCGGACCGTCATGTGAGATCTGGTCCGGTGCTTGACCTCATCTTGCTGCAATCAGTCTCAGCAGTACATGCTGGGAGGAAAATATCTCCCTTCCACCAGCAGACCCTTCACTGTGCCACAGACCTTATCACCTACATGAGAAATTAATTTTGGTGCTGTTTGAGGTTACACGTAAATTACTGTGTAATTTATATTAATTTGCTTTTGAGACACGAATGTAGAAAGTGATTTTTTACATTGTTTCACACTGAATAATGTGTTGACTTAAATCTTCAGGTTATTACCACTGTGTAGTATAGTTGGGAGATTATTTTTTATTACATTATTTTCTTCCATTTATCTATATTTCTGTTTCATTATATGTCCTCCAGGAGGTAATAAAAGATCACTGGGGAAATTCGTTTTTTTAAATCTCGTTTTATTCTGGTTTTCACTGTTACTGAGGTATCCATAGGAGCACCTGTTACAGGGGAAAGCAGCCCTCTATCATAACCAGCAAAGCTGATCTGAGTCTGCTAAGACCCTAGCTCTGCTATGTTGTTAGACACCCGGCAATCACGTGATTGATGGGTAAGAAAAGCTGCAGTATTTAGGGATGAGCGGACCCGTGGATGTTCAGGTTCGCCAGGTTCGGCCGAACTTCGGGTCAAAGTTCGGGTTCGGGACCTGAACTTGACCCGAACTCGAACCTGAACCCCATTGAATTCTGGTGCACTAAAATGGCTGTAAAATAGTCATAGTAAGGGCTAGAGGGCTGCAAAAAGGAAGCAAAAAGGGGGTAAGAGCAGGATGTGGATAGGGAAATGACTTAAAATAACATAAAGTAGAAACAAAACCAAAAATAATAATATTGAACTAGAAGGCGGAGGTCAAAGTGAAGAAGGGGGTTGAGGAGGCGGTAGACATTGCGGTGTAGGTGGAAGCGGCAGTGGAGGAGGAGGAGGAGATAGCCAAGACAGTTTTTGTTTTTTTTCCCTTTATTTATTTATTTATAAATTTGCGAAGGCCCCAAAATATTGGGAAATGGAAAAGAAAACTCAAAGACAAAGTGCGCTGGAGTATAACAATGGCTGGGTGCGGTCGGTATACAAGGTACGGAAAAGTACTGTGGAATCCATGCATGGTTCATTTTAATGAACGTGAGCTTGTCGACGTTGGCTGCGGACAGGCAGCTGCACTTGTCTGTGATCACTCCCCCTGCCGTGATAAACACAAGTTTGGATAATACACTGGCTGCAGGGCAGGCCAGCACCTCCAAGGCATAAAGGGCAAGCTCTGGCTATGTGCCCAATTTTGAGACCCAGAAGTTGATTGGGGCAGACCCATCAGTCAGTACGTGTAGGCATGTGCTCATGTACTGTTTCACCATGTTGCTGAAATGTTGCCTCCTACTAAGACGTTCCGTATCAGCTAGTGGTGCTGGTTGTTGTGGCGTGCTGACAAAGCTTTTCCACATTTCTGCCATGCTAACCCTCCCTTCTGAGGTGCTGACGGTGTCCCAGCTGCGTTGGCAACCTCTTCCTCGTCCTCTGCCTTCACCTTGTGCTTCCACTGAGCCCCCGCTGTCAAGTGGGAATGCCATCAGCAGCGCGTCTACCAGCGTGCGCTTGTACTCGCGCATCTTCCGATCACGCTCCAGTGATGGAATTAAGGACGGCACGTTGTCCTTGTAGCGGGAATCCAGCAGGGTGGCCACCCAGTAATCAGCACTGGTTAGAATGTGGGCAACTCGGCGGTCGTTGTGCAGGCACTGCAGCATAAAGTCGCTCATGTGTGCCAGGCTTCCCAGAGGCAACGACAATCTGTCCTCTGTGGGAGGTGTATCGTCTGTGTCCTCTGTATCCCCCAGCCATGCTCCATTGATGACTATAAGCTGCTTTGGGTGCCATCCTGCTGTGAACATGGTTCCTCCTCTTCATCACCCTCCTTCTCCTCATCCTCCAGAACTGTGTCCTGCCTGGACAGTTGTATACCTGGCCTCTGTTGGTGCAGGAACCCACACTCCGAGCCACTTGTGAATGACTGGTCTGATAACCATCGAAATGATCCCTCTTCCTCCTGTGCCACATACTCTTCCATCATCGCCCAAAGCATTTTTTAAAGGAGACATAGAAGTGATATAGTAACGCTGAGGACGGCATCATTGGCACTGGCCATGTTGGTGGAGTACTAGAAACAGCGCAACATGGCATACATGTCCCTCATGGAGGCCCACTCATTGGTGGTGAAGTGGTCCTGTTCCGCAGAGTGACTCACCCGTGCATGCTGCAGCTGAAACTCCATTATCACCTGCTGCTGCTTGCACATTCTCTCCAGCATGTGCAAGGTGGAGTTCCACCTTGTGGGTACATCGTATATGAGGCGGTGAGCGGGAAGGCCGAAGTTATGCTGCAGCGCAGACAAGCGAGCAGCAGCAGGGTGAGAACACAGAAAGCGCGCAGAGACGACCCGCTCTTTCTGAAGGACCTCTGACATATCGGGGTAATTTTTCAGGAACCTCTGCACCACCAAATTCAGCATATGCACCAGGCAAGGGATGTGCGCCACACCGGCTAGACAAAGAGCTGCTACGAGATTTCGCCCATTATTGCACACCACCAGGCCGGGCTTAGGGCTCAGGGGCACCAACCACTCATCGGTCTGTTGTTCCATGCCCGTCCATAGCTCCTGCGCGGTGTGGGGTTTTTCCCCCAAACAGATGAGTTTAAAAAAGCCTGCTGTTGTTTTCCCCTGGCTGTGCTGAAGTTAGTGGTGCAGGTTTTACGCTGACCGGATGAGGAGGCAGTTGAGGAGTCAGTGGAGGAGGAAGTGGAGTAGGAGGCAACAGGAGGTAACGAGAAACATCCTGCAATCCTCGGTGGTGGAAGGACATGCGTCAAACTGCTATCTGCCTCGGGCCCAGCTGCCACTGCATTTACCCAGTGTGCTGTTAGGGAGATATAACGTCACTGCCCGTGCTTAATAGTCCACGTATCGGTGATTATGTGGACCTTGCCACAGATGGTGTTGCGCAGTGTGCACCTCATTTTGTCTCCTACTTGGTTGTGCAGGGATGGCTCGAATGGAAAAGTTGTGGCAGCTGGGAGCCATGTACTGTGGGACAGCCACCGCCATAAGGTTTTTAAAAGTCTCCATCTCCACCAGATGGAATGACATCATTTCAAAGGCCAGGAATTTTGAAAAGCTGGCATTCAGGCCCAGGGATCGCTGGTGGGTAGGGGAGTACTTCCTCTTTCTCTCCAGTGTTTGGGAGATGGACAGCTGAAAGCTTCCATGGGACAGTGTGGAGATGCTTGGTGACAGTGACGGTGGTGGTGTTACTGCCACATCCTCTGTATGCAGGGTGACAGGTGCCACTGTAACGCCAGAGGGGGAGGAAGAGGCCAAAACCGCAGCAGAAGAGGGAGCAGGAGGAGCCTGAGATCTTTTGTGTTTTTTGGGGTGTGTATTCCACTGCAGCTCGTGCTTTGCATTTAGATGCCTGGTCATGCAGATGGTGCTTAGGTTTAGAACATTTATGCCTCGCTACAGGCTCCGATTGCACAGCGTGCAAACCACTCACGCCTTGTTGTCAGCACATTGTCTGAAGAACTGCCACGCCAGGGAACTCCTTGGAGCTAGCTTTGGTGTGTTCAGTCCCTGTGTGAGGTGGGCAGTAACAGGCATACTGGCTAGGGGACGGCCGCTACGCTTTTGCACCCTGCTTCCTATTTTGCTGTGCAGCTGGCGCTGTGTGATCACCACCTCTTCCTCCGAACTGCACACGTCACTCGCATGACCTTGATTCCATGTGGGGTCTAGGACCTCATCATCCTCCACATTATGTTCCACCCACACTTCACCCCTGCCCTCCTTGTCGGTCTGCACACTGCAGAAAGCCAGTTGGCACCTGTGTTTTGTCATCATCAGAGATGTGCTGCGCAGTGGTCCTCCCATGTCCACATCCTGAAACATAAGTGGTTGGGCATCAGTGCACTCAATCTTTCACTTCTGGGGCAGGGCTAGGTAGATGGCCAACGGAAACCCTGTCAGCAGAGTCATCAAAAAGCATAAGAGACTGCTGCATGACTTGGAGCTCAGACTGGTTGGCTGATTTGGAAGGAGGTGAGGTGAATGACAGATGCCCATGGGCTGCATGTGCCAACTCTGCACTTTCAGCAGGGGACCAGGTGGGAGACAATGTGAAGGAACTGGAGGCACTGTCAGCCACCCAATCTGCTACTACCTCTACTTGTTCTGGCCTCACCATTAGTACACCAGTATTCAGCCCTACAAAATAACGCTGAACGTTCTTTCACATACTGTACGTGAACCTGAGGAAGGTGTTTCATTTGGGCATGTAGCTGGCACAGATCGACCACGTCCTCTCCCTGCAACAGGAACTCCACCAACACCAGCAGCACCACGACCAGTGCAACATCCCTTATTTGACGCTCTCCTCGTTCTTTGAGGTCACCCACTGAACTAACAGGCAGATTAACTATATTAATTTCCCTGTCAAGTATGCAGTGCAGGTGTACCTCACACCAAAAATGGGTATCTGTCAAACAACAATCTAACAGATCGATTAACTATATTAATTTTTACTGTCATGGATGCAGTTCAGGTGTACCTCACACCAAAAATGGGTATATGTCACCCACCAAGCACCAAACTAACAGACGGATTAACTATATTAATTTCCCTGTCACATATGCAGTGCAGGTGTACCTCACACCAAAAAATGGGAATATGTCACCCACCGAACTAACAGACAGATTAACTATTATATTTTTGTGTCAGGGGTACAAAGATGGTGGATTTCACCCACAAAAAAAATCACTATAGGTCACCCACAGAATAAATAGCCAGATGACATTCATAACACTTTCCCTCACTTCAGCTGCCTGCTTCCTGTCCCTGCACTACTCAGAGCTGATGGGCGGTGCTACACGTGATCCAGCTTATATAGAGGCTGGGTTACATAATGTACTGGGCAATCACAGCCATGCCATTGCAACGCATGGCTGTGATGGCATCTCAGTGCTCAGAGCTTAAAAGCTTGTTGATTCAACAAGCTTTATTAAATGCCCGAACACTGAACCCAAACCCAAACTTTTGCTGCAAAGTTCGGGTCCGGGTCCCCAAACTCGCAAAGTTCCGTATGGACCTGAACTTTGCAGTTTGCTCAACACTAGCAGCATTCACTACATAGCCCTCATTAACCTCTATGTGGCCTGAAAGAGAAGATATAAGCAGTTATACTCCAAAGTAAAATTTCTACAACATTCCTGTAAAGTTCGGGTTCGTACCGAAATTTTCGATTTTTTTGACCCCCGGACCTGAACCCGAACATTTCAGTAAAAGTTCGGGTTCGAGTTCGGCGATTAATGGTGCTTTTTGTAAGGCTGCAGGGCAGCCAATCAACAAGCGTTTAACTCGTGTTTCCAGTCTCACCGAAAAATACGTTTTATCCGTCTGTTAGTTAGTTGGGCGTCGGCGGCCATTTTGTGCAAGTTCAGTGCACCAGCACTGCATATGTGCAAGGGACAATAATGTAATCCTGTTCTTTTAGTTCAGTGGGCAACATATACCCATTTTTTAAGTGCACTGCATATGTCCCTGGGGACGGGAAAATAATATGGGGAATCCGTCTGTGAGTACAATCCAAGTAAATCCATCTGTTTTATTCTGCGCCCTGCACTGAATTTGTGATAGTGAAAGAAAATCAGTTAAATCCATCAGTTTAATTGTGGGTGAAAAAATCATATGTTTTTTTTCCATAAAGCACCTTTGCGGCCTTTGCTGCATTTGTGACAGACCAATACAAGCGTTATATTCTGGTTTAAAAAAAAACACCCATTTTGTGCAAGATACTACATTTGGGCCTTTGCTGCTTTTCTGACAGTCCAATACAAGCGGTAATACTGCTGTTATATTCTGGTTTTAAAAAAACACCCATTTTGTGCAAGATAATACATGCCTCCCTTGACAAAGCGTAACATAGCGCGAAACAGCTGTAGCCTATCTATGCACCTGTGTTTCGTCCACGTCCACTAATAATATGTAACCGAGAAATAAACTGCAAATAGCAACTTCGTGACCAATGGTAAGTGCCGCGGTGCTTCTTTCTTAGGCCTCATGCACACGACCGTTGTGTGCATCCGTGGCCGTTGTGCCGTTTTCCTTTTTTTTTTCGCGGACCCATTGACTTTCAATGGGTCCGTGGAAAAAATCGAAAACTGCACCGTTTGGCAGCCGCATCCGTGATCCGTGCTTCCTGGCCGTGAAAAAAATATGACCTGACCTATTTTTTTCACGGCCGACGGTTCGCGGACCCATTCAAGTCAAAGGGTCCGTGAAAAATCATGGAAGCACACAAGATTGTCATCCGCGTCCGTGTCCGTGATCCGTGTCCGTTTTTTCCTATCATTTCAATTGCAAACTTGACTTAGATTTTTTTTTTCATTTTTCATGTCCGTGGATCCTCCAAAAATGAAGGAAGACCCACGGACGAAAAAACGGTCATGGATCACGGACCTACGGCCCCCGTTTTTGCGGACCTTAAAAAAAAACGGTCGTGTGCATGAGGCCTTATGCTATTAAAACCCAAAAATTGATACACTACAACACAGGGAAATACTTTTTTTTGGGGGGGGAGGTTTCAGACAAAAGATGCAGACAATAATCCGTCCCTAACAAACAAAATACTGTTACACTAAAAGACAGGCAAATACTTTTTTTTTTTTTTCACAGACAAAAGACGCAGACAATCCTAGCACACAAAAACCTAAAACACAGCAAAATAAAAATAAAAATTCACAGACTAAACAGACAGCATAAGGCTACACTATACTATATCTCTATCTAACCTACACTACACCCTGCACTAAACCCTATCACCTACACTATTAACTAACTAACCTACACTATCTTACACTAACTATCTGGATTATATACAGTACAGACCAAAAGTTTGGACACACCTTCTCATTCAAAGAGTTTTCTTTATTTTCATGACTATGAAAATTGTAGATTCACACTGAAGGCATTAAAACTATGAATTAACACATGTGGAATTATATACATAACAAAAAAGTGTGAAACAACTGAAAATATGTCATATTCTAAGTTCTTTAAAGTAGCCAGCTTTTGCTTTGATTACTGCTTTGCACATTCTTGGCATTCTCTTGATGAGCTTCAAGAGGTAGTCACCTGAATGGTTTTCACTTCACAGGTGTGCCCTGTCAGGTTTAATAAGTGGGATTTCTTGCCTTATAAATGGGGTTGGGACCATCAGTTGCGTTGTGGAGAAGTCAGGTGGATACACAGCTGATAGTCCTACTGAATAGACTGTTAGAATTTGTATTATGGCAAGAAAAAAGCAGCTAAGTAAGAGTGGCCATCATTACTTTTAGAAATTAAGGTCAGTCAGTCTGAAAAATTGGGAAAACTTTGAAAGTGTCCCCAAGTGCAGTGACAAAAACCATCAAGCGCTACAAAGAAACTGGCTCACATGCGGACCGCCCCAGGAAAAGAAGACCAAGAGTCACCTCTGCTGCGGAGGATAAGTTTATCCGAGTCACCAGCCTCAGAAATCGCAGGTTAACAGCAGCTCAGATTAGAGACCAGGTCAATGCCACACAGAGTTCTAGCAGCAGACACATCTTTAGAACAACAGTTAAGAGGAGACTGTGTGAATCAGGCCTCCATGATAGAATATCTGCTAGGAAACCACTGCTAAGGACAGGCAACAAGCAGAAGAGACTTGTTTGGGCTAAAGAACACAAGGAATGGACATTAGACCAGTGAAAATCTGTGCTTTGGTCTGATGAGTCCAAATTTGAGATCTTTGGTTCTAACCACCGTGTCTTTGTGCGACACAGAAAAGGTGAACGGATGGACTCTACATGCCTGGTTCCCACCGTGAAGCATGGAGGAGGAGGTGTGATGGTGTGGGGGTGCTTTGCTGGTGACACTGTTGGGGATTTATTCAAAATTGAAGGTATACTGAACCAGCATGGCTACCACAGAATCTTGCAGTGGCATGCTATTCCATCCGGTTTGCATTTAGTTGGACCATCATTTATTTTTCAACAGGACAATGATCCCAAACACACCTCCAGGCTGTGTAAGGGCTATTTGACCATGAAGGAGAGTGATGGGGTGCTGCGCCAGATGACCTGGCCTCCACAGTCACCAGACCTGAACCCAATCAAGATGGTTTGGGGTGAGCTGGACCGCAGAATGAAGGCAAAAGGGCCAACAAGTGCTAAGCATCTCTGGGAACTCCATCAAGACTGTTGGAAGACCATTTCAGGTGACTACCTCTAGAAGCTCATCAAGAGAATGCCAAGAGTGTGCAAAGCAGTAATCAAAGCAAAAGGTGGCTACTTTGAAGAACCTAGAATATGACATATTTTCAGTTGTTTCACACTTTTTTGTTATGTATATAATTCCACATGTGTTAATTCATAGTTTTGATGCCTTCAGTGTGAATCTACAATTTTCATAGTCATGAAAATAAAGAAAACTCTTTGAATGAGAAGGTGTGTCCAAACTTTTGGTCTGTACTGTATATGACTGAGCTAACTAACTAATGTACCTAACACCCTGCACTAGAACCTAATTAGCTAACCTATTCACTAACTAACATCTACACTATCTACCACTAAATATCTGGATTATATGAGGTATCAGAAGTATTATAAAACAGCAATTCAGCACAGCACAACTTGCACACTCCTCTCTCTCTCACAACTGCATGAAACAGCACAAAATGGCTGCCGGAAATTTTCTTATATAGTAAGGGGTAGACAACTTTCCTATTGGTTGCTAGGGATGTTGCTAAGCTATGACAGAGATATTGCAGCCTTCTCATTGGCCCACATGCAAGAAGGGAGGTTACTGATAAAAAAAATAATATCTAGAATATTCAAAATTACAAATATCCCTATATTCTAAATATTTGCGAATCCTCTAAGTGCGGATATTCGCGATTAATATTCGCGATTTGAATATTCACACTCCACACTACCTAGCAGTGAGGCGGTGATATTACCGGAACTGATGGGCTTCCTTCAGCGCTGCCCAGGCTAGGGCAGCGCTAAAGCCAGTGATTAGTACCGGTGACATCACAGGCAACACGGAGGCAGAAGCCTCCAACTAGCAATGAAAAATGTAAAAAAAAAAAAGGCCCTTGCCCTACGCAAGGGATGCCCAACCTGCGGCCCTCCAGCTGTTGTAAAACTACAACTACCACAATGCCCTTCTGTAGACTGATAGCTGTAGGCTGTCCAGGCATGCTGTGAATTGTAGTTTTACAACATCTGGAGGGCCACAGGTTGGGCATCTCTGCTCTACGCGATACAGGGAGAGCATCGGAGCTCATGTCAGAGCTGTGTGAAAAAGGGGATGCCTTTAAGGCATTGAGATCTACTCAGGACCTGTCAGAGATATACCAGTATATTCTACTGGTTGCCAACATATAAAGTGTCTTTATAGTCTTATACAGTGTTATGATGTGCAAGGAATCAGTTTGGCATCCCATGTACCTAATTGCCAGGTGGGTGAGCACATAGTTTGTATCATCCATATGGGAAGGGTGGGTTCCACAACTCCAAAAGACATGGAAGTAATGGAAAGAGACCCTAGGAAAAAACAGTAGAATAGTTAATAGTAACACAGTTAATAAGGTTGAAAAAGATATAAATCTATTAAGTTCAATCAAAATGTAAGCACAGGGTTTCCATCCTCTGATATACATACCCCAGTGTACCAACAGATTGTCACCACCAGATCTTTGAGAAGTTCTGATAGACGTTCTTCGGTACCTCCTGCATGATCTTCTTTTGTTTTGCTTTCATTTTGACATCTCTCTTCCCTCTCCCAGCTGTCATCTATTAGCAGTGATTGCCTCCCTATATATCTCCTCCCCATACTGCCTCACCTTGCGGTTTATATTACATCCTGGATTGTGTTCTCTGCTAGAAGTTGCTACAGCTGGGTTTTTAGATAAGTCTATTTCTGTATTTGTTGTTTTCCTGTTGGCTTGGTTCTAGGTGACCCTGACTCCCTCCGTATTAAGTGCAGGGAGCTGGTGGTCGTGTCCCCTCACTATTATAGGGTTTGCAGGTGTCATTCAGTCTAGGTACATGGACATGCAACCTTCTATCACTGAGATCTTTGCATGGGCTGAGAAGACAGGGAGAGCTTCAGGGCTTTAATAGGGGTCACCCTTTTGTTCCTTAGTTTTGGATCCAGCCAGTTGGATCCCTTTTGGTAACTTCTTGTTTTCTGTTACACCATCCGTGACACAGATTTTGGCCATAGACCCTACAGGGAGATTTGCCAGTAGGCCGATGCCTAGGAGGGCCAGCCAAGTCTTCCTCATGGCCGCCAGCCAGGTTTATAATGATCTAATTCTCTCTTACACATTTGGCCAGCAGCCGCTGGTGCCCTCCTGAATTCAACTGTATCAACATCCTCAGAACAGCTATACAGTTGAATACTGTGGCGCAGGTGGCAGTATTTTGTGCTGCACTGGGGTATTTGGTCCAGCTGGGGTGGTATATTGTTCTGCACTATGGTATTGGTGGCCCTGCCTACTTCTGTTGTCCCTGTCTAATTATGTTGCCCCGCTTTCTGTCAATTTGGACCTGCCTGAAACATGGGGCCACTTTTACCTTTATTTCCAGGGCCACTTTTAGTCCCCAGTCCGCCCCTGTCAGCTGTTTATCTTTGCTATACACTAAATATGGAATAGCCGGTAATTAGTGTTGCGCGAGCAGCGGCACATCGCGGAGTTCGGCCGAACACCACAATTACTTGAGCGCGATGCTCGAGTCAGTGTATTTAAATCTAATTTAGCCTCTATTTCTTTGCAGAAAATCGCTGTACAGTGAGGGAATCCCTCAGTTGGAGTCCATGGCAAAGGAGTCCCTGCTTTGACTCGATATATAGTTATGTCCATATATGGAGTCAGTCCTTGGGGACACCCCAGTGTATTCAAATTAAATTTAACCTTTATTTCAGAAAAGTTTCTGCCAGGATTCGAAATCACGACCTTCTGTGTTAGAAGCAAGGCACTTAACCACTCATCTATAATAGCTGCATAGCCAGTTGCGTTAAATTAAATATGAGACTTCTACTGTACTTCTACTGAGACCTATATAGTAGCAGTCTCATATATATATATATATATATATATATATATTTTGTGACTGGCTATGCAGCTATATTGTGTAGTGGTTAAAGCTGTGGGCTATGATGCAGAAGCTATGAATTCAGATCCCGTCACAAACTTGTTCAGAAATAGGGGCTAAATTAAATGTATATATTTTATATATTTTTTTGTAATTGTGAAAAATGTGTGGCACAAAATAAATGTGTAATTACAATATATATATATATATATATATAGCAAAGAAAATCCGCAGCACTCCTTAAAGTATAAAAAATGTGTAGTTTTATTCACACATGTCAAAATAAGACATGTGTGAATAAAACTACACATTTTTTATACTTCAAGGAGTGCTGCGGATTTTCTTTGCTGCTTAAGTCCTGAATCGAGGGACCACCGCGGGCACCTCACAGCTACAGCTGTATATCAAAAGGAGTGCTGCCTGACTTTTTCTATGAATATATATATATATATATATATATATATATATATACATATATACTGTATACAGTGGGATGCGAAAGTTTGGGCAACCTTGTTAATCGTCATGATTTTCCTGTATAAATCGTTGGTTGTTACGATAAAAAATGACAGTTAAATATATCATATAGGAGACACACACAGTGATATTTGAGAAGTGAAATGAAGTTTATTGGATTTACAGAAAGTGTGCTACAATTGTTTAAACAAAATTAGGCAGGTGCATAAATTTGGGCACTGTTGTCATTTTATTGATTTCAAAACCTTTAGAACTAATTATTGGAACTCAAATTGGCTTGGTAAGCTCAGTGACCCCTGACCTACATACACAGGTGAATCCAATTATGAGAAAGAGTATTTAAGGGGGTCAATTGTAAGTTTCCCTCCTCTTCAAATTTTCTCTGCAGAGTAGCAACATGGGGGTCTCAAAACAACTCTCAAATGACCTGAAGACAAAGATTGTTCACCATCATGGTGTAGGGGAAGGATACAGAAAGTTGTCTCAGAGATTTCAGCTGTCTGTTTCCACAGTTAGGAACATATTGAGGAAATGGAAATATCTTGGCAAAAGACGACTTTTCCCATTTATTTATACAAAGTTGGCATTTGACCAAGATATTTATCTCACCCAGCATGGGTATATGTAAAATGACACCCCAAAACACATTCCCCAACTTCTCATGAGTACGGCGATACCACATGTGTGACACTTTTTTGCAGCGAAGGTGGGCAAAGGGGCACACATTCCAAAGAGCACCTTTCAGATTTCACAGGCCATTTTTTACACATTTTGATTGCAAACTACTTCTCACGTATATGGGCCCCTAAAATGCCAGGGCAATATAACTACCCCACAAGTGACCCCATTTTGGAAATAAGACACCCCAAGGTATTCCGTGAGGGGCATGGCGAGTTCCTAGAATTTTTTATTTTTTGTCGCAATCAAAATCTGTAAAAAATGACCGGTGAAATCCGAAAGGTGCTCTTTGGAATGTGTGCCCCTTTGCCCACCTAGGCTGCAATAAAGTGTCACACATCTGGTATCGCCGTACTCAGGAGAAGTTGGGGAATGTGTTTTGGGGTGTCATTTTACATATACCCATGCTGGGTGAGAGAAATATCTCGGCAAAAGACAACTTTTCCCATTTTTTTATACAAAGTTGGCAATTGACCAAGATATTTCTCTCACCCAGCATGGGTATATGTAAAATGACACCCCAAAACACATTCCCCAACTTCTCCTGAGTATGGCGATACCACATGTGTGAAACTTTTATGCAGCCTAGATGCGCAAAGGTGCCCAAATTCCTTTTAGGAGGGCATTTTTAGACATTTGGATCCCAGACTTCTTCTCACGCTTTAGGGCCCCTAAAAAGCCAGGGCAGTATAAATACCCCACATGTGACCCCACTTTGTAAAGAAGACACCCCAAGGTATTCAATGAGGGGCCTGGCGAGTTCATAGAAATTTTTTTTTTTGGGCATAAGTTAGCGGAAATTGATTTTTATTTTTATTTTTCTCACAAAGTGTCACTTTCCGCTAACTTGGGACAAAAATTTCAATCTTTCATGGACTCAATATGCCCCTCAGCGAATACCTTGGGGTGTCTTCTTTCCAAAATGGGGTCATTTGTGGGGTGTTTTTACTGCCCTGGCATTTGAGGGTCTCCGCAATCATTACATGTATGGCCAGCATTAGGAGTTTCTGCTATTCTCCTTATATTGAGCATACAGGTAATGAGATTTTTTTTTTCCGTTCAGCCTCTGGGCTGAAATAAAAAAATGAACGGCACAGATTTCTTCATTCGCAAAATCTCTGCCAAAAAAAAAAGGAGGGGAAAGGCGTCTGCCAGGACATAGGAGCTCCGCCCAACATCCATACCCACTTAGCTAGTATGCCCTGGCAAACCAGATTTCTCCATTCACATCAATCGATGTGGATAAATAAATCATTGCCTGGATTTTTTTATTTTATTTTTTATATACAAAGTGTTTGCCAAAGCATATGAACACCGCCACCTCCTCAGCTCATATGCCTCGGCAAACGTATCTTTTACTGCAGAGGAGAATTCTCGTCTTGCAGCGCCGCATACACAGACTTGTGTGTAATCTGACAGCAGCGCAATGCTTCTGTCAGAATGCACATCAGTGCTGCAGCTAGTCGATCGGTTGGTCCACCTGGAAGGTAAAAAAAACAAAAACAAAAAAGAAAAAACCAGGCCGCCACGCAATCATTTTATTAACTTTATAATAACTTTCGAACAGAACATATAAACTTAAACTTTTTGAACTGAACGTTAATCTTTTTGCTTACTGGGGATTTTTTTTGTTTTTGTTTTTTACCTTTATAGGACAAACCTCTCCTTCCCCATGGGACAATGTGCAAAGCGCAAATCGCCCAAAGATGTGGCGAAGTGCGTTATGCACTTTGTCCCATGTGAAGGTTATAGTCGTGGACTGAGAGGGGCTTTTCAATGACACGGGTTGCTCGCTCAATTTGTATTGTCGTGTCTGCGTGAATGGAGGAGAGCATGTAAACGTCACGCTTGTCTCTCCATTTCACCGCAAGCAGTTCTTCGTTACACAAGGCAGCCCTCTCCCCCTTGCAAGACGGGTGGTAACGAGCCGTTGGGGAATGGCCGCGCGACTAGTTCGCGCGGTGCCACAGCAGCCAATCTGTTCTAGAAACAAATGCCTGAAGAGGGCCACACTTGTGTAGAAATTGTCCACATAAAGATGGTACCCCTTGCCAAATAAGGGTGACACCAAGTCCCAGACTGTCTTCCCACTGCTTCCCAGGTAGTCAGGGCAACCGACCGGCTCCAGGGTCTGATCTTTTCCCTCATAGATCCGAAATTTGTGGGTATAGCCTGTGGCCCTTTCACAGAGCTTATACAATTTGACCCCATACCGGGCGCGCTTGCTTGGGATGTATTGTTTGAAGCCAAGGCGCCCGGTAAAATGTATTAGGGACTCGTCTACGCAGATGTTTTGCTCTGGGGTATACAAATCTGCAAATTTCAGGTTGAAGTGGTCTATGAGGGGCCGAATTTTGTGGAGCCGGTCAAAAGCTGGGTGGCCTCTGGGACGGGAGGTGGTGTTGTCGCTAAAGTGCAAGAAACGCAGGATGGCCTCAAATCGTGCCCTGGACATGGCAGCAGAGAACATGGGCATGTGATGAATTGGGTTCGTGGACCAATATGACCGCAATTCATGCTTTTTGGTTAGACCCATGTTGAGGAGAAGGCCCAGAAAAGTTTTAATTTCGGAAACTTGGACTGGTTTCCACCGGAAAGGCTGGGCATAATAGCTTCCCGGGTTGGCGGTTATAAATTGTGTGGCATACCGGTTTGTTTCTGCCACGACTATGTCCAAGAGCTCCGCAGTCAAGAACAGCTCAAAAAATCCCAGGGCCGAACCGATCTGAGCTGTCTCAACCCGAACTCCAGACTGGGCGGTGAAAGGGGGAACTACTGGTGCGGCTGAAGTTGGGGACTGCCAATCAGGATTTGCCAGCATCTCAGGGATTCTAGGGGGTCTACGGGCCTGTCTGTGCGGTGGCTGCGACAGGGTAACTACTGCACGTGCCACCGTACCAGCTTCAACTGCCCTTCTGGTGCTCGCCACTTCACCATGTTGTACGGCAGTGCTGCTACTAGGTCCAGGGAGGGCTGCGCTGCTGGTGTATGCCTCACCACGTAATCCGACAGCGCCAGCCCCACTCTGCTGCCCTTGAAGCGGATCCTGCGCAACCTGTGGTCTAGCGACATGGGGCCGGGTACGCCTGGTGCTATCAGGGACCTCAACCTCCTCGTCCGAACTTTGGGTCAGACTGCCACTGCTTTCTACAGGTTCATATTCTGACCCGCTGGATTCGTCAGATGAGGGTTCCCATTCCTCATCCGACTGGGTCAGAAGCCTGTAGGCCTCTTCAGAAGAATACCCCTTGTTTGACATTTGGGCAACTAAATTTAGGGGTATTCCCTGAGACTACCCAAGAAAAAAAGCAAGCCTGTCTTACAAATGGGAGGCTAGCGAAGTACCGGAGGCCGCTGCGGTTGATAAAAAATATCAAAACAGATTTTTTTATCGCCGCAGCGCGTGTAAAGTGGATGTGCAGTGATCAAAAAAATATTTTTTTTGTCACTGCGGCGGGGCGGGCGTGGGTGAATGCACGTGTGGGTGACCGATCAGGCCTGATCGGGCAAACACTGCATTTTGGGTGGAGTGCGAGCTAAGGTGACACTAATACTATTATAGATCTGACTGTGATCAGTTTTGATCACTTACAGATACTATAAAAGTACAAATGCTAATTAGTGATACGCTAATCAGCGAATCAGTGACTGCGGTGCGGTGGGCTGGGCGCTAACCGATTGCTAAACTACCTAACCAAGGGGTCTAAACTATCCTAAAACCTAACAGTCAATACCAGTGAAAAAAAAAAGTGGCAGTTTACACTGATCACTTTTTTCCTTTCACTAGTGATTGACAGGGGCGATCAAGGGGTGTTCAAAGGGTTAATTGGGGTGCAGGGGGGTGATCTGGGGCTAAAGTGTAGTGTTTGGTGTACTCACTGTGTAAGCCTGCTCCTCTGCTGGAACCAACCGACCAAAAGGACCAGCAGAGGAGCAGGGAAGCCATTTAACATATCATATTTACTAATATGATGTGTTAGATGGCTTCTGATTGGATTTTTTTAAAATCATTAGCTTGCCAGCCACGATCATTGGCTGGCAAGCTGATGACGTGACCCCCTCGAACAAATGCCGGCCCGCGATGCGCATGTGCGGGCCGGCTAATCGCGTCATCTCGCGTCTCGCGAGATGACGCATCCGCGCGTGACTCTGCCTGCAGCTACCGCCTCCGGACCGCGATCCTGCGTTAGGCGGTCCGGAGGCGGTTAAAGAGAGCTGTCCATGCTCGGAAGCCATCAAACCTGAATGAACTAAAGATGTTTTGTAAAGAGGAATGGTCCAAAATACCTTCAACCAGAATCCAGACTCTCATTGGAACCTACAGGAAGCGTTTAGAGGCTGTAATTTCTGCAAAAGGAGGATCTACTAAATATTGATTTCATTTCTTTTTTGTGGTGCCCAAATTTATGCACCTGCCTAATTTTGTTTAAACAATTAAAGCACACTTTCTGTAAATCCAATAAACTTCATTTCACTTCTCAAATATCACTGTGTGTGTCTCCTATATGATATATTTAACTGACATTTTTTATCGTAACAACCAACGATTTATACAGGAAAATCAGTTGCCCTAATTTTCGCATCCCACTGTATATAAAATCATACTTCTGATATACAGTACAGACCAAAAGTTTGGACACACCTCATTCAAAGAGTTTTCTTTATTTTCATGACTATGAAAATTGTAGATTCACACTGAAGGCATTAAAACTATGAATTAACACATGTGGAATTATATACATAACAAAAAAGTGCGAAACAACTGAAAATATGTCATATTCTAGGTTCTTCAAAGTAGCCACCTTTTGCTTTGATTACTGCTTTGCACACTCTTGGCATTCTCTTGATGAGCTTCAAGAGGTAGTCACCTGAAATGGTTTTCACTTCACAGGTGTGCCCTGTCAGGTTTAATAGGTGGGATTTCTTGCCTTATAAATGGGGTTGGGACCATCAGTTGCGTTGTGGAAAAGTCAGGTGGATACAAAGCTTATAGTCCAACTGAATAGACTGTTAGAATTTGTATTATGGCAAGAAAAAGCAGCTAAGTAAAGAAAAACAAGTGGCCATCATTACTTTAAGAAATGAAGGTCAGTCAGTCCGAAAAATTGGGAAAACTTTGAAAGTGTCCCCAAGTGCAGTCACAAAAACCATCAAGCGCTACAAAGAAACTGGCTCACATGCGGACCGCCCCAGGAAAGGAAGACCAAGAGTCACCTCTGCTGCGGAGGATAAGTTCATCCGAGTCACCAGCCTCAGAAATCGCAGGTTAACAGCAGCTCAGATTAGAGACCAGGTCAATGCCACACAGAGTTCTAGCAGCAGACACATCTCTAGAACAACTGTTAAGAGGAGACTGTGTGAATTAGAGGGTTCAAATACTTATTTCACTCAATGAAATGCAAATCAGTTGCTATCTTTTATTTAAAGTTATTTTTTCGATTTTCCTTTTGATGTGCTATCTGCCACTGTTACAATAAACCTACCATTGAAATGATACTGTTCTGAGACTTTTCATTTCTTTGTCATTGGACAAACTTACAAAATCAGTGAGGGGTCAAATAATTATTTCCTCCACTGTATCAAACTGTGGACATGCTATACTAACTCTGAACCTACTGCATACTATATACTAAACTGAGGACATGCTATATACTAACCTTGCACCTATGGCATACTATATACTAAACTGAGGACATGCTATATACTAACCTTGAACCTATGGCATACTATATACTAAACTGAGGACATGCTATATACTAACCTTGCACCTATGGCATACTATATACTAAACTGAGGACATGCTATATACTAACCTTGAACCTATGGCATACTATATACTAAACTGAGGACATGCTATATACTAACTCTGAAGCTATCGCATACTAGATGCTAACTCTGAACGTTGCACAAGCTTATACTAACTCGTGACTCCTGTAATTCTGAGAGTCCCTCCTTACCATCAGTAAAACTAATTAGATGGATAGCGGTAAATGATTTTGTTACCCCAAACTCTCCGCCTAAGACTGAGAGTGACGCCTGGGGTACATCCTGAGTAACCGCGAATCCCACAGCCAAACACAAGGGTGGTGGGATAATAGTGGATGTCCATTGCTTCCGCAGTTCAGATCCTAACTGATCAACTAGGTGCGTTACAGGGGGTGCTTTGCTGGTGACACTGTTGGGGATTTATTCAAAATTGAAGGCATACTGAACCAGCATGGCTACCACAGCATCTTGCAGCGGCATGCTATTCCATCAGGTTTGCGTTTAGTTGGATCATCATTTATTTTTCAACAGGACAGTGACCCCAAACACACCTCCAGGCTGTGTAAGGGCTATTTGACCATGAAGGAGAGTGATGGGGTGCTGCGCCAGATGACCTGGCCTCCACAGTCACCGGACCTGAACCCAATCGAGATGGTTTCGGGTGAGCTGGACCGCAGAGTGAAGGCAAAAGGGCCAACTAGTGCTAAGCATCTCTGGGAACTCCTTCAAGACTGTTGGAAGACCATTTCAGGTGACTACCTCTTGAAGCTCATCAAGAGAATGCCAAGAGTGTGCAAAGCAGTAATCAAAGCAAAAGGTGGCTACTTTGAAGAACCTAGAATATGATATATTTTCAGTTGTTTCGCACTTTTTTGTTATGTATATAATTCCACATGTGTTAATTCATAGTTTTGATGCCTTCAGTGTGAATCTACAATTTTCATAGTCATGAAAATAAAGAAAACTCTTTGAACTAGAAGGTGTGTCCAAACTTTTGGTCTGTACTGTACAGGTCCTTCTAAAAAAAATAGCATATTGTGATAAAGTTCCTTATTTTCTATATTGTACTGATAAACAATAGACTTTCACATATTTTAGATTCATTACATACCAACTGAAGTAGTTCAAGCCTTTTATTGTTTTAATATTGATGATTTTGGCATACAGCTCATGAAAACCCAAAAACCTATCTAAAAAAATTTGCATATCATGAAAAGGTTCTTTAAATGAGCTATTAACCTAATCATCTGAATCAACTAACTCTAAACACCTGCAAAAGATTCCTGAGGCTTTTAAAAACTCGCAGCCTGGTTCATTACTCAAAACCGCAATCATGGGTAAGACTGCCGACCTGACTTCTGTCCAGAAGGCCATCATTGACACCCTCAAGCAAGAGGGTAAGACACAGAAAGAAATTTCTGAACGAATAGGCTGTTCCCAGAGTGCTGTATCAAGGCACCTCAGTGGGAAGTCTTTGGGAAGGAAAAAGTGTGGCAGAAAACGCTGCACAACGAGAAGAGGTGACCGGACCCTGAGGAAGATTATGGAGAAGGACCGGTTCCAGACCTTGGGGGACCTGCTGAATCAGTGGACTGAGTCTGGAGTAGAAACATCCAGAGACACCGTGTACAGGCGTGTGCAGGAAATGGGCTACAGGTGCCGCATTCCCCAGGTCAAGCCACTTTTCAACCAGAAACGGCGGCAGAAGCGCCTGACCTGGGCTACAGAGAAGCAGCACTGGACTGTTGCTCAGTGGAACAAAGTACTTGTTTTGGATGAAAGCAAATTTTGCATGTCATTCGGAAATCAAGGTGCCAGAGTCTGGAGGAAGACTGGGGAGAGGGAAATGCCAAAATGCCTGAAGTCCAGTGTCAAGTACCCACAGTCAGTGATGGTCTGGGGTGCAATGTCAGCTGCTGGTGTTGGTCCACTGTGTTTTATCAAGGGCAGGGTCAACGCAGCTAGCTATCAGGAGATTTTGGAGCACTTTATGCTTTCATCTGCTGAAAAGCTTTATGGAGATGAAGATTTAATTTTTCAGTACGACCTGGCACCTGCTCACAGTGCCAAAACCACTGGTAAATGGTTTACTGACCATGGTATTACTGTGCTCAATTGGCCTGCCAACTCTCCTGACCTGAACCCCATAGAGAATCTGTGGGATATTGGGAAGAGAAAGTTGAGAGACGCAAGACCCAACATTCTGGATGAGCTTAAGGCCGCTATCGAAGCATCCTGGGCCTCCATAACACCTCAGCAGTGCCACAGGCTGATTGCCTCCATGCCACGCCGCATTGAAGCAGTCATTTCTGCAAAAGGATTCCCGACCAAGTATTGAGTGCATAACTGAACATAATTATTTGAAGGTTGACTTTTTTTGTATTAAAAACACTTTTCTTTTATTGGTCCGATGAAATATGCTAATTTTTTTCGATAGGACTTTTGGGTTTTCATGAGCTGTATGCCAAAATCATCATTAAAACAATAAAAGGCTTGAACTACTTCAGTTGTGTGTAATGAATCTAAAATATATGAAAGTCTAATGTTTATCAGTACATTACAGAAAATAATGAACTTTATCACAATATGCTAATTTTTTGAGAAGGACCTGTATATGAATGCATAATATGCGGGAAACTACTACTGATGTTTTAGACATAATATATTATAATATATTATAATATATTATATATTCTAAATATATAATAATATGTGTAAATATATTATGGCTTATATATATATACAGTTGCAAGAAAAAGTATGTGAACCCTTTGAAATGATATGGATTTCTGCACAAATTGGTCATAAAATGCGATCTGATCTTCATCTAAGTCACAACAATAGACAATCACAGTCTGCTTAAACTAATAACACACAAATAATTTAATGTTACCATGTTTTTATTGAACACACCATGTAAACATTCACAGTGCAGGTGGAAAAAGTATGTGAACCCTTGGATTTAATAACTGGTTGAACCTTCTTTGGCAACTAAACGTTTCCTGCAGTTGCAGATCAGACGTGCACAACGGTCAGGAGTAATTCTTGACCATTCCTCTTTACAGAACTGTTTCAGTTCAGCAATATTCTTGGGATGTCTGGTGTGAATTGCTTTCTTGAGGTCATGCCACAGCATCTCAATCGGGTTGAGGTCAGGACTCTGACTGGGCCACTCCAGAAGGCGTATTTTCTTCTGTTTAAGCCATTCTGTTGTTGATTTACTTCTATGCTTCGGGTCATTGTCCTGTTGCAACACCCATCTTCTGTTGAGCTTCAGCTGGTGGACAGATGGCCTTAAGTTATCCTGCAAAATGTCTTGATAAACTTGGGAATTCATTTTTCCTTTGATGATAGCAATCCGTCCAGGCCCTGACATAGCAAAGCAGCCCCAAACCATGATGCCCCACCACCATACTTCACAGTTGGGATGAGGTTTTGATGTTGGTGTGCTGTGCCTCTTTTTATCCACACATAGTGTTGTGTGTTTCTTCCAAACAACTCAACTTTGGTTTCTTCTGTCCACAGAATATTTTGCCAGTACTGCTGTGGAACATCCAGGTGCTCTTGTGCAAACTGTAAATGTGCAGCAATGTTTTTTTTGGACAGCATTGGCTTCCTCTGTGGTATCCTCCCATGAAATCCATTCTTGTTTAGTGTTTTACGTATCGTAGATTCGCTAACAGGGACGTTAACATATGCCAGAGACTTTTGTAAGTCTTTAGCTGACACTCTAGGATTCTTCTTCACCTCATTGAGCAATCTGCGCTGTGCTCTTGTAGTCATCTTTACAGGACGGCCACTTCTAGGGAGAGTAGCAGCAGTGCTAAACTTTCTCCATTTATAGACAATTTTTCTTACCATGGACTGATGAACAGTAAGGCTTTTGGAGATACTTTTAGAACCCTTTCCAGCTTTATGCAAGTCAACAATTCTTAAACGTAGTTCTTCTGAGAGCTCTTTTGTGCGAGGCATCATTCACATCAGGCAATGCTTCTTGTGAAAATCAAACCCAGAACTAGGGCAGGGCAGCTGTAACCAACACCTCCAATCTCATCTCATTGATTGGACTCCAGTTGGCTGACACCTCACTCCTATTAGCTTTCAGGGATGTCATTAATCTAGGGGTTCACATACTTTTTCCACCTGCACTGTGAATGTTTACATGGTGTGTTCAATAAAAACATGGTAACATTGAATTCTTTGTGTGTTATTAGTTTAAGCAGACTGTGATTGTCTGGTGTTGTGATTTAGATGAAGATCAGATCACATTTTATGACCAATTTGTGCAGAAATCCATATCATTCCAAAGGGTTCACATACTTTTTCTTGAAACTGTATATATATATATATATATATATATATATATGTATATATATATATATATGTTTAAATTAAGTTTAGCCTCTATTTCTGAAAAAGTTTGTGATGGGATTCGAACTCACAGCTTCTGCATCATAGTCCAGAACCACTACACTATATAGCTGCATAGCCAGTCACTTAAAAAAATATATATATGAGACTTCTATTGTATAGGTCTCAGTAGAAGTAGAATACAGTAACAGTCTCATATATTTTTTTTTTTAAACTGGCTATGCAGCTATTATAGCTGAGTGGTTAAGTGCCTTGCCTTTAATACCGAAGGTCGTGAGTTCAAATCCCAGCAGAAACTTTTCTGAAATACAGGTTAAATTTGATTTAAATACACTGGGGTGTCCCCAAGCACTGACTCCATATATGGATATAGATATATATGGAGTCAGAGCAGGGACTCCTAAGCGGAACTAGAGTCCCGACACCCTCCCCTCTTCAAAGTAGGGGTTGCCTGGGGTTCTACATTGACTCCCCTTGTGCTCGGGTGCTCGGTAGAGATGTCGCGAACATAAAATTTCGCGAACGGCGAACGCGAATTTTCACAAATGTTCGCGAACGGGCAAACCGCCATTGACTTCAATGGGCAGGCGAATTTTAAAATCCACAGGGACTCTTTCTGGCCACAATAGTGATGGAAAAGTTGTTTCAAGGGGACTAACACCTGGACTGTGGCATGCCGGAGGGGGATCCATGGCAAAATTATGTAGTTGATTCAGAGTCGGGTTTTAATCCATTAAAGGGCATAAATCACCTAACATTCCTAAATTGTTTGGAATAACGTGCTTTAAAACATCAGGTATGATGTTGTATCGATCAGGTAGTGTAACGGTTACGCCCGCTTCACAGTGACAGACCAAACTCCCTGTTTAACGCACCGCAAACAACCGCAAACAGTCCATTTGCACAACCGCAAACTCCCCATTTGCACAAGGTTGGATACCAAGCTAGCCATGTCCTGTTCCTTGTCCTCACTGATGTCATTGAAGGTCTCTTCCTCCACCCAGCCACGTACAACACCAAGGGTCCCCGAAAGGTGACAACAAGCCCCCTGGGACGCCTGCTGTGTTTGGTCTTCCACCTCCTCAAAGCCACCTTCCTCCTCTGACTCCTCTTCTTCAGACTCCTCTCTCTGCGTTGCCTCTCTCTGTGTTATTATAAGTTGTGTTAAGTAGTACTATTCCTATTAGTTTAATCCCTGTTACGTCCCCTATCAGGGGACATGTATATGGCATCGATTTTAGGAACCGGGAGATGGAAAAAGATGCTTGGTCGGTCCTCCTACTTCAAATTTGGGGCACTGCGCGTGCGCCGTGTAATGTACTGTGCAATCCCAATATGTGTGGTGTGTTAAGTAGTACTATTCCTATCAGTTTAATCCCTGTTACGTCCCCTATCAGGGGACGTGTATGGATTTTAGACAACCACAAAGAGTTGTCAATAGTTGACACACTCATGACATAAATTGTATTCCTCTATGCGTCAATCTTGGTTTACTGATGACTGTGCTCGTGCGCACGTTTGGGAGATTGCAGGCGATGGGGGTTTTTCAAAGCCTATGGTCGTGCTGAGGTAGTTCAGTGACAGTTAAGTGACCCAGAAAACAGTGATTCTGCAGTGTGGGCCCATTGTTGGCCTAGTAGGCTTTAATGATCACCTTAGATGATCACAAAGAAAATTAATGTTTTTTCTATGCAAAATTATCCAGCCGATAGCTTTTGGTCTGTTCACAATGAAGCAACGACCTTATCATCTGGGGTGTGCCAACATTGCCATTGCCAAGACACTCATAGAGGTGGTCGCTTCTTTGTGATACTCAAGCCCCTTCACCACAACAAGGTAACGATCACAAAGGGGAATTGACACATGTATCTGCCTTTTTTTGTGTTTGGTTTTTGAAGCCACAGTGCAGCACCAGAGGCCAGAAAAATTAGGCATGTACATATGCCTGAAAAACTAGGTTGTAGCAGCGGCCAGAAAAATTGATGTTTCCCAGGCAGAAAGTGCCCTAAAACATTGCAGCTTGAACCCTAGTTGGTGGCAGATAAGTCACGCAAGTCATCCGGCATTCAAAGATAAAATACAGCAGCGTGTGGACCATTTTTAGCCCAAGGCAGCTCATCTCAGTCATCAGGCCTTTTTTAGTCGAATGTATCGCCCACTGTCAGTCCCTTCGGGACCCATCCCTCATTCATCTTAATAAAGGTGAGGTAATCTAGACTTTTTTGACCTAGGCGACTTCTCTTCTCAGTGAAAATACCTCTTGCTGCACTGAAGGTCCTTTCTGACAGGACACTTGAAGCGGGGCAGGCCAGAAGTTCTATCGCAAATTGGGATAGCTCAGGCCACAGGTCAAGCCTGCACACCCAGTAGTCAAGGGGTTCATCGCTCCTCAGAGTGTCGATATCTGCAGTTAAGGCGAGGTAGTCTGCTACCTGTCGGTCGAGTCGTTCTCTGAGGGTGGACCCAGTAGGGCTGTGGCGATGCGTAGGACTTAAAAAGCTCTGCATGTCCTCCATCAACAACACGTCTGTAAAGCGTCCGGTCCTTGCCAGCGTGGTCGTGGTAGGAGGAGGATTACTTTCACCTCTTTCCCTGTTAGATTCCCGATGTGCTGTGACATCACCCTTATACGCTGTGTGAAGCATACTTTTTAATTTATTTTGGAACTGCTGCATCCTTTCCGACTTTCGGTAATTCGGTAACATTTCAGGCACTTTCTGCTTATACCGGGGGTCTAGAAGCGTGGAAACACCCAGTACAGGTCGTTCTCCTTCAGCCTTTTTATACGAGGGTCCCTCAACAGGCACGACAGCATGAAAGACCCCATTTGCACAAGGTTGGATGCCGAGCTCCTCATGTCCCGTTCCTCGTCCTCACTGATCTCACTGAAGGTCTGTTCTTCCCCCCAGCCACGTACAACACCATGGGTACCAGATAGGTGACAACGAGCACCCTGGGATGCCTGCTGTGGTTGGTCTTCCTCCTCCTCAAAGCCACATTCCCCCTCTGACTCCTCTTCCTCAGACTCCTCTTCCAGCGTTGCCGCAGGTCCAGCAAGCGATGCTGATAAGGCTGTTTCTGGTGGTGATGATGGTGACCATAACTCTTCCTCTTCACGCTCATCTACGGCCGGATCCAGCACTCTTCGCAGGGCACGCTCCAGGAAGAAAACAAATGGGATGATGTCGATGATGGTGCCTTCGGTGCAACTGACTAGGTTTGTCACCTCCTCAAAAGGACGCATGAGCCTACAGGCATTGCGCATGAGCGTCCAGTAACGTGGCAAAAAAATTCCCAGCTCCGCAGAGGCTGTCCTAGCACCCCGGTCATACAAATACTCAGACGGCTTTTTCTTGTTGGAGCAGGCGGTCGAACATTAGGAGTGTTGAATTCCAACGTGTCGGGCTGTCGCAAATCAAGCTCCTCACTGGCATGTTGTTTCGGCGCTGAATGTCTGAAAAGTGCGCCATGGTCATGTAGGAACGCCTAAAATGGCCACACACCTTCCTGGCCTGCTTGAGGACGTCCTGTAAGCCTGGGAACTTATGCACCAAGCGTTGTACGATCAGATTACACACATGTGCCATGCACGGCACATGTGTCAACTTGCCCAAATTCAATGCCGCCAACAAATTGCTTCCGTTGTCACACACCACTTTGCCGATCTCCAGTTGGTGCGGAGTCAGCCACTGATCCACCTGTGCGTTCAGGGTGGACAGGAGTGCTGGTCTGGTGTGACTCTCTGCTTTCAGGCAAGTCAACCCCAAGACGGCGTGACACTGTCGTATCTGGGATGTGGAATAGCCCCTGCGGAGCTGGGGGGGGGGTGCCGTTGATGTGGAGCAAGACACAGCAGCAGAAGAGGACTCAGCCGAGGAGGTTATGGAAGAGGATGGAGTAGGAGGAGTAGAGGAGGTGGCAGCAGGCCTGCCTGCAAGTCGTGGCGGTGTCACCAACTCCTCTGCAGAGCCACGTATTCCATGCTTGGCAGCCATGAGCAGGTTTACCCAATGTGCAGTGTAGGTGATATACCTGCCCTGACCGTGCTTTGCAGACCAGGTATCAGTGGTCAGATGGACCCTTGCCCCAACACTGTGTGCCAGACATGCCATGACTTCCTTTTGCACAATCGAGTACAGGTTGGGGATTGCCTTTTGTGCAAATAAATTTCGGCCGGGTACCTTCCACTGCGGTGTCCCAATAGCTACAAATTTTTTGAAGGCCTCAGACTCCACCAGCTTGTATGGTAAAAGCTGGCGGGCTAAGAGTTCAGACAAGCCAGCTGTCAGACGCCGGGCAAAGGGGTGACTTTGTGACATTGGCTTCTTACGCTCAAACATGTCCTTGACAGACACCTGACTGTGGGCAGATGAGCATGAACTGCTCAAGGCGAAAGGCGGAGTGGCCGGTGGTTGAGAGGGGGCAAGGAGGACAGCAGTGGTTGACGTGGCTGAAGATGCTGGACCAGGAGGAGGATGGTGGCTTTGAGTTTGTGTGCTGATTTTACTCATGTGTTGATCCCATAGTCGTTTGTGATGTGAGATCATGTGCCTTTGCAAAGCAGTTGTACCTAGGTGGGTGTTGGACTTCCCACGACTCAGTTTCTTTTGGCACAGGTTGCAAATGGCATCGCTGTTGTCAGAGGCAGACACACAAAAAAAATGCCACACTGCTGAGCTCTGCAATGACGGCATTCTGGTGGTGGCAACAGCCTGCTTTGATTGGCGTGCTGTCTGGCTGACCCCGGGTGCCGATGCATGCTGTCTGACGGTGCCACTGGCTCCTTGGGACGACCTTCCCCTGCTTCCAACTCGTCTCCTCCTCCTCTCTGTCTCCCCATCTGAACTTTCCCCCTGTTCTTCTTCTCTTCTAGTGGGCACCCACGTGACATCCACGGACACATCGTCATCATCAACCGCTTCACTTGTATCTGACAACTCAGCAAAGGAAGCAGCAGCGGGTACAACATCATTATCGTCCATGTGTGTAATGCTGCCTGACTGAGACATATCCCTGTTATCTACATCCTCTGGCAATAATGGTTGTGCATCACTCATTTCTTCCAACTGATGTGTAAATAACTCCTCTGACAGATCAAGTGAAGCAGCTGTGGTGCTAGTGTTGGTAGTGGCGGCAGGCGGGCGAGTGGTAACTTGAGAGGTGCCCGAAGCTTAGCTGGAGGAGGATGGTGCGTCAAGGTTCCGAGCGGAAGCTGTAGAAGATTGGGTGTCCTGTGTTAGCCAGTCAACTATGTCCTCAGAACTTTTCGAGTTCAGGGTACGTGGCCTCTGAACACTGGGCATTATTCTAGGGCCAAAGGGAATCACAGCACCACGACCACGACGGCCCCTGCGGGGTGGCCTGCCTCTGCCTCATTTTTTTTTAGATTAGTGGTACTATGCGTGCAAGCTACTGTGACACCAGATATGAGTGGCACTGTGCACTGGCAGAAGTTGGCAGAGTAGATGCTGTAGGCCTGACACACACGCTTACAGACAACTAACTGCTATTCAATCTATTACAGTCAAAATTTATTTTATTTTTTAAATGTAACCCACTGTTACTCCAGATATGAGTTGCACTGGTGTGACACTGTGCCCTGGCAGGCCCTGAAACGGACACGCGTGCTGGCAACTTACTGCTATTATATTACAGTCAAAAAAGTTTTAGTTTTTTTTTTAAATGCAAGCTATTGTGACACCAGATATGAGTGGTGGCACTGGGCAAGTGGGCACAGTATACGCTGTGAGCCTGACACACACGCTGGCAGGCATGTAACTGCAATTAGATTACATAGGGGGGAAAAAAAAAAGCAGACTGATGTTCTAGCCCTAAAAAGGGCTTTTTGGGGTGCTGTCCTTACAGCAGAGATCAGATGAGTCCTTCAGGACTGTAGTGGACACTGAATACACTAGCCTAGCTATCGATTTCCCTATTAAATCAGCAGCAGCTACACTGTCCCTCCTCTCACTAAAAAAGCAGCTTCCAAATGAATCTAAAATGGATGCTGTCCAGGAGGTGGGAGGGTCTGGGAGGGAGGGTCTGCTGCTGATTGGCTGGGATGTGTCTGCTGACTGTGAGGTAGAGGGTCAAAGTTTACTCAATGATGATGTATAGGGGGCGGTCCGAACATCGCATATGTTCGCCCGTCGCGGCGAACGCGAACAAGCTATGTTCGCCGGAGAATAGTTCGGGACATCACTAGTGTTCGGTAGAACACCCGAGCATCGCAAAGTTTTTGTACTCGAGCACATAAGCACTTTGGTGCTTGATCATCACTACTGGTAATGAAACTTACCTGCAGCCACTATAATGTAAGGGTCCTTGAGAAGTGTCAAGTAGGATGTCGATGGAATGCTCTATGGAAGAAAAACTGTAGTTTTGGTTATTTCATAGCTTTTTTTATAATAAGATTTCTATATACTCACCCCCGGAACAAACTTCTCAAATCGTAGCATACAGAGCTGTAGAGCTGTGAATAACAAAGAGAAGTGTGATGAACTCTTAAAGGGGTTGTCCAGGATGTTTTTCTGTATCGGATAGTGTCAAAGATGACCCCAAATGACTGACTTTAGCAGTGACCCCATGCAACAGGTCACATTTGGATCATGTGCTGCTAGCGGACATGTGAGGCCAGCCACTGTCTGCAGTGGCGCACATGACAACTGCCATGCTGGCCTCACATGTCCCCTAGCAGCATATGATCCAAATGTGACCTGCTGCATTATATGTGAGGACCAGACGACTTCGACCAGTCGAAGTCCAGATGCTATGGAGAGGTTTTGGAGCAGGTAAGTATGTTGTAGCTCTGTTCACAGGTCCTGCTGGGCAGATGACATTTGGAAAAAAATCTGGAAAACCCCTTTAAAGTTTTTCAAGATTTAGAATAGTTCATCAATATGATTTAGCAGAGGGACTGATTTCTGGCACCTCCACCAATTGGCTGGTTTCACTAGTTTCAGTGTCAGAACCAGGGATCAGAACTAACAGCACTGATACTGTACTGGTAGTTGGAGCCCAGCCAAAGGATAGGTCGTTAATAGGTAAGTCCAGGAAAAGTCTTTAACACAGGCCAAGGATTGGGCCAATTAAAACGAACAAAAGTAACGTTTGTTCCCAATAATAGATGCATGTAAATGTACAGCAGCTTGTTTGTCATTATATCTTTCATGCAGCACTTGAAATCATCGTAGGAAGAGAATGTTCAGTCTTAATTATTTATATGCTGGGGTTCTTAAAGAGTGATTTAAAATGGCCGTTAGGAACCTGTCCTAGAATGTGAGGGGGACTGGCTGCCACTAGTTTTGGTCGATCGGGTGCTCGAGCACACGTGATATTCGACCGAATACCGCGATGTGGCGAGCATGCTCGCCCAACACTAGTTGCCACCACTTTCAGAGCTGCCTGGTGAAGTAAGGGGGGATGGAGGTTTAAGCAACCTCACAGGAAAATTCACCAACATGCTTTATATGCAAGTTCCAGAGCATAATGCGTAGTGAGGACCTGCCCCCTCACCAACCTAGGAGGCTCTGCAATTGCAACCAGCTGTGGTCACATTTTAGGACATGTTGCTGATAGCCATTTTAAAATCGTTCACAGAGAGACCCTGTAAAGGGGGTTTCTATATTGATCATTACCAATATCACACAAACTATTGTATCCAATAGATAGGTTCAGGAAATGCATCACCCTTATATGGCACATTACATACAGTACATATAATGGGGAGTATCCTGGAGCAGGGGTATTTTGAAGTCTGGACATTTGTGGACATTTGCCTATTTCTCCCTCTATACAGCCCCCATCGGACAGACTATCAGTAGATTTGGCTTTCGATACCATCTCTATGTGACACCCAACTATACACTTCATCTCCTGACATCACTCCTGCTTTACTCCAAAACACCAGTAATTGTCTGGAAGCTGTCTCTAACATCATGTCCTCTCTGTATCTAAAACTGAACCTCTCAAAAACTGAACTTCTTGTCTTTCCCCTATCTACTAACTCACCTAAACTTCATATTTCAATTTCGATCTGCTGCATTATCATAACTCCTGTGCAACATGCCTGCTGTCTTGGGGCCACATTTGACTCCAATCTCTCCTTTGTTCCCCATATTCAATTACTTACACGCTCTTGTCGTCTACACCTCAAGAATATCACCAGAATCCGCCCTTTTCTTACGGTGGAAACGGCAAAGACTCTTGTTGCCTTGATTCATTCTTGTCTTGACTACAGCAACGCATTACTAATCGGTCTCCATCTCACTAAACTATCCCCCCTTCAGTCTTTTCTAAATGCTGCAGCCAGGATCATCTATCCATCCAACCGCTACACTGATGCTACTAGCCTGTTCCAGTCACTTCACTGGTTGCCCATCCACCACAGAATACAGTTCAAACTTCTCACCCATAAAGCTCTCCACAGTGCTGCACCTCCATACATCTCCTCCTTCATCTCCATCTACCACCCTACTCGTTCTCTTCGTTCTGTTAGCGACCTAAGATTAATAACCTCCATAATTCGTACCTCTCACTCCTGTCTTCAAGACTTTTCTCGAGCTGCACCTACTCTCTGGAATACTCTGCCCTGGAATACTAGGTCATCCACAACTTCTCCACCTTCAAACGTGCCTTAAAAACACATCTTTTCAGGCAGGTTTATCAAGCTACCTAAACTGACTATTCCCCGACTAAACCTCCCCCCACCAATTCCTCTGGCCTAAACTCAATCCTCTAGTAGTCCCAAACCCGAAGCAGATCGGCAGGCACCTGTCAGTTCAATAATGGCTCAAATCCTACTTATCACAATCAACTACCTTATGTGTCACCCCCAATTCCTCATAGATTGTAAGCTCTTGCGAGCAGGGCCCAGACTCCTAGTGTTTCAGTTGCATATTATCCAGTTATTTTTGTTTTGTATATGAACCCTATGAACTTGTAAAGCGCTGCGGAATATTGTGGTGCTATATAAATACATTTTATTATTATTATTATTTCCCCTGTGCAAAGTTATAAGCTTCTTACTTTATTTCACTTGCACTGTTTAATACTGCAGCAAAACTGCTGTGTCATTGCCAATGAGTATCACTAAAGCTCTAATGTAAGTCTATGCAAGACGGGATTGGTAACTTTGTAATTGTTTGTGCTGAGTTTCTCCACTCTACCTCTCTCACTAGAAGGTTCCAGTCTATCAGGAAATTGTATATAAGGAGAGCAGTCAGAGCTCATAGTGTTCTGTAGTTAGGGACCAGCGCTTGGAGGAGGAGACTCATGCCAATCTGCATGAGTGACTGGAAGAAGATGCTGAGATGGGGACGCTGAACCACAGACCATGGGTCACCAGCCCTGTGACCAAGGAGCCACCTGGACTACTGAGCTACAGACCATAGGCCTCCAATGTTTGGCCAGGGTACCAGCCTTCTGAGAGAGAGAGGGACAGCTAACTCAGGCCTTTCCTCAGCATCAAACCCTTCTTCTGCTAGGGAGGAGACTGGACAAGCCAGCCCTATGCCTTGCCAGTATTGTTTTGCACCTGAATTCCTCCAGTAAAGAACCAAACTGGTTTACTGCAGACTCTGACTCTCTCGACTTATTTCGCATTGGGATGAACCACGTCTTACCACCATCCCTTCCGGAGAGCAGCAACACGTGGTAACACTTTGACAGTGATCAGGGGAGCCAGCATAGCATTGAGGCCACCCAAACCCGGCTGATGCAATTGTAGCTATCTTGTAACCTATGCTTGTAAATATAATAGGTGCAGGTGTAGCAGTAGCGTCTGAAGGGGCCAAAGGCCCTTTGGTCACCAAGGAAGACACCAGTATTATAGATCTAATATGGTAAGGAAACCTATTACAGCATTTGCATTTGGGCCCAAGTGCTTCAAGCTAAGCCTTTGCTGAGAACATCCAGAGAAGAAAAGGTGGTAGGACTACTTGCGGACATAAAAGGATAATTTATAAGCTGTTCTTCCAAGCCTTATGATATGGCTCATTTATTAAGACTGGCAATTTACACACCGGTCTTAATTGTCTTTGCACTGCTGGAGGAACCACCACAGGCCTCTACATAACTTTGGTGCTTCCTCCAGCAGGACATACGACAATCTTAAATCTACACCGGCTCCCTTGCTGTCACTGGGAAGTTTAGGGCTTCACTATCCCTAACTGAGTGTTGTGTATATCACTTAATCCTAACATTGAGGCTGCAAAGAGGAGTAGGAAGAATGCTGTAACCCCTGGCAACAAGGCATGGTGTCCGACATGGTCTCAACCCCTTTTTTCTCAATGATAATGTGCCTTTCCGGAGCCATGGAGAACTGTGGCCTATTACTACTACTACTACTACTACTACTTCTACTACTTATGGCCGGATAGCTAGTGCTGCTACTACTCACAATCTGGCTCTGGGAGAACAAGGCCTGGCTCTGGGTTTTATTATTGGAATCCTTCTATATTCCAGACATTTTGCCTAATGTACAGTCATACAAAGTATGGAGTTGTTTGAAAGTCTGTTTTCTGACAGAGAGATACAATAACATTTTCTTCCCTTTCTACAAACACACTGAAGAAAGACACTGCTATTGACAATATACTTTGGGAATAATGCACTATCATTGCCACAAACAGATTTAGGTGTTAAAACTGTCTGGAGATGCCCTGTCCGAGATTGCGGCCTACTATTTCAGGTGTTTTCACTCAGAGATGTATAACTGTACCCTCTGGATTGTAGAAAAGGCGTTGTACACTTGTATTGCTATGTTTGCTCCCCACACCAATACTTGAACTGCCTGTAGATGCCCTGTAAAAGATTTCAACTTACTAATTTAGGTGTTTCTCTGTATTGTAAAACATGTGTTGTACACTTGTATACTTGTATTTAGTGGCGTCGCTAGAGGGGGGCGAGGGGGGGCAATTGCCCCCCCTATGTTGTTCCTTGCCCCCCCGGGTGCCCCCCCGCTGATTCCCCTGAGTGAATACTAATGAGCGCTTCCATTATGGAAGCGCTCATTAGTACCGAAGAACCAGGAAGTGGTGAACGCTCTGTACTCACCACTTCCTGGTCCTCGGCTGTCGGCTGTGCAGGGCTGCGCACAGCGTGAGGTCGCTCTGTGACCTCACGCTGTGCGCGCCAGTTTAGAGCACAGTCGACTGAGGAGGGAGAAAATGGCAGGCGGCGTCCGTCCAGGAGCAGGAGAGGTAAGTGTTTTTTTATTTTATTTTATAAAAAATGTGGCTGCTGGGGGCATTATGGGGGCTAATAGGAGGCATATGGGGCTAATAGGAGGCATATGGGGGCATTTAGACGCATATGGGGCTAATTGGAGGCATATTTGGGGGCTAATTGGAAGCATATTTGGGGGCTAATTGGAGGCATATGGGGGCATTTGGAGGCATATTTGGGGGCTAATTGGAGGCATATTTGGGGGCTAATAGGAGGCATATTTGGGGGCTAAAAGGAGGCATATGGGGCTAATAGGAGGCATATGGGGGCTAATAGGAGGCATATGGGGGCTAATTGGAGGCATATGGGGTCTATGGGGCTAATTGGAGGCATATGGGGGCTAATTGGAGGCATATAGGGGCTAATTGGAGGCATATAGGGGCTAATTGGGGGCTAATAGGAGGCATATGGGGGCTAATTGGTGGCTAATTGGAGGCATATGGGGGCTAATTGGAGGCATATGGGGTCTATGGGGCTAATTGGAGGCATATGGGGGTTAATTGGAGGCATATGGGGGCTAATATGAGGCATATGGGGGCTAATATGAGGCATATGGGGGCTAATAGGAGGCATATGGGGGCTAATTGGAGGCATATGGGGGCTAATTGGAGGCATATGGGGGCTAATTGGAGGCATATGGGGGCTAATTGGGGGCTAATTGGAGGCATATGGGGGCTAATTGGAGCCATATGGGGGCTAATTGGAGGCATATGGGGTCTATGGGGCTAATTGGAGGCATATGGGGTTAATTGGAGGCATATGGGGGCTAATTGGGGGCTAATAGGAGGCATATGGGGGCTAATAGGAGGCATATGGGGGCTAATAGGAGGCATATGGGGGCTAATAAGAGGCATAATGGGGGCTAATTAGAGGCATAATGTGGGCTAATGAGGCATAATGTGGGCTAATGAGGCATAATGGGGCTAATATGAAGAATAATGGGGGCTAATGAGGCATAAGGGCTGATATGGGGGCTAATGAGAGGCATAATGAGGGCTAATGAGAGGCATAATGTGTCATCCACAGATGCCCCCATAACAGTGTGTCTTCCACAGATCCACCATAACAGTGCGCCTGTGCACTGACGAGAGACAGAAAGAAGGGGAAAGAATCCGCGGAAGCAAGCAGAGGAGGCACAGCAGACGACTGAATAGCTTCTTTTGTAAGTAAATTGTTTTATTATAAATGTATCCCTGCATACCGCAACTCTCTAGTATTTTGTAATCTTATTTCTATATACTTATTTTGTTTTTGCCCCCCCATTTTTGACTGTGGTATCTTTGTGCCCCCCCTATATATTGTTCCTAGAGTCGCCACTGCTTGTATTGCTATTTGTGCAACCCACAACAACACTTGAACTGTCTGGAGATGCTTTGTCCCAGACTTTGGTCTACTATTTCAAGAGTTTTCACTCAGATATTTAAAACGATACCCTCTGGATTGTAGAACACGCATTGCACACTTGTATTGTAATTTTTGCACCAAAACATCCCACAACCCACAACAACACTTGAATTGTCTGAAGATGCCCTGCCCCACATTTTGGTCACCTGGTTTACTATTTCTGATGTTTTCACTCAGAAATTTAAAACGGTAGCCTCTGGATTGTAAAACACACATTGTACATGTGTATTGAGGTTATCCCCCCTTCCCCCCCTTCCACAGCAACTCGAACTCTGACTGTGCAGGGAAGGCGGTTTCATTTTTTCGTACGTTTTAATTTATGTTCAGTTTTGCTGGTAGAAAAAATGCATTATTGCTTTTGCTACGCTGCAACGTGTTTTAAAGGCAACCTGTCAGCAGCAAAAGCCATCCCAAACCGCCAGCAGTACCTTCAAGTAGCCGGCAGTGAGTTTCTAATGATGATTTTCTACTGCATTCTGATGGGGCAGAAGTATGAAAAACGTTCTTTTATCCTCCGTCCGCGCTCAGTCAGGCTTGAAGTCAAGGGGGGAGTGGGCTTCATTGCTTTAAATCAAGGTAACCGCGCCCCCTTTCCTGCTCTTTCTCCTGTGACTGACCGCTGTCTGTTCGGCAAAGCCAGCCGGCTGTCGGGCATAAGCGCGGTCAGTCACAGAGAAGGGGCAGGGAGGGGGCGTGGTTACCGTGACTTGAAGCAAGCAGGCCGCTGCCCTCTTGACTTCAAGCCTGACTGGAAAATAGCCCGGACGGAGGATAAAATAAAGCTTTTCCATACTTCTGCCTCATCAGAATGCAGTAATAAAATCATTAGAAACTCACTGCCAGCTACTTGAAGGTACTGCTGGCGGTTAGGGATGGCTTTTGCCGCTGACAGGTTCTCTTTAAAACAATACAGATATGATACTGTGAAAAAAAAAATATGCTCAGCAGCAGCAGATGGGGTTATTGTCATAAATTGTTTCTGCTAAATGCAACTTATTTAGCACAGATGGATATGTTGCACCGAATAAAAAATATACACTAGTTGCTCAGCAGTTATCACTGCGACATAATGCTAATTGTACTGTGAAAGAGTTAGCAATAACAGACACTTCAGGTGTGGGGGGAAAAAATCTGTCTTTCTAATCACATGAGAAAAAAAAATGTTGGCTGCTCTTGAGGTTCTGCAGCAGCTGCAACTGTATTACAGGACAGTAACTGCAGCTAGAATGTCCTGCTTGTCACAACTAGCCTCAGCTTCAATCCTTACTCCCTGGCTGAAAGCTTCACCTGCCCTTCCCTATTCTACACAATTTTTCTTCTTTCTAGTCTTTCCCGAAAACTGGAAGAGAAGCTTGATAATGACTGTACACTGTCCCTAATATTGTTTTCTTCCACAGACTGCAACACCTATCCACTAGGGATGAGCGAACCCGAACTGTATAGTTCGGGTTCGTACCGAATTTTGGGGTGTCCGTGACACGGACCCGAACCCGGACATTTTCGTAAAAGTCCGGGTTCGGGTTCGGTGTTCGTCGCTTTCTTGGCGCTTTTTGAAAGGCTGCAAAGCAGCCAATCAACAAGCGTCATACTACTTGCCCCAAGAGGCCGTCACAGCCATGCCTACTATTGGCATGGCTGTGATTGGCCAGAGCACCATGTGACCCAGCCTCTATTTAAGCTGGAGTCACGTAGCGCCGCCCGTCACTCTGCTCTGATCAGTGTAGGGAGAGGTTGCAGCTGCGACGTTAGGGCGAGATTAGGCAGTGATTAACTCCTCCAAAGGACTTCATTCAGAGATCGATCTGCAGCTGTGGATGATTGAACTGCTGCTATAGAATTGCTCACTGTTTTTAGGCTGCCCAGAGCGTTTTTCTGTCACTTTTTTCTGGGGTGATCGGCGGCCATTTTGTGTATTGTGGTGTGCCAGCACAAGCTGCCACCAAGTACATTTAACCCTCAATGGTGTGGTTGTTTTTTGGCTAAATCCTACATCAGGGTGAAGCTGTCACACCAAGTGCATTTAACCAGCAATAGTCTGTTTATTTTTTGGCCATATACTACATCAGGGGCAAGCTGAGCCTGTCACCAAGTGCATTTAACCCTCAATGGTGTGGTTGTGTCACGACTGTGACTGATCCAGACAGGTCTGGGAGGAGAAGGTCGCAGCGACTTGCTACTCGCGATAGCTTGTGAGTTTGCTCCGTGGTTCAGGGTATGTCATCCGGGTTTTGCCTTGTGAACCTTTTTGTCCTGACTGGGAGTTTGTAGGCATCCTTCTCAGGTGAGTCCTGTCTGCCACTCCCAGCTACTATATTAGTTTCAGTTTCACTTGCAGTCATTGCCAGATATAGTCCTTACTTCCAGTGCTATTCTGACCTTTGAAGGAGATCGTTTGATGGTATTGCCGTGGAGCTCTGGTCTGGTGTGGACTGTCGTTATTGGGATCACCTTCTCTGCTCGTGACTGGATAAGTCTATCTATGTTTGATTGTTTGTTTGTTTGTTTGTTGCTGTCTTCCCCTGTTGTTCTCCTAGACGTGAGTGATGGTGACTAGTGCTCCCATCTGCCTTTCCCCAATCTAGTCTTGTTAGGGTGACTGAGGGTTTAGGCATCCTGCTCGCCGCACGGGTTCACACCCCGTCTAGGGTATCAGGGCAGACAGGTGCCAGCTTAGGGTTAGTCAGGGGTGACCGTTCTATTTCCCATCCGTAGATAAGGGTCCCCCTTCCCCTCCGTCTGGTGCGACACGACTGCTGCTGGGATAGCGGTCGTGACAGGTTGTTTTTTGGCTAAACCCTACATCAGGGTGAAGCTGTCACACCAAGTGCATTTAACCAGCAATAGTCTGTTTATTTTTTGGCCATATACTACATCAGGGGCAAGCTGTCACCAAGTGCATTTAACCCTCAATGGTGTGGTTGTTTTTTGGCTAAATCCTACATCAGGGTCAAGATGTCACACCAAGTGCATTTAACCAGCAATAGTCTGGTTATTTTTTGGCCATATACTACATCAGGGGCAAGCTGCGCCTGTCACCAAGTGCATTTAACCCTCAATAGTGTGGTTGGTCAAGCTGTCACACCAAGTGCATTTAACCATCAATAGTGTGGTTATTTTTTGGCCATATCCCAGTCTAATTCTGTCAGTAAACGTATACCTGTCACCCAGCGCCTAAATACTAGGCCTCAAATTTATATCCAGCTAAATCTGTCGTTACTGCTGTACTGCTGTGGCTGGTCAAGTTATTTAGTGTCCGTCAAAGCACATTTTTTGTTCTGGGTTGAAATACAATTCCCAATTTAGCAATTTCTTAATTTAGTGGTTTCTGCTGTATCAGGCCTACTTTAAATTTATCCCTAAAAGGGTATATCAGATTCAAGGTGCACATAGGGTCATTCTGAATAACTTCACACACACGCTACTGTGCATTTCCAAGTCTAATTCTGTCAGTAAACCTATACCTGTCACCCAGCGCCTAAATACTAGGCCTCAAATTTATATCCAGCTAAATCTGTCGTTACTGGTGTGGCTGGTCAAGTTATTTAGTGTCCGTCAAAGCACAGTTTTTGTTCTGGGTTGAAATACAATTCCCAATTTAGCAATTTCCTAATTTAGGGCTCTTTCACACCTGCGTTATGGTCTTCCGGCATAGAGTTCCGTTGTCGGGGCTCTATGCCGGAAGAATCCTGATTAGTTTTATCCTAATGCATTCTGAATGGAGTGAAATCCGTTCAGGATGCATCAGGATGTCTTCAGTTCCGGAACGGTAAGTTTTTTGGCCGGAGAAAATAGCGCAGCATGCTGCGCTTTTTGCTCCGGCCAAAAAAACTTAAGACTTGCCGCAAGGCCGGATCCGGAATGAATGCCCATTGAAAGGCATTGATCCGGATCCGGCCTTAAGCTAAACGTCGTTTCGGCGCATTGCCGGATACGACGTTTAGCTTTTTTATAGTGGTTACCATGGCTGCCGGGACGCTAAAGTCCCGGCAGCCATGGTAAAGTGTATCGGGGAGCGGGGGAGCAGCATACTTACATCCGTGCGGCTCCCGGGGCGCTCCAGAGTGACGTCAGGGCGCCCCAGGCGCATGGATCACGTGATCGCATGGCACGTCATCCATGCGCATGGGGCGCTCTGATGTCACTCTGGAGCGCCCCGGGAGCCGCACGGATGGTAAGTATACCGCTCCCCCGCTCCCCGCTCCTACTATGGCAACAAGGAATTTAATAGCGTCCTGGGTGCCATAGTAACACTGAAAGCATTTTGAAGACGGATCCGTCTTCAAATGCTTTCAGTACACTTGCGTTTTTCCGGATCCGGCGTGTAATTCCGGCAAGTGGAGTACACGCCGGATCCGGACAACGCAAGTGTGAAAGAGGCCTTAGTGGTTTCTGCTGTATCAGGCCTACTTTAAATTTATCCCTAAAAGGGTATATCAGATTCAAGGTGCACATAGGGTCATTCTGAATAACTTCACACACATGCTACTGTGCATTTCCAAGTCTAATTCTGTCAGTAAACCTATACCTGTCACCCAGCGCCTAAATACTAGGCCTCAAATTTATATCCAACTAAATCTGTCGTTACTGGTGTGGCTGGTCAAGTTATTTTGTGTCCGTCAAAGCACAGTTTTTGTTCTGGGTTGAAATACAATTCCCAATTTAGCAATTTCCTAATTTAGTGGTTTCTGCTGTATCAGGCCTACTTTAAATTTATCCCTAAAAGGGTATATCAGATTCAAGGTGCACATAGGGTCATTCTGAATAACTTCACACACACGCTACTGTGCATTTCCAAGTCTAATTCTGTTAGTAAATCTATACCGGTCACCCAGCGCCTAAATACTAGGCCTCAAATTTATATTCAGCTGAATTTGAATACAATACATTGGGCCAAATAATATTTTTGTTGTTGTGGTGAACGATAACAATGAGGAAAACATCTAGTAAGGGACGCGGACGTGGACATTGTCGTGGTGGTGTTAGTGGACCCTCTGGTGCTGGGAGAGGACGTGGCCGTTCTGCCACATCCACACGTCCTAGTGTACCAACTACCTAAGGTCCCAGTAGCCGCCAGAATTTACAGCGATATATGGTGGGGCCCAATGCCGTTCTAAGGATGGTAAGGCCTGAGCAGGCACAGGCATTAGTCAATTGGGTGGCCGACAGTGGATCCAGCACGTTCACATTATCTCCCACCCAGTCTTCTGCAGAAAGCGCACAGATGGAGCCTGAAAACCAACCCCATCAGTCTGTCACATCACCCCCATGCATACCAGGGAAACTGTCTCAGCCTCAAGTTATGCAGCAGTCTCTTATGCTGTTTGAAGACTCCGCTGGCAGGGTTTCCCAAGGGCATCCACCTAGCCCTTCCCCAGCGGTGAAAGACATAGAATGCACTGACGCACAACCACTTATGTTTCCTGATGATGAGGACATGGGAATACCACCTCAGCATGTCTCTGCCAACTGCTGCGTCTTTCTGCAGTGTGCAGACTGAACAGGAGGTCAGGGATCAAGACTGGGTGGAAGGGGACGATGAGGTCCTAGACCCCACATGGAATGAAGGTCGTGCCATTGACTTTCACAGTTCGGAGGAAGAGGCAGTGGTGAGACCGAGCCAACAGCGTAGCAAAAGAGGGAGCAGTGGGCAAAAGCAGAACACCCGCCGCCAAGAGACTCCGCCTGCTACTGACCGCCGCCATCTGGGACCGAGCACCCCAAAGGCAGCTTCAAGGAGTTCCCTGGCATGGCACTTCTTCAAACAATGTGCTGACGACAAGACCCGAGTGGTTTGCACGCTGTGCCATCAGAGCCTGAAGCGAGGCATTAACGTTCTGAACCTGAGCACAACCTGCATGCAAAGCATGAACTGCAGTGGAGTAAACACCTTAAAACCAAGGAAGTCACTCAGGCTCCCCCTGCTACCTCTTCTGCTGCTGCCGCCTCTGCCTCTTCTGCTGCTGCCTCTGGAGGAACGTTGGCACCTGCCGCCCAGCAAACAGGGGATGTACCACCAACACCACCACCACCTCCGTCACCAAGCATCTCAACCATGTCACACGGCAGCGTTCAGCTCTCCATCTCACAAACATTTAAGAGAAAGCGTAAATTCCCACCTAGCCACCCTCGATCCCTGGCCCTGAATGCCAGCATTTCTAAACTACTGGCCTATGAAATGCTGTCATTTAGGCTGGTGGACACAGACAGCTTCAAACAGCTCATGTCGCTTGCTGTCCCACAGTATGTTGTTCCCAGCTGGCATTACTTCTCCAAGAGAGCCGTGCCTTCCCTGCACAACCAAGTATCCGATAAAATCAAGTGTGCACTGCGCAACGCCATCTGTGGCAAGGTCCACCTAACCACAGATACGTGGACCAGTAAGCACGGCCAGGGACGCTATATCTCCCTAACTGCACACTGGGTAAATGTAGTGGCAGCTGGGCCCCAGGCGGAGAGCTGTTTGGCGCACGTCCTTCCGCCGCCAAGGATCGCAGGGCAACATTCTTTGCCTCCTGTTGCCACCTCCTCCTACTCGACTTCCTCCTCCTCTTCTTCCACCTGCTCATCCAGTCAGCCACACACCTTCACCACCAACTTCAGCACAGCCCGGGGTAAACGTCAGCAGGCCATTCTGAAACTCATATGTTTGGGGGACAGGCCCCACACCGCACAGGAGTTGTGGCGGGGTATAGAACAACAGACCGACGAGTGGTTGCTGCCGGTGAGCCTCAAGCCCGGCCTGGTGGTGTGTGATAATGGGTGAAATCTCATTGCAGCTCTGGGACTAGCCAGTTTGACGCACATCCCTTGCTTGGCGCATGTGCTGAATTTGGTGGTGCAGAAGTTCATTCACAACTACCCCGACATGTCAGAGCTGCTGCATAAAGTGCGGGCCGTCTGTTCGCGCTTCCGGCGTTCACATCCTGCCGCTGCTCGCCTGTCTGCGCTGCAACGTAACTTCGGCCTTCCCGCTCACCGCCTCATATGCGACGTGCCCACCAGGTGGAACTCCACCTTGCACATGCTGGACAGACTGTGCGAGCAGCAGCAGGCCATAGTGGAGTTTCAGCTGCAGCACGCACGGGTCAGTCGCACTACAGAACAGCACCACTTCACCACCAATGACTGGGCCTCCATGCGAGACCTGTGTGCCCTGTTGCGCTGTTTCGAGTACTCCACCAACATGGCCAGTGGCGATGACGCCGTTATCAGCGTTACAATACCACTTCTATGTCTCCTTGAGAAAACACTTAGGGCGATGATGGAAGAGGAGGTGGCCCAGGAGGAGGAGGAGGAAGAGGAAGAGGAAGAGGGGTCATTTTTAGCACTTTCAGGCCAGTCTCTTCGAAGTGACTCAGAGGGAGGTTTTTGGCAACAGCAGAGGCCAGGTACAAATGTGGCCAGCCAGGGCCCACTACTGGAGGACGAGGTGGACGAGGATGAGGAGGAGGAGGATGAGGATGAAGCATGGTCACAGCGGGGTGGCACCCAACGCAGCTCGGGTCCATCACTGGTGCGTGGCTAGGGGGAAAGGCAGGACGATGACGATACGCCTCCCACAGAGGACAGCTTGTCCTTACCCCTGGGCAGCCTGGCACACATGAGCGACTACATGCTGCAGTGCCTGCGCAACGACAGCAGAATTGCCCACATTTTAACCTGTGCGGACTACTAGGTTGCCACCCTGCTGGATCCACGCTACAAAGACAATGTGCCCACCTTACTTCCTGCACTGGAGCGTGATAGGAAGATGCGCGAGTACAAGCGCACGTTGGTAGACGCGCTACTGAGAGAATTCCCAAATGTTACAGGGGAACAAGTGGAAGCCCAAGGCCAAGGCAGAGGAGGAGCAAGAGGTCGCCAAGGCAGCTGTGTCACGGCCAGCTCCTCTGAGGGCAGGGTTAGCATGGCAGAGATGTGGAAAACTTTTGTCAACACGCCACAGCTAACTGCACCACCACCTGATACGCAACGTGTTAGCAGGAGGCAACATTTCACTAACATGGTGGAACAGTACGTGTGCACACCCCTCCACGTACTGACTGATGGTTCGGCCCCATTCAACAACTGGGTCTCTAAATTGTCCACGTGGCCAGAGCTAGCCTTTTATGCCTTGGAGGTGCTGGCCTGCCCGGCGGCCAGCGTTTTGTCTGAACGTGTATTCAGCACGGCAGGGGGTGTCATTACAGACAAACGCAGCCGCCTGTTTACAGCCAATGTGGACAAGCTGACGTTCATAAAAATGAACCAGGCATGGATCCCACAGGACCTGTTCGTCCCTTGTCCAGATTAGACATTAACTACCTCCCCTTAACTTATTTTTATTTTCATTTTACCATTATATTGCGAGGCTACCCAAATTTGAATGAACCTCTCCTCTGTCTGGGTGCCGGGGCCTAAATATATGCCAATGGACTGTTCCAATGTTGGGTGACGTGAAGCCTGATTCTCTGCTATGACATGCAGACTAATTCTCTGCTGACATGAAGCCAGATTCTCTGTTACGGGACCTCTCTCCTCTGCCTGGGTGCTTGGCCTAAATTTATGACAATGGACTGTTGCAGTGGTGGCTGACGTGAAGCCTGATTCTCTGCTATGACATGCAGACTGATTCTCTGCTGACATGAAGCCAGATTCTCTGTTACGGGACCTCTCTCCTCTGCCTGGGTGCTGGGCCTAAATATATGCCAATGGACTGTTGCACTGGTGGCTGACGTGAAGCCTGATTTTCTGTTACGGGACCTCTCTCCTCTGCCTGGGTGCTGGGCCTAAATATCTGACAATGGACTGTTGCATTGGTGGCTGACGTGAAGCCTGATTCTCTGCTATGATATGAAGACTGATTCTCTGCTGACATGAAGCCAGATTGTCTGTTACAGGACCTCTCTCCTCTGCCTGGGTGCTGGGCCTAAATTTATGAAAATGGACTCTTACAGTGGTGGGTGACGTGAAGCCTGATTCTCTGCTATGACATGAAGACTGATTCTCTGCTGACATGAAGCCAGATTGTCTGTTACGGGACCTCTCTCCTCTGCCTGGGTGCTGGGCCTAAATTTATGAAAATGGACTCTTACAGTGGTGGGTGACGTGAAGCCTGATTCTCTGCTATGATATGAAGACTGATTCTCTGCTGACATGAAGCCAGATTGTCTGTTACGGGACCTCTTTCCTCTGCCTGGGTGCTTGGCCTAAATTTATGACAATGGACTGTTGCAGTGGTGGCTGACGTGAAGCCTGATTCTCTGCTATGACATGCAGACTGATTCTCTGCTGACATGAAGCCAGATTCTCTGTTACGGGACCTCTCTCCTCTGCCTGGGTGCTGGGCCTAAATATATGCCAATGGACTGTTGCACTGGTGGCTGACGTGAAGCCTGATTGTCTGTTACGGGACCTCTCTCCTCTGCCTGGGTGCTGGGCCTAAATATCTGACAATGGACTGTTGCATTGGTGGCTGACGTGAAGCCTGATTCTCTGCTATGATATGAAGACTGATTCTCTGCTGACATGAAGCCAGATTGTCTGTTACGGGACCTCTCTCCTCTGCCTGGGTGCTGGGCCTAAATTTATGAAAATGGACTCTTACAGTGGTGGGTGATGTGAAGCCTGATTCTCTGCTATGATATGAAGACTGATTCTCTGCTGACATGAAGCCAGATTGTCTGTTACGGGACCTCTCTCCTCTGCCTGGGTGCTGGGCCTAAATATCTGAGAATGGACTGTTCCAGTGGTGGGTGACATGAAGCCAGATTCTCTGCTATGGGACCTCTCTCCAATTGATTTTGGTTAATTTTTATTTATTTAATTTTTATTTTAATTCATTTCCCTATCCACATTTGTTTGCAGGGGATTACCTACATGTTGCTGCCTTTTGCAGCCCTCTAGCCCTTTCCTGGGCTGTTTTACAGCCTTTTTAGTATCGAAAAGTTCGGGTCCCCATTGACTTCAATGGGGTTCGGGTTCGGATCGGGTTCGGATCCCGAAACCGAACATTTCCAGGAAGTTCGGCCGAACTTCTCGAACCCGAACATCCAGGTGTTCGCTCAACTCTACTGGGTAGTGATAAGCGGGAGGTGCCATATTCGATTTCGCGATATTTCGTGAATATTCGAATGAATATTCGTGTTATATTCGTCGAAATCGAATATTCGCAATTATTCCAATTATCACGAATAATATGCGATTTAATTAATCGCGTATTGCGATTATTTCTTTTGATAGTATAAGGCAACGTTCCTATGCTAATTGACTATGGCTAGGCTAATATGTGTATTTTACGAAATTTCGTAATATTGCTCTAACTTCGTCTTTTAGAATATTACGAATATTCTAAAAGACGAAGTTAGAGCAATATTACGAATATTCTAAAAGACGAAGTCAGAGCAATATTACGAATATTCTAAAAGACGAAGTTAGAGCAATATTACGAAATTTCGTAAAATACCCATATAAATTGTAATTTAGCTAATATGGAATATAGCAGTGTTAAGTTGAAATCGCAATCCGATTAATTCAAGTTATAATAATCGAATTGCGATTTCAACTTACTGCTATATTCCATATTCGTTAAAACGAATATGGAATATAGCAGTGTTAAGTTGAAATCGCAATTCGATTATTATAACTTGAATTAATCGAATTGCGATTTTAACGTAATTCTAAAATCCGACAGTACATTCTAGTATATGGAGACGTTCCCATGGTGATGGAGACGCTCCATGAGCACGGAAGTCGGCAGAAGCGGCAACGGGCACTGACTGGAGCAGCCAGGAAGCCAAAGGACAGGTAAGAACAACTTTAGGGAAGTGGGAAAGAAAAAAATATAACAATAAAAAATAAAAAAAAAACAAAAAAAAAATAATATTCGACTTTGCGAATATATAGAACGATATTCTAAATATTCGCGAAATCTCGAAAAATTGCGATATTCGAGAGAAAAATTCGCAATTTGAATACTCACGCTCAACACTAGTGCTGGGCCCTTTATTATTTAATTTATTTATTAATGATATTGAGGAGGGGGTTAATAGCACCATTTCTATTTTTGCTGATGACACTAAGCTGTGTAGAACTGTACAGTCTATGAAAGATGTCCATAATCTACAAGCTGACTTGAACACTCTGAGTGATTGGGCATCAACTTGGCAAATGAGTTTCAATGTGGACAAATGTAAAGTTATGCATCTTGGTAGTAATAATTTCTGTGCTTTATATGTCCTAGGTCAGTGGTGGGCAACCTTATTAGTAAAATGAGCCAAATATCGACAAAACAGCTATTTTTATTTTTTTGAGAGCCAAAATTTTTAAACTTCAAATATATAGGAAGGTACATTGTTATTTACTTCATAAGGGTATTCCTAACCATCTGAACATACCTTTCTCAATCCTCGACACTACATCTTCTTTCACTCCACAACGTTTTACCCTATAAGACGCACATAGGTTTTAGAGGAGGACAATATGGAAAAAAAAAATTTTCATTACACCTCAGGTCAGACCACTAATCAGAACCTCAATGTTTGAAATCTCTTTTGAAATTTGAAAAAAAGGAACTCGGGGGTTCTGTACCAACGCAACGCTGTCTTAACAGAGTTTTCTTGAATTTTTATGCACCTGGAAAAGCCGTGCAAAGATTTCTGAATCAATTTACTGTCAGTGTCACTAAATTCAAGGTGGAGTTCTTTTCCCCACTCAGCAACCCAGGGCGGTACGCTAGAATAGCTCTCACTTAGAATCTGCCTATAAATGAGGGTGGTGCATTTATGAGGTAAATTTGGCAGCAGAACATAATTCTCCAACCATGATGGATCAGGGAGAGGGGTAAATTTGGAAATCATAAACTGCCTACAAGCATTCTCAAAGTCATTTCTTTGAATGAAATCTTTACCAAGGGCAGGTACACCCGAGAGGGCAGTATAGAAGTCGGAAGTGATCTGTAACCCTTTCAAATCTCCTAATCTGTGATGTGACATTGATAGCCAAATGTCTGATGGAGATTTAATTTGTGGGAACAGTAGTGTGGGGATAACTGAGATAGGAGCTAAGGGAGAAATCTTGTCCTGAGCAGATGTTAAGCTCATGATGGATTGTAGTTTATTAATGAAACTAACAGGTACCGATATGGGTAGGGTTCTCAAGGTGTACATTATCAGCGGCAGGATGTAGGTGGTGAGGACATTTTTCCTGCCTAGCCAGGTTAGGAAAGGAGAGCTGCTCTTAGAGAGAATAGAGGTGACTTTGGAGAGTAGCGGGAGGAAATTAAGACTAAACAACAACTTGGGGTCCATCGGGATCGTCACCCCCAAATATTTTATTGCTTGTGTAGGCCACTTGAATGGTGTGAGGGCTTTGACCTTAGTACGCAGGACAGCTGGGAGGGAAACGCCAAGGGCCTCCGACTTATCAAAATTAATCTTAAAATTTGAGATAACCCCAAAAGTTTCGAAAATCTGCATAACCTCCAGCAAAGCCTCTTCAGGATTTGACAACAGGAGCAGTAAATCATCAGGAGCAGTAAATCTGCCTAGTTTCACTCCTTTGATCGTGGGGGATTGGCGGAACTTAATAAGAAGCGTCTCTAGGGTGAGTACAAACAAGGTGGGGGATAATGGGCATCCTTGACGAGTACCGTTTCTAATTTGGAAGGCGTTCGATAGGGTGCCGTTGACTAGTACTCTCGCAGATGGTGCTGAGTATAGAGTATAGACAGCTCTTATGAGGCCTTCAGGGAAGCCAAAGGCTTGTAGTACTTTCTCCATATAGGCCCAGCTAACCCTATCGAACGCCTTCTCCGCATCTGTGCCTAGGAGTACAAGAGGGGACTTAGATTTGATGGCGTGGGTGATCGCATGTATGACTCTACTGATATTATGCCTACCCTCTCTACCTGCAACGAAACCTACCTGTTCTTCACCCACAAGCCCAGGGAGCAACCCTGACATCCTGCTGTTAAGCAGTTTAGCCCATCACTTCAAATCGGTGTTCAGCAGTGAAATTGGCCTGTAACTTCCACATGCTTCCTTATCCTTCCCTTCTTTATGGATAATCGTTATGTGCGCTTCCTAGGCTTGTGGAGTCAGAGAGCCACCTGTAAGGAGGAGATTGCATGCCGTGACAAAATGTGGGACTAAAATATCTTTATACTTTTTGTAATATGAGCTTGGAAAACCGTCAGGTCCGGGACTCCTGCCTGAAGGGATAGACATTAGAACCTTTTCTACCTCTTCCGTTGTAAACGGTTGAAGCAGCTGATGTATATCGACCTCAGAAATTCTTGGGATGTTAATAGAGCTAAGGAACTCCGACGTGCGTGTCTCGATTTGCTGGCTGGTGAGGGGTATTGGGAGGTTATACAGATTTGAATAAAAGGAGCAAAACTCCTGAGCTATCGCTGGAGTATTAATAAGTCGGGGGCCTGAGGCTGATTTGATGGCTTGAATAAAGGATTTATTTCTTTGGTTCTTAATAAGGTTGGATACTAACTTAGAACCCCTATTCCCATGAAGGTATTGTTTGAAGCGCAATACGAACATTCAAAAAGTCAGTGACCTTATGCCTCAAGCACTTAAGCAGAACCTCAATGTGAATAAGACCTCCCTGAGATCAGATGTCAGCTCAGACCCCAAAGTAAATGACCCCCTCAATCAGACCTCAGATAAGAGCCCCATGCCTCTCATCATCCCCATTATCAACCATGATGCCTCTCATCATCACCATTATCATCCATGATGCCTCTCATCATCCATGATGCCGCTCATATCCCCCATTATGATTCTCATCACTTCATTGCCTCAGATCAGCTCCAAGTTTCATAAAATAAAAAAGCACTTACCTCTCCGGCTTCTGGATGCCGCTGCTCCTCACCACCCGCGCTCTGTGTTCCTCCTGCTGTCGGCTGTGCTGTGAACTGGCGTGCACAGAGTGACGTTACAGAGCGCCTCACACTGTGCGCAGCCCTGCACAGCCTACAACCGAGGACCAGGAAGCGGTGAGTACAGAGCCTTCACCGCTTCCTGGTCTTCACCCTCCTACCTATTTTTGCTATGGGCAACGAAAATGCTATCGCACTGTACATGTGAGCCCGCACCTGGAAGAGCCAATATCAGGGGGCTAAAGAGCCGCATGTGGCTCTAGAGCCGCAGGTTGCTGACCACTGTCCTAGGTGATGTAGCACTGGGAGAGTCACTTATAGAGAAGGATTTGGGTGTCCTTGTGGATGGTAGAATAAATTACAGCATACAATGTCAATCAGCTGCTTCTAAGGCCACCAGGATATTGTCAAGCATTAATCGAGGCATGGACTCGCGGGGCAGGGATGTAATACTACTGCTTTACAATGCGTTGGTGCGGCCTCATCTGGAATATGCAGTTCAGTTCTGGGCTCCACTAAATAGAAAGGACGCACTGCAGCTGGAAAAAATACAAAGGAGAGCGACTAAACTGATAAGGGGAATGGAGGGTCTTAGTTATGAAGAAAGATTAAAAGAATTGAATTTATTTAGTCTTGAGAAGAGACGTCTAAGGGGGGATATGATTAACCTATACAAATATATAAATGGACCATACAAAAAATACAGTGAAAAGCTGTTCAATGTAAAATGCACTCAAAAGACAAGGGGGCACTGCCTCCGACTGGAGAAGAAAAAGTTCAGTCTCCGGAAGCGTCAAAGCTTCTTTACTGTAAGAACTGCGAAGCTGTGGAATATACTTCCTCAGGACGTGGCCACAGCAGGAACAGTAGACAGTTTTAAAAAGGGTTTAGACGAATTCTTAAAAGTTAAAAACATTAATGCTTATAAAAACGTGTAGAAATCGAAGTCTTAATTCCTTTTGGGATTCGTATACCCACCTATCTCTTGGTTGAACTTAATAGAAGTATGTCTTTTTTCAACCATATTAACTATGTAACTTTTGTGTGGATTTGCTCTGGTAGACAGGCTAGTGGACGCAGTATAGAGGCAACCACAAAGTCTTTAACTTTAACTTAAACAGTTCAGTGTTTTATTCACATATAAGGAAAAACAAAAAGTGACATTTTGCAGTCTAGGTGTTTGTTCACACCATGAAAAGTCCACAGAACAAAAACCTTCACCTGGTTTGCAGTTTCTCCACCTGTAGTCCACAGCAGGCTTTAGGGGCCTGTTTCTCAGCATGCGGCTCCCAGCCCTTTTGCACGGCACAAGTTTTCAAATCCCAAAACACACAGGGACTGACAGCGCTCCACTGTCAGAGAGGCGTAATCCACACCCAGCTGAGACTGCTGGCTATGTTTGATATAGGCCAGTAAAGACCCGGCCTGGAGCGTGGGGAGCAGCGACCAACTCAGCTCTTTGGCTACTCCCAGTAAGAGCCGGCCCCAAATAAGCTTACAGCCATACTAAAATAGCAATGTGTCAACCAGCACTAGCTGCCGCTGACACTTGAAAATACCGGCTCTTACTTCACAGAGGCTACGAACTTTGGTGACACATACCTTACGTCAATGACTGACCCTTGTGCCTTCCTACATACCTCTCCCCTTTGTTCAACCCTGAGGGGGTGAACACTTGCCAGACAGTATACCTGGGACAGGGCATTCACGTTTCCCTGTAAGCGGCCAGCCCTGTGTTCCACTGAGAACTTGAAGTTCTGTAATGACAAGAAACATCTGGTGACCTGAGCATTCCTCTCTTTGGCTTGGCTCATCCACTTGAGAGGGGAGTGGTTGGTCACCAGACGGAACTTTCTCCCCTTCAGATAATAGCGGAGAGACTCGAGTGCCCACTTGATGGCCAGGCACCCTCTCTCGACTATACTGTACCTACAGTAGTCTTGGCTGGGGTAAGTTTGTGGCTCTGGAAAACAATGGGATGCTCCTCCCCATTGATTTCCTGAGAGAGTACAGCTCCGAGGCCTACTTCAGAGGCATTGGTCTGTACCACAAACTCCCTCTTGAAGTCGGGCGTCACCAAAACTGGGGCCAACTTCAATGCAGAAATAGCCTCTTCCGCCTGTTCATTCCACCGGACCATCATGGACTTCCGTCCTTTAGGAGCCCCGTCAACGGAGCTGCTAAAGTGGCAAAATAGGGAACGAACCTCATATAATAGCCCACCATTCCCAGGAACGACTTTATTTGCCTAATGGTGACAGAATCGCCTCTATTTTATTTACTTGCGGTTTGATGACTCCGCGTCCAATGACATACCCCAGGTACTTAGTCTCCTCTAACCCTATCACACATTTTTTTGGGTTAGCGGTCATCCCAGCCTTCCTAAGGGAGTCTACTACAGCCCGCACTTTTGGCTGTGTAGAACTGTACAGTCTATGAAAGGTACTATGAATGACATTATCGTCCAGGTAAGCCGAAGCGTACCGACGATGTGGACGAAGTACAATGTCCATGAGATGTTGAAAAGTGGCAGGGGCGCCATGTAGACCAAAGGGTAACACCTTATATTGGTATAGCCCTTCTGGTGTGATGAAGGCAGTTTTCTCTTTGCAGCCTCCGTCAAGGGTACCTGCTAGTACCCTTTGGTAAGGTCCAAAACAGAAAAATACCAAGCTTGGGCTAACCTCTCAATAAGCTCATCCACCCTAAGCATGGGATATGCATCAAACTTAGAGATTTTGTTTAGTTTGCGAAAATAGTTACAGAACCGTAATGTCCCGTCCAGATTGGGTATTAAGACTGGCCTATTCACTTTTGGACTCCTCAATGACGTCTAGCTGCAGCATCAGCTGCACTTTCTCCGCAAATTCCGGATTATGGAAGTGCGTCCAGGGAGGCATCCGTGTTCCGGCAATTTTCACTGTGGCAGCCACTTCCCTTGCTTCAGACAGAGGGGCCGAAACCACTTTCCCTAAAAATCCTGGCCGTGGGCTGTCTTCAGTAGAGGTTTCCCTATCTTTCTATGGTTTGAGCAGATTCACATGGTACACCTGCTCCGGCTCTCGCCTCCCTGGCTGGTGTACATAGTAATCTACCTCTCCAATTTTTTCAAGTACCGCGTAGGGCCCCTGCCACCTAGCTAGGAACGTACTGTCTACAGTTGGTACCAGAACCAATACCCGATCACCCGGGTTAAAGTTCCGGACCCGAGCCTGCTGATTATAGACCCTACTCTGTGCTCGCTGGACTGCCTCCATATGCTCTCTAACCACAGGTAACACTGTTTCCATCCGTCTTTGCATCTGGGTGACTTACTCAACACTTTTGTGCGGTGTGGGTTGTTGTTTCCACGCCTCTTTGGCCACGTCCAACAGACCACGAGGGTGTCTGCTGTATAGCAGTTTGAAAGGCGAGTACCCAGTAGAGGCCTGGGGCATCTCTTGCACTGTGAACATGAGATAGGGCAGAAGAAGGTCCCATTCCTTCCCATTCTTAGACACCACTCTTTTTAGCATATTTTTTAATGTTTGATTAAACCTCTCTATCCGTTTGCGGATGATACACGGATGTCCATAGCTGTTTTATGTGGAGCAACTTACAGAGTTCCCTCATGACTTTGGACATAAACGGGGTCCATTGGTCAGTCAGAACCTCCTTAGGCAGACCCACTCGAGAAAACATCTCTATTAACTCCTTAGCTATAAGTTTGGCTGATGTATGACGCAGTGGCCCCACCTCCGGGTAGCGAGTGGCGTAGTCAAGGACGACCAAGATGTGTTGGTGCCCTCTAGCGGACTTCGGTACTGGGCCTATGAGATCCATAGTGATTTGCTTAAATGGGACCTCGATAATCGGGAGGGGTACGAGGAGACTACGGAAATGTGGCTAGGGGCTCGTTATCTGGCAGGTTGGGCAAGACTTACAATATTCTTCTACCTCTCTGAACACACTGGGCCAGAAAAACCGTTGTTGTATCCGGTTGTGTGTTTTCTGCATTCCCAGATGACCCCCGAGAACATGCTGGTGGGCTAACTCTAACACGAGTTTACAATAAGATTGGGGAATCACCAACTGTTCAATGGATTCATCTCACAGCTGGTTAACCCGATACAACATATAACAAAACGGGGAAACACCGACTCTGGCCTCGGTTGTTGTGGTTCCCCATCTATTATTAATTCATTTTCCCAGGCTCGGGATAGGGTTGGGTCCTGGTGTTGTGCAGACACCAAAATTATCCCCGGAGACATTGAGGTCTGCCAGCTCAGGACCCGGCGGCAAGTCCTCCTTGTCTCCCACTATCACACTTAGTGGGGTTGTCTCCCCCTCTTCCACCGAAGTGGCGGTCACCCCTATCGCTGGCCCTTTGGACTCAGGTTCACAAGGTTCTGATCTCCCCCCTGAGCAGGGCCACTCTGCTAGGGTTGCATCTGTCTCACGGGTATTAGTAACTTTTGTATCCGGCCATAGTGCCGGGAAACCGAGGAAGTCTCTCCCAATTATTAGTTCATACTGTAATTTTGTGTCTACGGCCACCTCATGAGTCTACCTGACGGCCACTGTTGACAGACCAGGGCAGTGGGATAGTCCTTTAAGTCTCCATCAATGCACACCACGCTGACTTTTCGGCCAGTATACTCGGCGGGCCGCACCAGGGCAGCAGTGCCATCGCCAGAGTGTGGCTATTGTCTATAGTCTCGGAGGTACCTGTGGCACACAGCTTCCTGGCATACAATGAGTGGCGGTAGCCATAGTTGGTATCCATGGGTTCACCCCAATGGGTACAGTCAGCCTTCATGTGTCCAGGTTTGTGACACCGCCAGTAGACCACCAGGGCTGGGTCTGCAGGGGTACGTCCCAGATGGGTTTTGCTGGCACCAGCCGCCGGGTCTGGGGTGAAGATTTCTGGGGTTTGACGGGCCCCCTCCCAAAAGAACCCCCTTGTAGTTTTCTGGGGGCCTCGTAGCGCTCCACCAGGTCGACCATCTCTAAGGCATTACCAGGAGACACCTGGCCGATCCAGTACTGGAGAGGGTATGGCAAAGCCCTCCAGAACACATCCGCCAACAGACGGTCCAGCATAGCAGTGGGAGTCAACACGTCAGGCTGCAGCCATTTTTGCAACCGGTGTACCAGGTCATAATATTGTGGTCTGGCGGGTTCAGCCGGGTTACATTCCCATTGATGCACCTGCTGGGCCCGGACCAATACATTCACCCCCAGTCTTGCCAGGATCTCACCTTTTACGGTCGGTAGTCGGCCGCTTGATCATCGGGTAGATCGAACAACACTTGCTGGGGTCCAGACGCCAGGAACGGAGTGATGACCTCAGCCCACTGGTCTCGGGGTAACCTCTCCCTCACGGCCACCTTTTTGAACACTGCCGGATAGGTCTCGACTTCACCGGAGGGGGCCATCTTAGGGATCGCTGCACGGACAGCTTTCTGGGCATCGTGGACGTTCTGGGACGCTTCTGTCGCTTGCAACACCATGACATGTTATAATAGCAGCTGGTTAGTTTCCTGCTGCTGCTTGTTAGCCTCCCGCTGCTGCAAGTTATCCTCCACAGGGGCTTTCACTAACGCCTCTATTTTGTTAGGAGACATGGGTCGTAAACTTGCCGGCTTAATGTAGGACATACACTCGTGCCCAGGAAAAACAAAAACTTTTTGGCCTTCAGGCCTGCCTCACTGCGTTTGGCCGCATCCGACACCAATTGTGGGGATTTGCTCTGGTAGACAGGCTAGCGGACGCAGTTTAGAAGCAAACACAAAGTCTTTAACTTAAACAGTTCAGTGTTTTATTCACACATAAGGAAAAACAAAAAGTAACATTTTGCAGTCTAGGTGTTTGTTCACACCATGAAAAGTCCACAGAACAAAAACATTCACCTGGTTTGCAGTTTCTCCACCTGTGGTGCACTG